>NC_133541.1:30814411-31439411 GCF_048773025.1 Camelus bactrianus
GATTTTCTAGCATTATGCATTGACTTTGTTTTTGTTTTGTTTTTTAAAATCCTGAAATGGAAAATATAAAATGCATAAAATCAATGAAGTTGAAAATGGATTCAGATATTACACAATCACTGGTAACTCATCAAATTGGAGCAGCTAAGGCTAAAATCCTGCTCTTGGAATGTGGGCTGAGGACTCCTGCATCACAATTTTCTAGGTTCTTATCAAAAAATAATTCCTGGACTTACTCCAGATCTCCTGAGAATGAATCCAGAGACAAGTCCCAAGATTTTTATCAAACATCCCATGCGATTTTTCACTCTGGATCTTTTGAGAACTTCTGGACTTAATATTGGAATGGAAAAAGGAAAGAACTGAGAGAAAATGTACTATAACTAGGCAAAAGAAAAATCAGGTGAAGGACCTTTCCCCACAGCTCAGGGAGATGCTATACTGAGCCCATTTTAAAAGGGCTCTCAAGCTGGTTTTTGAAAGTGCATCATAAATCAACTATACATCAATAAAAAAAATCTTTTAAAAATGCTCCAGAGCCTGCTGAAAAACCCAGTTCTCAAACACTGTGTTACTGGATTACTGTCACTGCTCCGTGGGTGCGTGGTGTTCAGTGTCCTATAGAAGCAGGGTATCGGCTCCATACTGGGGAGGAAAAGCAGCTTTCCAGGGGACCCCAGGGCACCTTTGTGCTTAGAGCACCGTGAATGGGATGAACAGGATGGAGGCCATAACAGTGCAACTGGGAACTAATGAGAAGCCGTGCAAGGTTTAGTCTGCAGTGAGAACCTCTAGAAAAGACCTTTGCCAACAGGACAGCCAGGTTCCTATGCCCAAGGCTGGCCATTTTCAGTGGTGTTTGGAGCATTTCTTACTCATTCTTGGTTGACACTTCCTTTGTATCTACAAAAAGCCATTGTAAGTGACTTTGCATGGGGAAAGGGCAGGCAGACAGACAGACAGATAAGAAAGTCTTTCCCACTGGAGACCCCACTGTTTATAGCCAACTAACACATGTTTACTCAAATCCCAGAATTTAAGTGATCTTTCCTCCTCTTCTCCTTGTGGTCCCCACCCTAGCCACCCTGCTGCCCCAGGCCACTGCAGGCAGGCACCTCTCCCTGGAGGCCACTTCCCGCCCCCACCGACAGTGTTTTCCAGAGACTGATAAACAAAAATTCCCTTGTAACTCATTTCTCTTCTTCCTGCTTGAGAGAGTGAAGATATAAAGAAGGCACATTAAAAAAAAAAAAAAAAAAAAGCCTGTTTTCATGCTTCATGCTTGCACTGTGTGGGCAAGGCTGATAACTGTTAACTTGTTCTGGGACTGCTGCCCTTGTGATGGCGGGGGGCAGAAGAAGCTACCCAAACAACCCCTGATTATGTGATGGGGTGATGGATAAGCGCCACACACCACAGCCTCCTTCCCTGGGAACTAGGACACATGTTGAAAGTGGAAAGGTCAGACTCCAAAGAGAATTTTCGTCTGTCTTGCAAGAGGTCCTTCATCTCCGCTGATTAATATCTCCATCATGGAGAGAGTTTGAAGGCACAGCTATTGCAGACTTTGGATATTCACTGCTCTCTCCAGGCTGTGTTATGTCCCTCCAAGGCTAACAGTGAAAGAGAAATTCTTAAGTGAGGCAACCTAGTAGAGAGAGCCCTTTCATCTTTTTGGAGGACTTCAGCCCCATTTGTGGCCCTTCTTCTAAACAAGTACAAACTGTCCAGAGCACCCATCTCTTTCAATCCTTTTCTTCTTCTTTCTCCTCTTCCTCATTTTCTTCTTTTTTCTGCTCTGTCCACAGTCCCTGAGTGGCAGAGGATTATTTCTCGGTTTTAACACAATGAGCATAATGAAAAAGAATATGAAAAGGAATGTATACGTGTATAACTGAATCACTAGGCTGTACACCAGAAATTAACACAATCCTGTAAGCCAACTATACTTCAATTTAAAACAACAACAACAATGGGCAGAACACCTTCAGGTCCCTTCGACACACTTTGTGCCCTGTCTGTCCAACTGCAGCTGGCTCCTGCCATGAGCTTCAGAACATCTGAAGGAAGAGGCTCAATTAGGACTGAGACCCTGCACAGCATGTTAGGGATTTCCTTCTTGTACTAGAACGTGCCTACATCTAGGACTCAAGACAGAAAGAGATACGTATGAATAAAAGAAGTTAGCAGATTTCAGTGGAAACCTGTAAGTTGATTCCTGTATTAATTAGGGTTCCCGGGAGAAAAAGAACCAATAGGATAAGGAGAGAGTGTGGGGGGAGGGAGGGATAGGGAGAGAGGAGAGAGATTGATTATAAGAAATTAGTTCATGCAATTGTGGAGGTTGACAAAGCCCCAAAATCTGCAGGGTGTTGGCAAGCTGAAGACTCGGAAGATCCAATGGTGTAGCTCCAGCCTGAAGGCTAGCAGACTGGAGACCCAGGAAGAGTTGATATTTCAGTTCGAGTCCAAACGCAAGAAAAAGTCAGCATCCCAGTTCAAAGGCAGTCTGGCAAGAGGAATTGTCTCTTCCTCAGCAGAGGGTCAGTTTTTTTGTTCTATTCAAGTCCTCAGCTAACTGGATGAGGTCCACCCACATTAGGGAAGGCAATCGGCTTTATTCAGTCTACCTCTTTAAATGTTAATCTCACCCAGAAACACCCTCAGACACACACCAATAATAATGTTTGGCCAAATATCTGGGCACCCTGTGGCTCAGTTAGCTTGACACATAAAATTAGCCATCACAGTTTCTGACAGCTGTGTTCTCAAAAATCTGACTCCTATGAAATCTAATAATAAATGCACCATTAGGAAAGATTATGACCACCTTATTCTTTATCATTACAAAACCCTATCTCAGGAGCTGTTTGCTGAAGTTTGAAGAAAAATAATTGTGTGACGTATCACTGATCCAGAGGTCACATCCAAAGTGACATCTTTTTAGGAAAGAGGAATGTTTGTTAAATAGTAAAAGATTCCCAACTATCACATAAATACGAGTGGTGGGCCTAGTTCCTTCTTGGTATCTGGAATTGAGAAGTTTTGCTATTAGGCGATCTCTTTAACCTCTAGAGAGCCCAGAAGCCTCCAAGGGCAAGGAATGGAGAGTCAGACCCATTTGTCCATTTAATTCTTGTATTTATTCCATGGCTCCTCATTAGTTATATTAAGCTGGGCCTACACCTCAGCTCAGAGCTGTGATTAGTTTCACAGACTGTCCTGTAGTAAGAGTGAGAGAACTTTCCTATTAATGGTCTTTTATGGGGAATATTGATCTTCATGGGAACACTTGTGAGACATTCCAAATTCATGGCTTTTATTTTTATCTGTAGCCTTGGATCCCAAGCCAATCAAACCTCACGATGTAAACTGGACAAATACACTTAATTGCTTTGACCATTACCTTTTCCGGGTCAACTCTTGCAAAAAAATCTTCTAGACCCTCTTCAAACTTTCCAAAAATTGGAATCCACTTTCAAGGGCTAAAAAGTGTAGATGAATCTCAATCTCCAAAGAAGGTGAGTAGAGGGAGTCACTCATGTGCTGATTCCCTGGCCTCCTCCTGGTCCTGGGCAGGGCTGAGCCACCTGGACCGTTTTGCCTGAGTGTATATCAGAGATGCCGGGACATTGTATAACTGAAAACCTGTGCTCTACACTGGAATTTGACACAACGTTGTAAAATGACTATAACTCAATAAAAAAGTTTATATGTAAAAAAAAAAAAGAAAGATGCCAGGACATTAAGGAAAAAGAGAAATGTCAGCCAGTGGTGGCGAAAGAGGCATTATCACATGAGCATGCAGCTCCCAGGGCAACCCTGTCTACCAAAGACCATGCCATTATATACCCCAATCAATCCAGAAAAGAAGGAAGGCAGTGAAATTGCTTAAAGATGACTCCGAGGGCTAAACTTGAGCTCGGGGGACATGTAAAGGCCTGGAATTTATTACAATTGCATAATAAAGCGGCACAATTGATTTATTTAAACATTACCTGACTGGAAATAACAAATATTCTTATATTTAAAACATCAACTTGAAGAATGGCAATAAATTCCCTTCAGAGGGACATGTGATCTCTTTGTATCATCGGTAAAACCATGCCATCCACTGTCTAACGTAATAACACACACCCAGACTTCCCCTCACGTACACTTAAACTGCTTTTGGAGGACATGAGGAGATTTCTTCCAAACAACCAGTCGATAAGATTCTGCTCTGAGAATCATCAGCATCCTGAAAGAGCAGCTCATCCCTTTTGATTCAAGTCCTAGATACTTTTAGAACAAGACAAAGATTGATTGCTTAGGTAGAGAACTATTTTCAGTTACTTTCCATCCTTTTTCTTTTAACTTATTTAAATGAAAAGTAGCCATTCCTTTGACAATATATATAATTTTTCTTAATTTAACTTCAAAAATAAAGGATTAAAAATCAAGATGGCTTTTCAAGGATGTGAAGAAAACAGAACTGTTGTACACTGTTGATGGGAATGTAAATTGGTACAGCCATTATAGAAAAGAGTATGGAGGTTCTTCAAAAAATTAAAAATAGAACTACCATATGATCCAGCAATCCCACTTTTGGGTGTGTATTGGAAGGAAATGATATCAATATCTCAAAGAGGATAATTTTTGTTGCAGCATTATTCACAATAGCCAGGATGTGGAAACAACCTTAGAGTCCATTGATGAATGAATGGATAAAAAAACGGATAAAGGAAATATATACAATGGAGCATTATTCAGCCACAAAAAAAGAAAGAAATCCTGCCATTTGCAACAACATGGGTGAACCCAGAAAACATACGCTGAGTGAAATCCACTAGATAGAGAAAGGTAAATACTGTATCATCTCACTAACATGTAGAGTCCAGAAGAGTAAAACTCATGGGAAGAGCAGAATGGTGATGGCCTGGAGCTTATGTGTTAGGGAAAAGTGGACAATTGGTCAAATGGTACAAACTTCCCATTAAGAGTTCTAGGGCTCAAATCTGCAGCATGGTCCTATAGTAAATAATACTGGATTGTATACTTGCACTTTGCTAAGAGAGTAGATCTGAAGTGTTCTCACCACACACACACAAAATGGTAACCATGTGAGGTGGTAGACATGTTAACTAATGTGATTGCGATTATCATGTCACAATGTACACGTTTATCAAAACATTATATTATAACAAGGTTCTACTGTATAGCACAAGGGACTGTGTTTGATATCTTATAATAACCTATAATGAAAAAGAATCTGAAAAAGAATATATGTATGTGTGTGTGTGTGTGTGTGCGTATATATCTGAATCACTATGCTGTACACCAGAAACTAACACAACATTGTAAATCAACTACAGTTCAGTAGAAAAATTTTTAAAAATAAAAAACATGTTGTATACTTCAAATATACAACTTTGTCGATTATACCTTAATAAAGCTGGAAGGAAAAAAGATGCTTTTAATGGCATTTTGTTATTGGGCATCAAACAAGAAAAAGTGAAGCACGGAAGTCTTCAGAATAATGCAAAGAATGGGGCTTAAGGCTGCATGTGAGGTGAAGGCTGTGCTTTAAGAGTGGAGGGCATGCAGAGAGGGACCACTGCAAAGGAAGGGGTATGTGCTGGGGGAAGGCAGGGACGGAGCAGGGGATAGAGGAGGAGGAAGAAGAAGGAAGAATTAGCTGGAAAAAATGAAAAAGGAAAACACACTCTAGGGGGAAAAACCCACAATGGTTGCAAAGTAGAGAAAAAAAGAAACTTGAAATGGTAAATGGTAAACTTGAAATGGTAAAATAGAGATCATTACTTGAGCATCTCTAATAATAAGAATTTACTCAAAAATTTGTCAAGAAATCTAGTATTTTCTCAAATCAATCAAAATATGAAAGTGATCCTGGTTTCTTGTTAGAAATAAATGTAATTTTAAACATTCTGTCCTTCAGGGATAGTACTAGCCTAACAATGTTGACCCACTATAAAAATAAAATCAATGAAACCCAAACTGAGCATGTCATTGGTGAAATCAGTTAAAAGCTCACAGGTTGAAAACCACTCAATATGTCTGTTTTGAGGATTTATGCTATGCTTAAACATGTTTGAAAAAATAAAATCTAAACATGGCTGAGATTTTACATCCAAATCCCTTCAACAGAAACATGTTGCAGAGAAGAGAAACAGATTTTCTCAGCTAGAAGGACTTTCATGCAAATTAAATGTAATCCCCAGGAAGGACATGAAATGCTCTGAAGCTTAGTAAAGCAATCTTGAGATCCTCTAGCAGTAAGAGGAAGATCATCTCAATAATTATTATTTCCAAAACCCTTATTCTTCTAAAAATGCACACACTGTAATGGGTAATATTTATTTCAGCTTAAGTGTCTTAATAAATGGTTTAACTTTTTTTTTTTTATTGAGACTGTTGTTCTACTTATGAATGTGACTCTGTTATGATGGAGGGTGGGCACATCCCTAAATTGCATGTTCCATATTTTGGAGAAATAGCTTATAAAATAAAAATAAATCTTTGCATAATTGGTCTTATGACAATGAAGGTTTTCTTGTCTTTTTTATTTTTAAAATTTTCTTAGCTTTATTGATGTGTGATTAACAAATAAAATGCAGGGGTACAGCTCACCTGGTAGAGTGCACACTCAGCATGCACGAGGTCCTGGGTTCAATCCCCGGTACCTCCTCCAAAACAAACAAGCAAATCTAATTACTACCTCCCCAAAATATACTAAAAATAAATAAATAAATAAATATTGAAATAAAATGGTTAGCTACTTAGAGTGTACAACTTAATGCTATGATACACATTGTGAGAGGATTCCCCCCACTGACTTAATTAACACATCCATGACTTCACATAATTACTTTTTTTTTTTTTTGGTGAGAACATCTAAGTTCTACTCTCTTAGCAGATTTCAATTCTATAATTCAGTGTTACCAACTGTAGTCACCATGTTACACATTAGATCCTCAGACCTTACTCATCCTGTAACTGAAAGTTTGTACCCTTTTATCAATCTCTCCGTTTCCCTAATGCCAGCCCCTGGCAACCACTTTTCTACTCTCTGTACAAGTTGAACATTCTTTTAGATTCCACATATAAGTGATAGCATGCAGTATTTGTCTTTCTCTGTCTGGTTTATTTCACTTAGCACAATACCCTCCAAGTCATGAGTTTGTGATCAGCTAACTGTAAATGTACTTTCCTTCTGCTAGTGGTTAAACCTCATAATCTTTCAGCAGTTGCCGATTTAGCCAAGGATTAAATAAGCAATGCTTTTAAACACTCCACTTTGTCCTGATTCATATTGGGCCACCAAAAAAAAAAAAAAAAAAAAGATATTGTCAGCACCCCTCATAAAAATCCATTTTAGAATTATTTTCAAGGACTTTGGCATCAGCTGAGGCCTATATCTTGCCTGTTCAAAAGCATCCAATTCCTAAATTCCCATGATTAGAATAATTTGTCTGATAGAAACTACTGACCACCAAAAGAAGTAGACAAAATTCCAACTACTACACTGAAGACCATTAATGTAATGGCACAGATCTATTTATCACACTAATACAATAGAAAGAATATTAGCCCTAAAACCAAACATTAAATTGAACTCTTGATTCTTTGAATTCTTGCTCTTTTCATATGCACTATGTAACTTGAAGCAAACCATTTATTTTTGTTAGGCTTCTGATTCTTCAGCTGTGAAGTAAAAATAATTACTACAAGAAAGCTGGGGAAATTAAATGAGATGATATCTCTTCAGGCATATAGAACAGATTTTCTGATGTCTCTTCGAGATGAAATTAATTGTTTTAAGAACAGGGCATTGAACAGCTAGCTGTAATGGAGTGGGTGGTAGATACTATTTGTCTAACCCATAGTCATTTTCTTCCTCTTTTTTTGGTAATCCGGTTTAGCTTAGGGGTAACAATAGACCCAGATTAAAATAATCCTTACCAGGCATGAACTGCCTACCTCTGGACATGAGAAAACAGACTCCTGTTTGAACAAGCCAGTATAGTTGGGGCTTTATTACCTCCAGCCAAATGCAATCCTGACTGATAGAGGGAGAGATAGGAAACCAAGGGAGGCATCTATCTGAAGGGCAGGTTTCAGGCTGGAATATACAGGATCCTCAAGGCAGGATGCTAAAGCAGTGGGACAAATGTAAAAGGGAAGAGGTTGAAGGTTATTACAAAAAAAGAAACATCTTGACAGTGTTCACACTCGTCCCAGACCCAGCCTCAACCTGGGAAGGCCCGATGGCTATTAACCGCAGTGGGGATTGAACACAGGCTGCAGAGCAAGAAGCAACCCTGAGCTGCCTGTCTTCCTGTGGACTCGATTTCCTATTTCTTTACAGAAAAGTGTTCCTGGCTGCCACGTTTCTATTTTATTAGGTGCAAACTCATTTAATAACTCAAATTATTTTTGAACCATTTATCATGTTTATGCTTCAGAAAGACTTTTTCATTGCCAAGCAAATGGAGGGTGATAAAAATGGCTGGATTAATTTCAATCCAAGAACAATGGATTCTTTTTTTATTTTTTCAGTGCTAAATCAAAACATGACTGGGCTTGGTGTCAACTTTTAAGGACATTCAACTGATTTTAGCTAAACTTCATGTGTAAATATGCCCTTGAGGAGATATTCAATGCTTAACAGAATCCAAACCCACAGAAATTTGGTGATTTCTCACCATCTCATCCAGGTGCTGGGACAGGAAATATCTGTCCCACACCCGCTGAAGATACCATTCCCTAACTCCATGGGAACCCACTGGAGAAAATCACTTTGGGCTGTTGCTGTTTAAATCGTATCTTAAGACAAAGCAAGGATCACAACATGGAACTAAAGTGATGCAGGTGAGGCACTCACCTCCAGCACAAAACTTAAGGGTGTTCCATAAAACACAATAATCAAGATAAATATTTTTATACAGTATTTTTAGAAATGCTATTGCCTTGATGAACAAAATATAAAGTTGTATCTTTTTTAATTATGTTGGATTTATTAAGAAATGAATTGATTCTGAATTCATTAGTTTATAAACATTGAAATGTAATAAGAATGAGGTCTCCACTAAATTACACAGCCAATAATAATAACCAACAGACATTTTGCATTTAAACAACTAAGTGATGCTTTTTTTAATGGATTTGTTTGTGTATTTATTCATTTATTTTTTAATTGAAGTATAGTCAGTTTACAACGTTGTATCAATTTCTGTTGTATGGCATAATGCTTTAGTCATACATATACATACATAGATTCATTTTCATATTCTTTTTCATTATGGGTTACTACAAGGTATTGAATATAGTTCCCTAGATTTTTTTAAATAAAGTTTTAAATAAAGAAAGATATCTGACCTTGCATTTGCAGGAATCACCTTGCTTGTTTCATCTTAGTCCCAGCCCTTATCTGACATCAGATTGGAAAATCTTCTTCAGCTCATATTTGATCTTGCCCTGATCCTATGGGGTGGGATAGTTGCAAAATAAAAGCATAGAGAAGGCAGGAGCTGTTGGGATAAAACCTTGGAAAGGACACTGATTACTTATGGAGGCTCTGAGTCCTCCCATAGATCTTATTAATGGGCTTCCCCTGCCATGGTCCCATCTCTAGAACCATGTTGATGTCCACATGGCCTCTGAAGTTTCAAGCATAGCCTCAGGGATTTCCATCCTACTGTGCCCTCCCTGGGATAGGACATCCCTACTCCAGCTCCACCGAAATTGATGTATCCATATGGATTCTGGGTCTGGATGACACCCAGAGGTCCTCTCTGAACCCAGGCTTTGCTCACATTCCATCATGCCTTCTGGTTCTAACAAAGTATGGTTAAAAAAAAAAAGACAGTAAGCAACAGTAAGTTGATATTTTTCTATTTTCCTGTATCTGGAAAAAGGTAACACTATATTTTTCTTTTCTATTTTCATAAAAGTAACCCAGTAATACGACTTCCTTTTAATAGATGTTCTACATCTCCCTTAGGTGTGGCTAGAAGCACCCAGGCTGAATCAGTCTTCACTGTGAAGCCCTCATTAGTGCTAATGGCACCATAGGTATAAATGAATCTCCACACCCGAGCCTTGTTTTAAATATCATTGCCATATGTGCCCATGAGTCATGAATTACGCTTTTAGGCAGTCCTGCTAGCAACAATACTTAATTCAGGAAGGTGTCTGACCTGAGGCATTAACTAGAGAAAATAATTTATTCCTTCAGTTCTGTCTCAGCAGAGCACTACATTTTGAAAATGAAAACAACTCATGTGGATCATACAGAGCACCATGCATTGTTACAGACGCAAATGTTTCCCCCAAATCTTGCAGACCACATTGGAGATGGTCTCTGTCATCTCCCGGTAGTAGTTCTAAATGACACAATTTGACTGTCACTAATGCCATTTGATTCAGGCAAAACTCTAATCCTCCCAGTCCAGGAGAGCCAAAAATATTCCTGAAGTTCCCTTTTTTCTGGAGGTGAGTCACCATGATTTTCCATAAGTTCAAGTTGAAATGGACCATAATTTGTTGTTTTCCTCTGTCTTCTTAATGTCAGTTGTTGAACCGTAAGTCACATTTATTAGGACACTGAGCCCTTGTTTTATAGCAGAAATGGTTCCAAAGTTATGGTTTCCTTAATTTTTTAATGATAAATTTTAATGATAAATTAATTTTTAATGACAAATTTTAATTAAATTCCTTAATTTTAATGATAAATGCAATATCTATTTACTTCTCTCACATTTCAGTCTTCTGTTTGCTTCTGAAAATTGGACCAAATAGAGATGGAGAGAAGCATCATTCCTTCTTCCTTTCCTTATTCTGTACATTTATCGTTTTCTACTTAAGTACCTCAAAGAGAGGCTGGCTCTGTATGTGCTGTGGACATCAGATGGAGGCCAGCTCTGTGTATATGGCTGTACCTCAGAGGGAGACCTGCTTCAGATATACCGGTGGTACCTCAGCCAGAGAGTGGCTCTGTGCAGCCTGAGTGGTTATACAGAGCACAGGAGGAGGAGAAAGCAGGCCTTGAAGCTCACTGGGGGATGGGCACTTTGCTTTTTCACCAAGCACTCTGGGAACTCAATTGTCCTCACTAATGGTATTCTAAGGACTAGAGGTAGTGAGCTCAATCTTGAGTGTATATTTGTGCGTGAGAGTAAAGACTGTATTGAAAGAAATTTGATTGTCTGAGATCAAGGGTACAAAGAAAGAAGAGAGTCTCTTTTTTTGCATGGGGCCTTGTTTTAGCATTTGTTTTTGGCCCAGGTATAAAAGCTCCCCAGACACCTGCTGCATTTTCCATCCCTCTTTCTGCCCCTGTGCCCTGTTTCTCTTCATTTCTTCATCTCTCTCCATTTCTTTCTTCTCCCGGTTAAAATAGTCAGTGGGAGAAAAGGCCAGTCCTCTCAGGATCTGAGTGGGAAGCAGTGGTGGGGATCCGGAGTCTGCTCCACGGTCCACCTCTGCTCTGGAACACTTTTAGCAGGAAGCCTGAATACAGACCCTGAGCAAGTCTCCTGCTTCAGAGAGCAGACCTGGCCTGATTGGAACTCCAGCTCACAGAGTGTGCTCATTGCTGATACACAGTCATTCAGGGTTTAGCTAAGGTAAATGCCTGCGTTCAACTGCAGTCAGCCTGGAAGAGACTGATCACCTCAGTTGGCATGAAACTGTCCTCACAGGCAGTGTCTGCTCTCACCGTGACCCAACTCTGAGATCAAACATTCCCCTGGAACCAGCTTCTCATTCTATTCTCTCATTCAACCCTAAGATCCCCACCGATATCAAAGGGTATTCCCACAGGGCCCAATGAAAAAGGCCAGGCTGGCCCCTCTAATTGAGCTGGCAGGACCACAGGAGTGTGGAAGTTACGAGTCCTTTGAAATGTGCTTGTAACACGTGTAGGCGAGCAGTGGCAGGGGGGTGGGGGTGGGCAGGCGTCCCGGCAACACGCAGTCACCTGTGTGTTGCCTTTGCTGGTTTCATTCCAGAATTTCTGCTCCAAAGGAACAATATATAAATTAAACTCACTCATTTTATCAAACTTATAATAGGAAAGGGCACAGAGCATAGTTTTAATTGGGCATGTCACACATTTGTAGGCATTTTCTAGTTTCCTCTACCATTTAATGAAAGCAGCTTATTAATCTATTCCTTACATGATTGTCCTCTCGATTAGAGAGAGAGCCCGATGCCAATCAGATCAAAGCTTCACTACCAGAAAGACCAGTTAGTTTTACCTCATTTCAAGGTTTCATTTCTCATGAATCCCAAAGAGTTCGGAAATACCTGCCAATGACATGGGAAACTAGAAGATGAACAGTTTCACACCCACTTTTCCTAGGATCCACACCATCACCTTCACATCCAAGGGACATTTATTTGTTGTTGTTGTTGTCATATCACGGCATCACCTGATGCTCAACAATGGCCCAGAGAGGCAGCAGCCAGAAGTAGACAAGATGGAAGAATCAGATTTTTCTTTCTGCCAGCTCCTAGGCCTGTGACTTTGGATAAGTCACTCTTTCAGTTGCTTCCTCCCTAAAGTAAGGATGACAAAACTAACTAATGCCTGTACTCTAATAGAGGGGAACGGATCTGACTCTCTACTAGGTCTGTTCCTTTGGCTTTGACCACCGTGCCCTGTGTTCTAGGCTTGGTCTTGCTAGCTCTGCACTCCATAAAGATAACAAGTTGCAGAATAGAGAATAACATCTGTTTTGTTGGAGGTTTTGCAGGAGCACCATGAGCTGGCCCACGTGGACAGCTGCAGGGACCAAGAATTCTCACACCAAGAAGTCTGCAACAACCAACCACACCCCCTCCCCTGTTTGTTTGTATAAAAGGAGCCGGTATTCTGACTGGACCAGGATAGTTCTCCGAGACGTTAGTCTGCCATCCTCTCGGTCTGCTGGCTTTCCGAATAAATTCGCGATTCCTTGCCCCAGCACTTCGTCTCCCGATTTATTGGCCTGCCATGTGGCAAGCAGAACGAGTTTGGACTCGGTAACTGTACTATTTTCTACACAAGACTGTTTTGAGGTTCACAACAGATCAAGCATATGAAATTGCTTTAAACGCTATCATGTCTTAAAAAATTCCACAGTAGTTATTTCCAGTCATCATTTTGAGCTATAATCCTCCATCAGTCATGAGTAGAAAGCATCTGGGCACAGTCTGAGGTAGTATACAATAACTCAGGTTGACTCCAAGGACAATGCAGTCATTGATTTGGAGTGGGCAGAAGGTGGTCTCTCATATTTCATAGAGTCATATTGGGGCTGGATTCCAGGAGCCAACTTCCTCCCAAAGTAGATGAACCAGATATGGAAAAAGACATGGGCTTTTATCAATGAAGTCAGAGTTAGGAAAAGAACTGATGTAAAGGGCAGCCATAATAACCAGTAGAGGCATGGACATGAAATTAAGGAGTACCCACTGAATTTGTGGCACAGTGCTACAAAGGGAATACTGACCTGCACAAATAGGAGTAAGGTGAGACATCACTGAATGGAAAGATCTTTTATGCATCAGCAAATCTTTGTCACAACACTCCTAAGGATTCTTTGAGTTTTTAGAAGGACCCAAGTTGTCCTCACTAACCCCCTCCCCTTTCTCACATCACTATAGATACTCATCCCTCTGGAGAGACAGAAGCTTTATAAAAAAGACTGGGACCCTGGGACTCTGAATAGCCTGTGCTAAGCTCCACAAATTGGTAATAGAGGAGACACTGCCTGAGCCCCACCAGCACCTCATGGCCCCCACCACAGGCTGTGAGCGAGCTTAAAACAATGTGATCAATGGAAAATATGGCTCATCTTTGGGAGTGAAAGCTGGGAAGCAGAGGTAAGTGAGGAATCCTGAGGACTTCTTTTATTTTAATTGAAGTATAGTCAGTTTACAATGTTGTGTGAGTTTCTGGGGAATAGTACAATACTTCAGTCATATAGGAATATACATATATTCTTTTTCATATTCTTTTTCACCATGAGTTACTACAAGATATTGAATATAGTTCCCTGTGCTATACAGTATAAACTTGTTCATCAACCTTGAGGACTTCTGACTTTAGTTTAGAATAGTTATAATTCATGGGTCTTTGGTGCTAATTCAGCGTGTCTGGAGGATTCAATTTGCAGTGCTTTGTTACATATCTACTTATAACCTTACAAATAATAATTTTCAAACCTCTTACTAAGAGATTTTTAAAAATAAAATCATTAATATGCTTCTTTCTGGGTGGCTTTGAAACACTTATCTCCATAGTATCCAAGAAAGTAGATGAAGGAAAATCTAATAACAAGGGAGAAGAAAATATCCTTGGTGTCTCCTTCAGAGAAACGTGGTGAATCTGAACAAACCCATGTGTTGAGTCCCTTCTGTCTGCCAAATCCAATACTGAGATATGGTGATCCAAACTTTTTAGGATGCTAAGGCTTTCTTCCCCTGGTTTGGGTTGTTTAAATGTGATTCCTCCACTCTACTGAAAACATTTGCTAACTGAATTATTTCAATCTGTTATTGATCAGACTATCTGAATTTTACATGGTTTAGAGAATTTATCTTCCCCACAACTTCCCAATTGGAGGTAACTAGTCAGGGGCAAACATTTTGTGTGTAGGACAGAGACCTGTTTTTCTCATCTCCCTCTCTCCAGCCCCAACTCCAACCATGTTAGGAACAGAGACAATATATTATTGTTAAGTTTTATTGCAGGAATTATTATCTTACGAGTAGTTCAGTATGTCTATGAAATCGAGACTGTATTGTCTGTACTCTTCAACTCTCACCACATAACTCACCTATCTTATTTGACTTTATTACAAGATACGGTGTTTCACATAAATAGATTTTCCAGGTAAGCATAGCTTGTCCTTTAGAGCCAGTGAACACATTTTAGTTGAACTATTTTATTTGAAGATATTTCTGAAATACATGGAATGTTTCTCTGCCTCTTAAACTCTGTCATGAGTTTGTCTCTTTATTTTGCCTGACAATTCAAGGTCAACATCATGAACATCCGATTACCCTGCAGGGTTGTAATACAGAAATGTTTTCCAATATGAGTAAAGAGGGCCAGTTGTATGAACAAAATGGCTCTAGGCTACTGTAGTGTTTGTTTATTTGTAGTTCTTGAATCTGCCTTTTCACATTTCTCTGCATCCCCCATCACAACATGATTATTTTTGTGACTCTTGCTCATTCTAATGGGTTTGCCCTTTCTGATATATTGTTTCTAATATATTATGAACTGGGAAACCATACTCCTAAGCTTGTTGGAATTTTGTATACTGCAAGAATAAAGAACATACAGGCACAAAGTGAAGCTCAGAGGGACCATATAAAAAAAGTGCAGAGCTTATTACGTAGATATTGAGAAATCTATCTGTTTGTTTATAGGCTTTCTAAAATATTACTTTCTGGCCATGACATTTCAGATAGAAGTGACCAATAGAAAAGGAAAGTGTTCCACCATTTAGATAAGTAAGATGTCTTTGAGTCATATTTGTTCATGACCTGTTTCTTGTAAAAACATAGTTCACCAGCCAGGTTGTAGTTATGAGTTTGAGGCAGATGTTGAAAGAAATTTCTGTATTAGAAGAGGTCTCATTATTAACGAGTCAATACACGGAGCCTTTGATCCTATGACCATTGACAATGCTAGTTTGGCCATTTTACTCCTCAGGAGCCAGTTTAGCTCCTCCACGAAGGGCCATGATTAGGAAGGCTTGTCAATGCCATGCCTTGTCGTTCCCAAAATGTCGAAAGGAGAAAGTGGCTTTGATCATGCCAAGCCTTCTCGTCTCCACGATCTGGATGAAGAGGCCATGGACGGCCCTGTGGAGGCAGGTGGGGAGGGGAATGGGAGATCTGAGTGTAAGAGCTGGATTGTCACCATCAGGATCACCCAGAAAGATGGAAACTTGCCCTGAAATAAGTCAAAAGCAGCTAATTTCAAAGTCATTAGAGTAGGGGTTTTTGACTCTTTGTTAAACAAATCTTGCCTTTTCTGTCTTTAAAAAGAGATCTTGCCTTTCTTCCAAACATCTGATACCACAGGAAGCTGGAAATTGGAGCAGCTGAGTATAGTCAAAGGAGTCGCACAGAGAACCCAACAGAAAAGGAAGAAACATCCTTGGCATCGCTCCCACCTTTCTCTCTCTAAATAGTTAAGGAGCTCAGCCCCACAAAAGGAAACGGGTTAAATTTACTGTACCTCCAATACCTGGAAAGGCTTCAAGTGGAAATGTTTACAGTTTAGTCCTTTCTGTTTGTATTTTTAAGTAGAGCCTAAGTTTTTAAAAAGTAATTTTTAAAAACCTTCTTCTCAGCCTATGATAAGTTGACAAATGGCAAAAATTTGAAAATCTGAACCACATCCCAGCTCTCTTTTAGCTAGTATACGGTCATCAGTTCCAGTCAGTCTCTTTTGTCATCTGACCCTGCGCTTCCATCCTCCCCTATTTCTATAAATCAGAAACAAATTGAAGCGCTGAAGAGGGCTGTTATAGAGCAGAGCCAACTGGCTTATTTTTTAAAACACGGCCTTAGAGATTATAACGTATTTCTTTTGACTATATATGTGGTCCTTATCTCAGACCTAAACAAAGACTTGGTCTTTAAAATATGTCAATGCTACAGCAAGGAAGAGCTCTTCTGTGGGGTGTAATAGACATTCATCTAACTAGTCAATTAACAAACATTTATTGAGCACCTAATGCCTACTGAGACTGTGCCAGGATTTGAGACCATAATGAGGACCAAAGCAACCTAAACTGGGTGCTTACAGAGCTGGCAGTCCAGTAGGGGAGACAAGCAGCAATAAAAACTGACAAGTTATTACAAATTATAATTTGTATTTGTACAAATACAAATTAGTAATTTAAATATCATTGTGCAGAGTGCCCTGAAAGAGATCAGGACCCATTCTATAACCGGGGCCACAACCAAGCCTGGGAGTCAGTGAAAGGTTACCTAAGGATGAGACATGTCAGCTGCACCCTGAGGCTGAGCAGGCATTATGTAACCAGGGGAAGAGGTGGGGAGAAGATTCAGTCAAAGAGAAGGGCCAGCACAGAGCCCTGGGAGCAGCTCTGTTTGCTCAGACCAGTCACGTGAGTCATGAGTAGGCACATTTGGAATCCATGTGGTAATTTTGGAATCTTGCTTGTGAGTCTGCAGCCTCCTCTTCCTCCCCCTTCCCACTAAGTCCTGGGAAACTTATCTGACCACCACAGATACTCAGACCCCTCCCTTCTCTAAAATATTTATTAGATCCTTCACTTAGTGCTAAGCACTGGCTACCTCGAACTACTTCTTGAAATTGTCTTCCTTGTATTACTCAGCTTGGGCTGGAAAAACAAAATACCATGACCTAGGTGGCTTAAACAACAGAAACTTATTTCTCAGAGCTCTGGAGGCTGGGGAGTCCAAGATCCAGGTGCTGGAAAGTTAGCTTTCATTCTGATGTCTCCTTTTTCCTTGTAGGTGAATGCGGTCTCTGTGTGCTCATTCGCCTCTTTTCTAAGGGTGCAGGGAAGAGAGAGAGCAAAGAAGCTCTCTGCTGTCTCTTATAAGGGCACTTAATCCCATCATGAAGACTCCACCTGCATAACCTCCCAAAGGCTCCATCTCAAAATGCCATCACATTGGAGGTTAAGGACTTCAGCATGTGAATTTGAGGAGGACATAAATATTCAGCCCATAGCATTGCTCTGTGCATATGTCTTGCCTCTACAACTAGACTGTCAGCAAGAGAGTTCTGAGGACTTGTCTTACACATCCCTAAATCCCCAAAGCCTCTTATACATATCAAATGCCCATAGCAGTTAACAGATCGCCATAAATTATTTCTGCCCCTACGCAATTAATTCAACACCACAGAGCCAATTAAATATATCAAGTCTTATTTGAGTGACCCATGCAAGAGTGACTCTGTATGTCTAATGATTCAATATTTAACTAGAAATATGTACCTTTTTCCTTTAGTTTCTTCTGTGTATGTGTGAGGACTATATAGCATGATTCCAATTTGCAATCTATGTATATATGAGATGTATACATATGAGATATGTGTATGATATATTCATAGATGAATTATGTATATACATAGAGCAGAACGGTTAAGAACAGGACTCACATCAGATTGTGTAAATGTGAAGATGAGCTCCACCATTCGTTAGATATGGAACTCCAAACAAATTACTGAAACTCTCTCATTTATATCATGGGCACAATAATGGGACCTACTTCATAGAGTTGTTATGAGAATTACTGAGGTAATACTCATAAAGCACATAGGACAGTGCATGGCACAACAAAACCTTCATACATGCTTTCATATGTAAAATGAAATGAAATAAATTGAAACAGCAAAAAATAAAGTAAAATAAAAATGTGTCATATAAAAGACCATAAATACATGTGGAAATATATTGATAGAGGTGATCCCTGATGATAAAGTTATTTGATAATGCTTTCTTTGGGAAGGAAGGGGTCTGTATTTTCAAATTTTCTACAGTTAAATGTACAGGTTTGGATGACAGCTCCTCTCACCCCTTCCCTGGGGTGGTGATGGCCTCACTCTTACTAGCCCAGGGGTACGGCCCTATTCCTCCTGCCTTCTCCATACCCTGCCCACACCTTTGCGCTTGTTCTTTTATTAGACCTTCTGTGATTTCTCCTAATTGAGCTGTGGTCCGTTTCCTGCTGGGACTGCATGATACGCAGCAGACATCATCTGACCCAGGGTGACTGCTCAGTATTTGCAAGGTGGGTATTATTGTGTGGGTGAGAAAACAGGTGCGAAGGCCGAGTCCCCAGGGCTGGAGCCTGATGATCTGCAGGCAGTGCAAGTTCGTTGTCCTCCCCAGAACCTGACGCCTTGTTTCAGGGGAAAGAGTATATGTGTATACACACACACACACACACACACACACACACACACACACATACTCTATATACTCTAGGAGGTTAACTAGCCAGGTTAGTCAGGACTACTGAGTAGTATCTGGAATGTCTGGGTTCAAAACTTATCCTCTTTACACATATTCAAGCAGCTCCCTGAGCACAGGTCACCCAAAGCCAGGAGGGGCTTCAGCCTTTGAGGTGGCTTCTCAACTTCCAGCTATTAAGAGGAACCTGAACCCCATCAGTGGCACCTGGCAAGGGCATCCCCAGTCTGGAAGGAGAGGGCCATGGGAGGAGCACTTAGGTGACATGAAAATCCCCAGTTGGCATGCGCCAGTTGCTTTCCATGACGCAGAGTGACTGAGACAACCACGTGCTGGTGCAGAGCGGTGACTGTTCATGGTCCGTCTTCCTCCCAGTCTGGTTGGCCTCACCTTTGTAGCCGATGTAGTAAGTTTTATGCCTTTAGGTTATCAGCTCTTCCAGGGCAGGACTGGAACTCTTTGTCTGACCTAATCCCATCTATTGTTTAACTGCTTATATAATCATGATGTTGTCAATAAATAAGCCATGTTTTAAGTATGATTTATTAACAGCCTGCAGGGCAGGCTTCCTCCGTATATGTCTTAACCAACCCTCCCTTTTTACATGCACTTCAGTTTCATGAACTGGGTCATTTCCAAATAAAGAGGTAGGTGCTGTAACCATCAGAGAAGCAACTAGTCTAGTGATTAGGAACACGAACTCTGACACCAGATTACCTGAGATGAAGTTAGAGAGGTAGGTAGGGGCACATCATGAAGGGACTAAAGGACTATGATAAATAACTTCATTTAATTCAATGCAAAGTGGGAATCACTGAAGAGTTCAAAGTGGAAAAGTGACATGATATAAGCTACCTTTTAAAAGATCCCTCTGACTACAGGGTTTGGATGGCCTTAGACTAAAAGCATGATTATCACCTGGGATTCAATAGAAATGAAGACTCGCAGGCGCCAACCCAGGCATATTGAATGAGAATCTTCATTTCAGTGAGTTCTTTGCATGAGTGTGTGCACATTAAAAATTTGAGAAGCGACACTATAGTGGTTGCAGAGAGGAGGAGGAGTCTGTAAATGAGATGAGGGAGATGTAGCCATTGAGGAAGAAGAAAGATCAGGAGCAGGTACACTCACGGAAACCAACAGAGGAAAAGATCTCAGGAGGAAAAGAGCTATGAGCTGCATCAGTGCTGCTGAGAAGGCAAATAAGCTAGACAAGGACCAAGTGGAGTTGGTAACAGGTCCTGGTGACTGAATAAGCAGAGCAATGTCCAGTGGAGGGAGGTGATGAAATCAGACAGCTGACTGTAAGCTCAGGCAAAGTAGAACCGGTCTCTAGAAAGCAAAGTCAAGGATGCATAAGGCTTGAGCCAAGTTGATGCATTAAGATCGGAAAGAACAGAAGATTGAGGAGGAAGGAGAGAGGCCCATCATGTCAAGGTCAAGGTTTGGAAGAGGAGAGGTCAGATAAATAACCCTCCATCCACCTATAGATCATTTGGGGGTCTTCACCACCTGCTGCTCTATTCACTTCTCTTGATCCCTGTCACATATATGGCAGGCACAAACCCATTCCTCACATAGGATCCATATCAATCAGAAAGTCATAGTCAACTTGGGAATGATCCAAAGGATTTATTTATTTACCTACTACCTGCCAGGCACTGGTTTTGATGCTGAGGATACAACGGTGAACAAGAAGAGAGAACTCTCTGGTTCCTGCCTCTGTGGTCTTACCACAGGAGCGGGGAGAGAAAATGGGGGATGTCCAGGGAAAGGGAAGGGAAAACAAGCAAGTAGATACAGAAAGTGATGTCATGTAGTAATAGTGCCATAAATCAAACTAACCTGGGTAAGGGGCTACAGAGGGAAGGGATAGTGTTTTGGATAGAATAATCTGAGAAGGTCTCCCTGGGGTAGTAACATTTGAGCAGAAATTGGGATAAAGAAAGGAAAAGGATACAGTAGCAACCAGCTCTATTTTAAAGCACTTACCTATAGAGGCCCCTATACAGATTGTTCTGGATATGTGAGCCTTGTTCATCCAGCAAGCCCTTGCTCAGTGGGATGGTCATTATAATAAATAATAAGGACCTCCAAGAAATTGTAGCAAGCCCCCTGGGGCAGTGGCTTGAAGCTCTGTCTTTCTCTGCTTATCTGGAGCAAAGTGAGCCCAGTGAATCTGTGAGGCCCAGGCAGGATGAAGGGGCTGAGCCATCGATCAGCTCAGTCTAGACGGTGCCGAGTTGTGGGACACAGGGAGGCTGCAAGCTCCAGATCACTCCTATAAACATTTTCTCTCTCCTTCCCTTATAATTCATTACTATACCACTTTCTGGCAGTGCTACAGACTTGCTACAGTACTATGGCAGCAATTCTCTAAGCAATGGCTTATTCTCTGTGCTGCTAACCCCACAAAAGACCCTAAGGATGCCAAAGAAAGACATGATCCGGCTTCTGTTAAACGGGAAAACTTTTTACATCAATTTGTTTCACTGCAAAAGTTCCTCCATCTGAAGACACGGACCTAAATATATAAAAGCCCTCCCTTAGTGGGAACAGTTTTCTTCAAGGAAATGTGTTTTCCTCTGTTAGTTTTTTTTTTTTTTTGAAGTACAGTCAGTTACAATGTGTCAATTTCTGGTGTACAGCACAATGTACCAGTCATGCATATATATACATATTATTGATTTTCACATTCTTTTTAATTAAAGGTTATTGTAAGATATTGAATATAGTTCCCTGTGTTATACAGGAGAAATTTATCTATTTTTATATATAGTGGTTAACATTTGCAAATCTCAAACCCCTGTTAGTTTTGAGCATACTTGAAACTCTCTCAGAAGTTAGAGCTCTAAGTTGGTTGTTTCTTTCCCATCGTGCCCCAGTGAGGTTCTATTATATGAAAATGAATTTCCATTCTGTGGACCTTAAAATCCAGCAAGGGAGTTTGATTTTCTACATTACGTTCCTCTGTTGGGACCTGTTGAAAGCCATTATTTTCCTGGATTATGCCTCATTTTGAACAGGTGGCCTTCTTTATTCAGTTCATTGTAACACTAGTCCCAAATTGGCTAATAGAATCCTTGATGCCCTTCTTAGGTGAAACTGGCACAAATGTCCACCTTAATAAAGCTGAATGTCTAGACATGGATTTTTTTTCCCTTCAAAAATGCCATGTCTATGCTGAGTCCAAATTTCCTACCTCAGCCAGGAGAGATTTGTCACCATGTGACATGCTTTACATTTCCTTATAGCATATCAAGACTCTGAAAGACAGATTACTTCAATTAGTTGTGTCAAACCATCTGCTGCAGAAAATTCAAGATGTTCTTCCTGTCACCTGATGGAACATAGCTGATTTATTCAGTAGGTGGCTGGAAAGTTGGCAAAGGCTCAGGGCTTCATGGAGGGGAGGGCAGCTATCACAAGACTCCAAAACAAAAACCTCACTCATCACAAAAAGGAATGCTTGCTGAAGGCAACATGAAAGGGAATGCAACAGGTGCCCTCACTCAATTAGTTTAGCTGACAATAGATTGCAGATCCCAGGTGACATAATATGAATGGATCTTGGCATAACCCATGGAACCTGGAAACTCGATCAGTTATTCTGCAGTTGCTTTGCCACACCACCTGCATATTTTGTGTGCAGATGATGTGAGCTTCTGAAAAACCTCCTCATTAAAGGTTGACATGGAAATCACCATGAATGGACAGCCTCCAATCCCTTGTGTATTTGAGTGGAGGTGAATCTGAATATGACGGAAACAGGACATGTCATTAACTGCCCTGGATTTCTTCCCTCCCTGCATGATGATCAGGAAGTGGGGAAGCAAACACTACATGCTTTAGAATCAGCAGTGGGGTGTGAGCAGTATTAATATGGTCCCAAAGGGAGAACAGGGGCCTTATGTCTTTCTCATTACAGTAATGCTCTGAATGAGACTTTGTCACCACCAAATTGACTCTTTCACAGCCAGTGTGGAATGGATCTGATCCAGGCTTCTCCCAGTCCCCTACCAGCTGTCTCTGAATCCCTTTACCTCAAAAACAGGGCTTTTCAATCTCAGCACTATTGATGTCTTACATCTGATAACTCTTTGCTGTCTGGGGATGTCCTGTGCATTGAGGATGTTCAGCAGCATCCCTGGAGTCTACCTGCTTGATGCCTGCAAGTCCTCATCAGTCACAGCAATCAAAAACGTCTCCAGACATTTCTCTTTCTTTTATTCTTAATTGAAGGGTAGTCGATTTACAATGTTGTGTTGGTTTCTGCTATGTCAATTGACAGATGATTAGATAAAGTTGTGGTATATATATCTATTTATAAATAGATATATACATACATACAATGGAGTACTACTCAACCATAAAAAATAAAACATTGCCATTTGCAGCAACATTGATGGACCTAGAGATAACTATACTAAGTGAAGTAAACCAGAAAGAAAAAGAAAATTACCATGTGATACCACTTATATGTGGAATCCAGACATTTCTAAGTGTCCCCTAAGGTGAGGGGTAAATCGTCCCTGATTGAGAACCACTCCATTAATGGTTTGGGAGAAGAAGAGATGCCAGAGTTAACCATGGCAAGTGATATGACAATTTTCACAATTGCAGCCTGTTGGCATAGTCAAGATGGTAGTTGTCTCAATTACTAGGGAAGAACCATTGTTTCTTCACACTAGTAATGGAACTACCAATGAGACAAAATTCTTAGACTCCAGTGATATGTGGATATAACATTATTAAAATCCTGTTCCCTAGCAGTCATGAGGCAGATAAATATGCCATTTTTATGATCTGGATTGAACTGTCCAAGGTCATGAGGTATCCTGTGGTCTTCTCAGCAAAACCAAGTTAGGGCGGGCAGATCAAGAACTCATAACCTCCATTTCTCATGTGGTTTAGTCAACCACAACAAAAGCAAAGCATTATTCAACCAGATGACAAGCAATAATAGTTCAGACTTCAGTTCCGTCTCCTGTATGAATGTGTCAGACCAGTGAGTCGGGCTTCCCTCAAGCCCATGAATGATGAGGGCTGTAAATACTGTGACACTCAGGATAGTAAAAGTTCATACGGCCAAATGATATTGTAAATTGACATGCTTTATGCTTTAAATCAAGAAATAAATGTTACTTAAAGAAATTGCCATTGATCTCTGATTCTCTCTCTCTTTCTCTGACCCACCCACACATAAACACAGAATTGCTCACGGCATATTTTAACTTAAGGTTTGAATTCTACTCTACTCAATAAAGAATAGGGCCTTGAGTCCTAAATCACTAATCCATTATCTAGAAGCTATCCTTTTACCATTACTCATAAAACTGATTAAAAACACTTTAAATACTTTAAAAAAAAAAAACCCTGCTTTTCTGAAACTCTGCTTCACTCTTTATGAAGTGCAAAACATATTTCTCCAATGGAGAGGGGTCACTTTCTTACACATCTGTTGAATGCTCCTTAGATCTTAATTCTCCTAACACCAGAGCACAATATTGCCAACTAATAACAGCAAAGTCTTACATTTTTATAACACTGCTCCCTGTAGTGCTTCGCACTTTCCCTCATGCCACCTCAATTAACTTTTATAAATATAACCATCCTTATTTGACAACTGATAAAGCTAAAACTCAAGTTTCTTTTTCAAGATCGTCTTGGAAGGGATGGAGCAAGGAAGGTGAAACATTGCCCTTCTAGTTTACAGCAAAGAACACCCCAGCTTTAACCATTGCCTTTTTTGAATTTGTTGGAATATAAGAGAGATATGTTTGCTGAAACTCTTCAGTGCTGTAAGTTTAGATGTTTGCATCCAAATATTGGAAGGTGAAGTGTTTAAAGAAGAAGTGGTAACAAACCTAACGTGACATTCTAGACCAGTTCTTTGAAAAGGCAAATGCTTGGTGGGTCACAGTCTCTGAGTCCAGCAGTACCAGTGGTCAGATACCACTGCAAGGAGATTACAGGCTCTGGGCATATCATACATGTGTGTACCCCTTCCTCCTTCCTCCAGGAATTTACTCCAGTTAAATCAGAGTAACATGAACACCAAAGGTAGTCCTGCAGTTACAGGAAAATCATAAAAAGACAAGGGAAGATGTGTCGCAGGGCTGGAGAAGGGAGCAATTTCCATTATCATATCTTGGTGAGGATAGGGGGGCTTGTGGGCAATTTATACCATGTCATCTTTAGGTGTTTTGTTTGTTTGTTGTTTGTTTTAGCACCAGCCTACAGAGCTACCTCTTTTTTTCTCCCAAGTGAACTGCCTTTTCAAGTCATTGCCTTTTTAGCAGCAAGCCCAGCCCAGCCCCCACACTTATCACCCCAGCCCTCCACCCCCAGCTGCTGGATCCATGGCAAGTGCTCTTGCCTTGGAACAGTACCGCCGGTGGGAGTAAAAAATTAAACACTGCTTCCTAGTTCAGCACTGAGGGAAGAAAGAGCAACCCAAGTTTCATGGTCTCACACTCCGCTTAGGAACTAGTTTACTCCGGTGAGATAGGTTTTCATGTTCAGTGGCTTATAGGAGAATTGAGGCTCATAATATAAGCCAGCCTCCCTAAAGTGATGTGAATAGCTCATAACAAAACGATTTTGACTCAGCCAATGTTCAGCAGATAGTCGTAAAGAATAGGGCCCAGGTGGTGGGCACTGTATAAGCCCCAAACTTAGTAGATGAAGGAATTAAAGCACTCAGAGCTTATCAGCTGCTCCCCAGGTATCAACCTGTGGTCCTGCCAAACAGTGTCGTCCACGCTTGTCATCCTTTTGCAGTCAGTGTGCACCAGTTATCTCTGCACATTTATCCTCATTATCTCTGATTATAATAAGAATCTAAATTTTCATGGAGCTTCCTGATACTAAGGGGAAACATTAACTCGTTCGGGTCTTTACGGTGTTGTTAAAGGTACAGCAGGCTAAATTATACCTATTTGGAAAAAATAACCTACCTCTTTTAGTGCTTGGCACAAAATACTGGGTTCAGTTTAGGCAACAGCGTAAGAGCCATGCCGCATAAAATGGTGCCATGAATGGTAATCCTAATGGTGGTATGAATGGTAATCCTAATGGTGGTATGAATGGTAACTCCAATTGTGCGTTGGATTGCAATGAAGAAAAGTCCTGGTATTTATGGACCTCTCCTTGGGTGCAGGGAAGATTTTAACTTATCTTGAAGAGTTTTTGTAGCGCAGTCATAGCCAAGCTGAAACTTGGATTTTTTTGCACTTAATTCCATGACTCTTACACTAAAGTGTTGGGCCTTATAAATCAGTCTCTCTTGAATCTGATAGCTCCAGTAAACCCAATTTTAAGAACTCCAAGAACTTCATGAAGCCTGCCAAGAGAAGTAAGGTCCCTAGGAGTTACAGACTATTTGGAGACCAGGAACCAACTTTTCAGCAGGTCTAGGAACCAGCTTCTCAGTGAAAAGTTACTAAACAAAGAGTTGAAACAACACACCTGTCCTTACAACAGCATCGCTTGGCTTTTCTAACCAGTCCAGCTCTGTTCTCAGTGCCACAAGGTTTCCAGTATTTACATAAACCATTCAGTGAACCAGCACTGCTCCTGTCCTGAAAGGGGCATGTGTTCATTTGCTCTCAGACTTGATGCTTGTATACAAGCTGATAAAATACAAATCACAGGGTGAGAATTTTTAGCTTCCATTCAGTTTCTGATTACACTGTTAGTACAAGGGGTTATATTCCCATTGTACAAGTAGAAGGAAATAAGGAATTTCCTCACACAAATAATGTTCTTCTCATTTAGGTTAGTAGATTTTTTTTTTTACATTATTATTGCAGTGTAAACTTATATTTCTTCTGAGACCACCTCACATTTCAAATTGAGACATTCACCTATCATGTGTACGGGAATAATTTCCATAGCAAACCTCCTTCTCTTTAATTTTTTAGTATTGTTATTTTTAAATGTAAATTATCTGGTTGTTGGGTTGCATCAATCACAGGCCAAAACAAAAAAATGGAATTCATTAAAAATGTGCATAACATTGTGGTCTTCTGTCTTTAGAAATGAAAGGCTGTTCAATAAAAGCCCAGCTTTTCCTTATCATTGTAGCTTTGTGCTATTCTTTCTCACAGCTTTAACCTCTGTAACCTTATCAAAAAAGAAAAAAAAAGCCAGAAGTAACATATACTTTAAAAGCTGAGCCCATTGTCAAAGTAGTTAGTTTCCATTTCTTTTATCTTACCTTACTGTAGCAACTGAGACGGAGCTCTGGAGAGCTTTACTTTCCTGAAACTGCTTCTTAATAGATTCTAAGAGGGTCACTGGGTTATTTGAAGAATCCTTGACAAATACTGCTGAAGGAAAAACGCCCCATGATATATACCATACACTGAATCTGGAGACATCCATGTAAACAATAAGTCTATTTCAAAGTTTGTTCAGTTAGAAACCTTCTCACAAGAGAGTCGCGCCTCCAAAACTGACTCTTTTCCTCCATCCCTGCTCCCACCCATGCCTCATCCGGGCTTCCACCCAAGCCTGCATTCATCAGACCATCAGGGAACAAGCTCCACCCTCCACCCCCAAAGCTTTCTTCCTGGGTGTCCTGGTGTTACACGCGTGCCTGCGCACAAGTCATCTGTGGAAGTTCTTTATGCAACATGGATGCGTTTCCAAGAGCTTCTAAAAAAACAGTGACGTTAGAATTCATAAGCCTCTTTTGTCTATATCTCTCCCAGTCCTGTGCTAGGTTTCCTGCTCAGAGCTCCACACTTTAGAGAGCCCCACATGTCACAAACATACACATAAATAAAAGGTTTTAAAAACAAATGATGCCTCTGTCACTTAGAATCTGGTGCTCAACTATGGTGACATTCAAATCATAACCTTAAACATCCATGCTTTTAACTAACACCCTTCAGGTCCCAGGGAAATGCTTCTTGTCTATTTCCCTGTCTCCTAGAAACAAAAAGCTACTACATTCAAACACCACAAAGATTTTAGACTGTATCCCTATTGACACTGAAGATGGACACAGCTATGGAATCAGAGGAAGAATGGGTAGCACATATACTTAGGTTAAAAAAAATATTTTAAGACAAACTAATTTGTTAA
This sequence comes from Camelus bactrianus, assembly GCF_048773025.1. Taxonomy (NCBI): domain Eukaryota; kingdom Metazoa; phylum Chordata; class Mammalia; order Artiodactyla; family Camelidae; genus Camelus; species Camelus bactrianus. The sequence continues at coordinate 30,842,482 of NC_133541.1, forward strand.
ATCCTGCCACTCAGCACAGATTCAATGATTTTTACAGAATAAAGCATCGTTTCGCAGTGCTGAATATCTTTTTTCTTAATTTTCTTTGTGTTCCAATTCATGATTCTGGAGATAGTCTTGGATTGGTGCAATATTCACAACAGTTGCACTTGGCTGAGGAATATTTTGCAACATTAAACAATTCATTTTTCCCTTAAATGTGTACATCTAGGCATAACATCAAGAAGCGCGACACCATATCTCTACGTGGGCAACTAAGAGGAAGATGGATAATTGCCAATAGTTTTATAAAAACATTTAGTGAAATTAAATAACATTTAAAAGTATATTTAAATTTCAGTTCCATTTAAATTATATTTATTTAAAATGTTGTAGTCATTAATTACTATTTATATTTTTGCCTTTAAATTTAACTGATAATTGTGTATATTGCTTTATAAAACTATATAAAAACAATAGCTTTATTCAAAATTTTCAATGTGACATTTATGAAGATGAAATTTCAAGGTAGGAAGATTGAATATATTTTATTTAACAGTGTGTCAATTAACTTAAAAATGCCCAGGCCACAGAAATGTTAGGGGCAGGCCTGTTCTTTGCCTTTAATTAAGAATTCCCAGTTTTGTGTTCAGCTCTACCTTACCTGAGTGACGTCTCCCCAGGTTCCTCTCTCTATAGTAGCATTTTGGAGTTTTCTTTGGAAGGTCATAAACATGAACCAAAGTGATGAAACTTCTCCAGCCTCCATCCAGGATTTTATCTTCCATGTCCTCCTCTTCCAGCATTTATAAATACACAAAAACACGATCTCAAGACTTAGGGAAATGAAAACTATTGAAATTCTCACCAGAATGTTGGGGAGTGGTCGCAAATCTATCCTAGGATACGTGCCCAAGTGAAAAGAGTTTCCTCCTTGCACTTCATGTTATGACTTTATGACCCATTCTAAAACTATAAAAGATTTGTTCTTATCAAGTACATAATGCATATTCTGTGAACAAAGCACATTTTTCCAAAGAATGAGTCATTCTCTCAAGAAAAGAAAAGAAGAAGAAAAATTACGCATGTGGGCTACAATTATTTGGTGAAAGTTTCTGGAACATTACTTTAACACTCCTCATATTTTTAGATCTTTGCTTTATGGTTTAAATTTAAGTTAAACAGTCCTTTGAACTTTATTTAGAATAAACCACTCTTGTATCACCATTTTAGGAATTCCAGGATCTAGCTAATGGGGAGGACACTATTTCACCAGTCTGTGCTCTAAAGTCTGAGGGGACCCATCTCTCAAGATGCGTAATACACATGTGAGCTGCTATTAATAATAATTTGTCATGATTCGGAGAAAAAATTAAGTAGTCCTTTGACTGTCAGGTTGTTATACTAATGAAAAGCTGTCAAGATAATTTTATTTTACTCTGAAACGTCTCCATCAATTAACTTCAGCTGATTGCCAGAACATTAACCTTGGTTTGCCTTTCAGATCTGCTGTTCCCAGAATGGTGTGTAAATAAAGATAGGATATCAAGTATTGTTTAAACTCACTGTTTAAAGTTGATCTGTTGGACTTTTTTCTAAGCTATATAAATAAAATCTAATGTCCTAATCATAAGTATTTTCTGGAATTAAGAAAGCATACCTGAATGTGCCAAAAGAACTCTACATCTTATGGCTGGTGCAGGTCCTACTCAGGTTTTTCAATGTCCATAGAACTACTCTGTGATCATATGAAGCTGTAAAAAAATTGACCCAACAAGTGACATCCATGGTCATGGCCAATAGGCACGTGAAAAAATGCTCAGCATTGCTATATTGTCAGAGAAATGCAGATCAAAACTACAATGAGATATCACCTCACACCAGCCAGAATGGCCATCATCAAAAAGTCTACAAATGATAGATGAAATTCTACAAATGATAGGAGAAAAGGGGACCCTCTTATACTGTTGGTGGGAGTGTAGATTGGTGCAGCCACTATGGAGGACAGTATGGAGGTTCCTTAAAAAACTGAAAATAGACACCATGTGATCCAGCAATCATACTCCTGGGCATATATCCAGAGAAAAATAAAATTCAAAAAGACACATGCACCCTAATGTTCATAGCAGCACTATTTATGATAGCCAAGACTTGGAAACAACCCAAATGTCCATTAACAGATGACTGGATAAAGAAGATGTGGTACATATATACAATGAAACACACTCAGCCACAAATGACATCCATGGTCATGATGAGTACTGGATGTGATACCTATGAGCTCTCCTTGACAATGTCGGTGATAGTAGGTGCCCCAGGAAGGTCAAATTCATGGTTCACATAAGTGAAGCAGATTCAGATAACAGGAGAGAACAGACTACATCAGCTTTATAATGGCTCCAAGAGAACAGAGTTTAAACTGGTGGTAATGCCCTTGGAGCCCCCATCTCCACCCCCGTGCTGTTCCTAAGTCCCCTCCTATTAAACCTCTGTTCTCTTACAGGAACCAGGGAAAAAATGGGGTGTTGATACAGAAAGTAATAATTCACAGGTTTCTTCCCACAGAGCTAAGTTCTTAACTACTTCAGTTGGCATTCTGGGGGGAAAAAGAAGACAGAGATACAGCATTATAAATAATGTTGAGCTTCTCTACAGTTCAGACATCCTTTATGCTGAGTAATCTTCATGCACTTCTCCCTGTACTTGATTGCAAGGCAGGAATGATACCCAATGCATGACTGTCTCCCCCAAAATATCCAGTACAGTAGCAGTTGTCAATAGTTGTAGATTGAGAGAATAGATGAATGGATTTCTGTTTATGATGAAAATTTGGTCAGGGACTCAGCTGAAACCAAATAAAACGCTGAGGAAAGTATTTTTTAAGCCTAACTGATGCAGGAAAAATGAATGTGGGGCATGAGGAAGGCCATGTCCCAGGCTTCGGTTGAGCCCCTGGAAAGAATTTAAGAGTGAGCCACAGTTGAATAAAAGTAGATTTATTTAGAGAGATACATCAAAAGGCAAGAAAAAGGCCACAAGGTGTGGGAGTTGGGTGCTTAGATTAGAGTAAAAGTAGGTACACACTCCATAGACAGAGTGTGGGCTATTTCTGAAGAGGGAGAGAGAGGGTGGCCACGAGGCACCATGTTGCCAGTTTTTATGGGTTCAGTGGCTTCATATGCTAATAAGTGGAAGGATCAGTCTCACTAGCCTGGGAAAGGGGCTGGGATTCCCAGGAAGTTGGCCATTGCCCACTCTTTGACTTTTTGTGGCTAGCCTTGGGACTGACATGGCACCTGTGGGTGTGTTATTCACCATGTTAATATATTACAATGGGCTATAATGAAGCTCAAGGAAGTCAAATTTCTCACCATCTTGAGCCTCAAGGCCTACTCGGGGTTGAATCTTTCACCATTCCGGTGTTAATTGCTGTGTTATTCCTTGAATGGCTGTGCCCTGCCCCCTTCCTGTCTCGTAACTGCATGGAAGACCTTGCAAGATTAAAGAAATTTTTCAGGCCAAATTCTATCTGTAGGAGAAAACATATAAAAGTTTCTTCTTATAGGAGAAAACCATTTTTTCATGAGAGCTTTTGCCAATCTGGAAAACTTGAGCAGTTTTCATGGACTCATTGGTACAGGAACAGAAAATCATGCTTGGAACCCCCAAGGGGGTAGTTTAATAGGAGAACTTCCTCTCATAAGGTTCCATTCTCAGTTTAAATTTGAGCCAGATGTAAACCATCTCTTCTCCCAACATGAGGGCACTACAGAGAAAGTCACTTCTATTAGTAGCACTCTGTGCAAAAGCAACACCATCTTTTGCTTGGATTGTTGCAATGGTCTATCTAACCTGTCTTTCTGCTTCTGCCCTCAGCCTTATTGATCCTTTTAAAATGCGAATCAGTTCATGACACTCCTCTGCTCAAAACTCTCCAACAATTCCCATATCAGTCAGAATAAAAAAAAAATTAAATAATGAAGTCCTATAGTGTTGCACAGGGAACTAACTACATTCAATACCTTGTAATAACCTATAGTGAAAAAGAATATGAACATGAATATGTATATATATAGATGTATGACTGAATCACTATGCTGTACACCAGAAACTAACACCACATTGTAAATCAACTACACTTCAATTAAAACAAAAAAAATACACCTACAAGGCCCACGTGATCAGGGCCCGATCATAACTGAGCCTGCCATTTTGTTTCTAGCTTATTTCATAATGCTTTTCCGCATTATCTTTATTCCAGTCAAGCTGGATTCCCACTGCCCTTGAATACACAGGAGTTGCTGCTGCCTCTTTCTGTTTAGAATGCTCTCCCCTCAGAAATACTCATGACTATCTCCCCCTCACCTGCTTCAAGTCATTACTCAGAACGTATCTTTTCATTGAGACCTGATTGAGAAAACCACTCAGGAGGGAAACGTCTAATGAACAAGTAATGTTATATTCTTTTTATTACTTGACCATTTGATTTATAATCCTTTTTTAAAATCATTACAATGGTTACATACTCCTCTGTGTATTCTAACACTTAAAAAAAAAAAAAAAACCATTGAATGAATGGACCAGCAAACAAATGAACAATAGTTGTTGACTGATAATTGTCTTTTAGAGGAGAGCTCTTACCCTGGGCTTCATGTGGCATTGCTGCTCACATTTTGGGAAAGTTAGTTGCACCAGACTCCATTTCCCCTTGAAATTGCCAGCAGGCCTATGCTTCTTAAAAGAACACGGAGTTCTTCTTTAAAAAAAATAACAATAGCCATTCTTGGAAATTCATTCAATAGTATTTTTGAACAGTCATTTGTTCCTTTTTAAAAGCTTTTTATCTTCAAAGTTCCCGCTAAAGCTTTGGGGTTTGTTTGCTTTTTGTTCCTAAGCCAGGCAATCTGCATAACAACTGTATTTCATTTGAAAGTTCCATGCATTTGTTAGAAGCCAGCTGCCTGCCCACTATTTGTGGCATGTTGTTGGTACAGCTGAAGATTAGCCAACTAAAGTGATAATTATTTAAATTGTATTTAACTCCTACTCCTTTCCCAAGCTTATGAACAGGCTTTGGCGCTAAACACGCCCATGGTCAGACCCTACCTTTGCCACCGACTAACGTAGAGCCTGGAGTGATTTTATTACTATCTCTGGGCCTCTATTTCTTCAGCTTCGTAAGATAGATAAAAAGATATTAAATATGACAGGTAAGGTATCTGTCACCAGTATCTGATGCATATTAGATACTCACTAAATGGAAATTATTATACTTGTTAATGAAAAATACTGAGAACCATATCAGTAAACAAAGAATGCTGAAACCATCAAGTCATCAGCCGCTGCTGCCGCCCCCCCAGGGAAGACAAGCCTGCAGCCCAGCCTCTGCAGCCACTCACAATGGTGCACCCTGAGGGGACTCAAAACAAGAAAGGACAGGATACTGGCCCTGGATAGCTGGGTGCTTGTCAAAGGAATGAATTCAATGAGCCCAAACGTTTTCTCCCTCCCATACATAGAAAAGCACTAAATTCTTTAACTTGAGATGCCTGGTTTTCTTCACTTAACAAGTAATCTTTTAATGTTTCAACTACCTGGTCTTTGTTGTAAACTCCTATACATCCCAGCCCCTCCCCTACCCCTCGGAGCAGTCCCTCAGAGGGATCTGAGAGGCTGTCATCCCGGCTCAAGTCTTCCAGCCAAATAAAAGATAACTCCCAACTTTTCGGCTGTGTATTTATTTCAGTTGACGTACTGGACCACACTTGGCTGATTCAGAGCCGAAGAATATGAGAATGGGAGCAAGACAAAGACTCTAGGAGGAAGACTACAATCTATTTCTTTCTACAAACGCTTTCTTCAAAATGTAGGTAGAGTTTAAGTCATTATCCAGTTTTTGAAGATGAAAGTGCTGCCTGTGATCACAGGCACGGAGGATCTAAGATAGGCATACAAGGTTCTCAAGGGGCCATCAGGCCAACAGTCTTTCAAAAAAGGCTTGGTGTTCTGAGGACGTCTAGCTGAATCCTAGAGCCCTCCTGAAATAAGCTGTGTTTTATCCTGGCCCCAACCTGCAGCTGTATCTGGCACCAGGGGTCTTAAAGATCCCTCACATCCCCTATGATGGCTTCATTGGCTCTGTTAGCCTAATTCTCTTTCTGACTCCAATAGCACATCGTGATTACAGTGTCCTAGGGAACTCCAAAGATCCCCCCCAATGGAGGTTCCTAAGGCCACAGTTCTCTCAGCTACTAGAAGTTCCCCATCTTTTGGTCTTACATTAGTCCTTTACTCCCTCACACACCTGTGAGTTACATACTGGTGCTGGTCCTCTCCTCCCTTCCATCAATTTAACCTCAGAGCTAATCCAACTTCATAAGGAAATAAACAAGATGGAGTATGATTTTTCACAGTAAGTCTAGGTCTCTCGGCAAATTTGTGTTCATAAGTTTTCCTTGTCTTAGATTTTTCCTAAATTTTTGAAAAATCTAATTTTCTACATTTTTCTAGGAGAAACAGGACCATGAATAGTGTCTCACAATTCATACAGCTAATTATATGTTCTGTCATTTTGTGTGTTCTTCCAGTAGCTTCCTCCCAGCAGTCCCCTTCCTCTCTCTCCATGCGCTGCTAGTCTATTCATCGTGTAAGTCTTGCTCTGCTGTCATGAAGGGGTTAGCATCTTGTGATATGATAGATAGGGATAGGGCAATATTTTCTCTATTTTACCCAAATATTTTGCTTACCTAGAGTAGGACCTAATACAATCTTAGTTCTGTTTGTGTAGACCCTGGTAGATTTTCACAAGAGGAAGAGAAAGTTAGAATAGTCATTTAAAAGCACTGAGAAGCAAAAGAATGCTCCTTCTGCAACAAAGAGAGTAAATGACTTTTTCTGAAATTGCCTAAATTGAAGCAACTCATATCCAATTAGTATTTTTTCTTTTCTTTCTACTACATACAAAATTTTTTTGTATAGATCTGCTAGTGTGATTTCCTCTCCTGGCCCTTTCCATTCGCCCACTCCAAACATTTTTATTCCTTTTTTTTTTTTTCCTAGCTTTAAAAATTCATTTTAAGCTAATGAGAGGAGCACTATGTATGCCTTTCACACTGCCATAGAGACCTTGTCTTAATTTTGTATTGTTTGCATGTCATTTTTGTAATAAAATTCCAGTAGAACAGATTTCTAAGTGAACACACAATTTAAGATTATACTGTTATCCTAAACAACAGAAGACTGTGCTCCATAATCTAAGAGACAAAATGTCACCTATTCATCTATGCTCTTAAGAAACTTACCGTCTGTTACTGGAGCAAGAAATAAATACAAATGGGGATTTATTAAAGGAAGAGATAACATCCCACTTCACTGAAGAGACACCATTGAGCCGGTCCTTGAAGGATGGGCAGGATTTAAAAGTGTAGGAAGACATTCCAGAGAGAGAGAACAGAGTGAAGTGAGCGAAGGCTGTTAAGTGGGAAGGGGTCAAGACCCTATGAGTGTCAAGGCGTTAATTATCTTGCTTTCTTAGTAACTACTCACCAATCAGTAACACAATACTTATTTACAAAAGAATTTTCATCTCCCATAGATGTACTTAGAACATCTAAGTGATGTCCCATTAGGAAATTACCATCTTAGCTAAATTACAACTGCCATTTCTACTTTCAAGCACTAAAAGAAAGCCTTTCCCATCATTGCCATATTATTTTCTCTACTACAATTTACTCGTAACTTTCTTGATAAAGTAGTGAAGAAAGAGGCTGCAACGTGGCCCAAATTTCTTTGCAGAATATTTCTGATTATCTGAACATTTCAGTGACTGAGAGTGCCTGATCCAGGCCATCACAACATCAGATTCACTCTACTGTGGGAGGCATTCAGAAGGAATCCAAGTTGGTTGTTGAGGATCTTGACTATCTGGGAAGCAAAGGTTCCTTGGTCCAGCTAGACCCTGCCACTACATTAGGGATGTGTCTGTCTTATTCTCTAAATGTATTTTCAGTTTCCAGCATAATAGCTAGTGTATTTGCTGAATACATAAAATGTTTACCAGCCAGATGGTCTTTCTTGTGGTTTTAGTCTCTGTACTTGTAATACAAGGACCTGAAGAAAGAATCAGTTATGATCTTCTCTTAATATTCTTTTGAAGGTACATGCTGATGTAGGGTTCACATGGTGACCCACAGATATGTTTTGCTTGATATTCACAGTGATGTAAAAATTTTTAATTAAATCTCCCAAATCTGGAGATTCACACATAAATTAGTTTGAAAAATCAAAAGACATCACAACATTGTGCCAGAAATTTGTTTGCCTGATGTGAGTCAGTTGGTTTAAATGAGATCTGACCTCCCTAGTGTGCCAAACTCCACACCATTCCCTATTACTTACCACATCTCACATCATCCATTTCCTTTAACTCTCTGGTCCCTGTAGACATTTGACTTTGTGATCCCCTAAGTCTCTCCTAAAACATAATGCCTTTCCCATTTAACATATGGGAATATAGACATAAAAAAAAATCATGTGTGATTATATTCAGATTCCCATTAAGTAGCAAAACCTGAAGTCAAATCTACTGAAACTCTTATTATTCAAGACATTACATACTTCTTCTAGTTTTGAATATTTTTTCACTGTAAGACTTAGCTGTCTCTCATGTAAAAGGCTTCTCAAGACTCATTTTGAAAAGAAAAAATGTAAAATTCTATACAATTGTAAAGTAGTTTTTGTAGAAACTGTAGCAAATATTTTATAGTTCTGACTCCATAATTTTTAAAAGATTAATTTTTCCATGAAGCATTAGCTGTACTAACTCACACTATTAAATTAGATAATTTCCCTCTCCCTGGCCCTAGAGAATATTATTTCTTGCATTGTTTGAAATGACCACTGTTAAAGGTCTCAGGGGCTTTCTAGTCCATTGTCAAAGCCATTTTCCACTGTCTACAGAGGGGCTGTTTTTGGAGGATGGTGGATGTCCATGTTTTCATTGACAGAAGAGGAAAACAGGCTCCCAAGGTTTGGGCACGTGCTCATGGTTACAGAGCAGATCAGTGGCAGAACTAGAAAAATAACCTGTTTCCCTCAACCTGTCTTTGACCTCTTTTTCCGTTACACCACGCTGACCACGCTGCTCCCACCTACACTCTTTCCTTTTTTGTGCTGCAGGGAGAACTGTTACTTTCCAGAACAATGGTGGTAATAAATTTAATCAGGGCCCATTCTACCAAGCATAGAGATGTCAACAAAGTTGTGGAATTTCACAGTTTGCATGGCTTTTTGATTATTTCTCCAGAATCCTTCCTGCCTAAAAACTGAACTGTCACTCCTTGAAAAAACACTGGTTAAAAATGGAATTTCACTGGAAAATTCTACTTTTTTAATGTTGGTCATGGGTAAGCTTTACTCCACATTTGGAGCATTCTCAAATCATTCTCAATCTAAGAAACTAATCAGTCTATTAACCAATTAATTAAGATTAATCATCTAGTTACAGACCATTCATTGTGTGTAGGGAAGGGCACTGTAGGGTCTCTAAAACAAAAACAAATCCTAGGGAATAATTACTTTCCAACTTGTGTGGGGTCAGGTGAAAATACAGTAGGAATTCAGGGAAGGGGCTGATGGAGCAATCTGGATTAAACTGAGCAGGCTGCTTGGAAGAGATGGGACTGGATCTTAAAGTAGAATTAAATTACTGGTAAATGAAAAGGCAGAAAGGAGTGAAAACGTATGAGAATTTATAAAACAGAACCAAGAACAGAGTGTCTATAGATTGCAAACAAGTGTCTCCTTAATTACTGTAGAAGTGTGTGAAGCGTCGTGGAAAAAATGTAGTGGGTAGAGTGGGGCCAGACACAGTATTTAGGACTGAATGATTTTCAAGAAAGTGACTGAGTACCTAAATCTAAAAATAACCAAACTGAATATAAAAATAAAATAAATAAATAATTTAAAAATTAAAATTTTAATATATAAATAAAATAACCAAATAGCCCAAATCTAAAATAACCATTATTTGTTCATCTTGTTTAATGATGGTTTTCCCTATTAATAATATTGTATTCCTTTCTAGAATAACCACCTTCACCATCACCAGATACATATTATATTTGCCATTAAGGCCTCAGCAAGTTCTGCTTAAAAGAACATATGTTCTTGTAGAAACTCTGTTTCCTTTTCTTTGGAATACAAGACCCAGGGGTTTACCCTGAGAGCCTTTTTACTCTTAAATTCCTTCACACCATCTTGTGCCTTTCTGTAGGCAGGAATGATGAAGCAGACCTTTGCCCCATTTCAAGGAAATCAGCTGCAAAATTGCAGACCTGTTTCTAGAGCAAGTTTCCTTATTTGGCTTGTTTATAAAGGCTTACGATTTATGCTTATCAGTACTGACATTTTCTGAAAGGGAGAAAAACCGAATTCTATATTTAAGAAAAAAGGTAGTGGTGAGAGAAACACGTGGCAAGAAAGCTCTTTTTCCTTTCTTTCTTCTTTCCTTACTTCTCTTGTTCCTTCCTTCCCTCCCTCCTTTATTTCTTTATTCCTCCCTTTCTCTTTTCTATCATCTATGTATCATCTATCTGTACCTGTCTATACATTACCTGACATTTGCTATTTAAGCCGTAATTAATTTCAGTGGCTTCATTTTCCCTTAGGGGAAAAGATGGCTTTTTGCTTGGTCAGATGCCTTGATCAACCTGTTTGGCAATGAAATATGAGGCCTCTAGATCGTGATTTGGAAGGAGACAAATAAGAGGGAAATAAAATGTTCTACAAATGCCAAGTGAAGAGGAATTTGAAGATATAGAGCAGAAAATGAGGGTAAGGAGGGTACTGAAGGGAAGGAGGAGTTGATCATCATAATGGCAGGAGGGACCTCCAGAGCAATACCAGGTACTGAGGAATTTCCAGGGGTGAGGCTGGCCACATGACCGTTCAATATTGCTAAGTACCTTTCCTCTGTCATTCCAAGCTTAAGCTAAATCTCTAGATACAAAAACTACTAGTGGGGAAATTAAGGAAGGCAAGCTGTATCTCATGAATGGACCAATGAAGTGGAGAGAACAGCAAGTGGATCTGAGGCATGTGTGAGATGACGAATTCAGAAAGAACAGGTAATTGGAGCAAGGCCTGACAATGCGAATGTGAACTCCCTGGAATTTGAAGAAATCCTGGAGAGTACAGTAGAATTTCCTTTGGATGGGAATAGTGGTTTAAAGCAAATTTAATGTAATTCTCAAGATAATCTCATTGGACATATAGTAAATATCTGCACACTTATCTGTATGTCTACATCTGTATTTTTATCCAAAGAAAGGTATACCATTTTTGTGTTTATGTTCTTTGCTCTATAGGCTGAGAATATGGTTTTAAATATAGGTCAAGAAATTTAGGGGGGGTGAGAAGGGACAGACTGTGAGTTTGAAATTTGTAGATACTGACAGGCATGTATAGAATAGATAAACAAGATTATACTGTATAGCACAGGGAAATATATACAAGATCTTATATACAAGATCAAATATATACAAATATATACAGTGAAGAAGAATGTGACAATGAATATATGTATGTTCATGTATAACTGAAAAATTGTGCTCTACACTGGAAATTGACACATTGTAAAATGACTATAACTCAATAAAAAAAAAAGAAATTTAGGTAATTAATATATTAATCTTCTCAGAGCCATTTACTTTGCAACTTTATTTAGTTTTATGGTTCTACCTGCCTACAGGTCACCTCTACCAGTAAATACAATTTCCTGTAACTCTCCCCTCCTCTCTCTCTTCCTTCTACTCCCTACCATTATTCTGTCTCTGGTCATATCATTCTTCCAGTCTCCTAATTAATAGGCTGAAGCCTTTCTTCCTTTTTCTCTTTTTCATTACATTCTCAAGCAAACTTCTGGGTATTTTCTTTATAATATATTGTCTGGGTGTCCTTTCTTTCCTATTCTTATCACTAATAATTATAGGTTCTTATAACTTTTATTTTCAATTATTAAAGTATCTTACAAGTCTTACCACCTTGAATTTCCCTTCTTCAACAACCATCTCTGTTTCCAAACTATCTGTGTTGAGATTGTATTTAGCTCAGCTGAGACCATAGATCCCTAATTCCTTCCCTTGCATGGTGCTGTGCTGGCAACAGGAGAAATTTATATGAGATTGGGAAAGAGACAGTGAATCAGCTGACATAACATTCTGAAAGTTGGTGAACAGGATAAGCTGCTTTAGAGTTCGTGCATATGGTCACTGATCGTGGCTCACCTTTTGGTATAGGAAAGTAGCTGGACTGCCAGCTGCTGCTAGATTTCTTCCTCCAGTTTCTGAGTCCTGGACCAGTGCATGTGACTCCCCATGATGACAGGTGTAAGCTTCTTCTCCGTCAGTCATACTGTCAGATTGGAAATGATGAGAAATAGGTGCAGATTTCAATTTGTCCTCATGGGTTCCAGTGTGTCCTTCCTCTCCCCTGCTTCATGTCCGTAAGTTCTTTTTCATATCTGACTTGCAGTGACTTTACACTCATTTCCAGATGCAGAGGTCTTCCACTGGCTTTTTCATGAGCTCTTACATAGTGTTCATTCTAATTCCTATAATAAATCCCTTATTTCTTACCTCTCAATATGGCCATTCTCCCCTAAGTGGTACAAAAATTGGTACCAGAAGAAGTTCTAGAACATAACTCTAGGTAGGTTCTCTGACTTGCTTCTGGCTTATCTGGAATTGGTTCTCTGATTTGACTAAGTTTAAAGACATTAATGATCACATTGCCCAGTGGTAAGGAGGATACTGGTGGCACATGGCATGTTATAGCAAACAGTCATTCAAATGATCACTTATGGATTCCTGTAATTAAGTGCTTATAGAAAGTAAGGCTTTGGGTGACCAGATAGTTGCTTTCATAAAGTAGTGAAAGTAAGAAGTATAATGGGATTGGTGGGTTGCTTTTATGTACACCGGAGAACTTGAGGAAAGACACTGATGAGTTCAAGGTGTTAAATTCCTAGATCAAAGTTCAAGTAAGTGACCAGAAAGCTTTTATGACTGCCCTGAAAAAACTCTTATCTCCAATAGCCACAGGGCTATGATTTCTGAAAAATACACCCAGAGTCTAACCCTATGGATGGTTGAATATCAGCACAAACTGAATTCAAATCTCACATGGTCTCATATTTTAAAGTTAGAGCTTTGATTGGTAAGGAGTGAATCTAGAAAATTTGGGCTGGGACATATGAGTAGGTTCTGCTGAAGTGGAAAATTCCAGGTCTGGTGAAGAGAAATCTAACTTAAGTCACCACAGCAGAGAGTTGCATTCTTGCAACCAATTCCTAGACGCCAAACAGTTCACAAAACTAGGGCCCCTTGAAAGAAGGGGAGGTTGGGCCTCTGTGAGAAAGGACCTTGCAACACAGCCAAAATTTTATACTATAAATCTTCTTCTGGCCTTCCTCAAAGGGACATGCAGTTGTTTACCAGACTGATGACCATACTTGGAAAACTGCTGACTCCTTCCAGAGAAATGACTGTGATTCACATAGACCCAAATGCCACTGTGATTTGGCAGCTAGAATAGGAGCTCGCAGTTGATGAGTAATCAAGGGACTTTGGCTTGGATGGATCTCACCATCAGTCCCGTGGATCACCAAATTTGTTCTATGATTATTTTTCTAGTTCTAGAATGCATCATTGGGGTAGGCACAGTCAGCAGCTGTCAGAATCCCCACAATGGTTCTTTGGCTCATGAAATGAGGGCTATAATGATAACAGACAGACATAGACAGATAGATAGATAGATAGATAGATAGACAGACAGATAGATAGATAGGGAAAGATATTTAGATAGAGACAGATAGATAATAATATTATAATAGTAATAAAGTGGAAGCCACTAAAATTGCCTCTTCATACTGAAACTGTAATACTCAGAGCAATGCTGCACTGCCAGAGGGATCTGAGAGATTTGCAACACTATCAAACACTTGAATGACAGTGATAGTGATTTGTATCACATTCCCCTTCAACTTACCTATCTGGCCAGTGCAGATGACCGACAGATCTTGAAGACTGTGGATTATCTTAAACTTAATTGGATGTTGGCTTCAACTGCAGCTGTTGTTCCAGATGTGGTCTCACTGCTGGAGTAAATCAGGACAACCCTGGCACCTGGGGCACAGCTATTGATCTGGCTAATGCTTCGTTCTCTGTATCTTTCGGTCAAGAACAACAGAAGCAGTTTTCTTTCAGTTCAGAGCTCACGATAGACCTTCACTTTTTTGCCTCAGTGAGTGTATCATTTCTTTCACCCTGTCTCATAACATAGTCTGCAGGGAAATTGGTCACCTCTACATTTAGATGGGACATCACACTGGTCCTTTACATTGATGATTATGTGCTAATTAGATCTGGTGAGCAGGAAGGAGCAACTAGTTTAGACACCTTGGTAGGACACATGTGTACCAGCAGGTAGGTAATAAATCCCCCAAACATTCAGGGCCCTGCCACCTTGGTGACATTTATAGAGGTTCAGTGAGTGGGGGTATGACAAGACATTCCTTCCAAGGTGATAGATAGGCTGTGGCATCTGGACCATCTCACCACTAGGAAAGGGGTACAACACTTAGTGAGCTTCTTTGGATTTTTGAGGCAATATATAACCAATTTGAGTATGCTCTTCTGACCTATTTACCAAGTACCCTAAAAGTTTGCCAGGTTTTAAGTGGGGTCTGCAGTGAAAAGGCTCTGTGACTCGCCCAGGCTGCGGTGCAGGCTCTTCTGCCCCTCGAGTCCCGTGACAAAGATTCAGTGACACCTGATGTATTGGTGGCAGAGAGGAATGCATATGGAATTTTTGCAGGCTCTTTCTCTGTAAGTCAATCACAGGACCAACCTTTAGGATTTTGAAGCAAGCTATCCCACCCTCTGTACTTAACTCTTCTAATGAGCAACAGCTTCCGGCTTGCTACAGGCCCTAGAAGAGGCTGAACATTTGAGGGTGGGCACCAGGTTACTATGGGACCTGATTTGTGTTTCTCAGAATTGGCTCCGGGTTAGGGTTAGCCATAGAAGAAATTTCCATGAGATTTGGAAGCAGAAGTGAAGCAGAAATTATGTGCCTCGACACCAATCTGCTGGCTCACTTGTTATATGGATCACCGGCCAGGACTGGCGCTCCTGCAGCGTCTGCCAGATGTCCTTCAGCTTCTCCAAGTCCTGAACCAGGCATGCGTGTTCATCTCTGGTGAAGAGGGCCAGCCTCTCCTGCAGGCCACACGTACATTCAAGGGTTCTACTGAACATGCGTGATTCCACTCGGTATTCCCTTTTCCCAGCTTCACACACTGCTTTTCTCCCCAGGTGCCTGCCCTGCTGAGCCCAGAGACCTAAGTCACCACCACACACGGAAGTAACATCCTTTCATAGAATTCTGTCTCGACTCCCACAGTAATTGTGTAAGTTCTAATTCCTATGAAAATCCCTCAAACCTGTCTCTCATAGTGGTTCTGCTTCACTGAATAAACAGTAACAGAAACACAGTTGTTTTACTTTCAAGCTTTCCGTATCCTCATATTTAGGGTGGGTCTCTTGTATGTCTCATAAGTGGGCTTTTTTTTTTTTAAATTCATAAGCTGTCAGACAATCTATCTTTTAATTGGAATATTCTGTATTTAATGTCACTTTTGATATATTTGTGCCTAAGTGTACCTCTTCTAATTTTTTACATTTGTTCCACATGTTCTACATTCCTTTTATTTTTATTTCCCCTTCCCACCATTTTGAATTAATCTTTTTGTTGTTCGTTTTACATTCTTTCACTATATTTTTAGTGGTTACACTCAAGAATCTTTAATATACTCAAGTGAAATGAAAAAAGGATATTCACATTTCCAGTGGTTACTGATATATTTGTGTTTAAATATGCCAATTTATTATTTGATTTCCATTTGCTCCAATGTCTTATGTAGCTTCTTTTTTGATTAATCAAAAATTTTGTTATTCCATTTTCCCCTCTTTTTGCATGTTATTCTTTGTTTTACTCTTAATGTGCCCTAGAGATTACAAAATGCATCCTTTACCTATTAGAGTATTATATAAATTTCTCAAAGGATGCAAGAAACGTCAACACATTAATTTCACTTATTATTGTCCCATCATTTGTGCTATTGTTGTATTATATTTTCATGTACATTTTAAATCCCACAAAACATTATTATTCATTTAAATTATGACACATATTTGCTCTTTCCATTGTTTCTCATTTCTATCTTTATTTTAATGTTTTCTTCTGCCTCAAAAACTCTCTTTAGTATTCTTCTAATTCAGGTCCACTGGTGACAGATTCTCTAATTTTTTTGTCTGCCTGAAGATGTATTTATTTTGCCTTTTTAAAAAAGCTATTTTTCACTAGGTGAAGAATTCTAGCTTGAGAGTTACTTTCTTTTAGCACTTAAAAATATCATTCCATTCTCTCCCATTTTTTTTAAGAAGTCACTCTCCAATTTATTTTTCCTCCTTTAAAAATAATGGGTCCTCTGTTCTCTGTCTGCTTTTACAATTTCTCTTGGTCTTTGACTCTTAGCTATTGGCTGCTGATAAGTTTTTGTCTTTGTTTTTAATCCTGCTCAGGTTTGGTGGCGTGTCTTTTAATCTGTGGCTTAAGTTCTGACATTCTTGGAAAAATTCTTGGCCAGTATTTTGGCCATAATAGCTTTAGCCTCATTTGCTCTCTTCTCTTCTCTAACATTTCTACACAGATATTAGACCTTTTTATTGTGTTCCAGATGTCTCTTATACACTTTTCAGTATTTTTTAATCCTTTATTCTTTCTGTGCTCCAGTCTGAACATTTTATATTGTTTTATCTTCCAATTCACTATCCTCTCTTTCACTGTCTCATCTGCTCTTAACTCACCTCCTGAGTTCTTAATTTCTTATTATATGTTAGTATTTCTCTGGTTAAATTGTCTATCTCATCATCTATTTTCTTGAAAATATTGATCTCTTTTAAAGTCTGTGTCTGATGATCTCAACATCTGGGTCACCTGTTAAAAATTGTGACAATAATTTGAGACTCTTTCTGAGGTTCTCTTGAGAGTTTTCCTTTTCTTTTTGGTGGGCAGTCAGATTATGGACAGGTTGCCTTTACTGCACGCAAGGACTGAGATGTTTGGAGATTAGTTTTCATCTTTATGAAGGCTTGTTTATTTCTGGTCCACCCTTATTTCTGAGGTATAAACCTTTTGCAAAACTGATTGGAATTCTAATTGTTTACTAGGACCTTTTCTCTTGATTTCTAATTTTTGTCTCCTCAACTTCGTAAGGCAGTTTAAGCTCTTCTAATCTTTTCAGACTCTTAGCTGTCACTTTATATTTGCTTTCTCAGTGTTTTGGCTCCACAAATCTTATAAGTTAACAAATACCTCAAGGGGAAAACTACCGTGAAGTATATAAGACTAACCTCACTGGGCTTCTTTTTTTGCTGAAAGTTTCAGCTGCATCTTGTGCTCTTTGGTACTCTCAGACCTTTTGTGTGTGTGTGTGTGTGGTGGTGGTGGTGGTGGTGGTGGAGGTGAAGTGGAAATGATATTATATCCAGCTCTCCCCGTTGCTTTCTGTGGCCAGTTTTACCTACTGCAATCTACAGCACCATTACTGAAGTAGAAAAAACTTTCCTTGCTTTTTAAAAGAGTAATTTTTCTCACTTGACCTTCAAAAAATGCTCATTGTCTGCTTCATGGAAGTAGATGGACCTGGAAACACAAAATTATTGATAGCACAATACTGGGTTTTCATAAATTCTCATTACAAGTCCAGAATAAGCTCTCACTGGGTACTTTTACATGTTTAAATCAGCAGTCATCCTTGGTGATAGTGAGAACTGATGAGAGACCACTGTGAGAAATTATATTCATCTTCAATGACCTAATCATTCAGCACTTTAAATCACCATTAATTTCAATGCTGGTAATTCTTGATTTCATATGTTACACTAGGCCAGGAAGAGGATAGATAATTGAAAATCACAGATAATCCAATATCTCCTTTTGACCATTAGTTTTAAGCTTTCTCTCAGAGCTTTTATTTTCTTAACCAGAGATTTTACTATATATAAATATTTTTCATTTAGGGGACACACAAACACATAAGAAAATTAAACATATAAGAACATTCCCATAGACAAAAGGGAGAGCAAGAGTGGAAGACAGGGGTCCTAAAAAAATCTACAAATTAAAAAAAAATTACCTCCAATGTGAACAGGGATTTTTCAAATGGCTACTATGTATCAGGCACCTAAGCTATATTTTTAACACTAACAACAGCCCTGTAAGAAGGATATTACATCCATTTACGCATTAGAAAACCAACCCATTTAACTAGTGGGTGGCATCCCTAGATAACAAGGTAAACAACTACTTCCTATTATTAATAGGGATATTTCAGCCTTTTTATAATTCCAAGTGAAAAAAGAAGTCAGAAAGAACATCCACCAAGGCTCTGGGTAGATTAGAAAGGTAGTCTTTGAACTTTTAGTTATTTTTACTCTTATTTTTTTCACTGAGATAATTTTAGATTCTCATTCAGTTGGAAAAAAATAATATGGAGATGTCAAATTCCCCATTACCTGTTTTCCTCCAATGGTAACATCTTGTAAAACTGTATTAAAATATCATAAGCAGGTTAGTAACATTGATGCAATCCACCAACCTTATTCATATTTCTACAGTTTTCCCTGTGCTTATTTGTGTATATGTGTGCGTATAAATATTTAGTTCTACATACAATTGTATCACATGTGTAGGTTCATATATCTGCCACCACAGTTAAGATGCAGAACAGTTCCATCACCACAAGGATCCGTCATGTGGTTCTGTTATAACCATGCCCACCTCCGTTCTACTATCCCTCCCAGTCTCTAATCCCAGGTAACCACTAGTCTGTTCTCCATTCCTAAAATTGTCATTTCAAAAATGTTACATAAGTGAAATCATATAGAATATGATATTTTAGAATTAGCTTTTTTTTTTTCACTTTTAATTTCTTGGAGATTCATCCTAGGTGTTGTGCGTCTCAATAGTTCATTGTTTTCCATCGCTAAGTCATATTCCATGGTTTGGATTTACCACAGTTTAGCTGACCATTCGCCCACGGAAGGACATCTGGGCTGCTTCCAGTTTTGAGCTTTTATTAATAAAACTACTATCAATGTTAACTTATAGATTTTTGTATGAACACAAATTTTAATTTGAGGGGGATAGTGTGTTTGCTAGGCCATATGGTAATGCTTATTTAGTTTTAAAAGGAGTTGCCCAACTGTTTCCAGAGTGGCTGTACCACTTTACATCCCCAGCAACAGCAATGTAGCACTTATTTAATGTCTTCACATCCTTATCAGCATTTGGTGTTGTCACGTCTTTTACTGTAGTTAATCTGATAGGTTGATGCCTGATTGAGGTTTTAATCTGCATTTCCCTGACAGCTAATAATGTTGATTGTTTTTTCATGCTTTTTATACTTGTCTTAATTCTCCTATTTAGCACCAAGATTTGCATTATTAGTGATTGAAAGAATAAAAGAAAACTTGATTTTTAAAAATCTATCCTTATATTTTTTTCCTCCACTGAGACCCCAGGTCCTCTTGACTACATTTCTTTTTTAATGCCCTTTGCTTTGTTTATTTATTTGTTTGTTTGTTTATTTTTTACTTTTATTTGGGGGGAGGTAATTAGGTATTTATTTATTTATTTATTTATTTATTATTTTTTTTAACATTTTTTTTTAATTGAGTTATTGCCAGTTTACAGTGTGTCAATTTCCTGGGTAGAGCACAATTTTTCAGTTGTACATGAACATACATATATTCATTGTCACATTCTTTTTTGCTGTGAGCTACCACAAGATCTTGTATATATTTCCCTGGGCTATACAGTATAATCTTGTTTATCTATTCTACATATGCCTGTATTTATTATTTGTTTATCTTTAATGGAGGATCGATCCCAGGACCTTATGCATGCTAGGCATGTACTCTACCACTGAGCTATACCCTCCCCTTCCTTGACTAAATTTCCTCAAAATCAAATAGACCATCACTAAGTATCTTTATTCCAAATTGTTATTATAAAGATGCTGTAATGGATATTCATTTATACACTTCCTTTGGAAAACTTTTTAAGATGAAAAAATTTCAAAACATACAGTAAAGTGAATAATAACCATTGTTCCACTGCATCCATTCTTATGTAACAATTGCTTCAGATTTCATGAATTACCAAAAATTTTCCAATATTATTTCACCTATCTTTGTAATTTTTATTATTTCAAAGCAAATCCCTATGTCATATAACTTCACCCATGGATTAATACCTTTCCTGATGAGGTGGTCATGAGATTGTCTAAGCTAGAGGATGTAAGTTGATTGTGGAGCAAAGGTTCAAACGCTCTCTTTCTGTATTGCTAGAAAAAAAAAACATTGCTTTCAGCACATGATGTATTAGGCAAGTGTACTTCTTGGAATATTTATTGAATTACTTTTAACATAATTATTCTTTTTCTGAACTGGACTCCACTATTTTATACATAAAAGTAGATTGATCATTTTGTGCAATGGTCTTAATAAAATGAAAACAATGTTTGTTTTCTTATTAAATGGAAGATCTTATAAGATAAATATAAGCATCCATTCCATGTGTAGGACTGTTGTTTCTCTGCCTTTAGCCTTCATTTTTCCTTTTCTACCATAAGAAATGACTTTTAAGTTTGTGCCTGAGTTAACTTTGGTAAACATGTCCAGTTCCACCAGAAGCTCAGCTGTCCTTGGAATATTTCTGCTTCTCCATGATGCTATAGATGACAGTGAGGTCACTTCACAATTGCTTCTTTTCAGAAAAACACAGCTGGCTCAGTTTGGTCAGCAACATTCTCATTGCTACATTTCCCGAGTCACCACAGCATTTCAATTGACCTCTTCGGGACAGACTGTATCTGTGTAATATCCTTCCACAAGAAAACCTCTATAATCAAATGACTACAATAGCCATTGAGTGGTATGGCCCTTACTCTGGACCAAGATCATTCTATTCCATATACTTTCAATAACTCTAGGTCACAGAAACTTTATAGTTCAGATTTTCTCCAACCAAGCGTAAGTGACAGTTGATGTTTATCTTCCAACCACCCCTTCTCAGGAAGATTGCATTGTTTGTAACAGAATTCCATTTGATTTTGTATAGATCATAATAATTCATAAATTACTTGATTTCCTTATTGTTTTGTGTTTTGTTTTTGTTGGTTTTTGATTGTTAAGACTCACTTTAGCTCCTTTTTTTCTAAACATGGTTACACATTTTATTGAACAACTTGTGGTATTCTTAAGGATGCCCTGAGCAGAAGCAAGTCCATTCAAGACCCCTCTAAACAATCTCTCATGGTACACATATTTTTCCTTCAGAGAAAAGGAAAATTCAGCACAACTTTAAGTTTACTCTTAATTGTGATTATCTCTCTCCACTCTCACTGCTATATGCCTAGAACCTCGCACACTGCAGGCGCGATGTCAGCTATCCATTTGTTGCCTTTCAGCTCCAAGTCTACCCTTCAGTGTCTGTTCTGAGATTACAAGACGGACCCTGCAAATAGTTTTCCTTGGCCACTTGGCACAGTGTTAAGCTTTGTTGATAGAAGGTGCTGAACAGACACTGGAGGAGGAAGAGGCTTCTCCTCCTGGTATGCTGCACTTCTCTTGTCAGAGTCCTGCAGCCCACGGCTTTCCTACTGTCCAGCCCCCGCAGCACACACAGCTGCTCCACACCCAGAAACCGCAGCAAAACTGACCTCTCCAGTTCCTGGCTCCCGTGTCATGTGGCGGCTGGTGGGGCCCAGTGTGAGTACTTTCCCTCAGCACTTCCGCAGGAGTCCTGCGGTGGAATGAGACACCTCCCTGTGAGCAGCTTCCCTGGCCTCTCTTCAGGTGGCTTTCTGGCGACTTCTGAAGTTTGGGACACCCCATGGGACAGCTTCCTCTGGCAACTTAGAGGCAGATTTCCAGCCAGTCCTGCTGGCATGGTACCATAGTGACTTGTCTGCCACCCGGCAAGCCACAGCTGCACACTTTCCAACAAGGTCTGGATCTTAGTCCCGTCCCGGAGGCATCGCCCTGGATGCTCTGTCTCAACCCTTGGGGTGCTGCTGCCCCTCCTATCCATGATTCCTATGCTGTTTTGAGTTCTCTTTGCTTTGTGTTAGTCAATTCTCATCACTCCAATCCCCTGTTATAGTTAATAATTCTTTTTTTAAATTCTCTTTGTTCAACTTACCATGTAGTTTCTGCTCTGATTAGACCCTGACTGACAAACTGCTCAATAAACATCTGTGAAAAGAAAACAAGAAGGAAAAAAAAAAGGGAGGGAAGTAAGAAGGAGAAAGAGATCTCTAAATTATTACTATCATAGCCCCAAATCAGTCGTGTGATTATTTACTATTTACTATTGTTATTTGGAGTTAGAAATTTGAAAAGACAAACTAAATTTTGTATGAATATAATCTTGTGCCACTGAATTACTTGTAATAATTAATTTATCCACTCTTTATATCCTCCTTCGCTAAAACTTTATTGAGAAACCAGTTTGCCAAGCACCTGGTAATAGACTTCTTAGGATAATGAGAGAGTTGATAAATTCACAAAGAGAATCCAGACTATCAAGGCAGTAGAAATTTCCTTGAATATCAGATTTCAGGAATACCAGATTTCAAGGCAGCCTTTAAATGAACTACATGATACTTCTCTGGTCCCTCTTCCACTTTCAACTCCTACCAATAAAGGAATAAATGAATGAGTAAATAAATAAATAAATACATACATAAATAGGTAGAGAATTCTTAATTCTTGTTCTTTAAAATCTCACTATCAGGACATGCTGCTTAATATCTAAATTAAATTCCTCATTCACCTTGTCTTCTTATTTCCTTTTAGACCAAGGACATTCTTTATTAGTTATACATAGCAGTTCTTTAAATGCTTATTAAATCACTCCTTTAACTTCCTTCCCTTCTGTAAATTAATATTACATGTATTTTATTCTTTTACCATAGTTTTATTCTTCTTAATTCTTTGTTTTCCTGAGCTTTCTCCAAGTTGATCACACTTGTCTTAAGCAGTTAAGGCTGCAAATATCATAGACTGGGTAGTTTAAACATTAAATGTTTATTTATTAAAATAAATATATTTATTTATTTACTGTAGGCTGAGAAGCCCCAAATCAAGCTGCTGGCAGATTCAGTGTCTGATGAGAGCCCGTTCCCTGGTTTGCAGAGGGCTGCCTTCTCACTGTATCCTCACAGAGCAGAGACAGGATTGGGGGGGCTCTCATCTCTTCTCCTTTACATAAGGGCACTAATCCCACTGTGGAAGCAGCACCCTCCTGAGCTTATCTAAACCTGATCTAAACCTCCCAAAGACCCTTCCTCCAAATAGTATCACAATGAGTATTAGGGTTTCAAAATGAGCACTTGGGTGGAGGGCAGAAATATTTATTCCACAGCAACGTTCAACCTAAACAGTGTTGTACTTTCTTTGGCAATCTCTTGTCGAGTTTGATACTACTGACTTAATGGAAGTGTCCTCCTCAAATGTTTGGCCTTCTATGCATTTATTAATGTATCTGGGTATCAGTGATATGTTAAATACTTTTAATTAAATATTAATTTATTTTCACAGATAGAGTAAGCCTGTGTATCCCTAAGATAGAAATTGTGTATATAGAAAAGATAGGAGTTAGAGGAGAAGGCCAGGAGGACACAGAGACATACCTGGAAGGCACACTGTGATGAAGAGATGGCATAATAAGCACCTGGGCTGCTTGGAAGAACTGTTTTAAAGCACTATTTACATACACACCAATATAATTATCAACTCTTTTCTATCCATAAAGCAGGTCCCTAAGGGTCTTTTCCTATACAATCAGTTTCGTATGTACTTGAAAGCTATAAAATAGGTTTCTTTAAAATACTCTTCTTTTAAATTAAAGGATAGTCAGTTTATAATATTGTGTCTATTTCTGGTGTACAGCACAATAGTTCAGTTATACATATACAGATGTATATTTGTTTTCATATTCTATTTCATTATACGTTACTACAAGATATTTACTGTGCTTTACAGTATAAACTTTTAATCTATTTTATCTATAGTAAAATATTGGTTAAATCAGGTACTATGCTAATTTAGAAGGGTCTTAGAGGACTTTTTCAATGTATCGACGCCAGTATGAATGATTTCCCACATTTTAAATCTCTGGAATTGGGATGCGTTTCACAAATGATGGTATCCTGCTATTGCCTTGGCTTCTGCAGCTTCTGGCAGCCCTACTGCTCCAGGAGAAGCTGAGACAGGCACCTCAGCTTCCTCCCATCCTTATCCTGACCTGATCTCCACCCCCAACCTGTTCCTTGAACAACTTGAACTCTTCTGTTAGCAGGAAGCCCTGATAATAAATGTACAGACTTGAAGACGGGTGGATTTACTTGGGCCATTAACTGCTCCTGATGTCTATCAGCTGAATAAAGCATCCATCAATGACCCTTCTTTGTTTTAAATACAAAAAGGGAACACTAAGCAAACCCACCTGAGACCAAAGGAAAGTCTAAAAAATCTAAATATGCATACAATAAAATGTGTAAGTGATAAAAAAGCAAACAAAATCATAACGAATTTTTAAATTGATGGTGTCTTCAGATATCTAGATCAATGGAAAAGAACAGAGAGCCCAGAGATAAACTCACACATAAATGATCAATTGATCTTCAATAGGGATACTAAGAGCACACAATGGGGATAGGATAGTCTCTTCAACAAATGGTGCTGGGAAAACTGGATATCCACTCATAAAAGAATGAAATTAGTTGCTTATCTTACACCACACACAAAAATCAGCTCAAATAGATTAAAGACTTAAACATAAGTCCTGAATCTATAGAACTCCTAGAAGAAATCGCAGGGGAAAATCTTCTGGACATTGGCCTTGGCAATGACTTTTTAGATATGACACCAAGAGCACAGGCAACAAAAGCAAAAATAGAAAAGTGGGGCTCCATACATGTAAGAAACTCCTACAACTCAGTAGCAAACATTTAAATAACCAGTTGAGAAATGGGCAAAGGACAAGAATAGTCATTTCCCCAGAGAAAACATACAAATGGCCAATAGATATATGAAAAGATGCTCATTATCACTAATCATCAAGGAAATGCAAATCCAAATCACAATGAAGTATCACCTCATACCTATTAGAATAGTTATTATCAAAACTAAAATAGATAACAAGTATTAACAAGGATGTGAATAAATTTGAACTCTTCTATACTGTTGGTGGAAATGTAAAATGATTCTGCTGCTATGGAAAACAGTATGGAAGCCCCTCAAACATTTTAAGTGTTACTAGATAATCAGCAATCCCCTCTTGGGTATATAAATAATTGAAATAATAATTGAAACCAGGAATCTGAAGAGATATCAGC
Organism: Camelus bactrianus; assembly: GCF_048773025.1. Taxonomy (NCBI): domain Eukaryota; kingdom Metazoa; phylum Chordata; class Mammalia; order Artiodactyla; family Camelidae; genus Camelus; species Camelus bactrianus. Next base: position 30,867,989 of record NC_133541.1, read on the forward strand.
ACTCCCATGTTCAATAAAGCATAGTTTACAATAGCTAAAGTATAGAAATAACCTAAATGTCCATGGGTGGATAAATGGATTGAAAAAAAAAAAACATGGTGTACGCATACAATAGACTACTATTTGGCCATAAAAAGAAGGAAATCCTGTCATTATGCGATGAAATGGATGAACCTAGAGGACATTTTACCAAGTGGAATAAGTCTGTCACAGAAGGACAAATATTGCATGATTCCAAAACTCATAGAAACAGAGAACAGCATGGTGGTTGCCAGGGGCTTGAAGGAGGAGGAGATGAAGAGCAGCTGTTCAACGGGCATAAACTTTCAATTACACAAGAAGAATAGTTCTGGAGATCTGCTCATTGCATTGCCCCTGTGGTTGACAATACTGTAGTTAAGAGGGTAGATCTCACATTAAATATTCTTACTATAATGAAAAAAATGGTGTCATATTCAGAGAAGTAAGATAGCAACAATTAAACGTTCTCATATGATATGTATCTTGATGGTCCTTAATGACTTACACCCCCACATCCACCCTCAGTAGCTCCATAGGCTCCAATTCTGTGACTAGGTTTCTTCTTTTCAGGACCCTGTCTTCCCCCCGTGAATGGAATGACACTAGATTTCACTGGGCGATGTTCTCTGTGTCACCAGTAACATTTATTTTCAGGCTCTCAATATCAACATTATCTTTTGAGTTCAACTGAAAGAATCTCAGCCACAACTCTGACTTTGAACATGGGTAAAGTTAATGCCAAGACAATCAAATTTCCAAAGCTGTTCAGCCATAAAGGTAAAGCAGTGTCCATCAGTCCCTTCTGTCAGTTGGGCATCCTTACTTGTGGCTGCTTATACAGGGCCTTTTACATGAGCAAACCCAGTAATTGCAAATCTTCCACAGGGACAATCTGCCCAGTGGGTGCCATTATCCTTTTTATTTGAACAATTACCCATTTCCTTATAAACTGGGTTGTGTACAAGAGCTGTGTGGACAGGGAGAACAAAACCTGAAGACATGTCCCATTAGGTTTAAAGGTTCTGAACTCTCTGCTGTGTAGCTTACCAGAGAGTAACAAATCTATTTCTATTCAGGGGATTTAATTCACATCTCATTAACTACCTTGGCAAAATCCAACATTAGCTCTGAAAGGCTAATTTGATTAAAGAATTGATGGACATTACTTCCCTCAGACTAATGAAGTTAATTTTAATGGAGGTAATAATGTCTCCTGGCAGATTATTGTGAGAATGAAATAAATGAGCTGGCATATTCTAGATGTTTTATAAATTATAAAATGCTAAACAAACGTTGGTGACTATTGCAAGTCTCTTTATTTCTTTATTATAGCCTCCAGAGTCTATGTCATTTCTTTCCCTTTCTTTTCCTACGTCTTCTTTAGAGGTCTTAATCTAATTACTTAGCTGAGGGAAACCCTCAGGCCTGGCCTGCTATCACTTCATGTTTTCAACTAGTAAACTGATTCAATAAACACATTTAGAAATAAACACATTTAGAAAGCTACCATGGGCAAGTCAAGGAGTTGTTATACTAATACACAAGACGTAAAAAACTGCACTCAGATCCAACGTATGCTCCATTCCAAAGTGAGGCCACGATGCACACATCTTGGAATATATGGCTAGGAAACAGACAACTCTTCAACCCTTACTTTCACTGAGTGTATAAAAGGGTTGGGAGCTGGAGATTACAGGAGTAGTTATGGAGATTTGAGAGAGCTATCGGGCATTCTGATCCCTGAAAGACAAAGTGGGAGATGCTACCTCCTATCCCCAAGAGATGTTTCAAATACAACACCAAGGTTTACGTGTGAGCTTTGGTCTCTGATTTCCTCTTGGAAGGTTTAAAGGGTAAGTGATGGAATGCCTAGAGATGTGCCAACAAAATATAATGACTGCACTGGGGACTTGGGCTCCCGTGGTTCATCAGTGGAAATAGGGGTGCTCTGTATGGACCTTATGTGGGTCACACTACAAAAGAGCCAGTATAGTTGCCTGAGGTCGTTTCCACAAGGATCACCCAGAGCGGCGCCCCATCAAGGGCAACAATGACCGTGATAATCAAGCATATTTATCCTCCACAAGCAAATAGCATTTGTCTGACTGTGGCTTTGAGGGAAGGAATTGTCTTATGAATTACTCACCTGGATTGGTGTCGGCATTACTCTCATGAGACTTGCTTTGTGGTCTCAAAAGGGTGTCTTCAGGTGATTTCACATAGACACGTTTAACATTATGGAAGCAGGAGACTCCAAGTATATGTCACGCAGACACACATTCAGACCACGTGACATTGGTATTTATGCTTAAACCCACTTTGATGTTCAGTACAGGCTTAAAGTGGGAAGGCTGTGGAGACACTGAAAAATACAAGGATAGGCACAGCTGACAGGTCTGCCCCAAGGTAGTATTGTGACACACATTTTTAAAAAATCTGTCAGTATTTTTTGCAACCAAGTGTATTAATTATGTCTTATAGAACCATTGTGGAACATAGTATATTCTCTCCATTTTAAAAATGAAGAATCTGAAAATAAGCTTGAGAAACTCAAGATCACGCTTTGTGGAAAAAAAGGGAAAAGGTTAGTGCAAAGAAACCCATCCAATGAAGAAGCCTCTGCTTACACTTCCACTGGAATAACTTTCAAAGCTGTGCTGACTATACTGAGATTGTAGGAGAAAGAAAACCTCTACCCACAACCTTCTGACCCACTGGGTGGCACCTGGAAATGCTCTCACATGTGTTCTCTGGGCCCAGGTACAAGCAGTTTTGCTTGTATTCTGCATAACTTCCGTAGAAGAGTGGATCACTCCTAGGACTCAAGAATTACAAAAGCTGTTCAAGTTCACACTCTGGTTGCAGGTGACAAAGCTCCAGCTCAAGCAAAAATGGAGATTTGGGCTCAAGTCCAAGTATGGCAGAAAAGAAGCTGGCCTTAGACACATGCACAACCAGGAACTCAAATACCACCAGGTTGCTCCCTCCCTACAGCTCACTGTGTTTCCACTTCTTTCCTTCCAACTGCAGCTCAGCTGGTAGAGGATGTGTGTGTGTGGGGTGTGGGGGGTATGGGCTGTGTGTAAGGGATGTGTGTGTGTTTGGGGTGTGTATGTGTGGGGTGTGTGTAAGTGATGCATGTGTGTGGTGTGTGGGGGAAGGGATATTGGTGCCAAACTCACATTCTTATGGCTTCTCTCTCATCTGCAGTTTTTGAACATAGGATAAATAGCCTGAATGGTACATTTTGGGTCATACGCCCACCGCTGGATAGAATCACTCTGGACAAAGAAGAGCTACCAAAAGGGGCATGTCTTGGGCACATGCAGGCCCAACTTCTCGGCCTGCGGGTGAGTCTATGATCAGAGGGGCAACATAGATGCTGGGTAGACACCACTAGAGTGACTTCAAAATGCAAACAAACTCAATGCATCTCTGGGAAATTACTCATGTGTGTGTATCCTAAAGGAACATTAAATAAAAGCAAAGAAATATTAACACATGAAACCTGGGATAATCAATTTTTATAGACAAATGATTGACTCTGACAAGAAGCAAAGTCAGAATTCATTTAGGTAAACGTTTCATCTCTTCTTTCATGAAGGCCCATCTCTTTTCTTTGGTAGGAGCAAAAGGAAAAGCAGTAAGTTGGTCGGAAGTGGTAGAGTATGCTAATGTTATTTACGGTTGGCCATTTCACCGGTGTCTGCTGAATTATTCCCATGTGTCGTCGTGTCATTCCCAGTGAGAAAAAGGACAATGCCACCAGTCTGTATCAACTTGGAATATTTATTGTATTTCTTAACACATTTCTGAACATACGTAGTACCTTTAATCAAGAATATAAAGTCATCTGCTTAGGATCTGCCACTCAAAGTGAGAAACAGTCTCAGACTCACAGAGTGATACACAAGTAAGTTAGCCAATACAGCGACCATCAACAATATACATTTTCCAAACCACAACGCTAACATGGATCTGTATTATTCTCCAGACCTCACAAATCCTTTAAAAAGTCCATTTTCCCAGTACTGGGAAAGCATGCTTTCAACAACCCAGCCAGTCAGAAAGACTATTTTATATATATGGAGTGTGCGTCTCACCAAAAGGCCCTCTCCTTCCTCTCGTATGACAGAACTGTAGCTGTTCCTGAAGAGAAAGTGAATTTCAGCGACAACCATCACCGAAAAATATGCATAAATTCCTATGTCTCGTGCCAGAGGAATGATCTATTGCACTGTACCATGCCTACCTGTCCAGAGGACAGCAATCTGGCCTGTCTTCAGGGTGACCGAAGTTTTCTTCCATTTGGTCACCAAGATGCTGGGTATACTCCCCACTGAGGGGACCTCTGAGGAGAAGTCCCTTATAAAACCTAATCTGCCATGTTTATTTTCTAAGAATGAGTCCACTGCTCTTCAAATCCTGGATTTGCTTATCACCGTCTTCCCTAGTCTGGTAAAGCTGAATTAAAAGTACTTTGTTCAAGGAAGAAATCTGAGCAGAAGACAGAATGCTGTCTGTAGAAAAAGGCATTCAATATTTAGAACCTTTTCTGAGCAGAAAAAAGAAAGCCTGAGAAGAAAGACTCTTTGAACTCTCCTGTCATTGTTCCTATGGTTCATGATGAATTACCCCACAGTCCCTCTTGGCGTGAAAGGAGGTACTACACAAGAAGCACACAGTAACACAGAGAAAGACTCTTAAGGATCCTTCTGGACACACAGGGATACTGAACTGTTTGAAAATGAGAAAACTGATGAGATCAGTTAGGTTCGTAGCCCTCTTCCTACAATAAACTGTAATCTTTGGCAAAGCACAGACGGTTGGTTTGTTTCTAAAGGCAACTTCTTGGTGGGATGTCAGCACCAGCAGACCCTTCACCCTTTGGTCTCTCCCACAAACCAGATTACTTCTCCTACAGAGAAGTTCTGGCTGCCTTCTTGGGCGTCTATTTAGTTATAAAAAGTGTGGAAGGAGAAGGGATGGTCTAGTGAAATATAATGAAACCACAAAATCAGAGGCTCCAAAAGAAAAGACAGAGGAGGCTCAAGGAAAAACATAATCCTTACGACAGCATTTCTCCTCATTAAAATTCACATACATGTTACCTTTCAGGACTAGTACAATGCTGCCTTGGGCATACTCTGGGTGGAGTTCTTTTCCTCCCTCATTCTTTTTTTTCTACATGTGAAGATTTAGTTAAGAGGCAAAGCACATCAGTAACACTCTTCCTAAGGGCCCCTTCTGGTACAAGCTGCACCCGATTTAATGTACACACCACAGAAGATGAAACCCAGTGTGAGCACCAACTGTAAAGACAGCCTTCTCAGCACTTATAAAACAAATAAGATAATCACATATATTTTTTCTTTCTGTTTTTCATTAAAATGTCACAGTACACTTGAGAGGACAGAGTCTATATGGCTGTATAAAGTGTAAGATGCTAGGAAAAATCAGTCAACAGCTGCTTGTTGGATATACAGTTATGATTACTGATGTCCCTTCAATAAAATCCTATGTGATTAAAATGAAAAACGTGCAGCTTGGGACAAACGTCTACTCCACATTTCAAGTTGTGATCTGCCGCATTGGCATGAGTTTTGGTGAAACCTGGTAAAAGAAAGAGGAAAAAATCAACTTATGAAAAACATCATGGTATAAACATCTCTCCCTTGAATTTCCAAACCTGAATGATGCAGGCAACAAGCAGCCTTGTTGCGAACCTTACCCGGAGTTTCCTCATGATTGTCCATCCTGAACTACTGAGACAAAGACCCCCTTTTCCATTTTCATTTTGTGTCTTTAGTAGTTCTCAACCTTCTTGCATTATAGCTTCTAAATTAGGGATGACTAAGGCTGGAAACTAGCAGGAGATGGAGGGGGAGCAGTGGGAGACAAAGGGTCCAAATAGCCAAATTCTCTACTGAATGGTCCACTAAGCTCTGAGACAGGAAACTTCACTCAGAAGAGAGACACAGGGCAAGGCTCAAGTTTCAAAACCCTCAAAATAGGCCCAGTCAATTCACAGTTTTGTTGAGAGACAATTAATGTAATCTTTGGATGACAAAGTTTTATCAGAAATTTCATAATCAGAGTGGAAATGATATAAAGGCAGTGAAAAGATTCCAAGTTATTACAAAAAGGAGGTAATAGCATTAAATATTAACTACAATTATGTTCAAAGTACAGAAAAGCAAGTGCATTCCTAGGAGTCTTGAAGCAGAGAAACATGAAGACAGGTCTACATTTAGTGGTAGAGCTGGTGGAACAACAAACCTAAAGTGGTCTGGCTTAATTCTGACAGATCTTTCAGGGTGTAATGGCAGATACAGACTTCTTCATTTAACCTGCAAATATCCATGAAGTCCTAGTAACAGGTCTCATGGGAAGCACAGCAGGGAATATTAAAGTTTTGGTGATTTTTGAGCCCTTCAGGGAAGTGGCAATTGAAGTGGGTCTAACTTCCCTTCCAAAATAAAGTTAATATTTTGTTAAATTAATGGATAAATAAATGAGTGACTGAGTAAGTGGGTTAGATAAGGTTTAAAGAACTAGAAGAAAGGTTTCTAACAGAGGTTAAGTCAGTATTAAAAATAGAAGTAGGCAATCACCTGGCTTTGATAAGGTTAAGTATTTCTACTTCATTTGTAAATTGTTTATTAACTCCACACAATGTTAAAAGTTAATGCCCCCTTTTCCATTTTTTCTACTAAAGGAATGACATGACCAAAATAAAAAGGATTGGAATGGCTTGGTATGTTATGTATCTGAGGCTAAATGAGAGCTCATTCAGCTTGCCAGTTCCAAGAAGAGAAACACAGGAATAAACAAACTAATAGACATATAAGAGACAAAAGTCACAGCCCTCATTTGCATACATCTCCGACTCTACTGAAAAGAATAAAGACATATGGGCTCTGAGTATTTAGAAAGTGTGTCTCACGAATAATCCATTTTCTTTTTTTAAACAACAGAGCATCTGTGGGAATAATTTAATGAAACAAAGCTCTCCTTTTTTGAAAACAGATCACTTTCCAATAGGTGCTGTATAGCATTTCCTTTAAAAGGAAACCAGACACCTTAACTTAAAATAAACCAAACATCTGATTCTTCTCCTTGTCATGTTGGCCCTATTTTAAGCTCTTGGTATCATTTATATCCTCAATGTGGAAACTGACTTTCATCAGAAAAGAAGATGAACCTTTATGCAGACTGACCTGGCCTGTCTATTTCTGTAATGAAAAACACCTACTAAATCACCATTTCCTCTGTTCTCTCATAGGCTCATCGACATTGTAAGCCCACGTAAGCTGCAGCAGACTATCCTGCCAAAGGCACCTGCAGGTTAAGCACAGGACTACATGATTTAAGTGCAGAAGATACACTAACACGTCATCTTCCCAGTCCGTTGAAATCTAAAGAGTATACTGTTTAATTCTGGCATAATACCAGTTCTCAGTAGATACTGACAGCACAAATTTATTCAAAGTGGCAAAGAATGTCTGCATCTGGCTTCTTTCAGATTCCACTGCAAACATATAAATAAGCAGGATTCTTATTTGATTTTTTTGCCACTGGTGGTTTAGGTGTATTCCTCCCTAAAGAATAAGACCAAAGCCCTTGGGAGTAGAAACAGTACAAATTTGTTCTATTTTATTTACATTTCACTGCTCAATATGGGACATACGCTGGGTGTTTAAGGAATAATCACGGATGACTAATGACCTTGGGAAGTTTATCCTACCACACGATGTTCAAGTACGGATTCAATTTTTAAATGTTTAAATTAAAAAAAAAATCAAACAGAAAGAAATAATCTAGTTTACAAAAGGTCCACAGACATATATGATAAAGAAAAACCTATTTATGTAACTTAAGCATGCATCAGGAAAGAAATATTAATAACTAACTGAATTAACAACCCACTAGAAAAAAGATACTTTGGGGATAATGGAATTTAAGTGATGGGGTGTCCTCTTTCATCTTTATTTCTATCTAGCCCATCAAATAACTGGTAGTAACACACTGAGTGATATAAGTACAGCCAAAAATAAAGCAGTATAGCCTGTCACAGTTTTAATATGAGGAACTGTGCAATCACTTGGACTCTTTGTAAATGAATTATTACTGGATATTTATTTGAGAGAAAGGCTTTTTTCAAAATGTGAGTGGGGAAAAAAATAAACCAAAGGACTCCTTAGTCAAACAAATGCTGGGAGCCAGTAGCATCAAAGGAGAGAGAGAGAAGTATTCTGCACAGCACCACCATCAGGCATTTGTAGAGGATGAACATGTGCGTATGGCTCTACCAAGCAACAGTGCTGGGGTGGAGCATTTACTCCCCACTTCTCATACTCCCTTCCATGTGGAAGGGCACCTATTAGTGTAATACTCTGGCAGCAGGTGTGTCCCCGACCTGACAACCGAATGGCTATCTGGGCAGAGGGACTAAGGCATGTAAAATTCAGCTTGACTCTTCCTCCTCATGAGGATCAGCCTAATGTAGGGAGCATGTGCACTGCTTTGCTCTTAGCCACAGGAAAAGAAGTTCAGCAGGAAAGGCTGGCCCTTGTGCAGGACACCTCTGATATTCCAAGGCTGCCTGCAACTGGGAGCTGAAGTCTCTCCCACTTCTGGGGCTCACATCTGGGAAAGCTGGTGTGGCTAAACCCCTAAGTCACATCCTTTATCCAGGCTTTATGACAACGATGATGCTTTTAGCCTCTACACCTGCCCAGCTCCTTTATCTCTCTCAACAGATTCAGAACTCAATCACCAAGAAATACAGAGGAAAGTCTCTTCCTTTATAACAGCTGCATTTTGAAGGAAAGTGATCATATGGAACAAGATCTCTGTCCATTATGGATTGGCTTCTCTTGCTGTGAACAACTCCTGAACAGAATTTTATTTTAGAAGTGCGGTGAAGGTTCCAGAAATAGAGTCAATATTTGCAATTTTTTAAAAATAAAATTTCCACAGCTTCCTTTGAAGTTTGAGCCATAATGTGACCCTGAAGAGACTTTCCTATTAATTGAGAAGAAAACTCTTCTCAACTGCCATTATAGTCCTTATACATTTTTAAAGAAGCTATTTCAGGTGATACTTAAAGAACATACTTTTCTTTTACATTTTTTTTTTGTTGTTTTTGCTAATTGCACTGGGGCATACAGGAAAGTCTTAGTGATTCTTTTTTTAAATTGCCCAAATTTTTCATTGTAGCCATTATTTTTTTTAATACTCTGAAGCCACAATTTTGCCATGTCCTGTTCTCTGATGCTGACATATTTTGTCTTTTTCTTTGAAATTCTCAGGATTTACTCAATCAGTTTATACTCCCAAAATGTATACTTTTCCCATGCACTTGCCCATATTCTTAGGTATATGGGACTTTTACCAACACAGTTTCACAATTACTTTGACCTGGGCTTTTTACTTTTTTTCCTTTGTTATGCAACAACCTGGCTGTCTAAGTATTCCCTTTTAGAATGTTTACTTCTCAGTATACAGTGACAGCTCAGTGGGCCTTTTCTCAAACAGAAATCTTGAGTAAGTTGTATGTAGTCACATATAGAGTAAAATGCTATATATACAGTAACCGTCATACAGGGTACCTTCTGAATTAGCCAATGAAAATGTCTCCATATACTTTTATTAACTGCATCGTATTGATAACCCTGCTATGAAGCAGAACATCTCGTTCATCAGAACACTGCAGTCCTCAGCCTTACAGAGAATTTGATACATGTGACTTCATCTTTCAGGGTCTAAAGAGATGCCATTGATCATCAGATCCTCAAAAACTGGGTCTTCTGTCAAGATGGCTCAGCTGATACCACACTTTCTCATTTTAAGGACAACACTGATATACAAATTAACACTTCATTTCAATAGCCTAATTTGAAGGAAACAAGATTACAAGTTAATACCAAAAAGAGAAGGAAGGTTGGTACTTTAATAAAAGAGGGGTCATGGAGATATTTTTCAATGGATCAAGACATGGAAACTAGCACTTAAAAAAAAAAAAAAAGCAAAACCAGTAAAATTCCATCTTTATCATTCCTGATTTACCAACACGACTAAAAAAAGAAATTGATAATAATGAGGGTCTTCTTTTGCAATTCTCTTCTACAGCAGAGAACTGAACATTCCATAAATCTCAAAAATGCTATTTGCTGAAGAAGAGGTTAACTCATCCATACAGGGAAAAAAAATTACAAAGAATACTTAATTAAGTAAGAAGAATTGTTTGCTTTTATCACTGGAGTAAGGAATTCTAAATAGTTAAAGTAAAACAAATCCCATTTTTTACCCCCTAAGGTCACTGAAAAGCTAATTAAAGAAGTGCTTTTCATGTACGGTATTGCTGGCAGAGCTCTTTCTTCCAAAGGGAAATTCGAAAAAGGTTAATAGACAAAGACCTTCATGTAGTACCAGAAGCAGTTATATGTGGATGATGAATTATGCAGCAAAACTGTTTTTACAGAAATTTGTTACGCACTGATAGGCACCAGCCAAGCATATAGTACCTGAGGAAGAAATGTATGAAATATACGCATAATTTATCAAATAAGTTTTGTTAAATTACTTTCTCTAGGATGAGTAGCTGCAATATTTCTTCTCATTATAAATATATTTCACTTTAACCTGAAGAGCTGTTTTTTTAAAGGGTATGTGAGAAGCAAATTCTTTTTCTTCACTTCTTCAGACACATTTCACATTTACTTTTGACTAACTTCAAATGGACCAAGCTGTCCTCTCAACCCTCATTAGGTAGTTGATTGGTGATTCATATGTCATATAGCACTTATGTTAAAGGGTGATTATTTTATATTCCAGTATTATTCTCTGTTTCAAAAAGGGATCTGGAAATTTTTTAAGTGGATACTCCCATGATGTTCTTATCTGCTTTATAAGTCAGAGTTTTAATGCACTAAGTTTTCCTTCAAATATGGGAAACACTTACTTTGTGACTATACATCTGGTGGTGTCAAAAGCTCAACACTGTAATATCTTCAGCGGATGGCATTATCAGGTGTAGACATTCATCAAGGAGGAAGTCATAAGCCACAGATGGGTTTAAAAATAAGGAAGCATCATTTCTCTATGTGTGGCTCACATTTTTGAGTTAATTAGGTTTGGCCACGGCTGATCCGTAACCCAAGAACACAGAGTCGCAAAGGACTTTACAGAAGGTAGCTTAGCGTTCAAGCAATGCTATGTTCCAGCAGCTCCTGGTGGATCCCCCTCCTCCTGCTTCTGACTCCTGAGCCCAACCCTGGCCTGTGAGTCAGAGTCTGCTCCTGCTCCCACCTGCTCTCATTGGAGGCACCCTTCCTTCCATCCCGGTTCTCTGCAAAGGTCAACTCCAAAAATGATCACAAATTAATGGTTCATGTCCTGTAAACAGCCATTAATCAAGCCTGGGATACGGGACAAATGGCTGGATTTGTTCACAGAAATACTTACGGCAAAATCACATCCCGTGCTCTTTTTTATATCATCCACTGTCAGGCCTTCCCAGAGTTCGATCAGAGTCAGCCCCTTCTTGCTGTCCACATCAAACACAGCCTGTCAAAGTCAAGAAAATGACAATGACAATTTCTATCACAGGAATTATTTTATGGCGCATAACACAAATAACCTGTCAAGTTCTTTAAGGAGAGAACAGAACTAGGGTAAATGACTGAAAATCAGCAATGAAAACAAATGTTAACTGTAACTATTATACTTTGGTGAGAATACATGCCAGCTCCCTAACTGGCAATTAGTTGTAGAAATCTGTTGATGTCAGAAGATAAACGAGTGTTGACTACTGATGGCATCTACTACTACTATAACCAGTTTTTTTTTAAACTACTTTTAGTTAGATCTAACACTTCTGGTCAAAATTTTAATTAGATAATTAATAATGATTTGAAGACAGAAAAGAATGAAGAAAAGCAGGGAGGGAGGAGGTACTTGGAAGGTGAAAGCACAGGGCTGATGGGGGGAAAGGTGATCAATGCTTCTGGGTAAAGAATTAAAGGAAGCAAAGAAGGTGCTCTCAAGCAGCTCGGAGTCATTATAACGGGATAACTGGACCCTAAAAGACCCCCCACCTTTGCCCCATGTAAATATTAAAGCTTTCCCTTTAAGTCCTGTGAAAACACATGGGTCCAAGAGGATAGCATGAGAATCTCTGTCTGGTATGCAAATCAGGTGAAGACGCCTATGTTTTTAGGACAAGCATGAGAAAGCTAACCTCACCCTAAACATTCCATTTCAACATTCTGGTGGGTACCACCAGGTGATGGTGGTGCCAACTCATACAGCTTGACCTAAGCAGGTAGACTCAACCTGTCGTGTCTGATTTAGAACACATGCTGTCACATTTAATAGTCTGACAACTTGAGAGGAAGGGACCAACAAAGTCATGTAATATCACCTCCCACCCAAGAATTCTTCAAAACATTCTTCTGAGATGGTCACTGGGGCTCTGTTTAGAAATGGTAGGAGGCTCACCGTCAAGGCAGACTGCCTGCTGATGTGATGCTAAATGGCTTCCCTATGACTTTATGTCTTCTTTATAGCATTCTAACCAGGAGTGTGTTTAAAAATGACAGCTTGGGGCGTGACTTGTAAGCTTGCTGAAAATAAAGACTCTAAACCTGCAAATGGCTTCCCTCTGACTTTAACTGGCTGGCTCCTCAAGCTGCCCTCCCACGCAGCAGGCACTGCTCCTTCCTTGGGTTTTCACGGTTACTCTCCCTCAGACTTAAATATTATGCTTCCCAGATCTCTCCTCTCTTCTGGATTTACCTTAAATTCAACAATTATTTGCAGGCTTAGAATGGGACATAGCAGGGGCACCACAGAGGCATATTCTTTCTCCTTAATAGCTTAACTTATTGTCACTTGTGTGTGAATCCACATCAAAGCCCTGGAATGCTTATGTGTCTCCAGTTAATGGATATTTCTCCCCAGGAGCAAAACATTAAGGGGAACTGGTGATAACTTGCTCTCTCTGTTTGATGAACTCATAGATAATCTGGTTGATTTTACTGGAAAAGATTATTTAAATTTAGGACGAAATATTTCAGCAAACTTCTTTGTTGTTTGCACATTTTTACACTCCTAGAAAAAACTTTCTTCAGGAGAAATGTGTTTTGAGGGGGAAAATAAATCATTTAGGTATGTCTGTATGCTGTAGCAGGTTATCTAATTCCAAAATGACAATTACGTTTTTTTTTTTTTTTAAACTGGACAATTTTCCTTTGCAGAAAATGTATCTGGAGCATCATTCATACTGATTTCCTTTCCCCCATGTTATGAACAACTGTAAATTTATCCAAATGGAACAAGTAAGAGAAAAAGAGCTTTTGGGTTGTGTTACTAAGAACAGGCAAACAGGCAGGAAAGGGATTGGGGGAGAAGATAACTGTGGAATTATGAATAAGACTTCAGTGATCAAGAAGATAAAAATCTGCGGCAAATGACCTATTGGTTTTAAAAACCTTTTACTAACACCTTTATGTATCCCCAATTAGCTCTCAAGGTCATTTTTGGAAAGCCAAGCACCTATGATTAGCACATGGGGAATTTACCTTTGAAATATTTAGGAAGATTTCCATTTAGTGGTATAAAATATAAACAAAAACCTTGATAAAAATGTAAACTAAAAACTAAAAGCTACAGTGAATGGTTCAACTACCAAGAATAATATTTCAATTACTTTATTTGTTTTATAGATAAATAATTTAATTACGGTATCACCATCATAAAAGGCTGCATTATGGATAAAGCAGTTAATCCCAACTCAGATGAGGAAGGCATCTTTCATAACCTCATTCTAGCAATACAAAATCAAGAAATTAGAGTCATGACATTTCCAAAGTCTTTTTCAAATGGCAAACTAATGGGATTTTTCTTAAGAGCTGAAAGTGGAATTCTAGTCCCACATCTGCTCTGGCAGGGTGTAACACATCCGTTGCCCTCATGGCACTGCAAAACTCATTAAGCACCTACTACGAATAGAGCACAGGGGTAAACATGCGCCACTCCTCTCCCTAAGGCACCCAAAGTTCCACACTTTGCTGCCTTTCACTTTACTCATTTTTGCTGCACAACGTCATCTGCGGCTCCAATTATCCCCATGTGCTGAGTTTCATGTATTTGTTCCAATGGTGACTTCTCTTCTGAGCTCCAGATCCACATCTCCAATTGTTTATCAGAACTCTCTGACTGGAGGCTCAGGACGTTAACTTCGGAAGATCAAATCAGTATGTTCAAACTGAACCTACTCTTTACCTGCCTCCTACCGCTCCTCCCTTTCTCTTCCCACAATCCTGGGCTTCATCAAAGATAAAACAGGTCAACCGATCTTTAGCTGGAAAACTTAGGAATCACCCCTACCTTAGCAACCATGTCCAACCCATCATCGAGTTAGGTTGAGTCCACCTCCTAAATCTCTTTCAAATCTCTCTTTCTGTCTTCTGGTTTAGGGCTTTGATATTTCTGGGCAAGAACACTGAAGGAGTCTCGTCTCTCCGCCTTTACTCTACATACAAGCTACGGTGCTCCTTCCAAAGGCAAATCTAACCAGCTGTTTCCCCCCCCAACTATTAAAAATCACTGAAGGGCCCCCAAATGCCTTCCAGATAAAACCCAATTTCTTAACAAGACATTCACGTTCCCTCATCATCTGGCCCCTCACTGTCTTTTCAACTTCAGTCTTCAGAATCTCTGGTCATGCCCTCACACTCCACAGGCAGGTCTGTGAGTAAGCTGTTTTCTTAGTGCCTCCATGGCTTTGCCTATTTTCTTCCCTTTGCCTAAAAGGGCCTCTTTGGTCTTATTTTCACTTACAAGACTCCTTATCTTTCAAGACTCGTTACTCAATCTATCAATTTTCTCATCAAGAAAGGTATGGTATTTATTCAACAGACATTCACTGTGCATGGGTCTAGCACCATGTTTAGGCTGGACAAACAGTGATGAGTGAGACAGGAAGAGGCAGGAGGTTACTTCAATACAGTGAGCAGTGTGAATACTAGGACTCAGGGAAGCATCCAGGAGACCTGCGGAGGGACAGGGAAGACTTGCCAGAGAAGAAACATACAGCTGAGACATAGAAGATGAGCAGGAATTGGCCAGATGGTTGGGGTGGGAAGAGCATTCCAGGGAGGGAGACGAGATGTGCAAAGTCCCAGAAGAATATGGAGTGGGCCGGGGGAGGGTGATGTGACATAGCTCACAGGATTTTAGTATGGCTGAAGTGGGGAGAACGCTCAGGCAAAAAGAGAAGAACTGGGACTGGAGGGGAAGAGATACGGACTGTGAAATGCCTTGCAAAATACATTACAAGCTTACATTGTGTACCACCTAGAAGCTTTCTTAGATGCTCTCCCCAGGCTGTTAAGCAGCCTTCCTCTATTCTTCTAACTCAGCAGCTGACAAGACTCTTCCTTGTGGACTAAATTCACCACATGTATTACTCTGACTACTGGTACTGCTAGATGCCTGATGTCTGCTCCCCCTCATGTGCTCCCTGGGAGCAGAGAATGCCCTGCTTTCTGTACCCACTGTTGGCAACAGTTCACTTCAGAGAGGGAGCTCAACCATGCTTATTAAATGTCTGAATGTATAAAACAACAATGTGAATGGAGAGAAAGGGTATAAGGTATTTTTTTTTAATGGCAGTAGAGGTAAATAACACATGAGTTATGTCATGAGAAAATGTGGGTATTAGATGGTAAGTGTCAAAACGAACGTTGGACCACTCGGAGGATGGAGTAGTGAGTGCTAAGTTGTCAGAAACCCTTTCATGAAGAAGATGGAAACTGCATCAGACTTAAAGGGTGGAGAGGCCTCGGGGAGGCAGTCGAGTGGAGGTGTGCAGGTAGGAGCACTGAACTGGTAAGAACAAGGTCAGGGCACACGTGGAGTGGGGATGCAGGGAGAGGGCTTAGCTGGGAGAAGAGGAAGATCAGGGGTAAAATGGTGCTGGAATTATCCTTACAAGCTGTACCTACCACCTTACTTTATTAAAGAAAACAGGATCAAGGACTATTTCGTCTTTGATTTCAAAGTAATGGATTCTTTTCAACAAGTCCTGTCCATGGTTTTGGAGGGTTTTAAGAAGCAGTAAGACTCACGGAATAAACATTGACATGAAATATTCTGTCCTTTCATCCAATTTCTCTTTTCTACACATCAACTTGATTGGGTCTACAAAAACAGTCCTGGGGAAGGCACCATTTAGGACAGAACTCGCCTTAAAATGTGGCTTCTGAAAAGCATTATGAGCTTCCTAATTTAATTCAAGGGGCTGCTTTAGGGTACTTCATACCACACCTGAATAAGGGTTCTCAACCAGACTAACGCCAAAAGGACAGCATCATTAAGAGAAAACACATAAACAAACCCCCTCATCTAGAGAATTCTGTTTTGTGGTTCATCAAGACACTGAATCAAGAAAATGGCACCTTCCCAGCTGTCTTATGTGACCTATGTCATTTCAACATCTTAGATTCAAATCTGGGTCAGAAAGGTGACTGTAGGCAAGTGCCAGAGATGCTTCTCTCCGATCTGAATAGTTTCAGTTGTACCATTAACCAGTATTTTCTACTTAAGAAGACAAAATCTAGAGAATCACTAAAATGGCTGGTGTGTTCTGAAGTCTGCTTTATAAAAGAGGACCGAAAGCTTGCAAGAACCAAAGACTTCTTGATTCACTGTGGGGCCTGTACAGCAATTTACACCTAAGTGATTAAAACTTAATTTTTACTGAGTTTCATAAAATGAAATCCAGCAATTTGAAACTGCAGTTTGGGAAAGCAAAGAAGAAAGGTAGGAATGATCAATATATTCTTAAATTTGCATATATCATCCATCTTAATAGTACGAGTATAAAGACCAATACAACTTTTCTTTGATTTTATCACACTGTCAAAGATACCAAGGACAGTAATTCAATTCTGTGTGCATATGTGTATTTCCAGAGAATTGTACAATAAGAATTCTACATCTAGAAACATTAAGTTGATGAATCTTCCTATTCAGTCTATCCATGGATTAAATTAATCCCATGACTACCAATGTAAAACACTTTTAGAAGGTAACAAAAGACATTCTAAAATGCTTATAAATAGAAAAGGAGGTGGTAGACACTAGAGGAAATAAAAGAGAGAGGCACCTCACCTTTTCAGTAATGATGCGGTTGACACATTGCTTTCCTGTCAGTGGTAATGTACATTTCTCCATGATTTTATGTGCATTTCCCTGTTTCAAAAAAGAAACATCAAAAAGAGTAGTTAGGGACCAATTCTTATTTGGAATTGATATAACACAGGACAAACAGGAACTATCGGAGAAATTGTCTCCTAAGTACAGCCTATTTCAAAGTCTTTGCACAGTCACGCTCTTACTTTCTTTCTGGTGACAGCTTCTGTCCCTAAAATAATTTAGGGAGAATGTCAAATGAATAGCCAAAGGCATAACTGATTTAGTTAGGAAACACCCTGCCACAGAGCTGATCTCTCACGCCTCAGCCCTTAGATCACGTAATGAGAAATTCCACTCCTAGCATCTTGCTGATTTTTCTCTTCCAGGGAATGGTCTTCTTGACAAACACAAGCTATTATTTACCAAGAGCAGGAAGCATACACTAATGCAAATAAACAATACCCCTTTTTTTAAGTTTTAATTTTATTTGTTAAAAAAGTAATATATTCACCAAAAACAGTTCTTGCCTCCCTCTCGTACCAATTAGACCTGCTCCCAACAGTAATCAATTTCACTATTTTTTTGGCATTTTCTTTTATACTTTTATAGGCTTTCTTCTCACCTCTGTATTTTAAAATACTATGTTGAACAAGCTCTTTATTTCTTAATTAAACAATTTTAGACATTACCCACTAACTTCTTATTGATGCATATGAAGACTTAACCCTCTCACAAATCCCCGTGCTCCACCGTCTTCAGTTCTCCCAACACAGCTATGTCACAATTTGTAGGTAATTCAATGGTCAGAATTTACACCATGATGACAAAATAACTATGTAAAACTGTTCATTGCTGGGCCAGGTAGTGTAGAAAACTACAATTATATTCACTTTCTTACATAGTTATTTGTTTTTCTGGGAATTTGGCTGAGTCTCAGTTTGCTTTGGTAAAATGTCTGAGCTGATCTATAGCCACACTTTTCAAAGTTTCCTTTAGCTACAGTACCCTTTCTCCAAACATAAAATAAAAGAGGGATTGGGCATGGAAAGCAGATTTTCACCCATTAACCCCTCCTCCCCCACTGAGTACAGAGGCAGCCTCTCAGGCACATCTAGGGAGCACAGCTGAAACATTAGTTCTGATGATCTGATCTTCAGATCATTTTCTGCTAATTATGATTAAGCTCCTTTCTAAGTATCCACCACCAGGAGCCTAAATTAATATTTCCCTTAAGGCTAATTTATCACACTCTAGATCTTCTATAAAAAATGGCAAAAAAAAAATGCTTCCATTGTTTCCTTTTTGGGTCGAAGAGCACCACACATGATGCCATGATCATCTTCAGCCACCTCAATGTTTCACCTACTGAAATACGCACCTGCTACCTGGTTTATATCTCTTTCAAAACTGCTGTCATACCAAGTATATGATCAGATGCAAGGAGCTTCAAGTAACTGGGCTTAATTAAGATTTTACTCCTTGTGATAACCTGTCAACTCACCAATGTGCCAGCAATTAAAAGGATTTAGTATACTTTTACCCAGTGCATGGCACAAAAGATATTGGGTGTTTTTTAAATAAATGAATAGGAAGAAAGAGAGAAGTCTATTGGGAATCTTGGATGGATTTCAAAAGAAGACAAACTCTATTACTTAAATGTAGTCAAAACTAGTGCTAAATACATATAGAATGGATAAACATTACACATTTAATAACAAGTTACATGCTTCTGGATCTTACTGTGTAAGAAAATTTATAGCTATAGAAATAAAACTTCATTGCTACTTCATTTTTAATGATCTATTTTCATCCCGAGATTTCAAAGGACATTTGCACGTGTCACAGAAGCTTAATTAAAGAGCTGAAATTAATGATGAACACTCGAACTCCTATAGTTGTCAGGACTCCTTACACTTAATAGAACTCACATAAGGCATGTCACCATGGATTCTGGGTCTGCCAGCAAACAAAGTGAACAACCTGTGAGCCTCTGAAGAACATTTTCTGTAGGGAGCTCTCACATTGTTCTCATTATTTGAGCAAGATCTACATCTGGTGTGAAAGCAGTCAGGTGGATTTCAGTGAACAATCAATTCCGGGTTAGGAGCCATCATGAATTTTAACTGACAGAATTCACTGAGCCCTACCGACAGAGACCTCTTCTAGACCATCTTCCATGTAAACAGTACAGCTTACTGCTTTGGAGCAGAGCAAAGCACCTCAGTTCAAAGTCTGATTCTAGCTGGCACGGTTCCTGTGCCTGTGTTTCTCCATCTGCTTTACCTCATAGGCCTTATTGCAAGGTTTCAATGAGATGCAAGTGTCCAGCACCTAGCAAGTGCTCATTAAGCTAGTCCTGTTTAGACAACTTATATGTAATATTCCTACAATCTACAAGGGAATTCTTTAGCTCTTGAGTTCCCATATGAAGTTGGACAGAGAATTACACAGAAAGTGGCCCAATTCCTGAGACTCACAAAACTCAGGAAACCACAACACATATTTGGGGACAAACCATATAGGGCTGGCCTAGGAAGCTGGCACCAAGTTTATTCTTCCAGTGAGAACAATGTAGCTGGAGGACTCTATTCACACTGAGCTCCAAGACATAAGACAGCTCAAGGAAAGAGAGAAAATGAGATGCAGAAAGACTAAAGACTCTCACAATTTCAATATTCAACAATAGGTTAGCTGTGAAGCCAAAATGTGACTAACTCCCACTTCAGCGTTCTGATCTAACCATGCCGGGCTGAGCCTCACAATGTTGGATGGCAGCTGCACAGACGAATGATTCACAAAGCAGGAACAATTGCTGAGGTTTTAGCATTTAAAAATAAATCCTAAAAAAGAGATGCAGTGCAGTGTGGTAGCAAAGAACGCTATATTAGGGTCCAAAGACCTGCTTTCCATCTTAATTCTGCCATTTAATAGTCATTTGGTCCCTTAAATTCTTTGTGCCGCAGTCTTCTGTTGGATTGCTTTGTCTTCCTTACTTGATCACGGTAGGAATCCAATGAAATGTTCTGAAAAGTAAATGTTCTGCAGTAAAGTAGGAGGGGTTGAATCTGCGTGTGAATATGTAGGGTTAGTGGATCTTGTTCATCCTTATCATTCAGCTTCTTTCTTTCTTTCTCCACGAAGAAATGTCAGAAAAGGCAAGTGCAGCGTTAAAAACGCCCTGACTGGCCCCCAGGGCTCCTGGTTTTGACATTCCCACATTTGCTAACTTCATCGTAACCTTGGTGAATAGCTAACTCTCCTTCCACCACCTGCTTCTCCAGCTTTTCTCTTCCCCGCCCCTGCGTCACTTACAAGGCCTCCTGCAAAATCTAGGAATTCACCATTTGCTTTTTAAATGACTGAAGACCTTCATACTTTCTATTCCTTGCTTCGTGGTGATCTCTCTTTAATTATTTGGATATCTGTGTGAAATTCATTACTAAATTCTCCAGTAATAAACAACTCTGGTTAAATGATAACAAATCCCCTTATTATTACAGTAAGTTTCACATTATCACAACAAACTTCATCTCAAATAACAAGCTCTCTTTTTTACAAAACAACGATGTTTGCATTTGATGTCAGCATTTCTTTCACCCAAAGCAATGGAGCATCCATGTAAGACTTTGTTTTACATAAAACCCCATTTTATGCCCATCTTTTCTGTTAAGTGCTTCTTAAATGTGGCTGCAATATATTTCTTTTTTTCGGCATCTTCTTTGGGAAAGCGCTAGTGATCAAGCACAGAGAAGGCAAAGTTTAGAAGGGTTGCTCCTTAAGGGACCAAGACTTAAGGCTTTGTTCATGCCACCTGAAACACATACCACCACGTACCCTATCGCCTCACATTCTAATGGCAACACCCTCCCTATTCTTCGCGACTTGGCTCAGGGGTCATCTATCCTGAAGAAACCATCTCCAACTTCGCCCATACGGTGCCCCCACTCCAGGGTCTGAGGGACATCCCCAGTCTGGCACAGCTCTTAAGTGCTCCGGTGCTTCCTCTGCTCACCACACAGGTTAGAACTGTTGCCCCTCTCTTTACCCACCACTAGACTCTGAGCTCACGGCATGCTGGCACAATTTATCTTCACATCTGCAGCAATGAGTAGAGCACTAGGCAAACCATAGTGATCCATAAATGCTGTCTGAATATTATAATTCTGATCCAAGGAACGCCAGCAGCGCTGGGGCTGTAAAATACCATGCGACTGAGTGTCTATGAACCACTAGAGGCTGCTTTTTAGTCCAAAGAAATGGACTTGTACATTCCCAGCATCTCTGAGCTCACTGGGGAAAGTGCAGCTAGCAGAAGTGTGCATAGGGGCTTACAAAGCTTTGGGAAGACCGATAAAGGCATGACAAAGGGAGAAGCAGAGACACCTCGGGACTGCAGTATGAAACACACGAACGTGTAGGTAGAGAGCGAAAGCGAGTGAATTATGCTTACTCTCCCTCTGCTGCTCCCTCCTAAAAGCTGCAAGGTTTGCATTAACCTGCAGAAAAGAGGGGCTACAAAGGCTGAACCCAGCAAGGGAATGCTAGATACTTTGGTGGTGCAGTGAGACCAAGGACAGGTCTCTCTAGGGGCTTGCCAAAGTATTATGGAAGAAGCCGGAAGCCTCCTTCCTTCCATGCGCACACACAAACACACACCAGATACAAAATTTTGGAGAATGCAGTTTTACAAAACCTGCGACTGTGAAAATCACTATGATGACTGATGTGGCACCTAGGAAAGAAAAATGGGATTTGCTGAATAAAGAAAATCAAGGTACACAGAATAAAAGGACAAGATGACGATGGTATTACTCACACTGAGTTTATCCTCGTGGGATATTTTTGGCCTTTACACAGCACCCACTTGGTAGGGATCCCAGCAAGCCATATAGGAAAAACTCAGCCAGCTCTGAAGCGGAGAACGGTTGCTATCACAAATGGTTTTGATGTGTGGATGTAATAACTGTTTGTGGTTACAGGCAAATTCTCAGGGGAAGACTAGCCAAAAGAGACAATAGACCCAGCAAGTCATTTCCCTGAACATAGTCTTCAGGGCTTTGAGATCTTACAATAGAAGGCCATTTTTCTTCAGTGTAACACAAAACTCTCTACCATGGCCTTTTGTTTTCTGTCTAAAGATTGTATCCTATGGCCTGTAGCCTAAGGATGCTGAGCCCAGGACTGAGCAGGAATTACTTCCTCTTTCTATGCATGAATGGCTGTGGTCCCTCAGAAAGTTGCTCTTGGTGTTAGCTCTCAAGAACTGGATACTCAAGGTCACAGAATTTAAAGTCATTCACTTAATTAAATTTTATAAGACATTTTAAAGGGTTTTACTGGTTGTTGGACTGCTATTTTTTTCCATTATAATATTTTTTTGCAGGCATTTCCATCATTTAAGGACAAATAAAAAAGGCAAAACCATATAAGGATTTCTATTTTTAATGATGAATATTGTTTTTTTAAATGGTTTATTTTTATTTTTATTTTTTAAGTGGCAGCTTCTTTTTGTGTCTTTATTTGGGAGGGGGGAGGTAATTCGGCTTATTTATTTATTTAGTGGAGATACTGGGAATTGAACCCAGGACCTTGTGTATGCTAAACACGTGCTCTAACACTGAGCTATACCCTCCCCTGAGAATACTTTTTTTTTCCAAACAGTTCTAGCTACAAAATTGTATCATTAACAAATGAAAAAATATTGACCAGCTTCTATGAATAGAACCAAATTAAACCAGCTGAAACGATGTTGATTATGAATTATCCTGAAAAGGAATACTTTATTTATCTTGGGATACTTTTCAATGTTGCTGAAAATTGTCTCAGGAATGTTTCTCAGAAAGAATTTCCCAAAAAAATCTTTCATATTTGCTAGCTTTTGGTAACATGTTTGGTCCAAAATAGGATTAATAAATCGTATTTACATTTTTTTTGAAAGGAAGAGACACATTAGGTTTTTTAAAAAAATTTTTTTATTTATTTTTGTTTATTTTTGGGGGGGAGGTAATTAGGCTTATTTCTTTTTATTTACTTTTTAATGGAGGTACTGGAGATTAAACCCAGGACCTCGTGCATGCTAGGCATGCACTCTACCACTGAGCTCTACCCTCCCCCCTCTCACTTACTTTTTATAACTCCTCTGCACAAAAAGTAAAGACAAGGTAAAACAGCATTCAAGATTGCTATATGACATCTTTGCTATCAGACATGGATTGGACTTAATCAAAATATTATTCACAAAGATTTATTCTCAACTTCATAACGATATAATTATGATTCTTTTTATCCTTCAGAATCCAGACCTCCTACTGTTATAAAAATAAAATCTAAACCTGTTTTAGAAATAGAGTTCTCATTTATATTCTCAAAAATAGGTACCCAAGCTTTGCTTGTTTCCAATAAATGACAACTATGACTGAACTTCCTTGCTTTTGTGCCAGAGCACAAAGTTTATACCCTTAGGAACACATTTCCAGTACACAGTGCTGAGACCAAAACACTTTCCTTTACATTGTTAGTGGTGATGGTATTTGCCAGACCCAAAAGTTTGGTAACAGAAATGAAGGCCCAGAGGCAGGATACATAGATTTCCAGCTTGCTTTTGCTCTTAATTTTCGACTTGACTTTTATCAGAATATTTAACCTCTACGGTTAAATGAATTTGGTTTGTTTGTCTTTGGAAGGAAAACAGTAAGACCTACTCTCACAAGAGTATTGCAATGACAATATAGAGGTAGTAAATGTGTAACTGCTTAGAAAAAGTTAAAAGTGCTCTGTATGTTGAAAATATCATTATTATTTGAAGACTGAATGAATTCAACAATTATTTATTGATTTCTAATGTGCATCGCATATGATTTTCTCTAGTTTTTAAGATAGATAGAGCTCCCACCCTGTGGAACTTATATTCTAGTGAAGAAATTGGGTGAAGAAGCATCAGAAGGGGGCGGACTTCTGTTCTGTTTAACAGAGTAGTCAGGGAAAGCTTCTCTGATATTCTGAGCTGAGATCTGAGGGAACTGAGGAAGTGAGCCATGCAGATACCTGAGGAAGAGCATTTGAGTCATAGAGAATAACAAATGCAAAGGCTCTGAGGCAGGAGGATGCTTGGAACGTTCCAAAAACTTACAGGAGCTCAGTGGGCAAGTGTGAGAATCCTAGCAGATGGAATCAGAGAAGTAGTGGGGTTGAAGTTGACAAATCAGGGAGGGCTTTAGAGACGATGTATAAGGACTTTGAACATGAATCTAAGTGAGATGGGAAGCCATGGAGGGTCCTTGAGCCCAGGAAAAAGGGATATAACATGATTCATATTTTTAAAATATCACTCTTTCCACTGTGTGGAGAAGAGAACGAGTGTGTGTGCGCGCGCGTATGTGTGGCTATGTGTGTTTCCACCCAACTCTTCTCCCTTTGCTCTCTGACAACAGGGACCTAATTGTAAATCCTTTAACATGCTCTGCTCTCCTACACCCTATTGCCTATTCCCTGGACCTGCAACACTCTGGTCCCTTCAAACTCTGCTCCATCCTTCAGATCCATGCAAATGCCACATCCCATGGGAAGCTCCCCAAGAGAGGAACTGGGTGCCCAACTCTGTGCAGTCTGTTTTGTACACTCTTCTATTTTAAGTACTGGTTTCTATGACTCTATCCCCAAGAGACCCTGAGCTGCTTAAAGGAAGAACCACGCCTTTCTATTTTTTAATGTCCTCAGGTCTGATCATAGTACCTGGCACCTAGTAAGCCCTCAATAAATATTCAGGGGGAGGGTATAGCTCAAGTGGTAGAGCACATGCTTATTAGCATGCACAAGGTCCTGGGTTCAACCCCCAGTACCTCCTCTAAAAATAAGTAAATAAACCTAATTACCTCCCTCCCCCAGCCAAATAGAAAAAAAAAAGTAGGAAGAGAATAAATATTTGATGCCTGCATAAACAAGTAAACTGACATACTCACATAAGATAATTCTACCAAATTTCAGGACAAAGTATCAAAGAATATTCATTTGGTCATTCATAATGTCTAGAGGATGGAAGGTGCTAAGCCAGCAGATTCATAAAAGTTTGGCTTATTTATATGTGATTGTGTGGAGGTAGGAGTGAGCCACATAAAAAGGGAAAGGGAACAGAATGTGGAAACACCTAAGAACAGGAAACAACATGATGCATTTGTGGAGATCTTAGCAGAACTGAAGCCCTAGAAACAAGGATGAGGTCGGCTGCTGGGGAGCTGATGACAAAAGGCTGGTGGGTGAAATGAACTAAGTAATGTGGACCTCAGTCAGTCCAGCTTCAGTTTTAGACAGCCACCCTGGCAGTGGTGTGCCTGATTACCAGGAAGGAGGCTCATCTGACAGCAAGGGGGCTTTGGGATGCTGCAACAGTGATGCATGTGGATGTGACAAAGATCTAAACTGGCAGAGATGCACAAGGTGGAGCAGGTTGCAGGGGTACTGTGGACTCAGTATGTACGATGCCAGGTGTAGGGGTAGGGGCAGACATTCCATGGGTGCCTTTCCAGGTGGGGGCTGGGATCATCACTTCTCCAGCTGGGCTAAGCAGGTGGAAGAGGCTCTTTAGGGGAAATGGTGATGATTTCACTTGTATTTGTGTTGCAGGTAGAGTTTAGGAGTGGTCTAACAGGGAAGAAATGCAGTTCTAGAGCTCATTAGAGACTTCCAGTGTGGAAATAAGGATTAGGGAGCCATTGAGTGAAAAATACTAGTGGATGCCAAAAATTTAGATAGTGCCCAAGAAAGGTCAGAGGGTGGGAAGAGCAGAGGGTCCAAGAGTGGAGTTAGGAGGAGTCCTGGCAAGAACCGATAAAGAAGAGGATGGGGCATCTAGGGACCCCGGTTGGTGGGGCAGCTCCACAAGCCTCAGCAGATGGTTTACAACTTTGGGCCCAAGGCTGCTGCTGCAATTAACGGCTTTCTCAGAAGGCCAGAAAGGGGACAAAGGAAGTCCAGTGAAATCGGCTTTATCTTTAAGGACATGACCCAGAAATCAGACACACTGCAAATGCTCAAATCCCATCGACTCAAACTTGGTCACACGGGTGCATCTATGTGCTGGGGAGTCTGGGAAATGTAGTCAGTCACTGGGCTACCTTGTGTCCAGCTAAAACCTGGGAAGATTCTAATACAAAAGGGAAGAAGGTGAGATGGTACTAAGGGGCACAACTGGATTCTTAGACTGTTTTCTTTTAAATATTTCGCTGATATCTATTTCACCAAAGCAAGGAGAGCTTTGACCAGGGAAAATGAAAAAAGAGAAAGAGGTAATTCTGAAATCTGAAGCTTCCAGAAAAGGGCAGGTGTGGGCTGGGGGTGCAGAGGTAGCTTTGGCGAGGATGCAGCGTGGTATGGTATGATAAACACAGGCTGGTCCTAACTGAGGGAAACTCCTGGCTCTGCGACTTACCCGGACACGTTTCTCACCTGCCTACATCCCAGATGGTCCCTGAGAGGCTAACAGATGCAGTACATACAATGCCATGCCCAGGGCCTTACACCTAGTAAGGCCTCAAACTCCTATACCTTCCCTTCATTTCTCCCCACCTTTAGAAGACAAAAGAAGGACATGCCAAGAGAAGAAGTTTAAGAAACAAGGTGGCTCAACACCAAAGGTTTTGCCTGCTTTGCAATTTTACCTGGAAGCCTGATGCCTAAGCTTAAACGAGAATCGCGCTACAGAGCCACTTTGACACCAGTGCCTGCCATTCGCCTCCAGAAGCAGGTTGAGGCAAGGGAAATGTTCCAGTGGCTACTCTAGAGCAGCACGTGTAGGCAGCCCGGTTCCAAATACCAGACGCTGCTGGCTGGTTGCAAAGACTTGCAAGGAAAGAGTTTCCTTTTTCTGATTAAAACAACAGTTTTAAAGGTCAGGTAATGCTGCATTTATAAGTAACCTGCCTCCATAGCCCTACAGATGGAGAAAAGGAGCAAAAAGAAAGCTGCACCTGAAGACCAGTTGACAGCTCCACCCAGTTACTGAAAAAAAAAAAAAAATTAGCAGCACAAAAATAGAGGATTAAATTTCTTTTCTCATGTTTTAACCCTTCATTGCAAACCTCCCACTCCTGTGTCTTAGAAAACTCTAGGGATTCACCCCCTATAGTGCACTTGACTATAAGGCAGCAGAAGTTACCTGGCCCCCGGGAGTGAAACACGGTCTCCTCTCTATCTCCTTTCCAACCACTACCAGCCTTTAGGCAGAAAAAAAGATGCAGGAAAGAAGTGGTGGGGTCCCGTGATCCCTTGAGCTGGGCCAGTAACAATGAGCCCAGGTGGACAATAGACAGTAGCAACCATACATTCTGGGACCACAGGTAAAAAGTGAAGATGGCAAGAAAACACACTTCTGTTGGTTAGTTTTCAAGGCCAACTAACTATTAAGTGTGAACAAATCACTATCATTATTTTCATCACGAATATATTTTTTGTTAGTTTGTTCAAATGAAAGTATCTAGGGAAAACATTCAGCTTCAATTCTGGTCTAAAACTCAATGCCAATTTCCCCACTGAGAGAAGAAAAAGAAGAAATGCTAGAAAACATTTTCTTGCTTCCATGAAAAGCTTTAATAAGGGATTTCTAATCAGAAGTTTGAAGCACCATTTTTTCCTCTATCAGAAACTCCAGCTGAGGAGAAAGAAAGCACTTTGGGGAGAAAAGGAGAGAGAGAGAGAGAATTTGCTAAATACAGGCCCAATGTTTTGAAAACAAATGCACTAAAATAATCTGAAATGAGTCGGACTTCGGTGCCTATGCGTCAACATTAAAGTAACAACAAAAGGGAATTCAGAAAGAGTTTTCTCCAAATAGGCATTATGTTCCGGAAAAGATTTGGATTCGATTTGCATGCTTGGCATCCTTTTGCCTTGGAAATGAAGTATTTTGGATGCTCTTGAAAGGCATCTCTCAGAAGTCACCTGTGTTGGTTTCATTTCTATTGTTCCATATTTATGCTTCATTACTCACTTCTCACTGTTTACAAAGCAATTTATGATAATTTCATATTTATTACAGTTTTCGCAATGAAACTGTTTCATGGTACACATCCCTCTGTGACAGAACTCCCCATGGGGAGCAAGTCATGCAAATCTTACAGCTTCATGCTCTCCCACAAGGCTGCATCACTAAACACAAAAGGGCAAATGAACTACCACTCCCACTCAAAACAGCAGGTCTCAAGGTGAGAACAGGTAGCTTCTATTTCAAAACTAAGAATTATAAAGGAGAATGGACAAAGGGTATAGAGAGTGAAGAGGGTACCTGCCACCCAATATCAAGTTTGCAAATCACCAGAAGCCCAAGGATATAGGTCAGGAAGGCAATTAAGCTCAGCTGGTTCAAAGACAAGGCGCTGGAATAAGGAAGGAAATCATATTGATGGCTCTGTATTTAGAAGACTGGGCTGTGGAGTCAGAGATATGCAGGTCTAATCTCTGTTCCACTAGTTATGTGACCTGAGACAAGTTACTTAACTTCTCTGAAGCTCTGTTTCTGGAACCATAAAAAATACCCAAGTACAATGGGCTTGTACACACAAGCACACAGAGTGCTCAGGGTACTGCTTGTGCACAGGAAGCACAGTGAATGGAAGCCACCGTATCGTCATATCATCATATCGTCATCAACACCACCACTATCATCATCATCAAATGTAAGCTCCATGAGGTCTATGATTTTTGTCTAGGTTTGGTCATTGCCAAATCCGAGGCAGTGCCCAGCACATAACAGGCATTCAATAATTTGTTAAAATAAAAGTACATTATTTTTCAGAATAAGGACACTTGCTATCACCAAGTCCATCGTTTTCTACACCTTCTCAAAATGGCATCTCCACAGCCTTGATAAGTGGCCATACTTCCATTTGAAAATAACTGCTATTCAAAATCCATATTCTGTTGTGTTTTTCACTTTGCACAGAGACAGCAACCACTGTACTCACCTTGAAACCTGAATCAACACATCTGCCCTGACATCTTTTCACTGCTTTTGAAGACATTATAGCTTTTACTTTTAATGCACATGCAAGGCAATGATCAAAGATCGCCCTGATGTTTGCTTTGAAGTTAAACAACCATTTAGCTGAATGATAATGAATAACGGCCTTTATTTGTAACCTTTCTCTCTAAAATATAACTTGAATGATCCAGAGACAAAACTAAAAACCATGGTTGCATGGCCTGGTGTACAGGATTTCAGCACAGTGAGTTTCCAAAAGCAGCCCTCCTTACCTTGGCAGAATGCTCCATGGTGACCACCACTTTGGTTTTGGCACTGGACACCAGATCCATAGCACCACCCATTCCCTTCACCATCTTCCTCTGCAAAAACAGAAACAGAAAATAAAGTCATTCTCTATCTCTCATCTTTTTAGTATGTGGTGGACCAAAATCAACTTGCAAGAAGTTGCTGGAATAATTAATGAGAAAAACTCACTGACCTTTAGTGCTTAGCACTTGAGCTTCCTGACCTTAATATCCTGTTGTTCTATTATTCTATGGTTGAAGGATAAGTTTGGGATAAGTATTATTACAATGTCACATTTATTAAGTGTGGCTAACGTTACTTTGTCAATGATTTATTAGAATTAAGACAATCAGTGGATAAGAAAAAATCTTAAGAATCTTTCTAGAATTCTGGGCACAATTATTACAATCATTACAATAATATGAGGTTGAAATTTACATACCCCTGACATCTATTTCTCCCTTTTTAAACATGTAATTGGCACCACTGAGTCTTCAATCACAGACACTTTCTAAACCACTCTCTTGGATTTCCTGCAGATTAAAATGCCATTAGGTAATAAACTAAGGCATTAATGGTGTTTCCCTAGTAATGACTAATATGAAAGGTGCACGTGTCTTTCTATAACTTGGCATTTATCTTGCTTTTAGAAAAATAAACCAAAATAAAAAATGTATTTCTGTTAAGCAAAGACAGAAAATAGAAGCAGAGTTCAGGATCCTCTCAGCAATACCATTCTATTTTTGTTCATCTGTCCATCTCCTCATTCATTAAACATGGACCAACCAACTTCTATGTGCCATGCACTCTGAATAATTCCTTCTGTCTAGTCTGTCTCCTGGTTACAGAGTTTTGGAAAAAGCAAGTGTGTCCAGAGATGATGAAATAAATCCTTAGTCAAGTAGACTGAAGAGAAAGGTTTTTGACATTGAAAACTCCTGAAAATTTAATTTATTTTTTAATCCAAGTCTTCTCGATGATTTGACTGTAAAGTCTTACAGGGCTCTTAGCTCCTCTCCCATAATTTCATAAGGAGATTAGCAATGCACTCATATCTGGCTTTAAAACCCTGATTTCAGAAACATTTTAGAGGTCAGTGCAACACCGCACAAACATGAATTAGATGGGCAGTATGAAAGAAAGGAGCAAGTGGTCAGGATATACATCTTCATGGTTTGGAGCCTACCACTAAACGACATGGAAAGCAGCTGGCAATTGCTGGGGGGAAAGAGTTGGGGGAGAAGGGCAGCAAAAAGGAGTGGAAGGTACAAAATGAGTCTGTCTTTAGATATGAAGTTGGCACTGCAACAGAATATCCATGTGGAATAATTTTATAGTTCTATAAGCCATATATTCATCCTTAGTTTTCTGCAATTTTAATAAGTTAGGCACCTTGTCATAATATTTCTGTAGAGAAATATTTCTTAATACTGATAGTTTATGGTACAAAATATGGACAAGTTAGCGATGGAAGCAATGAATGTCTATCATAAACTCCAATACTAAGGAAGTTAGAGATTTTTAAAGCATCAAAAGACACTGAAGCTAGGCTATTTTAGAATGTCTCAACCTGCTGTGGTAAGAACATCCAGCCAGTCTCAGCTTCCACAGTGTCCTTGGGCAGACTAAGAATTTAAGTGCCAGAAGAATGAGGAAGCCAAAAAGAAAGAAAAAAAAAAGAAAGAAAGAGAGAAAGAGAGAAAGAGAGAAAGAGAGAAAGAAAGAGAGAAAGAAAGAAAGAAAGAAAGAAAGAAAGAAAGAAAGAAAGAAAGAAAGAAAGAAAGAAAGAAAGAAAGAAAGAAAGAAAGGAAGGAAGGAAGAAAGGAAGGAAGGAAGGAAGGAAGGAAGGAAGAAACCAAGCAAGCCTGTTAAAAATTCCTTGAATTAAAAAAAAAAAATCCTTGAATTAGCATATACCAAAGGCAAATTTTGTCCCATGTGTCACAATGATTACAGGCAAAAGCTGACAACAGCCTCTAACAGGAAGCTTGTCCATTTTAGGTGAATCTGATTGACACATTTTAAATCATCATCAGTTATTTAAGAAATATTTACAGGGCACCAGCTGGGTACAAAACACTGCACTGGCAGGAGTATAAAGAGCTATAAAACATTTTGGAAGAACCGACTCTTTGTTTCTGTTAAAATGAACTTTATCCCTGGACTCAGTGAAAATGAACAGCCTTCATCACTCAAAGAGATTCAAGTGGTTTAATGTCTTGTCCTCAAAGCACATGCTACACATTTCAAAGCACTATTTTGATAGTTAAATATTTGTTCCCAAGAGTGAAAAATACACAAGATTAGAGATCTAATTCTGTTAACCCCCTGTGTGACATTAGCAAAACACCAAATGTCTCTTAATTTAGGCTCTTTATCCATAAACCAGGAATAAGAATATTTGCCCTGTCATAAAGCTGTTGTGAAGAGAATGGATGAGATAGTTTATAAACAGTGTGGAGTGAATAAAGTTTATAAATTTATTGACTTATGTTTTCAGTCAATTCAGTTTACTGGCTGTCTAACATGAGCCTGGTATTGTACTGGGTACCGGAATTAGAGATTATCAAGACAGGCTTCTTTTCCACATAAACTTTTCCACATAAAGCATCCATGAGTAACTAGAGACTTGAACCAAACTTCCTCCCTCTAAAAGCAGCATTCCCCACCCCTCCCTCATCCCCGAGGTAGAGCTAAGTGTTGTTTCCCTGTGTCCTTGCACTATTCGGTAAGTAATTCTATCACAGTGTTTTTCAACTTTTTCCTTTTCTTTTTTGCATCGTTGTCTTTCTTTTTCTTTTTCTTTTCACTATAGCTGCTTGGATGAATGAGTGTACAAATGCTTTCAACTAACATAGGTGTGTTCCAGCTCCAGCAGAACACTGAGGATGCAACGGCTAGCTGTGTCTGGGGAGGCAGGAATGAGAGGAAGAGGCTCTGGGGATTTCACAGAGGAAGAGTTTCACAAAGGAAGTCTGCCAGATAGGAAAGAAAGCAGCAGTATCTCCTAATAAAAAGCATTCCTAGCAGGTTAACAGGAAAATCTTCCAATATTTGGTTTTTGTCTTTTAAAGTAAGTTCATTGTATTAGACAAAGAAAATAAAATATTTCCTTCCATTTCAATCCCCAAGTGATGTCTGAAACATAATTACTAAGGGAAGGCAATTTATTCTATCTATATCAGTAGAAATAAACAGGGCTATAGAAGACATACTCTCTGAAGCAAGTGGAAAATTCATCCTTTCCACTCAGCTTAGCAGGCATTCTGATGGGTCCCAACTACTGGCATTTCCCAGTTCTTTGCTGTAGTTACGGTAGCCATGTGCCTGAGTTCTAGACAATGGAAGAGAGGAAGGTGATACCTGTGGTTCTCAAGTTCTGGCCCATAAAAATGCCTCACGTGTAATTCTTCATTCTCCTTTGCCTTCTGCAATCTGGACACTAACATCCAAGGTGATCTCACAGATTCCCGCAGCCTGGTCCCTAAAAGGACCAGATGTGGCAGAGCCTACTAACTCAGAAACGTACTGCACCGTTCAATACGAAGGAAAAACATACAGGGTGCTAAATCACTGAAATTGAGGGGGCTTATTTGTTACAGCAGCTAGTGTGACAAATACAATGATATGGTGCCCCATTGAGTTCAAAGGAAGGGACAGAATTCTGTACAGAATTAGAACTGTTACAGATATGCAATGGGAGGGGGGGCTGAGCAGGCCTTTTAAGGAAATATTATACTACCGTTCCTTGAAGGAGGTGACTATGTCAGATATTGTGCTAGGCACTGTAATTTACCTCTCTATCCAAATGTCCAATACATGCTTGACATTTTATAGAAATGAGATACAGATCTCACCTCCATCTTCATCTCCCTGCCCCAAATCCAAAGTCTTATTCAACATACAAAACAAAAAGCTGATAAAACAGAGCTATTAAGGAGCTAAAAATATACCTTTAAATAAATGGCAAGAGGGAAAGTGACACTTGGAGAAAAATAGGCCTGTAATGAAGAAGAGATTCTGGGCATGATTGAAGCACTGGGCCAGGGTGACACAATGTGTGGCTTTCTTTAAAATCTCATCAGCAAACATACACTTCTTGAATGGGGCAACTTTCGTTCTGAAATGTATTCTACCTAGATAATGGAGAAATGATTGCTGGATACTCATTTCACAGCCAACTCATCTTTTTTGCAGTTAAGGACTGACTCTGATATCAAGTACAGAAAGAATACTGCAACAAAATAAACTAGAATGTTGCATGCTCTATCATGACAGTTGCAAAACTTTTTAAAAAAGATACCCACTCAAGTGTTATTCTCCATTCACAAATATATACAGGGTCTATTAGAAAGCAGAAACCAAGGTAGGTATTAGGAATAAAAGATGAGTATGATTATCTACCTTATTTCTAGAAAATATATTTAAACCAAAATCAACATTTTAAATATGTTTTATTTACCTTGATCCTATTTCTTAACATAGGAATTTTAAAGAAAGTGAAAGAAATTCTGTTAATAATGCAATAACATTAAAAAACCTCAATGCATCAAAGTACAAATATTAGACTCCCAAAGACATAGTAATTCAAGTTTTAAATGTAACCTTTGGTGATAAAATGAATACATTTGAACAGTTCTGTGAAATGCCATGTAAAATAAAATATAAAACATACTGAAAATAATCCTTGCCCTCACCTTTATCATTAGCATATAAATAGCAATGGCTTATTTGCAGATTTGTTACTTCTAAATATTTTGCTCTTAAGAGAGAAACAATGTACAATCTGTAGAAACAATTTTTAAAGCATTTTAAACTAATGCTATCTGCCCCACTGGAAAATGTGAATCAACTGGAAGAAAAAGGGAAAGATAGCTGTGGAGTGATTTATTAATAAAACTAGGGCTTGTTCAATATTAAACACCAGAACAGTAAGTACCCACCACAATCCAAATGTAAGCCTCTTTATTTCTGTCTCACTTCCCCATTATTAAAAAATGCTCTAGGAAAGAAAAGGGCCTCTGACCATGTTCCCAGCTGAAGAGCAGGAGAGAGGGAAAGTAAAAAACATAATATTGACATTGGTTTAAACACAAAGAGAGAGGTTATAAAAGATTTACAATTTGCCTTAGTTTAGCAAAAAACTAAGCTATAACAAAGGTACAGCAGACTTTTTCTCTTTTCTGTTATATTTTGTATTCAAAACCAAGAAAAATGTGCTTTTCCTTTCAAAGATAAATTGTATTTGCCAGGACAGGTACGTTGATTATGTAAGCCAATTAATACGTAACTAGAAATATACTGATAGTATCTATTGCTAAGTAAGTTAACAAAATTGCTTGTAACAAATATCAGTTATCATCATAATATAGACTAAAAAGAAAGTGCCTCAAAAAAGCAGTACTTGAATAAACTCAAAATTTCATTTTAGTAAGCTCTCTTGTTCCTGTTCTCTTGGAGATCTTGTTTCATCAATCACCCCCTTGCTCCAGTTCCTCCACCCTCCCCCTTTCTATAGCTCCTCTCTGCAGATTCTTCAAGACACTTTAGTCTGGTTTCTGCCTTGACCATCCCCCTGAACTGAGAACTACTCAATCCAATCTCTAATATTTAATCATTTGATTCAGTAGACACTTTGTGGGTTTCCTTTACTACATCCCTGGACCTTTCTACTACATTTTACACTGTGTTCTACCAACTTCTTGAAGCTCTCTACACTCACGGGCTTCCATGGTACAGTGCCTGCTACCTTGAGGCTCTCAGGCTTCTTCCTAAAGCATCCTTTAGCTCCTCTTGTTCCTGGGCACACAGACTACATTTTCCAGCCTTCTGTGAAGTTACGGTTAGTCACAAGAATAAGTGCTGACCAATGGAATGGGGTTAAAGTGATATATAATAATAATAATATCAGGGCTGGACCATAAAACCTTCCAAGAACAATGTTTCACATTCTTCCCCTTTCTTCAAACTACATGTTGAAAATAATGGAACCACAGGATGGGAGGAATCTCAATCCCTGAATTAACTGCACAGAAGACAGCTGTCTGCCTATCAAGGATACTCATTTTGGTTCCATGTGAGTGAGAAACAAAAACTTCTATTATATTACGTTAATCATTCATGCCTCAACTCAGCATGGTGCAAAGCAAATTAAGCATCTTTACCAAGGCAAATTTCATCTGCCTACCAATTTCCTGTTTCAGCTAGCGGCCAACCAACCACTCAAAGCCCAAATCATGAACTTCCTTATCTCCTGCCTCTCCTTCATTATCTATGTACAGTCAGTGAGTCATTCAATCATGAAGAACTCTGATTTCCCCAATGTCTTGAATTTGACCTTTCCTCACCCTGGTTAAGATCCTATGACTTCTTCCTAGAGTGCTGTAACAACATCCCTAGTAGTCAAAATGTGTCCAGCCCTGTCCCTCTCATATCTTTCCAACCCACACCCACAAAAGTAATTTCCCTAAAATGAACATGTTATGTCATTCCTCTGCTTAAAACTTTTCACCCACTCCCCAGTGCTTAGGGATAAAGTCCAAGCACCTCCCTCAGTCTGGCATACAAAGCCTGTGATGACCTAGCCTTGACTCTCCTCACTTCCTCAAACCCCGGTTCCCATTTCTATGTGAGTTGCTCGTCTGCAGCATGTGCTCTAAGGCTTCACACTAGGCTCTAAGGTTCCACCCTCACTCTATCAAGTGTACTCCAGCTCAACTTTTACATATCAAATCATGACAACCTCTCCCAGGAAGCACCTGCATACCTCTGCGCCACCCCATCAACCAGATCAGATTAGGGACCTCTCTCAGGTGCTCTCACAGCATCCCTGTTTGTCCCCACTGTAAAACCTGCCATGTGACCTGCATCAGGATCGCAGCTGATATTCCACTGGCAAGTAGTGACAAGGCCATACAGGTACTTTTAACTGAAATTCTTCCTCATGAGAGGCATCCTATCCTCCCTCTAACCAACCCTCCCACCCTACCCACCACCACCATCTAGCAACTTAAAACACAATAGCAAGCCTCCAAGACCTAGCTCTATCCAGCTATGACTGCCATGTGTTCTGATCGATTACATCTATTCTGATTAATCAGTACCTGTGCGCTAAAGAAATCAGTTAATGTCAAATAGGAAAAATGTCTTGTTCCTAGCTATTAACTACACTGATTCTCTTTTTGTAAAAGTATAAATACCATTCAATAGCGTCCCCATAATTCATTTTAGAAACCTCGCCACTCCAAGTAAACAAAAAAAATCCCAGAGCATAAAATTGATTGTACATTATTAACTTCACTTTTGTATGGGAAATTAATAAGCATTTATTAAGTGCATAGTTAAAAGCATAAAATTTTCATATTTTCTTTTCCTAAGGTCCAGTCAATGTGTGACTGTTTTTTTTGGTTATGAATAAGTCACTTTGGGTAGGTTAACTTCTTTGCACAAGGTCAGACAGACTGACACGCTTCTCTGTTTGCTGGACTAATTAAACAGACAGCAAGAGAAAAACTGTGTTATTCTTAGCTCTGTTTTGAGGCTGTAGTTTCCGTTTTCATAGAGTCTATTCATAATTCTGCAGAGATGAAAACAAACATCAAATAACCTGGCTAGGTGAGTTCACCTTGTTTTATCAGGCCTCCTACAGAAGACATCCATGGAGTCTGAGAAAGCGTGCCAGGACAGTTATAAGGGACTTTGCTTTTATTTAACATGGTTACGTATTATCACAGCACAAATAACTTATATAATTGACTTCATCAAACACAACTAAGCACTGGTGCTCCTAGCCGTGTACAGCATCCAGAAACAGAGTAAGTACAATGTGAAAAATCCAAGGGCAAGTTATGTTCTGCACTAACAACCTCTACCTTCCATTGGGTCACTGAGAAAAATGTATTCGAATCATATGAAACTGCCCCCATGTGACCATGTGTGACCTAAAGACACAGGAATTTCATACAGTTGGTTCAAACTGATGTTCTAATGGTGGGAACACAGATCCCATTTACCATCACACAGAATTTTTTAAAAATTCATTTTTTTTTTTTTAGGAAATCTCTAGATAATCACGACAAAAATGACAGCTAAAATACAAACAGAAGGATAACAGTTAATCATTTTTATGTGTCTACATGTACTAAAATATATCAATATCCCTCAACAACTCACTCACAGGGAATATGAAATTATTAACGTTTCTTTTGGAAACAGGAAACAGTCTTTCTCAAAAATTTTCTTTTCTAATTCTTCGAAGGGGGTGTGGATTGGTTGGCATGAAGGAGGTAGGGGTCTGAGCACTAGAACCACGGGCAGAAGCACACTGGCCCACACCTCCTCCGTTGTCTGCAAAGCTCTAAAGAGCACAATTACAGAATTATTATAATTACACTGCCATCTCTGACAGCTGGATGGAATTTTCAGAGAGAGAGAGACACAGTGACTGAAAGAACATTATTAAGGAATACATCAAAATCATTACCAGTGTTTTTATCCACAGTAGAAAAGATCAAAAAATAATGTAGAAGATAATTCAAAAGTTTAAAAAATAACATACACACACACTTAAGAGCAATTGTGAAAGAGAATGCTATGTATACTAAGTATAGGTGCTCTATTAAGCAAGCTAGAGGGCTAGGTGAAAGAATAGGAAACCATTTTGACCCTCTGCCAAATTAATAAGTACTCTGTTTATTCCCAAAGCGTCCTCTAGATTGAGCTGATGACACAGTTTACTGACTGCTAAGCATCTACCGCAAGTTAACAGCTAAGAACATTCATGGTGAATTGATAACCCTTTGGTCAGTGCTAGAGTCTTTTAATTTTTTCTTGTGCAAGTCCTAATCTATAAAATGGGTACCCAGTGCCTCTCACATGTGAAGACAGTTGTCACCTCTGGTTTGCTCAGAAAGCATACCCCACTTTTAGGAATAGGAAAACCATGGTCAACTCCACAGAGTTTCAGATTCTGGGACCAGTATGAGCCCTGAGTGGGAGAAGCATATTATCGCTGTGAGAATGACCCACTCCTGGGAGCAACACAGAATGCTAAGGAGCCATGCCACTGCGGGAGGGTCCTAGCATCACAGGCATCAGATGGTTTCAGAAATCAAGGACACGATTTCTCCATGTAGACCCTAAAACTGAAAGTGCATGGGAGGTAAAATGGCTCCTCCTCAAACTGGGGAGAATAAAGTGGAAACCAAGAACTTTTTCAAACACTGAAACAGGTTAAAAAATTACTTTGGGGAATTTGCCATTACATTATTTATTTCTGAAAGATATGTAACTAGGAAAATTGAGGAACCATTAGTTTCTATCTTCTTGTCTTTTCAAGTCAAGTGTGCCAGAGCAAGCTCTTAGACTTGGCGGCAGCACGGGGCGGGGTGGGGAGTGGTCAGAGAAAGAGAAAGAAGGGGGGAGGAAGAATGAGAGGAGACACACAGAGAGAGAGAGAGGGAGGGAGAGACAGAGGGAGAAAGGCAGTGCTAGGACTGAAAATGAAAAGTGAAGTGCCTTTACAGAAAAGTAACAACAAAAAAAAAGCCTTTTGGTGAAGATCTATCTAGATAATGTAGAAATCAAAATACCATGAGCAGAATGAAAAAATAAAAGATATTCTTTTGGAGCAAAATACAAAAGTCAGAAGAGGCAGAAATATAAACATATAAACCTTAGCTTATTTTTTGATATGCCATGGTCACTGAAGTATTATTCACAATAGCCAAGATATAGAAACAACCAAAATGTCCATTGGCAAATAAATGGATAAAGAAAATACACACACAATAGAATATTATTCAGCCCTCAAGAAGGAAATCCTGCCATATGTGACAATGTGGGTGAACCTTGAGGATACTATACCAAGTGAAATAAAATAAGCCAGTCACAGAAAGACAAATAACTGCATGACTCCACTTACAGGGGAAGTGGGAAATCCAGAGTTGTTCATGGTTATAAAGTTTCAGTTATACCTGGTAGGTTCTACAAATCTGCTATGTGACATAGTGGCTACAGTTAATACTGTATTGTTAAGAGCGTAATCTCATGTTAGGTATTCTTACTATAGTTTTAAAAAAAAGATAATTAAACACCCCCCTCCCTAACAGTGATGTACTAATGTGGGCTTTTTGGTTTTGACAAATGTACCACAGTAATATAAGATGATGATAATGAGGGAAATCGGGTGAGGGGAATATGAAGTCTTTGTCTTGTCTCTGCAACTTTTCTGTAAATTTAAAAATTTTCCAAAATAGAAAGTTTTTTTTTTTTTTTAAATTCACTATGTGGCTTGTTCTTGTGTTTTTTTTTTTTTCATTAAAATTGAAATAAAACAGATTAGTTCTCAGATGTTCCTCTGTGAGGGCCTCTCCTAATAACTTTTAGCTTATTGCTATGAACAATGAGGTGTATGTATTCTTTCGAACTAGAGCTCCCTCTGGATATACGCCCAGGAGTGGGATTGCTGGATCCTATGGTAAGTCTATTTTTATTTTTTGAGGAATCTCCATATTGTTTTCCACTATGGCTGCACCAAAATATATTACTACCAACAGTGTAGGAGGGTTCCCTTTTCTCCACACCCTCTCCAGCATTTATCGTTTGTGGACTTTTGAATGATGGCCATTCTGACTGGTATGAGGTGATACCTCATTGTAGCTTTGATTTGCATTTCTCTGATAATTAGCAACATTGAGCATTTTTTCATGCGCCTATTGGCTATTTGTATGTCTTCATTGGAGAATTGCTTGTTTAGGTCTTCTGCCCATTTTTGGACTGGGTTGTTTGTTTTTTTGGTATTAAGCTCTATGAGCTGTTTATATATTCCGGAAATTAAACCTTTGTCAGTTGCCTCATTTACAAATATTTTCTTCCAGTCCGTAGGTTGTCATTTTGTTTTGCTTATGGTTTCCTTTGCTGTGCAAAAGCTTGTAAGTTTAATTAGGTCCAATTTGTTTATTTTTGCTCCTATTTCTATTGCCGTGGTAGACTGCTCCGGGAGAACATGGCTAAGATTTATGTCAGAAAATGTTTTGCCTATGTTCTTTTCTAGGAGATTTATGGTGTTTTGTCTTATATTTAAGTCTTTCAGCCATTTTGTGTTTATTTTTATGTATGGTGTGAGAGAGTGTTCTAACTTCATTTATTTACATGTGGCTGTTCAGTTTTCCCAACATCACTTGCTGAAGAAACTGTCTTTTCTCCATTGTATATTCTTGCCTCCTTTGTTGAAGACTAATTGACCACAGGTTTGTGGGTTTATTTCTGGGCTCTCTATTCTGTTCCATTGATCCATATGTCTGCTTTTTTCCAATACCATGCTGTTTTGATTACTATAGCTTTGTAATATTGACTGAAGTCTGGAAGGGTTATGCCTCCAGCTTTGTTCTTTTTCCTCAGTATTGCTTTTATAATTCTGGGTCTTTTGTGATTCTATATAACTTTAGGATTATTTGTTCTAGTTCTGTGAAAAATGTCATGAGTAATTTGATAGCAATCACATTAAATCTGTATTTTAACAATACTAATTCTTCTAATCCAGGAGCATATCTTTCCATTTC
Organism: Camelus bactrianus; assembly: GCF_048773025.1. Classification (NCBI taxonomy): domain Eukaryota; kingdom Metazoa; phylum Chordata; class Mammalia; order Artiodactyla; family Camelidae; genus Camelus; species Camelus bactrianus. Next base: position 30,909,035 of record NC_133541.1, read on the forward strand.
TGTAAAAGCTATGGTCTGTTTTCTTGTGGTAAGTGAACTTTATTCCAATACAGAATACACTAGCATGACAGAAAGTCACAAGTTAGTATCTGGATAAAGAATAAGAAAGATCTAAGAACTCCATATATGGGATTTTCTTCGATTTTGTTTTTTTGTTGTTGTTTTTCTTTTAATTTTCTTTTTCTTTTTACTTTTTGACAACCTTCACCCATTTCTCATACCTCCCTTGCACAACCTCTGGCAACCAACAAACTATTCTCTATATCTACAAGCTTGGTTTTTTTGGTTTTTGTTTTTAGAGTCTACATGTAAGAGAGATCAGATGGCATTTGTCTTTCTCGGTCTGACTTATTTCACTTAGCACAATGCCTTAGAGGTCTATCCATGTTGTCATAAATGGTAAGATTTCATTCTTTTCATGGCTGAGTAATATTCCATTGTACATATATGCCACATCTTCTTTACCCATTCATTCACAGATGGACACTTAGGTTGCTCCCATATCTTGGCTAGTGTAAATAATACCACAATGAACACAGAGGTGCATATATCTTTTCAAGTTAGTGTATTTGTTTTCCTCAGATAAATACCCAGAAGTAGAATTATCAATTCATATGGCAGCTCTATTTTTAATTTTGGAGAGGACTTCCATATCATTTTCCACAGTTGCAGCAGCACGAATTTACATTCACATTAATAGCGAGTAAGGGTTCCCTTTTCTCCATATCTTCACCAACACTTATTTCTTGTCTTTTTTATAACAGCCATTCTAACAGGTATGAGGTGATAATTCATTATGGTTAATTTGAATTTCCCTAATGATTAATGATGTTGAGCATCTTTTCACGAACTGTTGGCCATCTGTATGTGTTCTTTGGAAAAATGTCTATTAAAACCTTCCATTCATTTTTAAATTACTTTTTTTCTTTTTACTAAGTGTATGAGGTCCTTATGTATTTTAGGTATTAGCCCCTTAGTAAATACATGATTCACAAATAATTTCTCCTGTTTGGCAGGTTGCCTTTTCATTTTGTTGCTGATTTCCTTTGCTTTGTTTTACTTTTCCCAATAAATAAACTTTGCCATCCAGATCGTTACTATTTTGATAAGCCTGTCCTGATGTTAGACAGCTCAGACTTCCAATAGAGCACTTCTCAAAAAAAAAAAAAAAATTAAAACATAGTAATGAGGACCTTTCGACGTTCCACAATCATATTATTACAAGTTTGAAAAAATTAGGAATACAGACTGGATCTTTGTTCTATAACATGTAACATTTCTACTTTTTGCTACTATTTCATTTTTCTTGTTATGGCTTACTTTTTTCGTACTGAGCACCTTTTAATAAACACAATTTTACGAAGCTAATTCCTGATTATCTAAGTAATATTTGCAGAAAGTAAGTAGATAAAATTTAAGCTTTCCTTTATACAAAAGAGAAAAGACAGCAAAGAAAAGTTAAATTAGTTGAAGTTAAGGAACAAGTCAGAAAAAGAATCGGAGTCTTCCCCTAACTTCCAGAAAGAGGTAATTGCATCCCCCTAGAAGATGCTTCCTATTTTAAAATGTCCATTACGCTGCGCTTATTGCACAATTTTTCTTTCTTATTGTTCCTAATCTGTTGGATGGTGCTAATTAATCTAGTTAAAAGGCAGACAGCAAGCCTAGAGATGCCCTATGTAGTTTTAGTTTAGACAACTTCTAAAAATACAGTCAGATCCTTTAGGGCTAAAATTATATTACTTTCCAAATGTGCTTATAAACAAACCATACATCTTTCACCAACCTGAAAGCCATGACTTACGAAAATTAAATTGCCTAAAAATTACATGATTATGAGCAGAAGTCACATTCAGGATGGAAAATGTTAGCTGATGAAGCTTCTAACTGCCAGAGTAATAAGTTACTTTTCATAACATTCTGGCAGTAAGAAAAATGTTGCGTTTTTTTAAGGCAGCTAGTTCTATATTGTTTATGGATTAGCTTTTCAGGGTCTGATTATTTATATGGTATGCTAATTTTTATTCATTCTAATGTGCACTTCTTTGGCCCTTTATTACCTGATAATAAGTGCATGATCTCTACCAGAAGGTGGTGGTTCCAAAAACAAAAGATAAGACCCAAGTCATAGTAACAACTCACCAATCAGAAATTCTCTTATCCGATACTGTTAATGTTCAAGGCTGTAACTATAATCTATAACTATACAAAACAGATAAAGAGAGGCTAAAACATGTCAAAATCTCATGTACTCAAGTTAAAGTTTTTGAGCCTCCCTCAAAGGACTCTGTGTCAGGCTTCTGTGCAAAACATATTTACTCTTTTTATGCACAGTTGTAACAAGACTGGTAATCTGGTTTTCCATCCAAAATTATATTTAGAAATTGGTACTTATACAGCTAAATTTGGATAATCTGAAAAAAATTATATAAATGGAATATCTTATTCTCTAACAATTCTCTGTAAATAAAGTATTATTACAAATACGCCAATGATCTACTTGAGTTACTAAGTGATAAGACAGGCAATGCTGAATTTATTGGGCACAAGAAAGTTCAAAAATTCTATCTGCCTTTTACTTAGGAAGATTTCATTATACTCACTGAGGAGGGAAAAGAAAGGAGAGAGAAAGCTTAAGTGTAAAATGCTAATGGTTTTGCCTGGCATTCTATTTATACAGTGAAGGTCTAGAAAAAGGATAAGATGGGAGATGGAAAACATATTCACCCAGTCTCAATCCCGTATGCCTCTCATAATGTAAATTTACCAAGATAACTCTAGGGTTTAAAGATACATGTTGTCCTATCATATGACCGTCCCTCCACCCCTGCCCAAATGGAAGCCAACTACTCTGTCTGGTTCTTAACACCAATAACCAGGATCTGATTTAGCACTGATCCTAAAGATCTGACCAACACACATCCCAGTGCTAATATGATCAGATGATGAAGTCCTAAAACACTGACACATCATATGCATTATACTGGAGAAGAATGCAAGCAAGCCAGAAGGGTCAATGCACAATATCTGCAAATAATAAAAGCATTTATGGCTCTCAATTAATGGTATTCCAAAAAGCTTTGACATAAAGTTCTTATCTGCATTAATTTCTAGGTAATTTATAATTTCAGTTTTGATTTCTTTTTGATTCAATGCCATACAGGAAAAGAATATGTGATAGATTTTACGGGTTTCCCAGCCTTTAACAAAGAAGTAAAACACACCCAAGAGTAATCTGAATAATGTAATTTTTTACCTTAGGGCTGACTTTTAGAAGTTAACCCTCAGTATAACTTTCTGTTTTCATAACCTTTAAATCCCAAAGGCTCAATTATTAAATGCAGATGATTTTAGGTCTCATAACTGTTAGAAGCTTAAACTGGGTATGAAAAATTTGAAAGTTTACCAGCTCTCAACTATTTACTTTTCTAAGTATTCAAGCTTCCCACTATATCACAGTATATTCAGAAATGTGTAAATCTACAGCTTGAAGGTTAAAACAAAATTTTAGAGTTGAGTTCCCTTAGGATTTATTGAGTCCAAAGACTTTAATAGCTTATATCTGCACTGTGCAGTAAAGTAGACTAGACACATGGGGCTATCTAAATTCAAATTAAGTAAAATTGAAAACTCAGTTATTCATTCATACTAGCTGCATTTCAAGTGCTCAAAAGCCACATGTTACTAGTGCCATCGTATTGTGAAAAGTGCATACATAATATTTCCATCATCACAGCAAGATTTTTGGACAGCATTAGATTAGACCAAAGGAGAGAAAGTAATTTGTATAAGGTCACAATTTGTTAGTAGCAAAGCCAAAACTAGAATTCAGGTCTTAAATTGTACTCTTACTTGCTTTCAACTGTCCCTAAGGACTAATAAATAAAGGAATTGACCATAACAAGCAATAAGCTAAATTTAATATAAAATTATCTTGTTTCCAAGTAAAATTTAGAAAAATGAATCATGTACTTGGCCATCCAAAAAACCTAATAAATTCCAAAAATATGACTAATAACTCCCCTAAATCTTTGAAGGAAAAAAAAATTTCTTCTAAAAAATTATTAAATCAAAAATAAGATCAAAACTGAAATTACAAACCACCTAGAAATTAATTAAAAATACAAACTTTAAGTAACATGGATGTTCCTGGAGAATGTCATTCTAAGAGAAGTAAGCCAGAAAGAGGAAGAAAAATACCATATGAGATCACTCATATGTGGAATCTAAAAAACAAAACAAAACAAAACATAAATACAAAACAGAAACAGACTCATAGACATAGAATACAAACTTGTGGTTGCCAAGGGGGCGGGGGATGGGAAGGGACAGACTGGGATTTCAAAATGTAGAACAGATAAACAAGATTATACTGTATAGACAGGGAAATATATACAAGATCTTGTGGTAGCTCACAGTGAAAAAACAATGTGACAATGAATATATGTACATTCATGTATAACTGAAAAATTGTGCTCTACACTGGATTTTGACACAACATTGTAAAATGACTATAACTCAATAAAAAAAGTTAAAAAAATACAAACTTTACATCAAAGTTTATAGTATACAATTAAAATTATACTAAAAAATGGAGAGCCCTAAATGTTTTTATTATTAAAAAGAAAGACTAAAAATTAAGTATTCAATTTATAAATCTAGTAACTAGCATGACAAAAAACAGAGGATAAATAATAAAAAGGATAAAATTAGTAAATTATATATTTCTTAAACTTAATTTTAAAATAATTAATAAGACAGGCTTATTCCAAGCCTGATTAAAAGAGAAGAGAGAAAATGAACATCTACAGAATTAGGAATAAAAAGTAGGTATAGTCAAGTTTTTAAAGATATTAAATAAATTATGCAAAAATATTACATGTTGTTTTGGAACAATAAATTTGAAAATACAAAAGAAATGAATGCTTTCTAGCAAAATATATATTAACAAAATTGCCACAAGAAAGGTCACAAAATTTGAGTGACCAATAAGCAAAAAAAATTTCTTGCATATTGTTAAAAACTGATTGTTTGTATTAGCAGAGTAGCAATGATTCAAAATCCATCAATTCTTTAAAAATGACATTAACAAATTAAAGGTGAAGCATGGTATGGTTAAATCAACAGATTAAAAAGATACTAGATAAAATTCAACAGCCATTAAGTTTAAACACTATAAGCAAAAGGAAACTTGTAGAACAGTATAACGGATATTTATTAGAAATACAAATAGCAAGCATAGAATTAAAAGTTAAAATTCTAAATGAATTTGCACTGAAATCAAGAAAGCCCTTAATCACTACCACTTACTAATATTGGTTTTGAATATTACGTTAAGTAAAGAAAACAAATCAAGTGGCATGCATTTTAGAAAAGAAAAATTTATTATTTGCAGATAAAAGAATTGTGTAGAATAATAGAATTCTAAAAGAATTATGACAGCTAATAAAAATTTTAATGAAAGTAATAGACATGATAAACATACAATAACCAATAGTTTGTTTTCCTTTATATTAGCAATGAACATTTAGGAACTGAAATGAAATATCTAGCTCAAAATATTGATAAAAACTAAAAAAGTGCTTAATACAACACCTAATACAAAGAAAAAAAAAATAAGGAAAATGCCCTAATAATTTTTTTTAACTAAAACCTATCCCATTCATCTCATTTAAAAAATAAAGAGCTGATGTCTAGAAGGTTAAGTGGCTTCACAGAGACACAGAGCTGCCCCTAAGTGTAGCCGGAAGAAAAATGGAGGGTTTTTTTTCTATATGGGATATTATATTTCAAAAGTAATCTCTTCTTCATATAGCAGAAGTAGCGTCCCTGTAAGACTGGGAGACAAGAGTGATAAGTTCCAGTATTGGCTTAGCTACTAATTAGTTTTGTCACCTGGGTCAAGTCACCTCATTTCTTTGAATATAGGTTCTCCATCAGTAAAATGAGGGTGCCGTGTGGGTGGATGATATTAAGGAATTGTATCCTTAATTCCTTACCATTAACAGAATAACAGAATTGTGGTTGATTAAAAAGGAATCCTTATCTTTCAGAGGTAATGCTAAAATATTTTATGGATAGACTGATACGATGTGTGGTATTTGCCTTAAAATAATCCAGGGAGGTGGGAAAGGTGAACAGGGTTATAAATGAAACAAGACTGGCCCTGAATGCGTAACTGCCTACGCTGAATAGATGCATTTTGCTATTCCAATTTTGTACACATTTGACATTTCCTCTAATAAAACTTCTTTAATAATAGAAGTGCTGATCAAAAATTGTCTCTAAACCAAAGAAGCAAGAAATAAAGCTTTCACCAACTGGAAATGTTAAATTCAGTCATTTAATAAAATTTACTCTTCAAGATTCTTTAGCCTTTAGCTGCAGGGTCACACTGTCTTCAGCCCTTTGGCTTCATTCCCTGCTAAGTTGTATCAGAAGCACGATTATTTATGAAATTACTAATAATGGGTTTCTAGGAGACCTCATGGATCATTTTTAGTGTTTCCGCCCCTTCTTTTAAGTGGGCTTTTTAATGAGAAGGGGCTGGGGCAGTAATACAAATACATCATTAGCCAGAGGGTAATAACTGAAAATATCAAACTCATTCATTGCTCATTCTCTCCATAGAGAGAACGGGAGAGGGAGGGAGGGCCAGAGAGAGAGAGACACACACACTGACTTTAATAAAAAAGACCAAATTCCCATTTCATGAATAGAAGCCTGCCTTTCAACACCAGAGAAGGTGGAGTGCATATGGTCAAATTCTCACAGAGCTGCCAGGAGGTCAAGTAGCACCACAGCTTGGAATCAATCAGGTGTCTAGCTCACCGTTCGGTCTTTCAGTCTCTGGTTTGAATACATCCGAGTTCTAGTGAATAGTTAAAGTTCTTAGAACTAAGCGGGTATTCACAAACACATCATATGCAACACAGCAAGAAGGAAAATATTTCCTTTCCAAAGCAAACACAGACTCAGGTAGCAATCAAAAGACAAAATCTCTTTAAGATCACTGAAAATTGAGATACCCCAGAAAGAATAGTCTATTCCACATTCTCATGTCCTTTTGCTTACCTAAAAGATTAACATTGGTGGGGATCTAGGCTGAGTGAGCTGACTTGCCAATGAATTTGCTATTGTTTCTTTCCGATCTTAATTTTAATCTTTTTTAAAGCCTCTTTAGGACTCCCCTTTACAGTGATTCCCATATTTCTACAGTTATGTTTCAGTGTTTCCCACTCAAGAAATATTAAAAGCTAAAATTATAAAAGTCCTAGAGGACATGAACTCTTCCAAAGAACTCTTCAGTTGGTAGATTATAAAAACAAAATGGGTAAACAAAAAAATTTCATACATGGGATTTATGTTAATTATATGTGATTAGGCAGTGGAGACTTTAGAATGAGTGAGAGCTTAAAAATGTGGTAAGATTTTAAGAAGAAAGAACATGCAAACGGTCAATCCAGCACCTTCCAAAGCCCGCATTTTGAATTAGCATTGTACATAAAAGCATGTATCCTTCTAGTTGCATTAAACATTAACCCAACCAATACTTTCTTTATCAAGTTTTCAGAAATGCTGTAAAGATATTTATTTTGCTGGTAGTTTTGCTTCCATCATGAAAGGCATTAGTTACATACACCCCAAAAGAACCTTGTGGCAGAATGCAAAAACAGCAAAACAAAGGATACTGTGATCAAATCCCCATTTCTTCACTTGCTACGTATGTAAACTTGAATAGTTAACTCTCTTGGCCTAAGTCTCTTCGTCTATAACAGGGCTTGTTATAGCTAACTCATGGAGTTATAAGGATTAAATGACAATAAATACACAAATAAACAGCATAGTATCTCCAATGGCATGTGCTTAAGAGCCGCTAGTTCCCTTCTTGTAAAAATATTAGATTTATACTTTAGCTGTGATTTTAAGCCTTAATCATAGCTTTTAATCATCAACAGGCTTCTCTAAGTAAGAGTAATTTCCCTTATAAAATATGTCAGTATGTTAGTCAATAAATACACTTTCAGTCTGAAAAGTACTGGATGTAAATAATAAAACTAAGGGTTAGTTTTCAACATAATGTCTTCCAGATAGTCGTAGATTAAAGTTTTTTTTGAAAATCAAATATAGCTTCCAAGTAAAGAGCAACAAACATCTTAATAACACCCTAAATTCATAAATTTCTCTAATACTAGGTTGTCTTTTTTTTTTTTAATGTATGTTCATTTGTTAAATTGCAGTACAAAAAGAAATCATTCTTTGCTCTCAGAAATTCTGCAAGCACTAAATGTGACTTTAATTGGCATGAGAAGTAAAGGTCTATCTATCAGGCCCATGCAGTTTTTATTCCTGGTAGAATGAATAGCGCTCGGCAAGGTTCTTCCATGGTCTTCTTTTCTGCCCAGGGCAGCTGGGAACAGAAAAGGCTGGGGGGATCACCTTGATGCACAGGACCCATAGATAGAAGACAGCCCTACATGTATGGAGGCTTAGCTGAAAATGAACTTACAAAGGAGAAATAATAGCAGCAAGGAACAGTCCCACAAGCCAAAGTGGCAGTAACTGGATGTTGGATTGGAAAATTTTTTTGTCCTGTTTTTGACTGGTGTTCAAATATGAGTTATGAGATACCAGCATGTAAGTTAGATGCTCAGAAAAAGAATTTTCAGAGAAAATGTTCAAAAACAAGTTCTAAGATTTTTGGGTCCCTTGGCAAGAACAAGGAGTACAGTGTGAGCCACAGAGGATCCTGTTATGAAGGACTTCGAAGAAAAGTGGGCTATGATCCTATCCCTTCCTCCCCAGCAACCAGGTAAGTGTACACTACCCCTCAACTGACATCTTACAGAGCCTGGATGACAACAGAAGAGCATCCGACCCTCAGAAGAAGAGCCAGGAAGCAACTAGGGAATGGCGTCTCTGACATCCACCTGAGAAAGCTGAAGTGGCCACTCTGGGAAAGTAACTACACTACTATTGAAGGTGGGACAAGAAAGGTATGGGTGCTTCCCAGATGTGGGCCATGTGGGAGAAAACCAGTCTGAAGATGCTTTAATATTCTCTCAACAGGATGCTGTAGAAGGAATAGGGGGCCTTACTAGTGAGAATCTATGTGTGAGGTGGACCACAGGAAAGCCATCTAGCCATCATCCAACAAGGTAGACACTGCAGAAGGAGTTCAGGAGGGGGTCTCCAAAGACGCTACACACACACACACACACACACACACACACACACACATACACACAGAGGAATCAGCTTCAAACATCTGAAAGGACCAGAGAGCATGGAGGCAGCTCATAGCATTACCAACCACCAGCTATGTGAGAACTTTTCTGCCCTATTTCCTCATCTTCCCATTCTCCTGAATTTTGACCCTACTGAGTGTCAAATTGAGTTGGTGGAGGTGAGTGGTGAGAAAACACAAAACAACACTAAGCAACCTTCCCCAAGTGTGGCAGCCTGTCCTGCCTGTAGCTGGGAAATAGCAGTGAAAGGAGATGCCATGCTTGTGAATGCACACTGAAGCCCCGTTCACTTGTTTGGGGTGGATCCTTTAATTCTAGAATCAAGACTAAGTTTGTGAATTAAAAGCTTAGTATCTGAGAATGAGCTGACACATCATGCAGAGGGAAAGAAAGCTTCCCTAGCTGAATAAAGTTAAAGGCAACATAGGAGATAAAAATTGCTGTGTTTTGATTTCATCCCATATATAGAGCTTGTTCAACCTACCAGATACAAACACACACACACATGCTTGCTTGTTATAGCTGGTCTCTTAAGACATATTCACTAACAGAGAATAGTCACCATCAATGCTGTTTTTTAAAATGACCAAAGAGAGCAGTACTGGAACAATATATGATAAGAGACAATAAGTGCTAAAAGGAAGGCCTCCAGAACAAAAGAAGAGGATTAAGTGCCCCTCCAGAAGAGTGAGGTACTGCCTGCTCCTTAAACGGTTCCAGATGGCAGATTTTAAAGAAATGCAAAATAGACTAGAATAACAGAACAGAAAAAAAGCTGATACCACTGCTGGCAATAGAGTGGAAATAGTGTGAGTGTATAAGTTGGGATAATTCTTTGGACAGCAATTCAGTATGTTTCAAAAATCCTAAAAAACTGAACAAAATATTCTAATCTTAGGGATTTATACTAAGATGGCAATCTGAATCGATGTAAAGGAAAAGTGAAGAAAAGAGCAAATATATTAGAAAAATAGACAAAATAAGCAATTTTATATATAAGTTATATTATAAAAATACACAATTTTTTTCTCATTTTCAATCTCTTTAAAAGATACCTGACTGTTTCGAGCAAAAATAATCACAAAGTATCATGGGGTTTATAACATATGCAGAATAAAATGTATGACTAACAATAGCAAATAAGATAAGGGCACAGGATGTAAGTTTACAGTTGTATGATCCTTTTATGTAAAGTGATACAACTTGAAGTAGACTGTGATAACTAAAAGATATATATTGTAAACCCTAGAAGAGCCACTAAAAAAAATAAGAAAATAAGTCAATAGTCAGAGTAAAATGGAATCATAAAAAATATTTAACTAACCCAAAAGAAAATAGAGAAGGGGGAAAAAAAAGAGAAAAGATGGGCGAATGGGGGTAAAAAGTCATGTGCTAATAGATTTAAACTCAACCATGCTGATGTTTACATTAAATGTAAATGGTCTAAACCTCCAATTAAAGGTCAGAGATTATAAAATTGGATAAAAGAGCAAAACCTACTATATATTTATTAACTACAAAAATTCACCTAAATAGAAAGACATGAATAGGCTGCAGGTAGAATGAAAAGAGATATACCATATAGAATGACCATATTAACATTAGACAGTAGACTTCAGAATAAGAAATATTACTAGAGACAAAGAGAGATATGATTTAAAAAATCAATTTCTTAAGAAAACATAAACTTAAACATTTACTGATATAACTAGTAATGAAGCTCTAAAATAGATCAAGCAAAAACTGATACAACAACTGAAAAGAGAAATAGACAAACGCACAATTACAGCTGAAGATTTTGGGGCTCCTCTCTCAGTAAGTGACAGAAAGGACACAGAAGACAACACTGTCTACCTACCTGACCTGACAGTTATAGAACACTCTAGTCAACAAGAGCAGAACACACATTCTTTTCAAGTGTAGATGGAATAGTCACTAAGATAGACTATATCTAGGGTATAAATACATCTCAGACTTAAAAAGATAGAAACCAAAATATGTCCTCTGACTTCAAGAGAATTAAACTAGAAATTAACATTGTGTTAATTAGTTTTGTGGAAAATCACCAAATGTTTGGAAATTTAATGACACACTTCTAAATAACTAACAGGATATGGAGAAAAAAACATAAGGGATATTTGAAAATATTTTGTGAGGTGTCACTAATACAGTGCTTAGAGAGAAATTTATAGCATTATATGCTTTTTTTAAGAAAAGAAGGTTTTAAATCAATGATTGAAATGTTTCAAAGTTTTCCGGAACTGGCAAACTTTTCTATAAAGGGTGAAATGGTAATTATTTTAGCCTTGGCAGGCCATACAGTCTCTGTTGCAACTACTTAACTCAGCTGTTACAACACAAAAGCAGCCACAGGTAATATATAAATGAGTGGATGCAGTTATGTTCCAATAAAACTTTATTTACAAAAACAGGCACTGGGCAACAGGAGTGGGGAGGGAAGGGATGGATATCTGTTATTTTTTTTCTTTGAATAAATGTCACTTTTTGAGGCAAAAAACAAAACAAAATAAGCACTGGGCCAGACTTGGCACATGGGCCATATTTGCCGGCCCCTGCTAGAACATCAGCTCTATAGATGCAGAGAATTTTGTCTGTTTTGTTAATTGCTGAACCTTCAAAAGGCTAGAACAGTCCATGACACTTCATACGTGCCTAGTAAGTATTTACTGAATGAACGAGCTAACTTACTTCCCAGAGCAAACATATGAATTAAATATTATAATTTTACAAATGAGTATACTAAGGTGAAATCATTTGCCACAGCACTGATAAGTAACAGAACAGTATTTAAGCATAGGTACATCTAATTCCAAAGTTCTGTGTACTTTCCACTACATTACACTGACAGAGAAAGATCTACTGAATAGTTGTAAAAGTATCATATCATCACATACATATTTTCCACCTGTCCTTTTTCTTTACCCATGGTTTATAATTACCCAAGCCTTGAGGACAAGACACCAATATGTTAAAACCACATCTATATCAGTATGTTTGTATCTTTATCTATATCAAAATTTTTTTATATTGTTACATCTGTATCTACAGATTTAATATTTGGACTATAATTGATGCAACAAATCACTAGATTAAATCTTGAACACAACCCCCACCCCCACCCAGCTGTATATGTAGGAAGACTAGAGACGTAGTTGATTTAAAAGAGACATCGTATCTGGAAGATGAAATCAATTTTATGCACACATACGTGTAACATATATGAGTATGATATTGATTTGTATTTCATCTTCTAAAATGCACAATAAATGAAAAAAAAATGTGAGGGAAAAATGAACACCTAAGCATCCTATTCTCCTTTGACTGAAGAATCCCTCATTTCAATTCTCCCCGCGTAGAAGGAGCAGGTCCTCGGCTGTTGTGTCGCTGGGATAAAGCAATCCTATCCGCGGGCAGCTGTTGCATGGCTTTCATAACCAGCTCCCATAGCTGCTCATACACAACTACTTCCCTTCACAAGTCAATCATCTATGGCAGCTGTTTCCCAAAAATAGGCGTTAGGAAAGCCAGCGGAGTTCTGGATGGAGAGTCAACAGATGGCACATCTTTCCCCATTTCCCTAGCTTGCCTGGGGCTTTACCATCACCACAATGATCAGGGAACTCAAAGGAGCCACCCACTGTTTTGTCCCATTTTCTCTCTTTGGATGCTCAGGGCAGAATTTTTAAAAATCTGCAAAAATGGAACCAATACTGCATACTAAGAAGGTATTAAAGGGTAAGACAAAAAGCATCTGCACAATTTGCCTGCCTTAAAAGTTTAGTATACTTTGACATCGTAATGATTGATGGGGTTGCCATGATGCAGAGAAACTCAAGGCTTTACAACCATCGAAAGATTATTAAACTCAGCAAAAAGATAAAAGTAAATGAAAAATGATATAATGAAGCTGAACTTTTCAGCTCCTTCACTGCCAGATCTTGCAATAAAAATATATCTAAATTTTATAAATCAACATAAATCTTTGGGGCAGAAACAGACTGCTCACTAAAACCACATAAGGAGGGTAGGCTGCATCTTAACCAATAAAAACAAAAGAAAAATAAAATGAAGAAAAAAAGAACAAGAAATGTGTCCTCAAATTTGGTATGTGAATATGAACTTAGGACAAGCAGGTTGTACAAGTTACTGTAAAATATAGTCTTACTTATTCCAGTGCATTTTAAGGCAAATATTCCCTCTTTAATTAAGCAATAGCGCACTGAAAAAGATAAAAATAGCCACTAACTATGGAGTGCTTTTAGTGTTCACTTTCCATTTTCTTCTCACTTAACCTGAACAAAAAAAGTACTCCAGATTCTGTAATTTGTAAGGGGTAAAGCTGAAATTCAAATCAGATCTATTCCAAACTAAAGCTCATGGTATTGACTCTATGCTATCCTGCATCCAATGGAATCAAAGCATACATGGCGCATCACAGATGAAGAATCCAAGAAGTGATTATCAGTTACTAAAAGAACAAAAGAAACGCTCATTCAGAAGTGACACTACCAACTTCCATGACCAAAAAGAGTGGAACCAGACACAAGAACACTTTCTATGCTTAATTTTTCTCCATGTTCCTTCAGAACTCCAGAGTTCCCTATCGCTGCCCCGCAAGATCCAGTCCTTTGGAAACTCATGAGCTCCAAATTGTATTAAGAAAACTATAAAGTAATAAACACTGATGTTTTAATCATTCACAGGAATCTCCATAGGATATGTAAAACTGTGATGCATGGTGGAAAAATCCTTCTTACAAATAACAACTATTGAATGCACAGTTTCCAGCCTCACTGCGTGCTAAACTATAATAACAACAAATCATATTCCAACTTGTTAAAGATGCCCAAGTTCCCTGAAGGCAAAGGCATGTTGACCATGTTTCTGCTCCATACCGAGAAAACCACTGTGAAAACTGATTTCAAAACTCACTAATAGTCCAGAGAAAGAAACTCCATTTGAAACTCACTTGTTTTTGTTCATAGGAAATGACCTTATTCCCTTCTCTATCAGGCATCCCCAACTTCTTAACTTACCAAATAATAACAACCCATTTATCTAGCATATACTGTATGTCAAGCTCTGTGATATGTACTTTTATGCACTGTATCATTTGTTCCTTTATACAGTCCTATGAAGTAGGTACTATTACATCATCCCCATTTTACAGATGAGGAAGAGAAACTAACTGCCTCAAGTTACACGGCTAGTAAATAACAAAAATTGGATTTCAACCTAGATCTGTCTCACTGTAGGGCCTTTGCTCTTAACTGCTAAGATGTGAAAGTCAGACTGGACCCCTGAAATTATCTAGTCTCAAATCCTCATTTTATAGATGAGGATGCTTTAACCCAAAGAGCTTAAGTGACATGTTCAAGGTTACACCCTGATTACTGGTAGAGTCAGGGCTAAAGCCCAGGGCTTGCTTTTCTATGTTCCTTCTACTACCCCCTACAGCCTTTTTCTAAATTTGGGGGTGGGGTGGTAATTAGGTTTTTATTTATTTATTTATAACCTTTTTACAAAATTTGAAAAGAGAAATACATTCTGACTTTCTACACAAGTAAGTATTCCCATAAAGCATCAATCAATTTGACTTATTGTACAAAGCTCAGTATACTCTGATATTTTGGAAGCCTCCAAAAGCTTCCAACTCTTATAACTATGGCTGATTTAGAATGATGAACATTTTCAAACTAAAAGAACCATATAGTCCATAATTTGCTAGGCGTTCTTACTAGTAATCAGTCAATGATATTTTTCCTCTTACATTTTAAATACGATTGATGATCACTCTTTAATACACTCAAACTTGGTTACATAATCACTGCGTAATCACTGCGATTGCATTTAAAATGCCCAGTTCCCAGGCTATACCCCAGATTAACTAAATTGGAAACTCTAAGGGTGGGACCAAGGCATCACCATTTTTTTAAAACTCGCAGGTGATTCCAATATGCAACCAAGTTTGAGAACCAGGGCTTTAGGAGTAATTGAAACTTTAAAATAATGTTTTGGGAGCTCATAGATCAAACAAGCTACACTAACACAATCTCTAACATTGTTATCCACTATATTAATCCACCTTCCTCAAAAAATGTGTAGAGAAAAATCTAAGAAACTAAAAACAACAACAAGAACAACAACAACAACAAAAAACTCTCGTTATAAAACACCAGCAACAGTGACTTAAATTCCTTTTAGCTGACGCCACAGAGAAACATATAGGAATATTTAAACACACACATAAAAGAGTAACCTGAGCTACCAGTCAAAATGAGCTCATAATCACGGCCATGCATTCATTGTTGTTTCCACACACACATCAGAAAGCGCCGACTGGGAACATAAAGAAACACATTCACAAATCAACTGATTACGGTCCTTTTTCCGAAGCTAATTCTGAGAAGCTTCTTCCTTGATTTGGGTCATTAGCAAATGAAAACTGTCTGCATTGTACAAGCATGTGTAACGTCACAGGTTATGTATTCCATTAGAGAAGACAGTGTGATTAATTACTTATGGGGTCACATGACTGATCAAGAGAGCATTTTAATCACTGTAAGAAAATAATAGAATGAACATAAAATTAATGAACTTGCTAATTGTTCCTTCTAGTTATAAAAACAGTTATAGTAATTGTTTGTATTTCTTACTTTTATCAGGGTATGATTAACCCATTATTTTTTCTCCTCTCTTAGTTCCCTATTTCTCTATGGAAAATTATGCTTTGGCCCTTATCTTGCCTACTTTTAGTCCCAACTAAGTACACTGGCAAAGCTGAATATTTTTCAGCAGTTGCTTTATTAGAATTTGATTGAAATAAGAAACACATTATATATATATATATATAAAATACGTACATAATTTTAAGAAGGTGGTAATGGAGATTGAGCCCAGGACCTCATGCATGCTAAGCACGAAATCTATCACTGAGCTATTCTCACCTCCCAAATTATTTGTTTCTGTCACAATTATATTTGTACTCTTGGCAATTTGACAAGATTTTTCTTAATATTTCAAAAATAATTATTCTGATCCATGCAAAACTCAGAAGAAAACATGACTACTTACAGGTATCATCCAGTTAGCTAGGTCACCATATTTGGAAACCTGCATTGCACCTAGCATTGTTAGATTGATATGTCCCCTAAAAAAGACAAAGAAGAAATATAAAGCAAATGTCACAAGCTTTATGTCCTGTTTGCTTGAAATTGCCAGCAATTAAAATAATTCTATAGCCCCCAAAATACAGTTGCTCCCCTCCACCCAACACCTGATTTCCAAATATACTGGCTCAAGCTAATGTAGAGAAATAACCGTTAAGAGTTCTTTTTAAAAAAATTACAACCTGTATTGTCTCCAAAAACAAATTAAAAACAGGTGTACACAGTGAGTTTGTTTCCTTCAGTGAGGGAGAATGTGGCTCAATTTGAAGGCAAACACTAGCTGGAAAATGAAAACACAGTTTGTAGAAAATGTTAGGATGCTCAGAAAGAGCCTTAAAAATGTTTACTTCAGTTTAGTTGGCGCACAGATACATATTTCATTTTGAGGGTTCTTTTACTAATAGTGGGCTGGATATTCCAACTCCCAACATTCAATGTGAATAATTTCACATCTTGGTGCAGCCAAACAAGCTCGTGATCATTTTCTGGCTGGAGATGTGGTTATGTTTCAGAGCCCTGCTAACAGACTCAGGGGATGACTCAGCTCATTCCATACCGCGTGCAACATGAGGGGTCCGTTATTACATACCCTCTAATCATCGCAAATGATTCATCGCTGGAGAAATAAGAGGCTCCTGGAAGAACAGTAACTGCTTCCTTGCCTAAATACACACACACACACACATGAGAAAGGGGGGGAAAAGGAAAGAAAAGGCTATTAGATTTCTAAGATCTATACCTTCTCTTTCCCATAGAACTCAGTCTCCCTTAACCAAAATGCAGCAGCAACAGGGGAGACACACTGAGAACTGTCCACCTGCGAAGAGAACCATTTGTCATAACACTGTTCAGATCTGCCCTTGCATGGTGATCATAAAAAGCAGATCAACTTTTAATTTTATTATTGTTTTGAAATTCTCTACAGACAATGCACCTCACTATTGCCTGTTATTACATAGCCATTTCTGCCTCCCACCAGACCCATTCTCTTCACAAGTCTCTGCTAAATGCTAACAGGAGTGAGGAGGAAAGGAGTTCATTCCCAGGATGCACATGTCAGAATTCAATGCGGCTGTAAGTCACTGGAGCAAAGACACTGTGGGATAGACATGAAGAACTACAACTTTGAAGGGAATGACACAGGAGATGCTCCTCAGATGTTTCTTAAAAATCAACAAATAATCTAGAAAGAGAGGTCCCACCTAATTCCATAACACACTGGGCCTGAGTCTCTTCTTTCAATCTCTCTCTCTGCCTCATCTTTCCTCTTGCTCCTGTAAGTTTTTATTAAAACCACAGAAGGTCCTGTTGGAAAGACTTCTCCCCAAAACTTTAATCTCATGTTAAAAGTTCAGAGCTGGAGAAGTTTTTCAAGGTCATCCAGTCCCCACACAACCAATAATATCACCTGAATCATACTTGAGCTGCTTTCTTCTTGTGATCCACTTCCTGTCTGTTCAGGGGTTTCAGGTGCCTAGGAGAAGCTCCTGGTCTCAGCAGCAAAGTGCTCACATGCCCCTTTGCCAAAGGTCGATGGTGTGAGACTTACCCCAACCAATTTAACAGGGAGACAAAAAGAGGCGGAAGAAAAGTGATCCCAAGACTGGAACAGAGAAAAGCTGTTGGACACAACAGGACCAGAGCGATCTGGTCTTGCCTGGTTGTGGAACAACAGCTGGTCCCTCAACTTCTCAAGTCTTGACTGAGAGCTAACTTCTCCACCAATATCCCTCTCCATATGAGCTCTTTATGTCATGCTGAATTGTTTATTGCCCCAAAAAGTTTGATTCTAAACAAAGGAAGTATTTTCCCATCTCTTAAAGTACCATAAAGCTGAAAAGCTTTGGAAAATACTTTCTGGTGTGTTTAGTAGGGGCAGGCTTTTAGATAGCACTTAAGATTCGGAGGATTAAATGAAGCAATGCACTAATGTGCCCTTACTCTAGTATGTGCAAGAGAAAATGACTCCGTAAACATTAGCTCTTATTATTGTCATTGTTATTATTCCTCACCCCAAACCTACTTGTAAAAAAGACAATGCCATCGCCCCTTTAGGGATAAATGCTACAGGGGCAGGCAACTGGCTTATATGGCGGGATTATACACCAGCCTGTGAACTCCAGGTTTCAGGACAAGCATAATAAAACTAAACCTTATCCTAACACAACTTCCACATCCAGTAAATGCCATTCCTCATCAGTTCTGTGAGGTGGAGAGGCAATGCAGAAGAATTTGCAGGCTGAAAATGCAGAGAAACAAAAATCTCAGTTCTTTGCTCTTTATGTGATAAATCACAATGACTTCCAAAGGGCCGTCTCCACCAGCAGGCAGTATGTAGAAGGCGTTATTTACCACTTTATAGGAAACTTTGAGATCAATGCAGACAGCCTCAGCTCCCCCCATGTGATTTATGAAGGATGGTTTTATTAAAGAGTCCAGAAAACAACTCTTACAAAATAAAGTTACTGTCAGGCCCCTGCTTAATACATTCTGGCATTTTATAAACACATTCTTTGGAAGCAAAGTTAATTTTCAGCATTTTTAATATCCAAAAATCTCAACAAAAATAGTCATCCTAAAGTTGAATCCATGCTTTTCAAATACAATGTCCAAATTTAGTCAAGAAATAACTATAATCCATAATATAATGAATATCTTAAAGAAAAGGGGCTTTCTTATTTGGCTATTCCTAATTGATTCCTGTCTTTTCAATTTTGCTCTGTATATTTGTAGATCCTCTCATATTTGGGCAACAGAATTACTAGTTACTGAGTAGTTGGCTCATGACTGAACATATTTCATTCACTCAATGTCAAGTAAATGTCTACTATGTGCCTTGAACAGTGTTACCCATAAAATGTAGATGCTCTAAATGAATGGTTCTCAAACTTTAACACCCATCAGAATCACATGGAGGGCTGATAAAAAAGTAGATTACTGAGCTCAACTCTCAGAGTTCAGTAGGCGAGTGGCAGGGCCTGAGAATTTCCATCTCTAACAATCCCCAGTGATGGGGATGCTGATGTGTGGCTCTGGGACCACACTTTGAGAACCACTGCCTTAAGCAAAAGGAACATAATACCTAGCAAGAGAGACGAATATACACAAATAATTACAAGGCAAGATGTGGTGTGCTTATGAGACACAGATGTGTTATGGGTTTGAAGGAGGGGCACTTCTGAGTCACAGAAGGGTTTGGAGACTTTGGAGACTTCAACTGGGACTTGAAGGACAGGTATGCATTTCAGTAAGACATTACCGATAAAGAGATGGGAACGAAAAAGGAAGGGACAGAAATGAAGGCCCCGGAAGAGCAAAATCATGGAGGAATGAAAGCATAAGCCATGATCAGAACAGATCCAGCAGTTCAGTAAGGACCCAGGAGGCTGGGTAGGGCATAGCCAGAGATAAATCTGGAAAGGCCTGTTGCAACCATCAGATAGATCTTAAATGCTGTACCATTTATAATTTAGTCTACAAGCCTGTGATTCTTCAAATGTGGCCCACAGACCTCTAGAGCAGACACTGTTCACATTTGGGGCTGGATAATTTTTTAAGGGGAGCCGTTCTGGTTACTGTAGGATATTTAATAGCATCCCTGGCCTCTTCCCACTAAATGCCAGTAACGCTGGCAATCAAAAATGTCTCCAGACATTGTCAAACGTCCCCAGGGGAGTGAAATCACCCTCTTTCCCACTGAGAATCAGTGCTCTAGAGGCACGTGTCAGGAACCTGGAATATTTAAAAGCTATGAGATAAATGTAGTGGTTCTTTCTAAAGTAGTTTTAATCAAAGGTAAGCCACTTAAAAGACTATTTTTATATTAAAGTAAGAAAACAATATTAAGAAATAGGAAAGAATGAAAAATGCACATTAATATAAAAGCTAACATGAGATTTACTAGAAATTCCACAATTGCATTGGGATACTGCAGATCTTCCCAGGACATCTGAAATGTTCTAACACTGCCTTCTGCACCTTTATAAAACTCAGGTTATCAGCGGATATAGCTCAAAGTACAGAGGAAAAGGCCAGGCGCCAGGAAGAGGAGACCGTGTGAGTCCAGTCCATAGCAACACGATCTTGAGCACACTTTCCTGTGCCTCAGTTTCCCAGTCAGTACAAGTTTTCACTTGATGGTCTAATGATATAATACATGTGAAAAAGTACACTATAAATCACAGAGTGTCAGACAAGAGGTGATTCATTTTTACATAACCACATGAGAGTATTATTTAGGAAAAAGGATCCTTAGAAACAGTTGTATCATTATTTTAAAATTTTAACACACTGATTATGCCCAGAAACAACTCTTTGTATTTGTTCCAGGGGATTTCTATGAAAATCTTTTCAAATTAACACAAACAATGGGCTGATCTTCCAGGTAATTTCCAAACTGAGGGAGTTGAGGAAACCCCCAATTTATCTTCTGGTTCTCAAGTGCCAAGTATCTCCTCCCTAACTTAGCACCAAAGTCGAAAGTATCAAAAATCCCAAAGAGGACTTTCACGAAAGAGTTAGAATATATTAAACTGATTTGCAGCTTGGCTTCTCAAAAGCAATGAATTCTACTTTTACAAAGTAGTTTAAGATTATGCTTCGTATTTTAGAAGTCAAAATATAAAACTGGTGGCTTCATTAGGATTGAGCTACTTTCAAGCTCAGTGGAATCAGAAACGCCTACTGTCCGATGATGTCATTGAAAAGATTAAGTACTTTTCCAAGGAAAGTGGGTTTTATGAGCTCAAGCCTGAAATCTGGAAAATGAAGTTATTCATTTTGCAAATAACTCACTAACATCATAAATTAATTAAACCAAGCAGCAAATATTTTCACAGATCAATGAGCTATTGCTAAAGGGTACAGTACAATTAAATTACAGCCTTGGTTAAATGTCATTGCTTTAACACAGTGGGCCTTTCAGAGTTGAGTTGTGTTAACTAATTCAACTATTCAACCAGAAGCTGTTTTACTTCCAAAAATTCTAAGTATCAAACATCAATTCTACTTGGCAGCTGGCCTTTATGTTCAGCTCACATTGCTTCTCTTCTGAAATTTACACATACTATTTTTGAACATGAATAATACTTTTGTGGGGGTAGAGTGAATAGCAGTAGAAGAAGGGCAAAGAAAATCATGCTAGAATATAAAAATTACCTTCTTATGGGCAGCCCCATTCCAAGGATAATCTTTTGCCCCAACTCAGTGGCAGGGTTGTTGCCTCAAGCATGGGCAGTGACAATGGCCAAAGGTCTGACTGTTTTCCCTTTCCTAGGCTGCCACTACACGTGACTCTATGTCCCAGACAAAGAAAAGGCTAATAATAAAAGGCAAAGCATATGAACGTAGGAACAAAGGAGAAGACAGGCTAGAATCCCCAATTCAAAGAAACTCTGTACGTATTACTCACATCACTGGGTCGTGCATCCTTAAGCACCCTGAACCTTTGAGGGATGCTTTCCTAATTCTGATGATGACTAGAGGACAGTGGCTATCAGCCACAACAAGAACCCCAGTGCACTAGATCTTGGTTTTGGCCACCATGGATCCACTCCACTCCCCATCTTCTCATCATGAAAAGGCAGACCTATTTCAACCTGGGATGGGCCAATGGGAGGCACAAGCAGGAGAACCATCAGAGGAGACCTCCGCCCTCACCCTCACCCAGGTTTCTGCAAGATGGCTGTGTTTCTCTACAAAGGACCTGGTTCCTGTAAGCTGGCCCTCTCCCACAGCTGCCCCTTAAGGCCGTGGGGTGATAACTTCCTGTGGTGCTTCAGCATCCTCCCAGTTTCCCTCAGTCCCGTCCACACCCTTGTAAATCGTCCTTTCCTTTAATTCTCCTCATTACCTTACCTGAGAGCATTCTCCCTGCACAGTCAGGACATTGACTGATGGACCCACCAAAGCTCTTGCCATCATATGTAGCCCCTCCTGCAATTTCTCCTTTATTTCAGCCTGCCCTAAATGAGGGAGACCTCTGATGAGCAAGGCAGACAAAGCGGGTTCTAGGAAGGCTTCTCTCGCATCCTCCACGAAGAGTGCAGTGGAGCACTTTCCAGGCAAAGACAAAGAATCAAGCCTGACTCCGTGCTATTGTTTGGCAGATATCTAAACTAACAGCAAAGGAAAACGCTGGAAAGACATGTAACGAATGAGTTTACCTGCATTGATTAGATCTGCATCAACTTCATTTTGTAATGGGTATGGACCCTGTCAAATAAAGCACATGTTCAATTAGGAAAAGAAGTTTCCCACTGAGTCACACGCTAAAGCTGTAATATAAATCACTGCGTTAAAAACCCTAGGACATGATCACCCAAAGACTTGAGGTGAACCTTTTAAATAGAATCCCGATGTTTTCATGGCTTTTTCTCAGATTGATTCATTTCTATGCTAATAACTGTGATTAGGTAAATAAAAAATATTTTCTAAAAACTACCAAAGTTTGAAAGAAATGTTAAACTATCATAAATACAGGTGAGTAAAAAGAGTAATTGATTAGTACCCTTCATGCAGCCGATGTTATTCACAAATCTTCCTGGTGGTATCGATGAATACAAACTAAATGGCTGCCTTATTTGGCTAGAAGGGTCTGGTGAGGCACAGTTTGGAGTTCTAACCTTATCTCTCACTACATCTAAGTTTTGATATCCTTATTTCCCTTTGCCTGGTAATTCTCAGTAAGTTTTAAGTTTTTGTTTTTTTATTTTTCTATGTATTTTTATAAACCATCTCTAATTACTTGGATGGGATGAGTAGCTTCATAACATGTATTAAGCAGAAAGGGAGGCCGTGGAAAAGTAAAAAGAAAAAGGCATAAGATAGAGCCAAGAATGAGAAAATACTGGCTGTGAAATCTTAATGTACTTTCAAAAAGAGAAACCAAAATTTACCCTTTCAATAAATAGAAGTGGCAACTAATATTTTAGACCTATGTAAATTTTCCTTTAAACAGTGACCATGGGGTAATTTACATCGACTTATTTCCCTTGTCTTCAAAATGAGGGAATTGGTCACTCTAGATAATCTCTAAGGTACCTTAAAAACGTGAGTCTTTGCAATATGAATCTGCTTTTATGCAGACTCATATCATTTTTTTGTTTTTCAAAAAGGAGGGGTGACTATGGCTCAGTAGTAGAGCACATGCTTAGAATAACGAGGTCCTGGGTTCAAACCCCAGTACCTCCATTAAAAAAAAAAAAGAAAGAAAGAAAGAAAGAAAATAAAATATAAAATAAATATTTTTTTCAATGATCACAATGATTGCCTCAACCAATCGGTCTCAACTACATGCTCATGATCATTATTGGTATTTTAAATACTGGATATACACATTTTCCATATGTACAATTTGTACTGCAGTAACAGTTAAGCTCTACTGAGAAACAATGAAAGATTAAGAATACTATATGTTCCAAACTATAAGGAATCTCTGCCATTGTTAATAAGTAAGTTAAAAATACTATCCAGGAAGCAGAAGTACTTCTTAATTTTATAATATTGAATAAAAAGAATGGACAAATTCTATAAGAATGTTGAGCTCATCTGGAAGCTTAATCTGTTTGTTTTATTAATAGACTTTTTTTTAGAGCAGTTTCAGGTTCACAGCAGAACTGAGCAGAATACAGAGAGTTCGCACATAGCCCTCCCCACCCACACATTTATACTTCCCTATCCTCAACATCCCTCATCAGTGTGGCATGTTTGGTACAACTGAGGAACCAACGTGGACATCAGCCAAAGTCCACAGTTTACATTAGGGTTCACTCTTGATGTTGTACATTCTATGGGTTTTCACAGATGCATAAGGACATGTAGCCACCACTATAGTATCATACAGAATAATTTCATTGCCCTAAAAATCCCTTATGCTCCATCTATTCATTTCTCCCTCCCTCCCTCTCTCCAAACCCCTGGAAACCACAATTTTTATAGTTTCTGTAGCTGTGCCTTTTCCAGAATGTCATTTGATTAGAATCATACAGTTTGTAGCCTTTTCAGACTGGCTCTGGGAGCTTAATCTTGAGGAGGGGAAAATTCTACCCTTTTGAACATCATGGCCTCAAAATGAGAAACAGATGAGAACTTTGAATTAATCAACTGTCGATCAATGTCCCTGTCCTAAAGTAGAAATGTTACTCTTCAGTTTTTTGTGCCGAGCCCTACTGATTTTTATTTAATGTAGAATTGTTAATTATCTTTATTATCTAGTTCAATCACACAAAGGTTAAAAATAGCTACCTAAACAGGCCGGTGTGAGGTCTATGAATGTGCAATAGGGGCGACGAAGCGACACACTGACAAAGGAGGAGCAGTCGGAAAACTCACACAGTCAGGAAACTACCGTCTCCTCCATAAAATACAACACAACGTGCTCACAATTACCACCATTTTATGGGAAAAGTTAAATATTTTATTATGAGGATAAAAAGAAAGAAAAATAAGATAGGGAACTTTAAGCTAACAGCTCTCAGTTATAAGAAGATTTCACTCTATGAAATATCTCTTTTCCCATCAAGACTAGATAAATAATCTTTGCACTAATCAGTAAGAAATGACATCACTGATGATACAGCAGGAAACAAAATCAATGCTCTACCTTTAAGTAGCTTACATTCTATAAGGGTAATTCAGTAATTAATAAAATATAATGGTTAAAAGTACAATGAAGTTATACGTGTACAGTGATAGAGTGACAGACTGCCCTAATTTAAACAGTGTGTTCAGGAAATATCCGTATGATAAGGTGATATTTGAGCAGAATCATTAACTAATTAAAAGACTGTGTTATGTATCTACAGATGGCAAATAGCAATTGGGTGGATGAAATAAAAGGAGGAATTTCCAGGATAGAAACAAACTCGGTGTTGAGGAATGTCCACAATTGTGTGGCTTGGTGACGTGTGATGTTAAGTTTCTATTGGAGATATTTAAAATTTGGAATTTCCTGTAGTTAGATTTTTTTTTTTCTGGACTCAAGAAACAAACCTATATAAACAGGCTGTGCATGCTTTTGCATGTTTATTCTTCTTTTTAACAACAATAAAGCTCCCTAAAGGGTTTACGATATAAGTAACAGATTCAAAATCATGACCTATTTGCAGAATGTACAGACATGTTTCTTTACATAGCATCCTCACTATTACCAGGAGGACATGGGAGTGGGACAGGATAATGAATTAATGGGAGGACAGTTAAAACTGTCTCAGAGGTTTGACCCCAGGACTTGTTATCATACAGTTTTCCTGTATCGACCCCTGTAGCCTCGTAGGGGTACTTTGCTAATTACACTTACAAAAGCATGTGAAGTAAAATGAGTGAGTTTTTCTAAGCCTCAGTTATACCTTCAATGTCAATGTCATCAAAATATTTTAACAAATAATATTTTATTTCTGAATCAAACAGCAACACAGTCTCTTATCACTTATATTTCCCTTATGTGAGTGTAAACCTACTGACTCCCCATTAGCTCCAGTTTTACTCTTCCAATTAAGAGCAACACTGTGTCACCAATGCTTCATATTTGATTAGAAAATTAACTTTCCAGTATGCTTTATGCCCCGAATTTTATAGTAATTCAGATATGTATTGAAAATGTGATACTATATGAGATATCAGAAAACCTTTCTGTAAAGGTGCAGATATCAAACATTTTGTTGTCTGTAAACCATGCTGTTGTGTCACAACTATGGTGCTCTTATTGGATCCGCAGTACCTAAACATAGATGTGGCTGTATTCCAATTCTACAACATTTAAAAACCGGATGGTGGGCTGAATCACTGAATCACTATGCTGTATACCAGAAATGAATATAACACTGTAAATCAACTACAATTTTATATACACACACACACACACACACACACACACACACACACACACACACCCTAAAAAAAAGACTAGATAAATAAAACATAAATTTCTATCTTACCAAACCCAGGACTCCATTTTCACTTTGCAGATGGACAGTTATATTTGGGCTGATAAAGTTGCTGGCCAGAAGCGGGATCCCTATGCCCAAATTCGCTGGAAAAAAAGATGTTAAGGTCCAGCATATAAAAGGTGGAGAGATTATGCCATAAATCTTCTACATGTATAAATCTGAACAGAAGCCTTCTTTAAAGGCACTTACTCTGAATGCAATCACTGAATAGATTCTCCCATCACCCTCTAAGCACTATTTTGTAATTTTTTCAAAAAGAAAATCTCAATTAATCATAGGTTTTCCCATAAAGATACTAAAGTAATGGCTTCAGAAGACTAGCCAAGAGTCATTTTTATTGTAAGACATATTTAGCAAATTTGGACTGTATTATGACTTACTATGACTGATGACTGATACAATATGGCCCGACCTTTGTTTAAAAGCATTTTCCACTATTCAAAACTCCAACTGAAAATAAAGATCATTTAATATTCTAAAAACAGCTACCATTTCTGAATTTTAAAAAAGATTTCCGACAACACCAACAAGTCTGCCTAAGAAGTAAAGACTCCTTTGTATCACTGTGATAACATCCCCTGGTAACTACATCTTCTCTAAGACGTAAATGGGGATGCTTAAGTTTCAGTGAATACGACTGAGACCATATAAAACGAAGCTGTGCTACAGCATCAAAGAGCTGACTGAGGGTGTTAAATCTTCCATGATCAAAATAGGGTATGATTTGTATGCAGTGGTGTGGATGCAATCTTGCCTCTTAACACAAGCAGACTGACCAGATCAGAAATACTGACACTGCCCAGAACTGCTGTCCACGCAGTCCACTATCACTGCACACCACAGACCCTGCTGGAATTGATGCAAAGAAAGATGGCACTCTGATGAGATTCGAGGAACAGGGAGTTCTTTGTGAATCAAGGCCAGAAAAGATAAAGTTCTTATGTGCTGCCATATTATAGACCACAGCGGCTGATGGGGCAACTCAGTGAACCAGGTCACCTCCTGTGAATGTAGTAAGTCTATGAAGCTATGTTGATAGCTCCCTGGTTCACCTCTCACCGAATCAAAATCTAGTACAGAGTTATCTGTCCTTCATTCCTTTCAGTGATCCAAGGAAAACACTGAGATATTAACTCCTTTATGAGAAGGTAATTTCAGGTAAGGGCAACCCAAATTACAAGCTTTATATGTCAACGCTGGCAACATATTCTATAGTTTTCTCAGTTGTTTAGTATGTTTTAGTGAGTCAAATACCAGAGAGAAAAAGATCTATGTACTTTGGGTTGAAAAAGAGTAGGTGATATGGAAGGACCATTTCTATGAACTGACTTACACATATTTTTCATAGGTAATATAATGACAGTGAATAAAGCATACCTAAAAGCCACAATTATCTAAAATTGGTGTTATCATATAGCCCATATTAAAATATCAGTGGTAAACCAATTGACTGGAGGTAAGAAGAAAACACAGAGGTGAGCTTTCGCCTGCTAAGTCAACTTGGCTGAGTCTGTATCTTGCTGATACTGGGGTGGAAGAGGAGGCACTATTATACTCTCTTCCCCTATGTGAACTCCCACCACAACACAATGTATAAACTGAAAGATGAAGAAAAACAAGGTGGTGGAGGTGAAAAGAAAATACAAAAAGAGAGTTCTCCCAATCAAGATCCGTCTGAGAGATGACATTCATGGACCAGAGGAAGCTCAGAGAATGCAGAAACACATCATGCTTCTAGCACCTCCTGTCCGAGGGCTTTAAGTATGGCTTTACTGTATTCACCATTCAACAAATATTTATTTTATCATGCACTATTTGAATTTATATGTATTATTTGTATTATATAGTTCAAGGGTTGATGTCTTGAGAGTTGGCAAAATGGTGAAAAGACTCCCTGTTACTTAAACACATTCAAAATCCACATATTAACTGCATTAAATTATCTCTATCCAATCTCTTTGTTGACAAAGCATCTAAAAGAATTTGAATCATTCATTGAATACCTTTACAAAACATCAGACATAAAAGGTACACTCACGGGATCTTTGTCCAAGGAAACAAGAGGTTGTTAAGAAGCTGGATCTCATGTTTCAACAAGTATGTAAATGTCAGAACACAGAAAATAAATAGCACTGGTTATAACTAGCGCTTCTGAGATCTGAAACCCTCATCTTGGGTAATCTCTTTTCCCAATTACTTTTAGCCAAATACCAAATCGTACTGGAATCCATTGCATGTTAGAGAATAGCTGAGAAATTCTGGGGCATCGTTTTGTTTCAAGAAGACAAAAGGTTTATAATTCCAGTTTCAAGTATCTTGGTATCTTGAGGTCATATGCCACATTTTGTAAAACTCAGCCAATTGCTTTAGAACTTACAATGAATTAGAAGAGAATCACTGTGCAGGAGGCCTACAAACTGATGAATATGTAAAAAGTGAGGGCTATGTCTTTGCCCAGCCCCGGAAAGATAAAGGATACCATACATGCCGTCCTCAAATTCAAGAGCTGCCCGCTTGATGATACGTTCCCTTACATTATCTCCAGGTTTAACAGATTTGGTTTTTACATCTTCCTCTTTCTGGATTGATAGATGCTTTAAAATAAACAGAAATAAATCATTCATGGTTGAGGTATACCTTGTATTTTATCACTGCTGAAATACAAAATTAGATCGGAGAAAAATTTAACTCTCTCCCATTACTAGTATGAGGCAAATCTGCAATATAACAGAGGTTGTTTTTTTTTTTTAAAGAATCACATGGATGACATTTGATGACAGAAATAATTCTTCAGAAAGTAAGTGAAAGAGGTCAGCTTTGTTTGAAGAGGAAGTTATACTTGTTCTGTCTCTTTGAAGCAAATAATCCCTCTGCTACTGTCACACTGAGTGCTACCACTAGTACTCGTAAACCTCCTGCAACTGAATTCTCCTCAGGTGCCCAGGGATTGAGCCAGAACAAAGGAAAAACGAATAGACCTTGGGACTCTGTTTTTGTGGGGCTGTCAGAATGTGTTTACCGGGTATTACTGCTGCCAATTGCCTATTTCCACCTGCAGAGTCGAGACTGGTTTTGCTATAAGTGCATCACAGGAATCATAAAAATATCCAGAAACCAGCCAGAAAACTATTTCCATTACTAAATCTCCTTAACAGAGTCTGGTTCCTGTTTGCAAGTGTCCCATTTTTTCCTCCTGGGACCCTGACATTAGTTTTAGATTGCAGAATGTCTTCCTGTTTGATGTCCACAGGTAGACGGTATCTCTGAATCCCTCATATCTCTTACTGCATGTCTATTCTGTTGCTGATCTCTAGACACTTCTCAGTCTTGATATTAATGCTGGCCCAGCTGGTCTTCCCACTTTCAGTAGCCTTAGAATACCGCAAATGCTCCTGGTACCCTCTCCCTGCCACGATCTCACATACCCACCAGCTGCCCACAACCCAGCACTCAGGGGAAACTATGTTCTTTCTGAACTCTACACAATGTGCAATGACTACAAGACAGATAGACAGTTCCGGACACTCAAACACTAAGAGTCCAGCAGGGATAAAGTCACCAAAGACCTGATTATCCTTCTCTGCCCTGTAGGACAGCCAGCCAAAACGGTGCATCAGAAATTAGGACGGTTACAGAAGCCTGGAAGACATAGCCTAAAAAATCACGTAACTTAGTGACAGACACTTTGTAAACACAAGGCACTGTTGAGCTGGACAATAACACAGATGATCATGTCCCCTCAAGACAGACACAGGAGAAGCTCCTATTAAGATTCAAAGCAAGACTTCTGTTCAGCTCTCACTCCTTATCTTCTGGAATGGCCCCAGGGACACATCTCTGATAGTCAGACCCATAAAAACTGACAAATAAGCTAAGTCAATTACCTCAATTCTTTTCTCATATTTTTCTCCTTTTATAAGGCGATGTACATAGATCTTAGGAATATGTACGTCTTCTGGGGCAAATGATCCAATATCCACAATTTCTTCAACCTAGGCAAAGAGAAAAAAAATTTTAATTAAATAGTGAGAGCTTAAATTGAGTATTTTTTAGTAAAAAAAAAAAGGTGAAGTATATGCATTTTTACCTCCAACTTAGGTTGGATATACACTGTGAAATACACACATATACACATACAAATATACATATACATCAAAAAGAAATGGAAAGAATAAATACACACACACAAACTTCTAGACCCATGAAAAAAGAAGAAATTCAAATACATGTGTCTGAATATAAAATACAGAACATAAACCTCTAAAACTTTGCTTAAAACAGCCTCTGTTACAAATTTGTCAAATGGTTTGTCAGTACAGCTGCTTGAACCTTCACAAATTGCAGCTCAGCTATGCAAAACTTGAAAGCACATGCCTTAAATCCAGATTTTCAAAATTAATGAGGAATTTATCATATCAGAGACAAAAATCTGCAACAACATCTGCTTGGTCAATTGCTTTTTAAATATAGATACAAATGTGATTTGTAACCATTTTTAATTATTACTGTCATTAGCTTCCTAGGATCGTGATAGAACTGCAATTGCTGAAATAATTTCATTTTAAGATAGATCAAAATTTCAGTATGGAAATCTGAAAAAGGAAATATCAACTAATAACTCACAATTCTAATAATTAGAATTAAAGTCATTCACAGAGCAAAAGGGGCATTTTATAGCAATATGGGGTGCCCCAAGTTAGTCTCTTATTTTAGAATTCATTCTTCAAAAGGACAAAAAAACCTGTTTTTTTTAACACCAACATTAAAAAAAAACCCTCATAATAACAAGGATCAAGAAAAATTAAGCTCAACATTGCTGGAATCAAGAAATTATCTTTCTGTGCCAAGAAAAATATTATTTTGAAGATTGAGAGTACTCAACTTAATAGATGCCACAGCCAAATCTGAGAACTATTTGCTTAAATGAACTGACTTGTACAAGGAAAGTTGTATAAAACTTGTCTCCTTAACTAATAAGTGAATTCTCCAGAAGTTTTTGAGGTTAAGTAGCCCTCTTTATGTTATTCTACCATGTATGCCCACACCACACTCC
Organism: Camelus bactrianus; assembly: GCF_048773025.1. Classification (NCBI taxonomy): domain Eukaryota; kingdom Metazoa; phylum Chordata; class Mammalia; order Artiodactyla; family Camelidae; genus Camelus; species Camelus bactrianus. The sequence goes on from NC_133541.1 coordinate 30,940,473, forward strand.
TCCTACATGGAAAGAATAACAGGACTGCAAGAGCCATTTTCATTATTGTGCAAAAAGAATATATATATATATAGCTGAAAAAGAATAGGACATGGTAGATAAAAGCTATCTTCTTTGACAAACGGAAGGATCTTAACAAAAATCAAACAAAAACTTCAAGAGTCCGTAAATATGTGGGCATCCAAGTTGAAACAGTGGATAGAGATGCAAATCTACACTCATCTAAGAATGAATTAAGAGGAGGCAGGAGACTCCCCATCACTATCCTCTGTATCTTCTCCTCCAAACTGCCCTATGCTCTGATATATCAGGAGCACAGCCCTCACTTTTTACATAGTCATCAGTTTACCGGGCATCCTGCACAGTGATTCTCTTCTCTTCTGGGGCATTGTAACCAAGGTGGTGACCAGGTAAACAGGGGGTGCACGTAGGAAGTGCAAAGCAGCTAAGCACTACTTCTGACTCTTCAACCAGCTGGAAATTTCAGCCATTTGAGTTAATTCACATCTTCACATTGATTTAATTCAAGCCTTCAAAGAAGTTCTCGACTTTAAAATTTTATCCTGAGGATATATTACTCTAAGGATATATATGAAGCCATCATCCTGAGCATATATGTGAAGATTTATCATTCATGAAAATATTGGCCACAGCATTTGTTAACCTAATAAAGAACTCGAAACAACCTCAAGGATCAACAATAGGATAATTGTAAAATATATAGGGTGCATCCCCGTGACAAACCAACATTTTGCTCTCATAATATTTAATGACAATTCATAATGTTTCATAAAAACACAAGATTTTGTATAGATGATTATTCACAAATACGCTCTTTGGCTCAAACAATTATTTCCATATCTACAAAAAACAGAAAAAACAACAGAAATTAACACTGAAATGTTAATAATTATTATCTCTGGGTGATAATACAAGTTATTTTTGTTTAATTTTACTTTTATAATCAAAGGGTGAAAAACCTACTTGTTTTTTAAAGATGCAACAGACAGCAAGTAGACAGTTTTAAAAACTTGGAGATACATAAGGGTATGTGATAAATTCCTTGATTAGTTAGACATGTATTGAAAGAACATGTTAAAAAGAAAACAAAGACTTAAGAAAAACTGTGGTTTCTAAACTCTAAGAGCACTTACAACACTATGAAATAAATTAAGGAAACCCTTTTGGTTTATGTTTTTGAAGGTGATGCAAATTATCTCCATGCCTAATGCTATTTCAAAAGCTCAGGCCCTCCTATCTCTTGCTTGAATTATTGCAGCAGCTTCCCAATTGGTCTCCCTGCCTCTACCCTTCAGCAGGGGTAAGGAGCATAATGGAGAAGAAAACAGAGGAATACCTCTCACTTAAGCCAAAAATGCCGACAGGACCCAATCGCTATTTTCTTCTGATTCCACCAAAGAAAGTTTTAACGAAAAAAAAAAAAAAACCCACCAAAATAAGCAAACTTTCTTTACCAAGGGCAATTACATCATGACTTTCACAACAAACGGAGTGAAAGAATGTGTCCTGGTAAAATCGCTCTGATGAAAAGCGAGGATCTGGTTAAACGTAATCAGTTCCGGGCTTTGTCATCCTAATACAATGGTTTTCATATTGTAGAAAATGCATGGGCAGCATTTGTCAAAACAATATCAACACTCAACAGAATTGAAGATTTCTATATAAGAATCAAAGCTTTCTCAGAGTTGGTTAGCAGAGTTAATCATAAAGGAAGAAAATATTTTAAGTACAAACCAAAAGAAGAAAACATATGTTTTCAGACAATCTGTGAAAACAGTTTATTAAAAAAAAAAAAAAACCTGAAGAGGCAGAACTATCTTAATGCTAGCTGCTGAAGGGACTGAAGACTTCTGTGCTGGTTTTGTGTGATCTTGAGAGAGAACAGTAAAAAAGAATCAATGGGGGTGGGAAGTCTGGTGAGATCAGGCAATAACATAAGAGTCAAAGGAAATTTGGGAAAAAAAAAAAAAGATGAATAAAATGAGTTTGTTCAGGAAGAGGTAAAACTACAAGCTCACGAGAGCACTCACTAAGCATGGCAGAAATGTACCTCCTGAAATCAGAAATGAGTAAGGTAGAGAAAAAAGAACAAAGAAAAAGCCTCAGTGCAAAGCACTGGGCATGCTTCAGTGTCCTCAGACAAGATGAAGATGGAGAAGAGGTGGTAGCTAAGAGCAACCCAGGCTTCTCCATGGCACTGTGCATAGTTCTAACGCAGCACCATCTGGTGCATGGAGAAACCGAGACACTTGAGGCTTCTCTAATTAGTACTTGTCTTCAGTCATTAGCAAGAAAATAGAGGCTAGGAAATGTTAATTATTATTGATTTGAACTTTGTTTTAAAAGGTTGCTTTCTCTGTCCCGCACCCTTCCAACTTGGTAATTCTGAAGTTTTATTTTAAAGCTCAGAGAAAGATAAGAATTCATCCTCGGGTGGCAAGGTTTTTGTTTTCACTCGGTAAACATTATTTATATCTCAGGTAAAGTAACAGAGGCGCAGCAGGACAACAACCTTCTTATTTTTTATTTTATTTCAGTGACAACCTCGATGGTTATAGCCACAAAAATGGGCCCGACGTGGAGGTGGTTAGTGGGAAAAGCTGCACACCTGCAAACCTTGCCAAGTGACACAGAGGGTTGTGGTGGGAGGAAGGGGAGGACTCACACTGCAGATTTTTTTATCCTGAGTCATTTTAACCTTCAAAAAGGTTTAGAATGAATATTCATCTTTTATCAACAAATTTTAAAAAGCAAACAACAAGCAATAATGGCTAGAATCATTATTTAAAAAAACCACTAAGTAACCCCAAATAAGGGGGAAAGAAAGAAACAAAGAAAAAGAAACAAAGAAAGAAGTCTTGGAAAACCAGAAAAATAGAAGAGGGAGAGAACAGCAACAGAAGTTACAAGGTAGATGCAGAGGTGCTCCAGGTACTAATTTAACTCTAAGAATGGGTAAGAGGAAGAGGGAATGTAGAGCAAAAGGGGGGTCAGCATTCAGGGCATCCTTCCCAAAATCCAAAGGAGCAGAAAAAGAAAAAGAAAAAGAAAAAGAAAATTCAAAGGAGCAAGAAGGTGCACCATCTTTGTAAGCTTCATACTAAGGGGTGATGTGACTAGTACAAAAATACAGGAGAAAATGGCATGAAAGCTAAAAGGGCCAAGAACAAATACATAGGGTCTTAGACATCTCTATAGAAATGGACAAAGACTGAAAGGATGAATGACTATTCATGATCTGCAACCTTAAACATGGTTGTAAAGATGACTGAATAGTCATTATTGAAACCTGGCAGACTGGGTCTCATGCTAATGGACACTGTCTAGTGTCCAGTGAAAAGAAGCTGGCAAAAAAACAAGCTATGTCAAGAAAATATGCACTTGCCTGGGAAGCTGCTGATCTAGCGATGAGATGTGGTAGAATATATTTAAAGTGACTTTAAAGGGAGAGAGGGTATCACACTAATGGCCATATTATCACAGTGCTCATCAAACTAAAGATGTAGATGGTATATTTTTAACAGAAATGACAAACCTGACTTGGAAACAAAATAGTGATATAAGATGGTGATGTCATGACACTAATTATTTGAACATCTTCTGTTCATCATATTCTGCTGATAAATTCTGTATTGTCTTCTGACAAGTTCAATTTTTAAGAATGAAACAGTGAGAGAAACCATGATTTTGGACAGCTAACCAATAAGGATAAACTTCTTGGTAAAGCAGAAATGATGGAAACCCTGAGAGAAAGTGACAAGGTAAAATTGGAATTTATAATAGACCAGGAATTGAATCCCAGGCATACGTAGAAATGTATTCTGGTCTTTGAAGGAAAGCAGGTTTCAAAAAGTTGAGAGAAAAAATAAAGCAGGATCAAGTAGTCAAAAACTCTAAATGGCAGAAGGGTTTATGAGGGATGTGAGGCTCTCAACACCCCTACTCTGACAATATGAAATGGGTCATCTTGATGATGAGACAACGGCAAACAAAGAACACAATAACATAGTTATTATAGTTACATGTTTCCTCATATTTTAGAAGGGCCCATACAAAAGAGAAACACGCATTACCTAGGACAAATGGAAGTCACATGAAAGAGGTCACCTTAAGAGATAGGTCAAAAGGTACAAAATTGGAATGAGATGAGTTATGTCCAAATGCTGAAGATGATGAAAGAGTGGTTTCTGGGGCGATTTTGTTGTTGCTGCTGATGGGGAGAGTTCAGACATGATCATCATGATGGCTGGAGACTGAACACAGAAAAAAGCACAGGAGTTCAATTCCACTTTCCTCCTGATTCCCCCATCAGGGAAAGGGCAGAACTAATATGGCTAAAGAAGAATTGAATTTCAAGAAGAAATATCTAGGTTCTCTGAAAGAATTCTAGGCTGCAGACCCACAAAAATTATATCCCAGGATTCTTAAAGGGCTGAAAATATAGTCACAGAATTACAGTCAAGTGAAAAACGGTAGAGATGTCAGTAGATGGAAAGGCATAGATACACCTTTTCAAAATGGGGCTTAATTTGCAACAGTGTTCTAAAATAGATTATTAAACAGATGGTCTATAAGGTCATAAACAGAGAAAAGAATACCGTCAGCCACCAGTACAAGTTTCACCCCAAACCAAGCCATTCCAAATGAACTTCATTAATTTGCAGATCCAGCTAGCACACTGGGGAGCCAGGAGAAAAGCACTGTGTGATATCACAAAGCACCTGACCAAGCCCCTCACACAAGAGTTTTATAGACATAATGGGGAAATGTGACTTGGTTTCATTCACTTTAAATCAACAAATAAGAATTAAGCACATACTAAATACAACAATGAAGAAAATAGGGAACCTGCACAGAGAGGGAGATAACAAGTACCCAATGGCCTGACAAGGTCTTAGAGGTCTCCGATGCTGTGGTTTTTAACTTTGGGGGAAACACATACTTCTTTAAAAAATGTGATGAAAACTATAATATCTGTTCACACACAAGAATATTTGTGACGTATAAAATCCTTAAGATTGCAAAAGTTTGGGTGAGAAAAACAATGATCAAGGAGGCCAGCCACTCTTTTAATGCTTCAAGAATAGTACATCCCTGGAACAAGCCTGCATCTTTATACCACAGTTATAAAGAGTCAGTTTCCCTTTCTTGTAATCAAGAGAGTTCTTTCTTACAACTAAAACAGAGTGCCTAAGATAAAATTCTGTCTAGTTTTATTAGCAAGAAGAGGTGTAATTCATCTTATCACTAGTTTCCTTTAAATTATTTGTACTATCAAACTACAGAAATGAGTAATTCTTATTTGACATCTTATGTTTGTCATTATAGTATATAAACTTTAGTCCAGTCCCAGCTCCATTTTAAAGCCCCACCATTGCTTTTCTTTCTCCTTATAGCCCTACTTTTAATTGATGTTATCTTGTATATTTTCTGTGTCTTGTGAGCTACTTTATAGCATAGCTGGAACAAAGTGGATAAAAACATTTATCAAACTGGAGAATGATACAAGATAGGAAAGAACAGTTGATACAATGAAAATAGAAAGCTTGATCTCTACCAGTAAGGAAAATAAAATGAGCCAATTAACTGAATGAAATTCAGCAGAGATCAAACTTAATATTGTAAAATAACACTCGGCCTACTAATTTTTTTTCTAGGAAATAAAAGGGTTTAGCTAACCACCAGCAAAAAAATTGTAATGTGACAGAGATATCCTCAAATCACCAAAAGAATCTTCCTTTCTCCACTTGCTGCCCAACCTCAGAGCTGATGATAATCACCTTCAACCTAGTGCCCCTCATTACAAAACAGAAACAGCCCTTCCTCCCTACAACATCTCATTTAAAAACAGGAGGTGAGAAGGCAAATGGATGAAGCAATTTGAACTCACTAGAAGAAAAGCTTTGCCTAAGATAAGACAGTTTATTAAAACTATGACTAGCAGCAAAATTAATAGGACATATTGACCTCAAAAATGTAGGAATATTACTTGCTTCATGAACTATCCCAGTAATTTTTATAATGTGAAAAAACTGTTTTTAAAAAACAAATTTAAAAGTTTATGGTAAGTATTATTTTTACTTCCACTGACTCTAATACCAGTCTAGTCCATGATGGTATCTTGCCTAATGCTTTTTATGTAACTAAAAATGCCAGTCTTCACTAAGCATGTGATTTAATAACATGCAGGCAGTATTATAAATATCCAATTTTATTTGTCATATCTTTTTCTAAGAGAAAATCTTATTAGCAAATCCAAAGAAGAAATTAAAATGAGTACATCTACCCATAAGAATTAAAATACTTCTAACACGTTCATTCAAAGCACCAGCCTTATCTATAATAGTAAGAAAAAAATTATACCATTATTACACACTCCAAGAAAAACAGAAAGACATGATATAATTAACAGAATTAAACTAGGGACATTTTTCAATGAAGAGAGTTATGGAAAACCAGGGGGAGAAAGTAAGTTTGTGTTGGGTTTTAAAGTCACAGAAAAACTGCCTATTTGTGATGTCAAGTAAAACTTTAAAAGGCTACTCTTTAAGACTGTTTCATCAATTTGGGGCTTTTTATAATGCAAGAACATAGTATTTAACACAAAAACTGCAAAGGAGAATTGGGTTAAATCCTAGCATTTCCAGAACACAGATAAATAGCTGCTTAATCCAACAGGGATTGTAACTCGAATTCAGTTTGTGAATGACTCAATTCCTAAATTTAAAATCGTTTAGCATGTGCAGTTTTGAATAAGAGCTTTATTTTTCATTTAATCTTCTAAATGTTCTCAATATGTTTTCATTACTAGGTAGCAGTAAGCAAAGTTGAATCCTATTTATTTCATTAAGAAAATTAAAATGCCATGTTTGATTTCCCTGATTTAGTGTAATAAAGTAGTCATTAGATGCAAAAATAAATATATTTTGAAACAAATAGCCTCTTTCCTCTCTCCGTAGTTCAATTTCCCAAACTAGACCTTTAAGTCCTAAAGACATTCAAACATATTCATCACATTCTCAGCTGTGATTTTAGCGCTAAGATCAAATGACTCTTCCCCTAGGACAACTGGCAGAGACATACAATCAGTTTTATGGCTGGCATCACTTGGATTCAGTTTTTTCCAACAAATTTAATCTCAACCTCTACCCATCACTAAATAACCAGGGTCAGTCCTAACTCTGAGGTTATCATTCACAGCAGTGACTGGAACCTACAGTGAATAAAGCTGGTCAAAGTCCCAAATCTGAAAGGTCTTCTCAGCACACATAGCTCATCCTCAAAATCCAACAACATATTCAAAAAGTTAAGAATGACAATTAAGGTAGGGAGGGTACAGTTGAAGTGGTAGAGCACATGCTTAGCACACGCAAGGTCCTGGGTTCAATCCCCAGTACTTCCCTAAAAATAAATAAATAAGTAAACTTAATTATCTCCCTCTCAAAAAATTTTAAAAAGAATGACAATTAAAAGAAGTACCCTGATCTTTTAGACAGAAGTTCCCCCCTTTAAAGAAGGCTCTGGTTGATAGGAAACAGTAATTGACTGCTGTCTATAGTTTGTGAGAGATCTTTGTCCACATGATTCTAAAGCCATATATTTCACTGACTTCTCCTATCCTTAAAGAACAAGAAGATAACAGAATATGACACAGAGAACTGAATTTTGGGGTCAAAAGACATAGATTCCGAGTTTTAGCTGTACCATCATCTAGTTCTGTGTTCTCATGTGAACCACGTTAAGGTCATTTCATCTCTAAAATGTAAAAACTGAACATTAAATGATGCCTACTATTCTTTCCAGGCCTTGCATGTTGTCAGTCTACATCAGTTACTGGATTGCTCCACAAGAAGACATTAAAGCACAGACGTTAATGTCTGCAGCACCTTTCTCGTTACTCTGGGTTGTTGCATACAAGATCAATCTCCTTTTACTGCGTGCACTTTGTTAACTGCAGCACATGGTTTTAATTCCATGCCACTTAGTAAACCTTCAATACTCCTCTATGTTTGTGTATTTGCTATGCCAACTCTCTCCTGACTAACCAGGCTGTTGCGTTTAAAAGGCCAGTTTATTTGCCACTAATTTATAATCCTTTGCATATCTAGTTAACAACCATATGGCTTGTTCTCCTTTAGCTGAGCAATAAAAAGCCTACTGAATGAGACACACCATCTATTTTAGCTAGCGTTAAAAGACGCACCTTGAGATAAAATGACCCCAGAGAAGTCAGAGGAAGCCAGTCACGGTAATAAGGAAGGGAATCACAGATTACTAAGTCTCTCAAAGCAGGGCCAAACAAAGTCCTCAAATACAAAGCCATCAGGAAGAACCACTGAACATAAGGCGTCTTTTACTTTCTTAGATGACAGCAGGATAATGTCCATCAACTAGAATGGGCACAACAGTGCTAAGCCTGCAAACTAATGTTCATAATGTCACCTGCCGGCTAGGTGATTCAGACATCATTTAATGAGCACCTATTGCGTGCCAGGCATTGTGCCAGGTGCTGGGGATACAGAGATGAGTAGGACAAGGTCCCACGAGGTGCTCACAGTCTAACGGAGGACATAGGTGAACAGCTAATCGCAATATAACATGGTAATAAATGCTATAATAGACGGAGAGCTTCAGTGAGAAGGTAGAAAATGAGCCACAAAGAGAAGAATGCCGAGGGCATTTCTGGCAGCAAGAATGGCCAGGGCAAAGGCCAGGAGTCAGGGAAGGATGTGATCTTTGGAGGAATGTGGAGAGATGGCACCTGTGAAAGGACTTCGAGTACGTGGGAACAGGAGTGGCAGAAAGAAGTGTGAAATTTTTATTTTATAGAACGAGGAACCAATTTTGGAAGAGTTATCAGAAATAGCAATAGCTAACCTGCACAAAAAAGCAATGTGATTTCTTTCCTCCATACTTGAAAGAACTCTGAAGAGAATTCGTCTTAACCAGTGTTGCTAGGGCAGTTTCTTTTGATTATAGTGGCTTCTCGCCGGAAAAAAATTTCTAACACCTTGGCAATTACATTCTCTCACTTCTACTAATTTTTGGTTGTGCACCTGGATTTTCTAAGGGCCTAGTACAAGGCCACTGGGAAATTTGAAAATACTCTAATTTTAGGAGGCCAACATATGTTACATGTTCAAACTACAATAATGATACATGCAGAAATGCATTTATAAGAAATGTAACTAGAAACACAAAAGGAGTCAATGAGTAATGTTTTTCATTTTTCCTCTCACACATTTCTCACTTAAATCATTTATGTAAGCTATGACTTTAAAATGCCTTCTTTTTTCAGCTATAATCTTGAACCAAAAAGATTCAGAAAGTAAATCCTTAAAAAAAAAAAAAAAAGCAGCTAATTTTTAAAGTGAAACAATCTTGCATAAGCCCTAATTATCACTTCAGTGTTGCAGTCTAGATCTATATTTGAAGTGAAAAAAAAATACATTTCTTATAAGGTCTCTGGAAGGAGTGAGGAAAGCCACTATTATTTTAATCGGAGTGACTTTAAAATCACAAGCTAAATTGTTAACACCAACATGGAATAAATCGGTAAGTAGGTCTAAAGTCATTAGATAAAATAAAAGGAGAATGCAAAATCAGTAAATGGAATCTTTGCCCTTTCTTTGCAGTAAGACAGTTTGCAAGAGTGCACTCCTCAGCTTCTGTCAGTCACGCTGTGCCTTATTATTCAATAACCTCTCAGGAGAGAATAACACAGGTAAAGATTCCCAAACCATTAGATTATCTTAGAAATACCCTCTGGCCCTTTCTTCTCCTTTCTTTTTTCAACAGGATCTATGTCCTCGTTTGCAATGAGATGATTCTGTGGGAATCATGATTGTAAGTTTTAGAAAGCTGTCTCAAAACAGTGAATCAACAGAGCACTTGACTCACACCTTATTTTAGGAATGAGTTCTGGGGGTACAGCTGCCAGCCAGTTACTTTCTCTCTGAGCCTCATCCATCTTTACTTCCATAACCGGGTTACTGCCTCAAAGTCGAGATGCTCTTCCTTTTAAATCCTACTAGCTAAATAGCCAATCAAGCTCTTGCCTGGGGTCCAGCAGCTGGAGGATCCCCCAGGAAGCTGGGTTCAAATCCAGACAGCCTAACTCCAGAGTTCACATGTCAACCACAATTGTGCACTCCCTCCTCCCTCTTATACAACTCATCATCTAAGTGGGAGATTCAAGAACACCTGGGAATGAAATGCTGGAGACATTCGCATTCACGCAATGATAGCAATACTTATATAACACACAAAATCACAAAAGAAATACAAACAGCCAATAAATATTCAATTTCCCTTGTCATCAAAGATATGCAAATTAAAGCCATAGGACAGCTTTTTTCACCCAGCAAATTATCAAAAAAAAAAAAATTAAGTATAATATCCATGTTGTCAAGAATGCTTCAGAATGAAACTTTTATACATCATTATGGGATTATAATTGAAATTACTTTCCTAGAGAACAACTTAGCAATGTTTATCAAAAGCTTGTAAAATGTTGATGCACAAAGTCAAAAAATCCACTTCTAGGAATTTCATCAAATAATCAGACATGCACAGAAATAAAGATACCCACTAAAGCACTATTAAAAATAGCGATGAGAAACAACATGAAAGTCCAACAATAGAGTTGTTAATATAAATTTCAGTATAACTATTAAAATATCCTCTTTTCGGGAATATTTAGTGACCTCCAAAAACATTCTTAATGTTTTATGTAATGCAAAAAAGAATATAAAATATGATCCTAATTTCACAAAAGCAAACATACAGGTACAAATAGGAATTAAAGAAATCAAACGAAAAGACATCCAATTCCGTTTTTTTCCTTGAGGCCCCTGGTTCCATGGAGGGTGTGTCTCCACACCCCATTTTGGTCCATCCCCACCCAAATGTCCTTGGACGTGTGAACCAAGAGGGAAAGTGTAAAATGCCTGCAGTCCTATCCTTCCTTCATAATCCACCACACATAAATACCGACATAAATACCCAAAGAAACAAAGCCAAGAAATAGAAAGGGGGGCTGTGGGGTTAGAGCCACAAACCACACAAAATAACCACCACTAGGATCCCACAGTAATTATTTTATCATTACATTTAGCACCCACAACTTCTAATTTCAGTTTAGTACTACCTCACCAACTAAACTGTGAGATGGTCTACAATAATCACTGTCTCATGTAGCAGATCCTTATCATCTGTGCACTGAACAGTCATGTTTTTTACTATATTCCCAAGGAACTCTGAAGGTGTTAATCTGTAGATTTTGTCAGCTATGAACCTGACTCAGTGTGCAGTTAGAATGGATTTCTAGCTCATCATCCATTTCCCACATGTAAGTGAAGTATTGTTTTTATCTATACATGGTCACACATGCAGTAACTTCTTGAAAGAATGAAACTTTTATTTTCTTATGAAAGTCAGCACACAGGACCAATAATGTAGCTCTTGGATACATGGACAAATATAAGAAATCAAATATCAAACTCAGCAATGGCTCAGATTCAGAGCACAAACAAGCCCACTATATATTCTATAGGGAAACAAAAACAGGCAATTTATTAATCTTTCAAGAAGTGTTCCAACCAGTAGATTGGGTTAATACCAAAGAATGCAATTGCTGGATTATGTGGTAAGAGTACGTTTAGTTTTGTTGGAAACTGCCAAACTGTCTTTGGAAGCAGTTGTACCATTTTACATTTCTACCAAAAATCAATGAGAGTTCCTGCTGCTCCACATTCTCACCATCATTTGGTGGTGTCAGTGTTTTGGATTTTTGCCGTTCTAATAGGTGTGTAGTATTATCTCATTGTGTTAATTTGAAATTCTCTAAAGACATACAATGTTGATCATTTTTTCATATGCTTATCTGTCATATATATATATGACAGATGAGATGCCTGTACAGATCTTTTGACCATGGATTGTGCTTTTGGTGTAGCATCTAAAAAGGCATCGCCAAAACCAAAGTCACCTAGGCTTTCCCTTATCTTCTAGGAGTTTTATAGTTTTGCATTTCACATTTAAGTCTATGGTCCTTTTTGAGTTAATTCTTGTCAGTTATTTTAATAAAGAAAATTTAAATAAGGAATTAGAGAACTAAAAAGGCAACAAAGAAGCTCTGAGGTGACATAGATACAGTTACTGCAAGAGGAGCAAAAGGAAGTGGTTGAATTGATGCTTAGAAAAGGGGCTTCACAGAGCAGGACCCAAGCCACTGCGAAGATGGCATTGGGCAGCTGGCGCTGCTCTCTCTGAAGGTCACAATGAGGGCAGCACTGTGAGTGTGGAAAAAACAGAAACAAGAACCAACTGTCACTGCATATGCTTTAAGGTTTCTTGTGTCCTCATACAGAATTGGCCCCTTTATCTTCATGGACTGTCTCTCTTTTATCCCTGATAATTTTCCTTGCTCTGAAGTCTGCTTTGTCTAATATTAGTGTGGTTATTCCACCTTTCTTTTGGTTAGTGTTACCGTAGTTTACCTTTTTCCATCCTTTACTTTTAATCTGGTCTTTATGGTAAAAGTGGGTTTCTCATAGAAACAGAAAGTAGAATGGTGGATACTAGCGTCTGGGGGTGGGGGAGATGGTGAGATGTTAGTCAAAGGGTATAAATTTCCAGTTATAAGTTGAATAAGTTTGTGAGAGCTTATGTACAGCTTGGTGACTACAGTTAATAGTGTGATATTATTTACTTGAAAGTTGCTAACAGAGTAGATCTTAAATGTTCTCATCACAAGAATAAAATGGCAACTATGTGAGGAGCTGGAGGTGTGAGCTAACACTACAGTGGCAATCATTTCATAATACGTAAGTATATCAAGTAAACATGTTGTACACCTCAAACTTACACAACGCTGTAAGTCAATTATATATCACTACATGGAAAAAATACAAAAGCAGGTTTCTTGTAGACAACATATGGTTGGGTCTTGTCTGATCCACTCTGAGAGTCTCTGTCTTTTAATTGGTGTATTTTAGACCATTGATGTTTAAAGGGATCACTGATATAGTTGGACTAATATCCACAACATTTATAACATTTTCTATTTGTGGCCTTTGTTCTTTGCCTCTTTTTTGTCTTATATCTTTCTGCCTTCTCTGGTTTTAATTAACCTTTCTATATGATTCCATTTTTTTCTCCTCTCTTAGCATATTAATTATAGCCAGCCCTGTATATCCATGAGTTTCACATCAGCAAATTCAAGTTGCATCTGTAGATGCAAAACCCAAGGGTATGGTTGACTGTATACTACTTTTTTTACCCTTTTTAGTGGTTGTGCTTGAGTTTGCAATATACATTTACAACTAATCCAAGTCCTCTTTCAAATAACACTGTGCCACCTCATGGCTAGTGCAAGTACCCCATAACAAAGTATTATTATCTCTCCCTCCTGTTCCTTAAAACATTGCCATCATTCATTTCATTTATCCATAAGCTATAATTATGAAAAACATTAATACTACTGTTATTGTGAACAAACTGTTATCTGTTGATTTTCAGTTTGTTCACCTTTTTTCTTATTGTGAGGACAGGAGTAGTGACTTTTAAGCTCCTTAGATGCCAGAACAGAAGCCAGAAGTATCTACTTTTAAGTAGATACTCATCACCAGTATTTGTTATATAGAGTCTGAAAATTCTATCTTGGTTTCAAACTATTGTTTCTCAACACTGTCTATGCCTTTTTTAACTGAGGGGAAACCATTCCCAAGTGTGAAGGCTCTCATTTTATAGCTTTCAGGAGATTATCCTATTTTATAAGTTTTAAGAGGTTAACATTTCTGAATGATTCTTAATTTTGCGTTTATGGAAGTATTAACACTGTCCTGGTGATGTACTCAGTTGATTGAAAAATTCAATTAGCTAAAAGTCTATGACCCTGCCCTTAAAGAGGTAATAAATTATATTTTAAATGTTAACACTGCAAAGTGTAAAGCAAAATGTACCTTCAAATATACCCATCACCCTTCACTTATACTTAAGAACATGGCTTTGGAGGCATGTCTTCAGATCTTAACTCTTCCCCTCATTAGCTTTGTCGTCATAAAGCCTTTTCTTATCCTCATTTCCTCCTTCTATAAAATAAGGGTAATAAAATGTACCTCACTGGGTTATTATAAAAGGTGACTTTAAGTGATTTGCCTGTAAGTTCATGGCATAAATACTTGCTGTTGCTATTGTGGTGCTTGTTGTTTCTATTATCGTTAGGCTGTAACTCATTTACCTGCTATTGCCACAGTTGAAAATATTTCAATTACAGAGACCACACCACTCTGCGTAAGGCACACCTCAGCTGTATCTATTCTGCTTGGACCATTACAGCCCCTCCGATTTCCTGGGAATGAATTATGTAATGAAAAGTTTTCCATTCTTTATAAAACCCATCTCTTTATAAAACCTAGTCCTGATTAATCCACATGTAATGCTACTTTGTACATTAAAAAATATGAACCAACAAAAAAGGAAAAGCAAGTGAAAACTTTTCGAGTACAAACATGATGTTAAAAGCATTGGGAAAAAACTCTATAAATAAAACAGCAGCTAAAATACTTTTTATAGCAGGAACTGATTTACAGAACTGCCTTTAAATTTCCATTTAGTACTACTTTTCTTTCTAAAGGTCTAATTCCACTTCTGAGACACCAATTCTCAAAATGAATGAGCTTTGTAAACTCCTCAAATTGAGTGAAATTTAAATTATACCAAAACTTTCAAACTCAACAGCCTTAATCCTGTAGCTTTTCATAGTCAACCTGTATTTGTCTGAGTTTGGTAATAATGAATTTTTCTTCCCCAAGTTTTGTCTGTGCCAGCAAACCTTTTCCAAAATTTAAAGTGAAATTCTAAACTGAAAGGAACTTTTTCAGAATACGAGGCAAATTTGTATCCTTTCCCATAATTATTAAGGGAACTAAAATAGCTTTTTTAAATGAATAACCCAGTTGCTTTTCACAGCAAGCACAGAAAAGATACTAAGTTCTTCAGATAACTGTTTAACTTCCCTCCTGTGGGATTTGGATTTAAAATTCTCTTCAAAGTAGTTGAATGTGGGCTTAGTTATTCAGTGACAGAAATTAACGTTACATTTCAGGAGCCAAATCAGAGAGGTGACCTGTACTCCTGGACACGAGTGGTCTTGCTTTCTTCATGGAATGAACCACAGAGAAGAAAGCCGTAACAGTGGTGCCCCCTTACCCATGGGGTATTCGTTCCAAGACCCCCAGGGGATGCCTGAAGCCAGGGATAGCCCTGAATCCTATTTACGGTAGCTTTTCCTATACATACAAACCTATGATAAAGTTTAACTTATAAATTCGTTACATTAAGAGATTAACAACAGTAACTAACAATAAAGTAGGACAATTATAACAACATACTATAACAGAAATTATGTGAAAGCAGTCATGCTCTCTTTCAAATTACCTTATTGTACTGTGCTCCCCCTTCTTCTTGTGATCATGGGAGATGATAAAATGCCTGTGTGATGAGATGGAGTGAGTGAGTGATGTAGGCCCTGGGATGTATGCTTGGCTGCTACCGACCTTCTGACAGCACATCAGAAGGAGAAGCACCTGCTTCCAGTGATCCTGGCTCATCGAGCCATCATGTTAATGGTTGGATGTCAGGAGTAGAAGATGCTGATGGCCGGGGATCCCAGGCCAGACAGAGCTGGAGGGTGTGAGACCTCATCACTCTTCTCCGAACGACATGCAACTTAAAACTTAAGGATTGGTTTATTTCTGGGATTTCCCACTTAATGTTTTTTGACCTCAGTTGACGACTGGTAACTGAAGCCATGAAAAACAAAACCTCAGATAAGGGGGGACAACTGTACTTTCTAACGGTTAAGCCACTCTTAGTTTCTAAACTTTTATTATTTCTCCCAAATTAAGCAGCTGTTTCAAACCATTTCATCTAAAAACAAACTGAATAAAATATACTTTTCCGCAAGTATGTGAAAATTCAATAAGGAAAAGCATTCATAAGGAGGCAGTGAAAACACACCTGCAGACTAATTTATTTATGTGCAACAGTGAGCTGCAGCCTAAGGAAATACGGGAAATACCTCTGACGTGCGTAGGCAGTGGTATGCCCACAGTGGAACACAAATCATCAGTGGGTATCTGAGGCCTTCTTCCTTCATTTTGTTTCTCTTATGCCCCCTAAAATAATAAATGCTACTTTCAGTGAAAAGAAGTCAAGATGGGTATTTAGCACAAGAATGTTTCTTCAGGGAACAAACTTTAGTTTTCGTCCCAAACCAGAATACCTGAATCTTCTGAACCAAAGTGCAAAGAGAGATAAACAGGCCATTGGCTAATGCTCCATTTAAAATACGATGGCAGAGAGAGGTCATCAGGTTTTGACTGTATGCATCTTACGCTAATGAAATGACAGATTTATCAGAACTTCCTCACGGAGTCCATAATGCTCCCCTTAAAAGCCATCATTGTTTTTGATGATGCAATAAGGAATCCAATATTTAGGTTGATTTTGATGACCTTGAAATAATAGGTAATTTACTGATGAGTAAAGCTAACAATATATTTTAAAAACAACCTAGGTTAATCTTTTTGAAAAAGCACTAAGATTTTAGAAATTGGGAGTATTATGGCATGTTCATTCCCTTATCTCAAGAACTTTGGAAGACAGGGAAAGGACAGGAAGGGTGTACCTTGCCAGCTGCCATCCACGGGGTAGTTCTATAGTCACTGTCACTGGGCCAGTGAGAACAACAGTCATCTGAGGTTTATTAATCAAAGCACCAGGAGGGATTAAGGTGAGAACATAGCACTTCAGAGCTTTAAAAAAATACATTCAAATGCTTTAACCTGCTGGTGATCAAAATAGACCTGTGAAATAGGCAAACAGACAGGAGATACTCTAAAGAAGCCAGGATTCTAAAGTAATTTGTCCAAGGTCACAATGCCAATGAGAGGCAAAGAAGTAATTCTTAATCTCAGATATTGTTCATGCACAGAGAGAGAAAGGAAGGAAGGAAGGAAGGAAGGAAGGAAGGAAGGAAGGAAGGAAGGAAGGAAGGAAGGAAGGAAAGAAGGAAAGAAAGAAAGAAAGGAAGGAAGGAAGGAAGGAAGGAAGAAGGAGAGGAAGGCAGACTGAGAGTCCTAGGGCTTAGCCCCAGGACTTCACCCCAAAGTGGCCTTTTCCATTCTATGACTCCAACTTATCAAATGCATGTGGATTATTCCCAACTGTATAACTCCCTTCCAGATCTCTCCTCTGAGCATGACACATACATATCCATCTGCATCTGCAACATCACCACTTGAGTATCTAAAAAGCCAATCAATCCTAGCAGGGCTCTTGTTACTCCTCCTCCCCAAAGCTGCTCTTCCCAGGTTTCCTCAGCTCAGTGGTTGACACACCATTGCTCACGTTGGCTGGGAATCATTTTAGTCTCTGCCTTTCCTCTACCCCTGCATTCCATATCCAAGGCATCAGCAAGTCTGGTAAGATTCCTCTTCTAAAATACTGTATCCCTCAGTTCTACCACCTTTCCCCACCTCCACTCCCTACTCAAGTCCAAACCACCATCACCTCTCTCCTGGACCAGTGCAATCGTCGCCTCACTGACCATCCTGCCTCCCTTCCTGCCGCAGTAAAATCTGCTCTACACACAACATCTAAGCTGAAATCGTGACCCTTTCATGTGCATTTAAAATAAGGTGCAAGCTCCCATAAAAGCCCACTTAGCTATACCTACATTTTCAGAGCTTCACAATGCTTCTTATTGTTTAGTGTCTCAGAAATAAAGCCTCAGTGTTGTTATGGCAGGACAGTGGGAGAGGGAACGTGGAGAGTTGGGACTTGAACCAAGTCTTTCAAATGTCGTTTTCATTAAGCCATTCAACTTTCTAATGATCTAGTCCCAGAAATTTATCTGTGTCTGTTTTCTTATATGTGATACTATAATAAAACTGCTTCCCCTCCCACCTCACCTGGTGATTAACTGGATCAAATGAGATAACATACGTGAACAGACTCTGAAAACATAAAGCGTTGCAAACATAAAGTAGTACAAACGCATAGTAATGCAGAAATGGTGCTCAAGCATGGGGTTTTCCGAACCTTTGTTTATAAGAAAGCGGAGTTAAGTTAAATCTAGCTAAAATAATTGACTTTTGTCTCTCTACACCAGAATACATTTTGGCTGGTTTGAGCCTTTTCTATTGCCTAAGAGGGTTGGTGCTAGACAAAAAAGCACGTGGTTGCCCTGGTGAACTTGCTGATTCCAGGCTGTACCTTACTGATAAATAAAAAATAACCAGGTAAATCCTACAAACACATTTCTGACTAAAAAGAAAATACGAAGCAAAAAGCTGCAGTTTGGAAGGAAGGCTGAGGAAAATCACCCTCACCTCGTCCAAAGTCTCTCTACTCTTCCTCTACCCTCTCTCCAGATGCGGAGGGCATGGCTCCAGAGAAGATGAAAACCCAGAGCTGCAGGGCCCTTCCAGACCTCAGGGACACAGGACGACTCCAACTCTGGACCATTTCCGCAGCTCCTGGAAGCTCTGCCAGCCGGCAGGAGCAGCAGCTGCGTGCTGGACCCATGTCAGGTTGGAGAAGCCCTCACGCCACCACCCCAGGATGCCGATGTTCACCTGGCCGTGCATTTGTATGTTAAGAAACTGGCCCTCAAGTATAAGTCTAAGTATAAGGCAAAACGCTTCTCATAAAATGAGTTTATCAATACACAATTTTATTACAGTCAGATTTATTGACAAAGGCATTGAGATATTAAAGAAATTTTAAAAACTGTGTCAAGATAAACAAGTTGCTGCATATAATCTTCCTTTCTTTGTGGTTGCCCCCAAAAAAGCCTACCAAATTGCATAATCGTCTCTACTTCTATACAAATTCATATTATTCAATTTAATTTTTCATTGATTCGCTTCAAGTCAGTTATCATTATTTTATTTCAGTTCTACTTAAGTTAACTGGTCCTTTAAGAAATAATACTTAGTGACATTTAATTTAGACTGTAGAAATGGAAAGTATGCCATAGATCAAGGGGCTGCAAACTATAAAAGGCCAGATGATATTTTAGGCTTTACAAGCTCCATACTGTCTCTGTCACATGTGTTTCTTTTAACAATCCTTTAAAAATATAAAACATTCTTAGTTCTTAGGCAGTACAAAAACAGGCCACAGGCTGTAATAATTGTGAACTAACAGCATATAGAACACAGCAGTATACACAACACGAATCAGCCTTTCACTTAAAACAAATCACACAGATTCAACAGGCTTCCCTTTTTCTGAAGCAGGTCCTAAAACTAAGAATGCTCTATACTAGAGAAGGATGAGGAATACACCCTGGCTATTTTCACCAGAGAAAATCTGCCCAGGTATTTTCCCTCCCTTCCTTAGGTGGTCAAGGACAAAAGATGTTCACTAAGAACTAGTGGAGATTCATTTAGAATGTACATATTTACAATGAGATTCAAAAGCCCAGGTTTATACAGTGCAGACTGATAAAAACACATATCCGCAAAGCTTCAAAAATTATCAATAGCTACAAAGCCAAGAAGTCAAAAATAGCTAGAATAAAATTCACTGATTCGTCAAAAAAGGGATATATTATTAAAATGGCTTTCTTTTAGGATCTCTGCACTAACAATTAAAAAAAAAAAAAGCACCAAAATTTTGTAAGGATAATGGCATACAAATGACTTGCCGTCATTGGTGTTTCTACCCCACAATGCAATGAAGTCCATGGTAGCTGAGACAATGGGGCTCTTACATAGCTGCTGCATTGTCATCAAGCAACAAGAGATAAAATGACAGGATTCAGCACTTGATTTAATACATTTTTACTATCAATAAACTATACTTCTATTATGCTATTCTTCTGGATGTAAATGGTCATTAGGCTAAGAATTATATTCAGTAATCTACAAGAGAATGCCAAAAAAAATGCCATAAAGTTAATACTAGGCATTCACCAAGTCTACGTGTCTTTATATTTACTGCTTCCTTGGTAGAAACAGCAAATAATAACATAATATGATTCTATTACTGAGAAGGTTATTTTGCCAAAATACTTAACTATAATATTTCTTCACTAAATATATCTTCATTAGCATTCAGATATTTTCAAATCAGTGTTGCAATTCATGAAAATTCAAGGAAATGGATGGTCTTTAAATATTTTAATACTTTAAAAATAAGTAGATTCAATCAGTTCACTTAGTTCAGCTATGTAAGGATACTGTCATCTGTCAAAGCATTGTATATCTGGCTAAATTTGTAGCATAAGAATTGGTGGATATCTGTTTCAGAGTGGTTTAGCAATCAGTTTTTAAAAATGAAATCCAAAAGCATGAATAGAATCTTATAACTGAAAGACTACAAGAGAAACAAATGTAAATTAAAGATGTTATGTGATTTAACAGGTTTAATAATCAATCATTGTAAGTGACACCCACAGCTCACCACCTCCATCCCGAAAGTCAGCACTTGGGAAGGTGACTATATTCTGCCTTGGGATCCAGAGTTCCCAGGGTTCATGGCAGGGGGTGCGGGTGGGGGAGTGGGAAGAGGGTATTCTTTCTTTTTGTATTATATCAAACAGCCCTTTGAAAAAGTTGTGACCAGTATTCAACTCAACTGGCCTGTGTGAATGCGGTTAAGAGGACTGGGATTAAACAGGTCCTTGCTGTCCTCATTCTTCTAGCGAATCAACAGACATGGAGAGTCTCACCAGGTAAATACTAAAGTGCAATGAAGGGCATTTATCATATTATGATTCACACAGTGGATGTCAAGTTTGACATTTCAGCCAAGCCCTCATAAATATCATGTCCCCACATGTCAATCAGAGATTGGTGTGTATGAATGAAGTCCATACAGGCCTGAGCAGGAGTTGCCTGGGTATGGATGTGTCTGCTTAAAATTCAATCTGTCTAATGAGGTTTCGCAACACGGTTAGATGTGTTTCTCTTATGTGGATAGAACTTTGGTTTTTTTTTTTCCTGTTTATATCTACCTTTTTTTCTTTCTACTGTCTCTTGGAAAAATTATGAGTTTCTCTGTAATATCAAAAGGCATGAGCAATCTAAAGATTAAGAATAAAAGCAGCTTAAGAGGAAATGAATTGCGTTCATCCCTTGGGCAGGTTCATTTTTTTCTAAAGCAGGAAGGAAGACAGCCAGTCTCTAAAACATCGATACATTCATTAGCCTGCTTGGTGGAGATGAAATGTTCACAGGATCCACAAAATGATCAAGTTGAGTGGTTAAGATCCACTGTGTTCCCACCTTCTAGTGCAAAGTGAACAAACCACCAGTTTGATTATTTCTGCTGAGATAATTCACGAGGCGGCGTTAACACAAAGTTCTCCAAACAGGCCCAGAGAGTCACAAAATCCAGGAGGCTCCAATCTCAAAATCACATTCTCCACTCACCACAGAATTCTAAAATCAGATTCAGGCTTAATCATTGGGGAACTATTACAAAACCAACTAAAAACAGAAATCATACTCGGCACAGTTTCTTCTCCTGACACTTGATGCCCCTTTTTATGCTTTGCTTTGTCTCCTTAATGTTTATCAATATCTAATATACTATATATTTTACCTATTTATTGTACCTATTGTCTATCTTGAGCATCAAATGTAAGCTCATGAGGGATGTAATATGTGGTGCTTATTTGAAAATAATACAAGAGGAGAAAGAAGGAGATGAGGCAATCGATGGAGCAGGAATGATCACAGGTTGACAGCATCGGAGCTGGGTGATGAGTTCAGATGGGTTCATTATGCTCTTCTGTTCACCATTGTGTAGGTTCATTAACCTTCATAATAAATATCAAAAACAAAATCTGACGAGGTCGGGTATGTTCAGGGTGGTGTGGCCATCAACAGATGAATGAATAGAGAAGATGTGGCATATATATTCTATGCAATACTGTACTCAGCCATAAAAGAGTGAAACTTTGCCATTTTCAGCAACATGTATGGACCTGGAGGGTGTTATGCTTAGTGCAATAAGTCGTATAGAGAAAGACAAATACTGTTGATATCATTTGCATGTAGAATCTTAAAAATACAACGAACTAGTGAATATAACAAAAAAGAGACAGACTCAGATATAGAGAACAAACAAGTGGGGAGAGGGAAGGGGTAAGCTAGGGATATGGGAGCAAGGGGTACAAGCTACCACATATAAAATAAATAACCTACAAGGATATACGGTACAACACAAGGAATAAAGCCAATATATTCTAATAACTATAAATGGAGTATAGCCTTTAAAGATGGTGAATCACTATGTTGTACACTTGAACTTGTATAATATTGTACATTAACTATGTCTCAATAAAAAAAAAAACCACATATAAATCAAGTTCTCTCCTCACCAAATTTTGAGGAAAAAAGCCATATATAAAATAAAAGAGCTATAAGAATATATTGTACAGCACAGGGATATAGCCAATATTTATAACTATAAATGGAATGTAATCTATAAAAAATCTGAGTCACTACGTTGTATACCTGAAACTAATATAATATTGTAAATCAATTACATCTCAATAAAAATAAAAAATTTTTAAAAATCTGTAATACCATTAACACTGCAATCTTCACCTTCCCTCATCCACCAATCAGAACAACACACGTTTTCTTGGCGGGACAGAGACATACCCCGTAATCCTTCCCTCTAGGTAACCTCCTAAGGAGACGTGGCACATGCCAGGCACGACTGCCGAACACCAAAGCTTGTCTCTTCTAAACAAAAAGTCTTAGGATAGCACTTCGGAAAAGAATCATCCATATGTCCATACCTTATGACTTCGAATTTTTGTCAAAGGGACTGATAACCACAATATCCCTAACAGTGGCTCCCTCTGCAGGGAAGGCAGGCGGATGAAAAGGAGTGCAAGCAACCCCCTTAGGGGGTCCCGGGTGTTCGATTAATCATCCTGCTTCAGAACCCACACAGGCTACGTGTATATAATACCTGTGTGCATCAAACAGCATGGAATGTAAGCAATTCTTTCACAGGCAAAGTATACAAAGATACCATGATATAAACACAACAAAAATAGTTAATGGAAGTCGTAATAATGAATATACTTGTTTTAACTCAAAGCCGAAATCCGCTAAGGGAGCTGAAGAGGCCTGTGTAAGCTTGCCTTCTCCTACACCAGCCAGGTTATTCTGGTCACAGGCAGCCTCGACAGCCTTCAGGGGCTGAGTCAGATGACCTTTCCTGATAGCACAGGCTTGCCATATCTGAGTGCTAGAGACAAAGCATCCACAGTCTCCTGAGTGAAGTGCTCTCGCCCGGCTCCCTGGGTTTTCTATTATAAGTTGCTTTTAAAAAAATGGTAGAAACAGGTCACCTCCCAGAGAATCCCAGGCTGATGGGATATGTACCCAGGAGACTGGCTGAGGGTCTCACGGGAAGTTATGGGTCAAGAGACCCTGCCAAAAGCCAAAGGAGTTCCCCTCTGAAGACGCTGCAGTCCTGCGGCTCCTTATACACATGGAATGCAATGCCAAGAGTCGATCCCTGGCTGCTTTTGCACTTAAACTTGTGAAGTTTATCATGGAAGATTTCACCCACTCAAAGAGGACATCCAGAAATAACACTGTCTGGACTAAAAAGAGAAACATCTCTCTGGCATGTGTGCCAATATCTGCTCCCACTTGTACTATTTTTCCCAAGTAACTACCCCCAGTTCCTTAAGAGAGGCAGAAGGAGACAGCCAGCACTCACTGTGTCACAGCTTTGTGGCAAAACATGCAAATTGCTGCAGGTTTTAAGAAATGCAAATACAATATGCATATTGGTTTTCTTAAAGGAGAAAGCAGACATAATCAGTCATCTCTTTCGTTTTCCATAACTCACATGTTTGTTTAGGACACATCTGAAAGGCAAAACTTTTTTGAAAAGGAGGGATGTTCCATTTTTACAGAAACTGGAAACAATTCATGTCAAGGGCAAATTTGGTATTCTCTTTAAGGCAAGGTAAACATACTGGTTTACTTCTTGCCAATTAAAGGAGAAATTATGAACAAAACAAAACAGCAAAAGACGGCCTATATGTTCCTTTGCCACCCTGTTTCTGTGTCCAAAAAGATGTTATGATATCTAAGGGAATGGTCATTAGTATTTTGGGTATTTATAGTTCCACATTCCCTCTTATCTCCCTTAAAACTCAAGTTATAGGAGGTAAGTAGGGAGAACGGTCGTAAAGATGCAGCACCAGGCAGTGAGGGGACCATTGGGGGACAGGCTCCAACCCAGATCCTGCTATTGAAAAGTCCTCCCTGTCCCCAACTCTAAGAGAAAGGAGAAGAGCTAAGAGTTCTAAAAAAAAACAAAAACAAAAGGCTTTGTCTGAAATGTAGGGTGGAGTCACTGTGAGAGCTCCCACTGCTTGAGATACTGCAGTACTAGAATAGACATTCACTCGCCACGTGCAGGGAAATTTGTGAAAAGCTGCACAGTTCAAAGACACCACACAATAGAATGAACAGAGTCCAGGAGGAAGACTGAATGAATGCATGGGGCTGCTGATCACAGGATGATGCTTTTCTCAAAGCCCTCTTTGAGGTAGATGGTACTGGAAGCAAAAGGACCATAATTGAAATAACTGGCAAGGAAGGCTGGGGACAGAGGACTATACTGGCCCCAACCTCCCTATCTGCTTGATTCTAACAGTACTGAAATGGACTACTTCTGGAGATTCAATATGTTTCAGTATTGTGAAACATCACCCATTTGTGATGATTTCATAAAACAGTGGAAAAGTGCAGACACCCTGGAATCAGTCCTCCTATGATTCTATCCTAGCTTCACCTGGCTGTGTGACAGCAGGTATACAACTTAACCTCTCTGTGCTTCAAAGTCTTCATCTGTAAAATAAAGATAATAACAGTGCCTATCTCATAAGACTATTGTGAAGATTAAAAAAAAATGTACATAAAGAATACAGCAATGACTAACATATAATAAATACTTGATTAGTTAAAGCTATTATTATTGTTAATATTGAACAGGCAGGAAAATAGGCAAGTAGTTTATGATCTCTGAGAGTCCTGTTAAATACTGCACTTCAGAGACCAGCTCATGATCATCCATCTCACTAGGACCACCACAAAATAAAGCAGGACAGGGCTGGAGGACAAGAATCATAGCGTTCTGAAGGCCCACGCAGGCAACGGCGTGCACAGAAAATAGCACAGAAGAGGAGCTGGAGGCCCAGGGTACTCACTGGACTCAGAATAACACAAAACTCACAGTCCAGACAGATTTTTCATATCAGGAAACACCCAATCTACTCATCATCCCCAACTCCAGGTTACTTTCTACTTCCAAAGGCACAGCTCTTACAATTCAACCTGAAGGCATGTGGACCTCTTCTACCCTGAGCATGCGGGGGGGGGGGGGGCAGGCTTACAATAATCTGAGGCCTCGATCGCTGTTTGCTTACATTCCTCAACTAGAATGACAAACTAGACTTTATCTTGATCCTTCTAATTAAACTCTGTTCAATCAAATTTTCTAGAGTGATGATAAGGTTCTCTATCTGTGCTGATTAACACAGTAGTTGCTAGCATATGTGGCCACTGAAGAGAAACTGAGTTTTTACTCCATTTAATTTTAATTTATTTAAATTTTAAAAGTCACATGTGGCTAGTGGCTACCATGTTGGATAGTGTGGATATAATCAGTTGGGAGTGGCCGTCAGCAGCACTGCATTGAAAGGGATCCTTATGTGAGTCTGGGTATCACAGGACAGAGTGCTGTGAGAGACCAGAGATGTCTGTTCTAGGACCGGGAAGGGCAGCCTTTGCCATATTTGCAGGCTCAGTTAAAGGATTTTAACTCCCCTTCCCTTTCTCTCTTTTCTAATAGCTACACTAATTCTCAGACAGTAGAAAGTCACTTTCTGCTTTTAGAAAAGATAAGATTGGCTGGAAAGAACCAGATTAAAAAGAAGGAAAAAAAAAAAAGAACTTCACCCAGGATACTGCATATTGCCCCATGGTACTGACAGAAAAAATACTGGTTTGTGGCAGTTTTACGGAAGCACATAAAATCAATAGAAGGTTACACTATGAATTATTTTAAGCAGTGTTGTAGGCTTTTTTCAGTAATGTTACAGATGTGTGCAATGGACAAGTCATTAAGATGATTCGATAAATAAAAAAATAGATTGCACAGAGTAAACCACATTTTCCATTTTAAATGCAGAAGACAGACTGAAGCCACTGCAAAGAAACCAGCACGCCAGGGTTGAAAGCACACGTCCTCCAGCACTTCACCTTCCAAGAGAGAAACAGAATTCTAACATCTGATTGTTTCACAAATACAGCAGCCCTGCCTCCATGAAATACCAGCCTGGAGGAACCAAAAGATGACAGGTACAATACTACCATCACGAGAAGAATCAAGAACAAGTATTCTCATTTCCAGACCCCAGGATGGATTCCTGCAAAGCCCTCCCACGGGAAAGCTATTTCAAATGCCCCTAAAAATTTGGTTCCGCAAAGCTTCAAGATAAGAATCATTCTGAAACTCTTCTTCCAGGTTCAAATACGTATAAACAAAACGGCACCTATTTCCATCCCAGAGCTTGAACCCAGGGAAGGTTCTAGAATTATTCGCCTCTCCCAAACCCTGAGACATCCAAAGGAGAGTCAGTTGGTCCCTTAATTCAACTATTCAGAACAGAACCACATCAAAGCAATGAGCTGTACCACCCACCTTCCTCCTTAAAGAGTCCCCAGTATCTGGCACAGTAAGATAAGGAACTGCTGACAAAAGTTACTACTTCCCTGGGATTCTGTACACAAAAATTCACCTTGGGATTTTACCCAAGAAGGTCCATTTAACTCAAGTAGCAAAGGACTTTTACAAGCTGGTCAGCCTCATGGCTTGACTCCTAAAGAGGGCATCCTAGTAAGACCCTCGCTACCCAGGAAGCTAAGGTTACAGTAAAATGTCAACCATTATTTGTTTAAATAGAATCCTTCGACGTCCAAAATGAAAAAGTGGTCATTGTTCGTCCTGAAAACAAATGAACTGTTGTACTTTTTCCTGAACGAATACATAACATCGAGTTTAAACATTAACCTCAGGAAATCAGAAATAACCTCTTCTCTTACCTCCACTATTGTGGTTTCTGCAGCTTTGCACATCGGCAGGTTGAAATTCCTTGCACTTTTCCTAAATTAGGGGTGGGGGAAAACAAGGAGGTGGGGAAAGAAGACCAAAAATAAGGAGTGTCTCTCTCAGCTTTAATTATTAGTTTAAAATAATTTTTGTAAACTAGGACTCTGAATCCTTTTAAAAGAGTGTATCATATTTTCCATAAGTTTCATAGCTATTTCATAAATAAAAACAACACAATGGCCACTTCATTAAATTGCACAGTTTTTTACGGGGCTAAGAAAAAGAGGGACTATTTTTCACCTTCAATATATATTACACACAGAAAAATAAAATGGATATTAATAAATCTACTCTAAAGCTTATTTCTCTAAACCTTTTGAGACGCCACTTTGTTTCTATAGTTAAATGTTTCACTAAACTTGCTCTTGTTAAAATATTAAGAAAAGCAGCAAGTACTTTATACGAGAAGGTATGATAATTATATTCTCTATTAAAGAGAAGCCTATTGCTGAAATTAAATGAAACATTCATGGGTAATTTGTGAGTCACCTACAAAGATCGTTCTAGAGAACCAACTTCAAATGAAATTTTTTAAAGTACAACACCCACATTAGACCCAGTGGTGTAAAAATTTCATGAAGGGGCCAATTTTCCTGATGGTTCTGCATTCCCAAGTTCTTAAACTAATGCGCTTCCTCCAATCATAAAAATTTAAATGTATTTTATTTTCTGAGAGGGTAAACTGATGGAGGAATTTTTTCAGTAAAGGGAAATAAGTCACAGCTATGTCTTATCAGCTCTTTTATGCCACTAATGTTTCTTTCACCTGGATTCAAGAATACATAGGGTGTCCTTGAAAGAGGAATCTTTGTGTCCTTTCACAAGGTAGTGTTGGATGCAGACATCCAACATCAAAAGCCCCAAGGGCAGAGTGGCCTGAGGTGAAAGCACTCAGGGCTCTCCCCCCTCAACAACGGCCTCGCCAGACCTCTGTCCCTGATGTCCCATTAAACATGAAGGTCACCTAGAGGTCAGTATCTTAAGGACCCAGGCCACCTGACCACTGGCAATGAGCACTTTCATTTCACACCAAAGCTCAACAGCTACTGAGCAGAAACCACACGTATAACGTCTGTGCTAGGAATAGCCCTCATGCCGTCTTTAGAAAACAGAGCCAGGCAATAAAGCACAGGATAAACTCATGGAAATATTTTAAATAATTCATTTCCATTTGCTAATATACAATTTCATTAATCTTTAAAAAAAAAAAAAACTAAGTTTTGCAAACATTGCACCAAGGTGTCAAAGTCGGCATCGTTCAAAGGGTCCTCTGTAATTGCCAAAATTAGCTGTAATTTCAAAAACTGGCTGAATTCAAGATATCAAATATAGTATTAGTCTCATATAAGATCTTCAGAGATGAACAAAAACAACACTGAATGTGACCATTGAGAATTTAATTGTGATCATATCAAAGCTGCATTTGGTAAAGACAAAAAAAAATCACTAGCTAAAAGCAGCAGAGGACACTATTATGGAAAGAAAATTATTTCTGTAATTTAACAAGTACAGTCTTCAAGGCCAAACATTTTGGAAAACTTTTCTGTGTACATTCAAAGGTGGCATAATTTTCAAAAAAACAACTGTATAATCCCTAAACACAAGATACTAAATACTAGGTATTTACTATGCTTAGGGTAAGCAAAAGACATGGAAATCTATTAAATGGCTTAATATCTGTGGCTATCCAGACAATGAGAATAAAAGTTCCATATTATTAAGGTTACCCAACTTTTCAGACGTAATCTTTACAAGCATTTCCTAGTAGATACCAGTAGTCTTGGAAAAAGACTAACCTAAATGATTATTAATAATATTTTCCCAGAATATCAAAGCAAGTTAGGCATTTTAAGACAATACATATAATAACAATGTCAAATTAAATATAATCGTGTGCTTTTGTCACATTTTCTAAGCATGTTGCAGCACTGCAACTAGTCTTGGCAACTGAAATACAGAGGGGCAAAAATAACTTGTATGTGTCTACACACAAGTGCACATAGTCAAACAGTTAACAAGCAGTGCACCATGGACACCAACCAATCAGAACAGATGTCCTCAGGGACACCCAACCAGCACCACCACACAGCAGTAGTCCTGCACAGACACACACATATATATACATATGTGGGTGTGTTTGATTTTAAGCCATTTTTTAGATAAATTTTAAAACACCAAATAGATTAAGATATTCATTTTGTAATGATAATTTCAGAAATACGAAGTTGCTGAAATGCATTACATTAACAATTTTGAAAAACCATCGTACTACCTGAAAATCACATTTCCTGCTCGGTCTGCCTTCCAGGCTTTCACCAAAGCAAAATCCCCCGTGATTGCTTCCTCCAAAATAAAATGCTGACCATCAAACTCCCTCACCTGCAGGAGACAAAGAGGACGTGGTCAGGATCCGCACAGGCCCTGTTTGGCTGTGATACATGCTCTAATAGAGGAAGATGGTTAGGGATACAAGCCTTGTTGAGGAAGGTTTCTAGAGAGACAAGATCTAAACTGAGGCTTCAAGGATGAGTAGCATAGGCAACCAGGACTTAGTCAAAGTGGTGAGGAGGAAATGGAGGGAGCAGCATGTGCAAAGGCCCAGTGGCATGACAGAGCTTGGTAAATTTAAGGAACTGAAGGTCTTCATGCTTAAGGCACTGACCGTGTGTGAGAGCATTCATGTTATTATTTGTGTGAATAAGTTACACCTTGAACGTGAAAAATAGCCCCTTTCTCTTCACCCTAGAAAAAAACCATACAAGTTACATGAAATGGGCAATGTATTGTGTTTTTACCTAAAATAGTCACAAAAATACATTCATCTCTCCTAATTAACCTATAATCATCTGTTGAGATTTTAATTGGGATTCCTAAAATTTGTAGAAAATTTGGAGAGAGGTGACATGCCATGTCCCCCCAACCCTGACCATAATATAAGCATTACTTTAAGTCTTCTTTTACCTCCTTCAATAGTTCTGATTCCCTCACACCAAAAAAAAAAAGTTTTGTATATATTTTTTAGGTTTACTCATGGGTGTTCCATAGTTTTTGATGCTACTGTGAATGTTGCATTTTATCTACTACGTCTTCTCTTTTGTCATTACTGGTCTAATGGAATGCTATTGATTTTTGTATGTTTATTGACTTTTAATTCCACTCCGAGTGGGAGGAGAGGCGAGAAGAGGCATAAAGCAAAACTATGCCATGGCATTTTGTTCCTTTTTTCTTTATGGGGACTTAGCTCTGGGAATTAAAACAAAGAAGAGAGGAAACAACGTCAATACCGAGTCTCCATCACCACACAGACAGGAGCCCTTCGAAGGCTGGACTCCATTCTCATGCCTACTGCGCCCCCTGGCGGACAAATGTAAGCATTTTACAGAAAGCTTCAGTAGAAAGTTCACGCACAGCTACTTTTCTTTAATTGTGGTTTAAAATAGAAATCCTTTCTTAAAGAACAGCTTCTTTTAAAGACATTATCTCACTTTCCTCCTAGAAAAGATTAATGAATTTAGGGGATCATTTATGAATGAGGACCGAATTGATATGATCTTAGACAAATTATACAGAAGATATGTGAGTGATGCATCGATACAGTTTTTAAGAGTCGTATGTATTTCAAAGTCATCACCAATGGTGGCAGTTGTTGAGCCTTTTACATACAGATCTAGGAAACTGCATACACATCTAAATATATGCTAACTGAGGGCAAAGTTAAAAAGCTGGCATTTTGTTCTATTCCAATTATACAATTTCCCGAAGGGAATGAATGTTAGCTAATCTAAAACATAAAAACAGGGAAGGTACTGCTTTCGTCAAACTAGCTTTTTTTTTCACTTGGAAAAGTTGTGCATTTTACAGTTCCCCACTTCCTCCTCTGCAGTCCTTCCTTGAATCCACTCCAATCAAGTTTTCACCATTCCAGAAAAGTCCTCTACTGTAGAAAGAATCACTCTTTAGGGTCACCAATGACCTCCATGCTTCCAAATCCAATGGTCCTTTTCCAGTCCTCTCTACCCAGCCCCTTCACACTCTGACTCAGCTGATCACCCCATCCATTGTAAAAAGCTCCCATCTTTCAAATCACCAGACTCCCCTCGGTTTCCTCTTCACTCACTAGACACTCTTTCCCATCTTACTTGCTGCTCCATTTCCTCTTTTCAACCTTTACATATCAGGCCTCCCTCTTCTAAACCCTCAAATGCAAAAGAGGTGCTCTCTCTCTGCACTCTGGCCCAAGCCACTCATTTGGTCCCATAGAATTCAGTACATATGCGGATGCCTCCCAAGTTCCTGTTCCGGCTCTCAACGCTCCCCGAGCTGCAGTCCACTGAGCTCCTCCTCTTAGAGGCTCATGAACATCTCAAACGGACCAAGTCCTAGACAGGGCTCTCTGATTACCTCCAGGCTTGGCCCATCTCAGTAAGCAGCACACTTGATTCCTGCCTGCTCTTACTCAGTAAATCCTATTGCCTCTACTATCAGCTAATATTTCAATTCCAGCCACTTCTCACAAATTCCACTATTACTACCTTAGTCTAAACCACCTTCCACTCCCATCGGTATTAACACAACAGCCTCTTCAGCTCTCTTGCTGCTTCTGCTCTTGGGCCCCCACCAAAAAACTCATTACCCAACGGCCACGGTGATCCTTCCAAAATGTAACTCAGACCACATGGCTCTCCTGCCTCTACTCAGAACTCCAGTCCTCCCACCCTCTGCCTCAATTACTCTGTTCCGGTCTCACTGCCCTGCTGTTCCATGCACAAGGCAAGCCTGCCCCAGGACCCTGTCCTTCCCCTTCCTAGAACACAATCCTATAACTTTCACCCAGCTCATTCCCCTATTTTATTCAGGACTCTACCAAATGTCAACCCCTCAGAGAGGTTTTCCTGACTCAGCCTGGAACACCACCTCCCTGGCCACTGGGCACTCTCTCTGCCTTTGCCCGACTTGATTTTTGTTCACAGCACTTCCAGTGCTGATGTGGAGAGTTTGTTTCTCCGTTCCCTGTCAGCTCCTCCACTACAAGGAGACTTGGTCTAGGCGCTCCCCTTTCCACCGCACTTAGACTGGTATGTGACAAAGAGAAGGACCGCAAGGAGTATCACTGATTTGAGGAGTTCACTCACTTCCTCTTCCCACTATAATCAAGGAAAACAAAGGGCTAACAAGAATCATTTCAAGAAATTATTTGTTGTATTCCTAGGGGATTCAGACAAAATTACAGAATTGCTGGATTCATGCACCTGACTCCAGGCTGAAATGAACCCAGGTATTCAGAACAGATTCTAGTCTATCCTACGCTTTCCCAGGGTAAGCTAATGCTGTAACTTCCAGAAAGCTCTCAAAGCATTCACCCGATTTTGCAGGGCATCTTTATCTACATTAACTCAGATCCATTTTAATAACTAGGTGCCTGTCTTTTACTTTATCAAAACTTTTTAAACCTAGTTAGGCAGTAAAGAAGCAAGATAGAATATGAAAATGTTAATAAAAGCCTTGAGTCAATATAGGTCACTCTAAGCCCCAGATGGAGACACTGCTGGAGACAAACACTGGACAGCAGGGGACAAGGGCCGTGACCTTTATCTCCCAGCAAAACACAGAGGTGCAGAGTTAACACCCCATAGGCAGAAAGGTGATGAAAGCCTTGATTTACTACGTTTTCGCTCCCCTAGAGATAAAATCAGCATTTCTGCAACCTTCATTAACTGTTTTGAACCATGTGGGCAGGGAGAAGGGAAAGATTCAAAAAATATATAGCAATGAAATATTGGCCTGTGTCATTTTATTTTTTAATTTTATTTTGTTTTAGGGGGGATTAAGTTTATTTATTTATATATTTATATTTAATACAGGTACTGGGGATTGAACCCAGGATCTTGTGTACACTACGAACGCGCTCTACCACTGAGCTATTCCTTCCCCCGGGCCTGGTCATTGGCTCAAACTTGAGTATCTCAGATACTTACATCTAGAGTTCTGTTTTCTTGAATATGTCAGTAAAATTATTTAGTATAAGGATATCCCACCCTATCCAGCACTTTAAATAAAACTGTTATTCAGCCTGAAGCTCAGATGTGTCCAGTAAACAAAACAAAGGATGAAGGAGATAGTAACAAGGACTCTCTATTTCATTATATAATTAAAATTGTTCCCCACTTTTTAAGATTATAGACAAACTTACGATTTCTTTGGCTTATTTTTCCCCTTCCATCACATCCACAAGGGGCCTGAGCATAAAGACTTTAATCCCATATATATATCATACATCTACTCTGTTTTCCACAGAAACATAATCAGCAATTATAAACGCTCTTAAATTTGTTCAAACCTACCATAAAACTAAACTGACCCACACTTCTATGGATTATAGTTTCTTTTCTCCTCGTTTACTTATTCTGGTTCTTCTATGTGATTTTCACTACGAGCAGATGCTCAGCGTTAGCTAGAAATGGTCCCTGACATACTTACAGCGATGAATGAGTGGCAGTGTTTCCTGTCACACAGCTGTGGTTTTACGCTTATTTGCCCTGGACTGCAAGGCTGGCAGTGGCGTGCAGGTGCCTTACCTCTCGTGGCTTACTGGCAATGGCAATGCTGCCATCCTTGTTGTATTTGATGGGCACCCCTCCTTCCTGCACCAGGGTCCCATACCCGGTGCTGGTGTAAAACGCGGGAACTCCAGCCCCACCTGCACGAATCCTCTCTGCAAGCGTGCCCTGCACATGAGCAAACAACCCCCCATCAAAAGTTCATTAAGCACACTTCTGTCTGTGGGCACAGAAACACTTATCAATCTGAACAGCACCTAGTGCACGTTGGTATGTTTCATTAATCCTGCAGGTGAGAAGATCAATTTAAAACAATTACTGTCTCTCTGGACAGCACCCTCTCTGTGCTGAACCCTTAATTCTTAGTGTAACTGCTTATCTGTATAATCAGGCTTTCAGCTTCCATGTCTTCCACTGGTTTCTTGACATTATAGTCCACATCAGCCTATTTGTAATTTTTTTAAATCAGTTTTCAAATCTGAAGTATGTAACGTCAAACGGTAGACATTAAAAACCATACAATTGAATTTTGCGTTTTACTGTATGTTATATGTTAAGTATGGCCTGAACCTTATCATTAATAATGTCATGACTACATGACAATAATGTAAAATATCCAAATGTACTTAGAATTTACTCTAAACCATTCTCGTAAGTATTTTATCTTCTACATTATCTAACGAAGGAAAAATCCAAAGCTAGACAAAGAGTACAACACAGAGGTAAATCTATCTTTAAAAGCCAAGAGAAATTCAAATTTTGTTTCACAGTAGGAACTGCTGTGTGCAAAGTTTCTTTATATCTTGTTTTGATCATCTTCGACCCCCATCTAGGGGCCAGTGACTTCAAATCTAATTTCCCTCCCTCTCTCCCACCACCAACTGCCTTTCCACCCAGTTCGCCCATAGGGGAGTAACTCTGGTTCTGAACCTCTCCTGACATGCTCCCTAACTTGAAACCTACTGTAACGGTCTAGTTACATCATATTCCGACTAGATAACTGACTGGCTGATCAGTAGTCAGAAGAGGTGTAGACATTAATGACGGTTTGTTAATATTGTCCTAACCTAAAAACAATTTTCTACTTTATTAACTAAAGCCTTTGAACACTAAACTCAAAGCAGGGAATAACAGCTGGAATTTCAGACAGTCATTTCAAGTAGGTGGAATGTTCTGGGGAAGGATGGACTTGTGCCTTAACTGAAAACCTTCCAGGTAACTCATTTTCTATCTAATGGGCAGAGGTGACCCTTTCTGTGCTGTGGATATTTTAAGTTAATAACGTTCACAAAAATTAAATCGTCAAAACCACCATAGTAACACCCCCTACTTTGAAATATTTTTTATGTCCTCCCTCCCTGAATACCTTACTCCTTCTCTCTGTCCAACTGGGCAAGGGAGAGAAAGTAGACTATTTTCCTCTGCAGGTGCCACCAGGCCCCTGCAGCTAACCCCCAGGCAAGTCCTAACCCTACCCCTTCTCCAGCCCTTCCTCCCCGGCCCTCAGGTTGCAGAATGAGTTGCCAGAGTCAATATTTACTTATGTGCCACTAAGCTGGGGAAGGAGACACTGACCTCTTCTGGCTTAAAGAAAGAATTTGCGAGAAATATTAAGGAAGTTCCTCTCCCAAGTATAGGCCCTCTGACAAAATAAAGGATAATACGAAAGATAAAAAAGGTAATTGAAAAGTTCATTTTCAACAGCTCCAAAACCCAAAGGATAAGGTATCTCAGGCTATAATGTGAAGATGAAAATATATGCTGTGGACTAATTTGTATGCCTCCCAAAATTCATATGTTAAACTCCTAACCCACAAAATGACTGCATGTGGAGGGGGGCTTTTATGGGAGTCGATATAAATGATGTAAGGGTAGGGCCCCAATCCAAGAGAATTAGTGTCATTCTAATAAAAGACCTGAGAGCACTCACTCACATGTGTGTGTCCTCCCCTCTACCGAGAACCAAATCAGCCTTGCTCCCTGATCTTACACTTCTCAGCCACCATAACAGTGAGAAATAAATTTCTCTAAGCCACCTAGTCTGTGGTATTTTGTTGAAGCAGTACAACAGTGAAGACAGTACACTTTTTGTTATTCTCAAAAAAACTTTCAGTGAAAGTTGGATAAATATCAAGCACAGAGCAATGCTGTGATAGTGCAGGTGGCAACACTGTAGGGTGATCAGGTGTGACTTGAGACACAACATGAAGCCTCAGGTAGACAGAACGGTTCTCCCGTGCATGCTATCTCCAGACCAGCACATCCTGGGATCCAATTATTTAATCTTTAAAATTCTGCTACATTACATTATTACCAATTTGATGAAGTCACTGGTAATAATATATTCTGTGGACAAAAATAAAGCAGAGTGGTGGTTTCAGAGACGAAGGCAGACCATGTCAAAATAGAAGACCAATGCATTCGACCTGGAAACCTTGTTTTACCTAGATGGCTTCAAAAAGTTTCCTCAATGGCAAACTCAGTCAGTTAGGATAGGAGATGGTGTATAAGAGGAGAAGAAACTTGCTAGATTAATTGCAGTAATTGCTTACTTTGAAATGGCTTCAGTTCCTTGGAGACTTGGGCTCTGACCCCAGCACTTACTCCGCGAGGTGGCTGGTTTTGCTACCCTCCCAGGGCTTCACTTTCCTGGTATGTCTCAGCAAGACCAGATTCCCCACAAATTTCTAATTCCATGATTCACAGGAATTAACTTTTAAGGCAATCCTCAAACATTTCAGCAAGTCCTTTTGCATGCTCCAGTGAAATATACATTATAGTGTCAAAATGAAAACACCATCCTGTAGCCTGGACAGTTTCACTATAAATACTTCCTTTTTCAGCACACAGCAACAAAACAGGAGTCCTCTAGCAATCAAGAGGTGTGACCTATGGACATATTTCCTCGGTTTGACAAAATGGTATTCTCTCTACCTTACCTCTCTCACACAAAGAAATTTCTACAAGGAAAAAGTTAAATTTTAAAACAAGTTAACATTATAAAAGAAAAGCAGAGAATTTTTTTACCTGGGGTGTCAGCTCTACTTCTAATTCACCAGAAAAGTACTGTCGTTCAAATTCTGCATTTTCTCCCACATATGAAGAGACCATGCGTTTTATCTGCCTGGATTTAAGTAAAAGGCCCAAACCAAAGTTGTCAACCCTGGAAAGAAAATGCAAGCAGCTTACAATCAAGGGATGTCTGACAGAACACTAGCATCACTTACATTCAAAAACTTGACATTTTATATGACAAACCACTGACATTTCTCCTAACATCCTCCTTTTCTCCCACCTTGATGCCACTCCCCATCCTCATCCTCCTTACGTCACAGTGACCATTCCCACTCAACTCTTTCCTAATTCTTATAAAAAGAAAAAAGAAGTGTCATTTCCAAGCCTCTAACCTCTTCCAGGCAGTCCTGACACACTGAGTACCTTAAAGTAGTCCAGGTAACAGGTCAACCCTCTAGTAGACTTGTTTCACAGGCCTAGCCTTCCAATATTGAATCTCATAACATTTCCCACCCACCATGGGTGTACAAAGAATAGCGGCATGGTTTATTCTTACTTGGTCCAAAAGAAAACTGAAGCCTAATAACAAGTATTCTTAAGAGTGCACTTTGAGACATGGGGACAATTCCCTGAAGATTAATAATACACTTGTCTACTAGAGGACTCCAAATCACTAAAGAATCTCTTGGAAAATTGGTTCCTCCCCACATACACGCAGTGCTTTCTGGGTTTTGT
Source organism: Camelus bactrianus (assembly GCF_048773025.1). Lineage (NCBI taxonomy): Eukaryota > Metazoa > Chordata > Mammalia > Artiodactyla > Camelidae > Camelus > Camelus bactrianus. The sequence continues at coordinate 30,978,032 of NC_133541.1, forward strand.
TTGTTTCTTCCCTACTCCTAATTAAAACTGAGTGAGGCCCTCAGTTCTTCAGGTTAACAATTCCATTCCCCTAAATTCGGCTCCACCTGCAGCCTTCCCCGTCTCACCTGATGGCAACCCCATCCTTTTAGATCTTCACTTCAAAACTAGAGGAGTGAGCTCTGCCTCCCACACATTCCATGTCAACTCTACAGAGAAATCCTGACTCTACCTTCAGAATCTGAGCGTTCTCACATCTTCTCTGGGACCCTTCACCATCTCTTGCCCGGGGACTTCAGTGACCTTCCCCGCATCTACTCCTGATCCCTGTGATCCACTCACAAAATGACAGCCAAAACTGCAAGTATAAAGTATGTCAGATCTCTCACTGCTCTGCTCAAAATCCCACCATGGTACTCATTTATTCAGCACAAAGCAAAGGGTCTCATGGGATAGAATGTGATGAGGCGCCCTTTCATATCTCTGCCCTCACTCCTCTAGTTCTTTTTCCTCACTTCTCTACCTCTGCTGGCCTCCTTACTGGCTCTTAAACACACCAGGCATCTTGCCTGGGGGCCTTTGCACTGGCCTTTCCATCTCTCAGAAACTCCTCCTCCAGACAGGATTCTACATAAACATTTGCTGAACATTTGCCAAATGAATTCGTGGCTTGATTTCACTTTCCCCTTCTCATTGGCTCTCCTGTAATAAAAATCAAAGTCTTCAAGTCCCTTTGCTGGATATTTGCTGCTTGTCCCTCCGGATACAGTCTCCAACCCCAGCCTGCTCTATGCCTGGGCTGGCTGACATGTACAGACTGAATTATGAGGCCCCCCTGCCCTCTGGCTTCTGACTGGGTCCACCCACTTCTGTGGGGTTCAGCCAGTAGGAGGCATCACCAAGATGAGGGGCGGGTGATGGGAGAATGATGTCATGACTTACACTCCCCTGGCTCTCTCCCTGGTAAGCCCAGGCACACTGGATAGCCTTCTCCTTAAGGCTTCCTTCCAGGTCCTAGTGGCTCCCTCCCCTCATCTCATCAGGCCCAGGGTTGGTAGTAACAGCTCTCCTCTGTTCCTAACTCCAGAGTTCATCAGTACCCATGTCGCCTTCCCTCAGCCCTGACCATTCCTTTAAAAAAAAGTCTCTTTGGTAAACTCTCTCAATTATCCAATACAAGAGTACCATTGATATCCTCTGGAACCCTGTCTAAAGTTATGACAATGAAATAATCCACAAAGGTCGATATAGTCCATTTCCTTTCTGCAGTTTTAAATATCTGAAACTCCCTCCAAGTACAGAGGTCCATACCAAAACCAGAATACACTTGGTCATTCATTGACTTGGGAGTTTTTCTAGCCACATTTTCATGGATCTCTGCTTGGCTTTTCAACCCATTACACATTTGAACTTGGCTCTGTTTGGAGATGACCTTTCCGTATTTGTTGATCTTGGCTCTGGAAAGCATGTATATTTTGGCCTTTGCTTTATTTCTGGACTAGCAACTTGGCAAGGCAACCAAGCAATGTTTAAGATGCTCAGCCCAGGTCACCACCTGACCATGTAACAAAGTAACTTTATCCCTCAAAAAAATGCTATTAGATAGCTTATAATAAGAGTGTCTTTTTTGCCACCTACTTTCCAACTCACAAATTCAGCAAACACGTATCTCAGATCTACTGTGTATTAGACACTGACAGTACAAAAATGAAAAAGGCAGGGCCTTCACTCACAATATAAAGAGAGAAGAAAAACATACATGATCCTTTCAAATGAGGAACATACCATTTCTAATAGAGAAACATGTATATTAAAGTACTTTGCATCTCTTTGATATTAAAGATAATTTGGTGGACTTTCAAAGAGATTATCTTGCTTGCTTTTAGTAGCCAACATTTTCCTTGCATAACTAGATTCGACCTTTTTCCTGCAGCACAAAAAGTTCAGGTTTCAAATATTTCAGTAGTGAAAAGATATCTAAATCCAAGAATTCGCTACAGTGATACTGTAATACAAAACAAAATGATATATCATGAAACTCATCAATATTCCACAACTATTTTTCATTTTCTCAATTTGAAACTTCATTTTCTGAAATCTCATTAACTGGCAGTTCTTGTCAAAACTAATGGAAATGAAGTTGAGACCATTTACCAAACTGTATTTTTCTTGTTTACTCTCATTTTAAACATACTTAAATCTCAATTACACATGTTATACTTACTCTGTAATAATACTGAGGATCAAAAGAAAAGACAGTGCATTACAGATGGTCCCTGACTTAAGATGGCTTGACTTTTAACAACTTTAGGCTTTATAGTGGTGTGAAAGTGACAGGCATTCAGTAAAAACCATACTTCCAGGTTTGAATTTTGGTCTTTTCCTGGGCCAGCGACGTGCAGTACAATACTCTCTCCTGACGCTGGGCGGTGGCAGCCGCAGCTCCCAGTCGGCCACGTGATCACCCGGGTAAACAACTGATACCCACCCAACCATTCTGTTTTTCACTTTCAGTACAGTATTCAATACATGACATGAGATATTCAACACCTTATTAGAAAACAGGCTTTGTAGTAGATGATTTTGCCCAACTATAGGCCAATGTAAATGATCTGAGCATGTTTAAGGCAAGCTAGGCTAAGCTATGATGTTCAGTAGGTGAAGTATATTCAGTGCATTTATGACTTAGGATATTTTCAACTTACCATGGGGTTATGGGGACGTAACCCCATTATAAGTGGAGGAAGATCTGTACTTAGTATAAGGTTAATTTATGACACAGGAGGTTAGTAAGAATTTATGGCAATAGGAGACAAGTGAAATCTTCCACAAGCTGAGCAGGAAATCCAAGTGCCCATCCCAGGAAGTGGGTAGCCCTTCCCAGCACAAATAACCAGATCCTGGAGGATGCTAATGATCAGCCACAGCGACCTAGACCTCCCCACTGAGCCCTGCAGAGCTCTCAGAGCTGCAGCTGTCTCTACAAGTAAGGAAGAAGGCACCACAGAGGGGCCATCTGCCCTTGTCTCCTGGTTCAACATCACTGGTGCAGAACCAGAAATTTTATTTAGGGTGAGAAACTGCTGACTGGGCCCTCACAGAAGTCCTGTCCCTGACTTGTAAGGTACTACAGGCATACCTCAGGGATGTCTAGACAACTGCAAAAAAACAAATATCACAATAAAGCAAATCCTGAAAATTTTCTGGTTTTTCAGTGTATATAAGAGTTATGTTTATACTACACTGTAGTCTGTTAAGTGTGCAATAGTATGATGCTAAAAAACAATGCACATACCTTAATTAAAAAATAATTCATTGCTTAAAAAATGCTAACCATCATCTGAACCTTCAGTGAGTCATAATCTTTTTGCAGTAGTAACATCAACATCAAAGACCACTGACCACAGATCAACGTACCAAATGTAAAAATAATAAAAGTTTGAAATATTATGAAAATTAATGAAACGTCACAAAGAGACATGAAGTGAGCAAATGCTGTTGGGAAAATGGCACCAATAGATGTGGTTCAATGCCAGGCAACGCTTCAATTTGTAAAAAATGCAGTATCTGTGAAGTACAGTAAAGCAAACTGCAATAAACAAAGTACACCTGTAGATACAGGTAACAGATTGTACTCACAAGCACATGTACATACAGTAGTCCCCCCATATCCTCAGATACATTCCAAGACCCCCAGAGGATGCTTGAAACTGCAGATAGTACCAAATCCTATACCTGCTACCTTTTTTTCCTATACATATACATCTATGATAAAGGTTAATTTATAAATTAGGCACAGTAAGATATTAACAATAATAACTAAATATAAAATAGAACAATTACAAAACATACTGTAATAAAAGTTATGTGAATGTGGTCTGTCTCTCAAAATATGTTATCGTACAAATTTAATGGCTTTTCCAGCTTAACTAGGCACTTACCACACACCTGTGGCCCTAACTTTTGCAGTCTGAGGTGCAACAGGAAAACTGGCACAAATTTCTTTCTCCTTCACAATTTCACAGATAGATGTTTCATTCTCACCATAGATCTTGGCAACCTCAGTGTACAGTTTTTTTCCTTTCCTTATTAAGTCGAGAGCACTTTACAGCTTCTCTTTGGCATATCCAAATTGCCAGCATCACTACTCCTGCACTCTGGGGCCATTATTAAGTAGAATAAGGGCTCCTTGAACACAAGGACTATGATTCAGCAGTCGATATGGTAACCGATGTGGCTGTCAAGTGACTAACAGGCAAGATACACTGGACAAAGGGATGATTCCTGTCCAGGGCAGGACAGAGAAGGAGAGTGTGAGATGTCATCACGCTACTCAGAATAGCCTGTAATTTAAAACTTACGAACTATTTCAGGAATTTTCCATGTAGTATTTTCAGACTGAGGTTGACCATGGCGAGAGCAAAACCATGGACGAGGGGGGAATGCCGTACATATTATCAGACAGCATCTATTAGTCTTCACATAGAAGTGGGGCTGCCCTTGGAGCTGGTTAAATCCCCACCTGCGAGAACTGTAATCTAAAACAATCTTGTCAAGAGGAAATGAAAATGACCAATATAGCACACCTATTCTTCCCCTGAGTCTGTCATTTAATTGGTTGATTTATAGTTTATTGTGAAACTTGGTTCATTCAAGCTTCTAATTCATATGTTAAAGTCTTTCAAAAGTCAAAGGAACAGTCGCAATTCTCCTACCTTCCTAATCAATTTATATCAAAGTATTGACTCATCTGAGTGATTTAAGGGAGGGTTCAAGACCAGAGGCAAGAGGGCGGGGTATGTTATAAGAACGACACAGTTGGTCAGAAAACAGTATACAACAAAAACTGGTTAGAACTAGGCTCAAGATGGTGCAAGATTCGACTTCCAGTAGACCTTGAGCCTCATTATTCGATCATTGCAAATATTAGCATGTAAATGGCACACCCACAGGTGCCATGGTAGTTCCCTGGCTGACCATAAAAGGCCAAAAAGTGGGCGGTGGCCCAATTCCTGGAAATCCCCAACCCTTCCCCAAAATATTTGGAATAATCCTCCTTCTTGCTAGCCTATGAAATTATCCAGCCCATAAAAACTAACAGCCCAACATCCCAGGGCCCTCTCCCCTTCTAAGAAGGCCCACATTCCATCTGTGGAATGTGTATCTCATTAAATAAACTTGTTTTCACTTTACTATGGCCTACTCTTGAATTCTTTCCTGTGAGAAGCCAAGGACTAACCCAGGAACTTAGCCAAAGACCTGGGATGTGACCACTCTCTCGCTCCCCGGATTCTCCTGCAACAGGTTTATCTCATCAAGACTAACAGTTAATACTCCATAGTGAAGTTAAGTAGTACCTCAGGCCAACGGGTCTTACTGATCATTAAAAATAAACAAACAAAAAAAAGCAGACAATCAGGAGTCCTGCGCTTTGGAAAGACTTCCAGTTCAGGCAGATTTTTATAAGAAAGTCTTTTTTCTAAACCAGAAAATAGCCATCACTTCCAATTCCATGTTCTCTCCACTTACCCAATTCAAACCATGTCACTGGTTCTCCAATGAAGCAATGCTAAGTTGTCCTCATTTATCTGATTCTTGTGGCCAAAACAAAGCCCTCATTCCTACAGACCCCTAAGGATTTATACTCCTCTAATTAAGAGATCGACTGCCAGTGAGGGTGTGCAAAGTGCCTTCTTCATGTTCAATGAAGTAGGTTATCAGTACCCACTCTGTATCAAGAATTCGTATAGATCTACACCATTCTGAGCCGTCAGAAAAATCCAACCAAGTACTGATAATCAAAAGCATTTTTTAACAAATATAAAGTCAGCTCAGAGAGCACAGGATGTGTTTAAGAACTATCAAGTGACCATGAACAAGTTACTTCTCTATTCACAGATGAGTTTCCCCTGTTAAATGAGGGAACAGGAACAGGTGAGCTCTACAAACCCGTCCAGCAACAATACACAGTGACTCTGAGACAGTTAGCTGAGCACACAGTAGGGAACAGAAAACTACTCTAAGGTAACAGCGTCGTCTATAACATATATCGGAAAGAACAAATACAATTCCGTGCAGAAAGAAAGGCTAACTATCTCCAAGGAATTCAAAAAGGGGCAAGGTTGGTGAAGGCTAAAGCAGTTACATAACTGGGCAAGGCTTCTTCTGTAAGATGGGAAAGATGTGGATACTCAGAAAAAGCGGAGTGTTTCCAAGTGAAAATGAGGGCGTAAATAAACTCAACAAAGAAAAAAAAAATGAGCATAAATGTAGGATCAGTTTTGTTTCCTAAATAATCTGTGCTATTTATTCCAAATTCCATTTAGGATAACAGACTAAACTGCCAATTTAGTTCATTTCTTTAATTTTTTTAAGATCTTTTAAGTCTTTCATTGTTAAAAGAGAGCTGACGACTTGCCGTTTTATATAAATGGCTATTGTATAAAACCAGCTTCTTCCTTGATAACTAAATATACCTTAACATGCAGGCCATTCTTCATTAAAATGTCATGGCTCATTGTTGACCATTTTGATATGCGATTCTAGTGTCTTAAGTGCTGGCTGCTTACCCTTCTCCTCCTACGAAGACCAGCAACATTTTTAATGATTAATGGTATTCTTTATATATCACCTAGGGTCAGGGCATAACCAAAAGAAAAGACTTGAAGCAGATTTCAAACTAATGTCCACCTTCCCTTATAAATAATGATCTATAATAACATACAACATAAAGGAACATCTCTAAATTTTAAAATGCAGGACTCAATTGGAAAACACATATTTTAACTTTATGAAGTTTAGAAAAATAAAATCACATCAGATTGAGATATAAAATAATGCAAGTCTGCTTTGCTTATGATTATGAAACCAAAAATATTTGAAGAAATGTAACCTCCACTGCTTGTTAAACACTATCTTTCGATGCTCCAGCATATTGTTTATAAAAATAGTGAAATTTTTCCATCATTGATAGACTTCATTTAAATGTTATGAATAATTGCAATTTCTTTCAAACCAATCATTTTAAAAATGCACTTACCCTGCATTGTTGCTGACTGCAGTCAGTCCTTTCACTCCAGTCTTTAGCAAAGCTCCTATAAGATTCTCTGGAATTCCACATAACCCGAAACCTAAAATTAGCCAAAAAGATAAATAATTTTGAAGGGGATAACGTTCTTTCAAGGAAATGTGTGTGTTATTCTTTTTAATAAAAAAGAAAAAATACAAAACGCATTATTAGATGTACTAAGCAAAACGCAGATATATCTTAGCAATTCAGTAAACGGTCATACAGCTGTATTCAAAAGTTTGACATCATTTTATAGCACCAGACATCACTGCCACGTCCTTGAGTCCTAAGTGTAAAGCCAAGTGCAACGTGTTAATATGATTACATGTTGTTCTTGCACTTAACGACACAGTTATTACTGTGTCACTTTAAAATTCAACCTTTATATGTCACTTTTTCAAGCATGTTTGTTTTATATGCCTGAATAGATTTTGCAGAATTGGAAGTCTAGGCCAATGACTTTCATCTCTTCACATCTGCCACAATTCCTCAAATGGTATTGGGTTTAAAATGGGTGTTCAAAGACTGATCAGCTGAGTGAATGAATGAATGAAAAGCCACCCTAAAAATAAGCCTTGACTCTTGTGACCAAGGCCTAAAAATCCAAAGAAATGTGTAAGAATCAGGCAGCAAGTTTAATGAGTGTGAGACAGTGGTTCTAACAGACATTCTGAACAAAAAGAAGCAACAGAACTTGGGAGGCTCAGGAACAGACAGATGTACATGTGCTCTCTATCTCATCTAATCAGGAGGAATGAAAGGAGTGGCTAGTGTGTGCTGATGAGAGCAATGTAAACATTTTAAGCTAAACAGAATTTCCAGGGATTTTTCAAAGCTACTATTAAGACATCACCATTTTAAGCTTCCATTTTTCAAAATAATAGAAAAAGAAACACAAAAGAAAAGAAAAAGTAAAACACAGAGTGCTAACCTTGCAGAACTTTCAGGAAGGGGACACTACAATAAAATAATAGATGTCATATGCCATAAATTTTAAAATAATGAATAAAATAGTAACTGAGTAATAAAATAATTGGCATTTCTAATCTACATACGTCACCATTGTGATTTCTCTGCTTTGCTAAAAACATAAGGATGTCACCATAAAAAGGAAGACAATACTATTGCTCACCACCAACCAGTATCTTTGCACCATCAGGAATGTCTTTTACAGCTTCCACTGGATCCGTATAAAATTTAGTATGGCAACGTGTGCTGATTGAAAAGTAGGAAACACATCCCTAAAACATTAAAAAACATTTTTAAGTGAAAAATTATTTGGAGATATGTCTTTACATGTACAGCAATTTATTCAATACATATATACACACATATATATACATATAAGAATAATTTTGTTACCTCATCTTGAAAAAGTGGGGCTATGAACAGTTCATCTTAAGAGCAGGATGGACATACTCTATCACAGATTATCACCAGAATTCCCTTGTGATCAATATCTTCTATTATGTAAGAGAACCAACCAACTAATCCAACCAACTCTATGTCATCTGTGATCCCTGGAGAAAGAGTGAAAGCAAGCAGGTAGCCCACGGACTGAAAGCCACATGAGATCTGCAAAGATAGAGGTCGCTCAAATGACCTCTGTCCCAGGGAGTGGGGCCAGATGGCGGAGTAGAGAGACTCACAGCTCGCCCTCTCCCACAAATACACCAAGAAGGACATCTACAAACCCACTGACTCACACAGAACACCTACTGAACTCTGGCAAGATGTCTCTCGCTTTGAAATACAGGAGGATTCTCACAAAATCTGATAGACAAGAAGTTCATACTGTATAGCACAGGGAACTATATTCAATATCTTGTAGTAACTTATGGTGAAAAAGAATATGAAAATGAACATATGTATGTTCATGTATGACTAAAGCTTTATGTTGTACACCAGAAATTGACACAACATTGTAAACTGACTATACTTCAATAAAAAAAAAAAACATATATAAAGACCCAAAAAATGACCTTTGTCCCTTTAAATTTCAACCTTGGTCAAGGTCAGCGGAGGAGGTCAGTATATCCTAGCAACACAGCCCAGGAAAATAAGCAGAGGCAGAGATAGAAAGGAAAGGGTTTGGGCCACAAACAGCTTTCTCCTCTTTCCTCTCAAGTAGCAAGGAGTTATTTGACTCTGCTTTAAGACACTCATATACACATAAATATATTTTTAATCTTAGAAATTAAAAGTTTGAGAGCCTGAAAAAATAGGCCAACACATAGAATCATAAAATAAAGTTGAGGATCATCTCCGAGAAAACAGAGAAGAGAAAAACACAGATATCTAATCCAACCAACTCAGTTTACAAGGTCAAGTTTCTGAAGCTTGGATCTTGCAACTTTCCCAACACTGTTAAAGCAAGACCAGATCCCAGGTTTGGCCTTCTATCACAATATACTCTCTGCATTTTTTAAAAGTCCTTGATCTTATACTACTTCTATTTCATCATTTATATACAACAAACCTGGATGAGGTCCTATTTTCTCATGAAGAACTCTGCTGTCATATCTCCAGTTAAGGGTGAAGAGTCAGAGCCTTAGCAGGAGGAGGAAGAAAATTAAAGAATCTGTCTGTGTGGTGAAGTCACCTGAAACTATTTATCCATGGACTGAGAAACATGAATCCTACAGAGAGGAAGTCAGAAGAAAGCTCATTTCCCCTACAGACCTAGAGAGTTTTTTCAGGTTCATGAGGAGAAACAAACCTACATAGCGCAGACTTGTCAGGAATTCTATTCCTTTCTTTCAGCTGATAATCGGTGTCATCATTATAAACAGTCAGAAATTACTGAGAAGTGGGGGGAGGGCATAGCTCAGTGGTAGAGCACATGCTTATCATGCACAAGGTCCTAGGTTCAATCCCCAGTACCTCCATTAAAAAATAAAAATAAATAAACCTAATTACCTACCCCTCCCCCCCAAAAAAAAATTAAAAAAAAAATTACTGAGAAGCTTGCCCCACATCCCCCAAAAAAGAACCTCAGAAGTATTTTAGAAAGGACCCAAGTGTTTCCCACTTACTCAGATAACCAAAAATTTAAAAGCAATAAAAGTAACTCATGTTTTCAGGGAATATGCAAAGGGCTCGAGATATTGAGGAATTTACAGCCACTCAACATTGGGTTTTTTCATTTTTCATACATTCAGTTAACAACATTTGTTGATGTTTGCCATCTATTTGCCATACTAACATTTGACATCTATTGACTGACAAACAAATGATGTGGTATAATGTGCCACATTCCAGTAACCTTGGGGTCACAAATACCCTTGTTTCTAATGCCAGTAAAAAGTATGAACTTGAGAAAATTACTTAAGCTTGGAGTCTCTTGTTTTGGGGGGAGTGGGGTTGATTTAAAATTTACAAAAGGATGATAACTGTTTCTTAGTGATGTAGTAAAGATTAAGCAATAGTGTCTTATTATTTATAAGACTAAGAAGCACTTAGACCTGAGCCTGGATTACAGAAGATACCCAGGGGATATGAGCTTCCTTTGGGAAACGTGAACTTTTCTCCATTCCCTCCAGGGCAGTAAGATTAACTTGTCAATGGCTGGAGTTTAGTTTCCATTTTTAACCTCCCTGCTCTACCCTATATACACACACACTCGCATATACTACTGATTCTACAAAGAACTTTTTTAACACGATCCATACTATAGCCAGTTAATCCATGTGATCTTTGTTGAGGGCTTTGAAAAAAATAAGCCCTAGCTTTGTAATTACTTTAACATGTTTATTTTATTTGCAGTCAAGTGTGCCAGTCTAAGTAGTTGAAGATTATTGGGCAACTCAACAATACGAATGCAGGCAGTGAGGCAAAGAGGAAGCAAGAGGCCTGAAGCCAGTTGTACCAGAAAGTTTACAGCAGAATCTTCAAGCCCTGAAACCCAGGGAGCTGCTTAGAGCCCAGGGGGCAGCATCCCAGAGAAAGCCTTTGAGTTTGTTCTCTGATGTGGCTTCCTCCCTGCCCACTTTCTCTTCCTTCTCCCCCAACACCTCCTAAGATTAGGTGGGGAAGTGGGGAAAAGTATGTCTCTAATAACAGCTACCTTTTTTCCTTAGAAAACTGAATTCAAAGCAGAGCTCTAAACTGCTCACAAAGTGATCCTGGCTTCTGGTATATTTTAAATACTAAAACAATGATGTGAAAAGACTCAAGCACCATCTGCTACAAAAATAAATAAGTAAATAACCTTCAAGTTTGCAGAGATTACCTAAAAGAATGAAGAGTAATGAATTGTACAGCTTTGACATCTATTTATACTGGGGATGACTTTTTTCACCGAGGTCTTCCGTTACATTAACGTTAACATATTTTGTTTTGTTTTTCCACTCTTCTACCTTCTGCAACATGCCATCTTATTGATGACAATAGTTTCTGCTATTACTACTAGGGGAAAGAAATAATGATTCGGCACATATTGACGTGTAAGAAGTAAAACTCTTACACTGCAAAGATTTTTTTTCTATTTAATCTAGTTCTCTTTTTAAAATCCTTTCCATCTTTCCACCATGGAGCCTAAGTTTTATCTCATGACTTCCCAATCCAGAATCTCCTTCCTTTCTGACCACTTCAACCACTAATTTTTTCACCTAAATTTCTCTTTTTCCATTCAACACTCCAGAACTTAATGAAAGGAAAATGCACTTCACTTTGAAACTTTTTCAGGAAAAATCCACAAAGCATGCTGCTTTTTTATTTTTAAATAAATAAAAATATCTCAATGATATGAAACCATACACCCATGTGCTATCTACCTGGTCACCTTGTAGTTATATAAATCAGGACACAGACTGACATTGCCCACTTCAGTCTCAAAGCTGGATAAATAGAAACGGGGAGGAAAGGCCATATGGAAAGAGGTAAAGAGAACCCCATTAAAAGGAAACGGCAGTTAATATGCAGGTACATACATACATTTACAGACTTGAATCACTGCCACAAGAAGGTAGTGACCTGTATTAGCTGACATAGGTAGTTGTCCAGCATTGGACGAGTGTCTCCCAAAGTGGACACTGCCATTAATCCTGCCAATTTTGCACTTATGAATGAATCGTGAGGAGCTCAGAGGAGTTGCTGACACTGGGCAGTTCTCTACAGCAGCGGCATATACTCTGTTTTCAAGGGAACATACTTTGGAGGGATACCAAGCACTCTGAAGGATCACAGATGAAGGAACAATGCATTCTGCCCAGAGGATCAGGAAGCTTGAAAAGTGTTCCAAGAGTTCCTAGGGTGGGGAATCCAGAAAGGGGAGCTGCCTGAGTAAAGGTACCGAGATGTAAAAAGCCTGCGTGTTCAGGGAAGTGTGGGATCAGGCCCCCTGGAGGGAAGCTCATGAAGATCAGGCTCGAAAGGGAGACTGGGGCAGATTGCAAAAGGTCTTAAAGACCACACTGAGGAGTTTCAACTTCATTCTTCAATGAAGAAAGGACAGCAAAGCTTTTGAAACAGATGTCACAACTCTCATCCGACATTATTCTTTCATTCATTCATCTATTTGTTCAAAAATATCCATTTTGTATCAAATATACTAAATACTGGGGAAAGTGAGTTAAAACAAACAAAAAACCACACAGCCATAGTCTGATCTGATGAAACTTACACATTTGAAAGAGTAATAGCTGCTAATTACAAAATTATTACACATGACACTGGTGATCAACTGGAGGTTGGAGAAAGGAGTAGAGGAGAGAATGGTTCTAAGACTTCCAGCTTACACTGTGGTTGGATACCGGTGCTGTTAAGCATAATCGAAACAAAACGGAGGAGGAAAAAGCCACTTTATGGCTGGTTCATTTTTGGTCAGAAAGAGCTTGAAGTCCTGAAGGACACGGGCCAGTAAGCTGTACTAGGACTGCAGCTAAGGAGAGTCTGGGGTTGGAGATAGATCTGGAAAAAGATAGTTGCAAGGAAGAGAGGTAGGTAAAGAGTTAACGGTAGTTTTATAATTTTTTTCCAAATCTGTATTAACCAAACCTTAACAGAGAGATGAAATACAGAAAAACCCAAAGTTTATAGCTCGGCCATCTAAGAAGAGGTTTGCTGGGCTTCCGGAATATATTAATGACATACCTAAGGAAAGCAAATGAGTAACTTATACCTAGGCAAGTAAGTAACTGCCAAAAGAAGGAATGTGATTGACTTTGGCCCAAGGATATCGCTGTGTCCTGGTCTGCATTAGTTTCAGTACCCACAGCAAACTGACTGAAGGTCGAGTTCCCTTTTAACAAAGTTTTATATATCCAAAGCTATCTTCAACTACCAAAATGCTTCCTAAGAGGCATGTATGAGTAAAATGTTCTAGTTCTAAATCGTCCCCTAGCACTTATCTACGGGGCTTAAGGGCCCTTCAGCGTTCCCCGCTTTCAGAAAATGGATGCGGGAAAGATACAAAAGCAATGAGGCGGGGCGGTTCTCTGTGTGTACGCACGGTGAGCAAGGCAAGCTTTCAAGTTCAGAACTATTATTCAAAACGCTACTAGGTAAAAACATCACTTTTCGTTTTCCCTTCCAAGGAGGCTCCCGTGGTAGCGGAGGTAAGCTCCCTCCAGGACCCAGAACTCTGGTCCAGTTACCGCCTCCAAGGAATCGGGACAGAAAACACAAGTGGACGTGACGTGGGCTTACCGGCGGGGACAGAGCACGGGGCAAAACAAAACAAAACCAAACTCAACCAACAATTACGGTGCTAGTGTCCCGGGATACCACCCGTGGAGTTTGCAACGTAGCAGAACAAGGTTCTCAAACGGCTTTGAAAACGGAAATCCTCTAACCCAGATACACAGGAGCTCAGGAAGAGAGATGTCCGCGCTCCAGCCACCGGCTGACCTCTAGAGACTCCTCCGCGTGGCGGGGTAAACGCCCAGGCGAGCGCTCCAGTCCGGGTTCCCTTTCCCACCGCCGAGGTGCCGCGCAGCCTTACAGAGGAGAAGGCGGGCCGCGGAGTCCCACCCCTTGGAGGCGAACTCGACCCCCGGCTGACCCGGCTCAGGATTCTGGGCCTCTAGAGGCGCCCCTGCCCCGAGATCCCCAATTTGGAGCACACAACTCTCCCCGGCTGCGGTCACCCCTTCCCTCCTTAAACCTGCGAGCCCTCCTCTCCCCATTCTGGCCGCCAGAGCCCCTTCGCAAGAGGCTGCCGGCGAGGCGGGCATGCGGGCTCGGGAGGATGAGAGCGAGCCCCGAAGGGCGCTGTCAGGCGTCCTCCGGCCTCTCAGCCTCTAGGCGCGCTTTTCCTCTTCTCGTCCCATCGGGGAAGCTCGTGCAGAACGCTGCCACGCGGCCAGCGGGAGGAGCAGCGAGGCCAGGAAGGCGTCGGCGCGTCTCGGTGCCCCCAGTACTGCGCCCCGGATGCCGGATGCCAGGCTGGAGAGGGTGGGTGCGGGCAGAAGAGAAAATGCGGCACCCCTCGGAGTTTCCTCCGCGTTCTAATTGCACGGGGCCTTGCTCTTCACCTGCACTTTACCTTGGACCAGACGCCCTCGGAGCGGCGGGCGGAGGCGCAGAACCGCAGACTCGAGGAGAGGCGCGTGACAGCCGCCATGGCCGGGCGGTCGGGCTGCGGAGCAGGTCGGGGCCGGAGTGCGCGTGTGAGTGTGTCAGTGTTCGCCGCCCGGGCCGCCGCCGCCGCCGCCGCGTCACGGGCCTGGAGGAAGAGGAAGGCGCGCGCGGGGCGGGCTGGAGGCTCGACCGCGCTCTGGTGACGTCCTGGGGCCTCGGGCGCCGGGGCTCTAGCTGACGCACAAGCGAGGCTGGGAGGGGCCCCGGGACTGGGCGGGTCGCGGGATGGTCCCCAGTCCCGGGGCGGCGTGTTCCAGGCAGCTGTGTTGCGCGCACTTGGCGCTGCAGCCCCTCGGCTGTGCGGGGGCGCGGGTGTCTGTCTTCTCCAAGGGCACGGAGAAGTCTCAGCCTAGCGTTACGGCGGCGCAGGGGGCTCTCGCGGAGCATGTTGCTTTTTCAAGTCCGTGTCTGGCACTTGGGTAGGTTGCAAAGCAGTAGCCGGTTGAAGCCCACTATCTCTCTTCCCCACAATCTGGACAGTGCTCCCATGTCTTCTACTTCCCAGTCCCCTCTCCCTACACCTTTCCCTGATTTGTGTAGAGTAAGTTTGCTCTGCGAAGCCGCCAGAAACCACCTGCCATGAGGTGTACACAGACAGACCTGGTCAAGATTGTCCCTAGACAAAAAGGAAAGATTAGGACTGGGGCCTCTGAGGCCTGGTCTTGGCACACCTCGTCGTCGTCTCCATCCCCGTCAGCCACGTTTGCATTCTTAAGTACCTTTCTGACACCGGAGTCCCAGAAACCCCAGAGAGTATTCAGCAGGGGTGTATCCCTTTGACTGACCTTAGGGAAGTTTCGTAACTTTCTTAAGCCTAAGTGTCCTTATCTGTAAATTAAAATTGCTTATAGTACTCAGAACTGTCGTAAAGATTACGTGAGGTAATTCATGCAAAGCTTCTGGCCCCATTATAAACAATCGATCACGGGCATTATCCTAAGTTTATTCAAGCTGCAGTGGTGCATTGGTATGGTACATACATTCTCTCGAAGCCTTCTTTTAACCAGCTCCTTGAGGACATGAGCCAAGTCTGATTTCTTCAGAACCATCTGTGCACTTAGCAGCTGAATAGAAGAACCAAGTGAAAAGTCAATAAATGTTTTATTTGATTAAGGGCTGAGCATATCCTGGAAATGTGACTTGTTGGTTTTGAACCAAAACAAAGAAAACACAAAAATTAAATGAGCCCTCAGCTTCCTTGGCAAGTACACTGAGACACTGAACAGTCGCAGTCCAATTTAAAGTGGGTCCATAAAAGCACTTGCCCTTCATGGTATTCTTTTACCTCCAAGCTCTTTATTTTTTCCTATATTATAATTTTAATTAAAATCAGTGAGAGAACCAAATGCCAAGTTAAGACTGTCCAATTACATAAAGAGAAATTAACTTCACAATATTCTCTATTTTTAAAACATTTTAAAAATTTGGATAGAGGGGGAAATTCAGAACTAAAGTCTCATTAGATAGAGCGTATATTCGCTGTTGTACTGTAGCTGACAGAATGGTGAAAAGCTAACCATCACAATTGGGTATGCTTTTCCACTTTTGCCCTTCCAGAGGGCACGTGAAATGGAAAATAGCATGGGCAACTTTGTCACACCTTGGTCATGGGACTCACTCTTCTTGGCTGGTCTCATTCTGTTGCTCCTGGCTGAGGTAAAGACACATTTTAAGTTTTGTACTCTAAATCTGTGTGACTGATTTGTGTGACTGTGTGACTCTAATCTCATGAAAAAAAAAATCAACCTCATTACTCTATGGTCAAAACACACTGCACTGTTATTTGGTGACTATGACTTTGGTACTTTTAAAAATAAACTGAGTATCTCCAACTTGAAAAAATTACAGAAAAGTTTTTCTGTACAGAGTTTCCTTCTGGTTACACAAAGCCATTTCAGTCTTAATCTGTGTAAAATCTCCTTTTGAAAAATATCTGAATTTTTCTGAACTAGTTAGAACAATTCCCCTTTGCTTTGAAGGGACAGTCTATGACGAATGTACACTGGAAGCTTTTCTTTGTGTAATCTTGTAGAGCTTAACTTCCACAGTCTTAAAACTTGGGAGAATTGAATTGAATTCAAAGCTTTTAAATGAAAGGTCTGATTCTAGACAGGCAATAAGGAAAGTTTATTTTGTATTGTCTTATTTTGTTAGTATATATATATGATGTATTATGTTGTCATATATGTATGAATATATACACATATATTCCCTTTCTATGAATGCAGACAACGTGTCACAATTAGACTGTAAGTTGTCATTCTCTGATTAAGGGATTTTTATTTAAATCTCCTGAAGTATGGTGCATTAGCATTGGCGCTCATTATTGAAAGATAGGGCATCCTGCCATCACATTTGGAATATTTCTCCAGGTTGATAATCAGGGGCATTTGCAGACTTGTTTTTCAAATGCCATTTGACTGGTTTAACTACTAATAGGAGTTTTTAACTAGGTCATTTGCGTCTAAAATAAAAAGTATCGATGCTTCATTTTACACAATGATCCTTTAATATATAGAAAACAAATTCCTCCAAACAAACAATTTTCCTCTAGTAGATTTGAAATTTTACATAAATTTGTAAATTTAAGTGTTGTCTTATAATGCAAATCATCAGTCCCGAATTTTCTTATTTTCTAAGCTTGTTATTTTCATAGATTCTTTGAAATAGTGCTTTCTATTAACTAATGTGTACTAATATTTGTTCAATGGATAAAAATGAATTGAGTTTTACTTACGTGTAGTTTTCCTCAGGGGGAAAAAAAGGGTTAAATAAATGCATGCAATGGTTGGAGAAGGCTCAACTCCTGGAATAAAAATGAAAATTATGTTAAAATGTTAAGGAGGCTTAAAGGAACACAACACACCAGAGTTATTTTGTATGCATTCAAGTCTGATCGTATTACTTCTGCTAAAAACCTCTCAGTGGCTTTCCCCACTGTCTTTAAGATCCAAAGTCTGCGCTTCTTTCTTAACTTGGCCTAGAAGGGAATCATCTCTTTTGGTTTTCCTCTCCCCTGCCCATCACTTTTATATTCCAAACTATATTTGCCCCTGGATTTTCAGAGAATGAATTCACACAACCTCAGAATCAGAATCAAAAGGACATGGACTCTGCAGCGAGGCTGCCAGGGTTCAGATCTCAGCTCTGCTGTTCCTTAGCTCTGTAGCCTCCTGTGGTGCAGTAGTTAGGAGAGCTGCAGGAAGGCTAGATGTAAGGCCATGTCTGGACCATTATTTGTACTATTCAGATGTTAAAAGATTATACCTTGTGAATGTATCTATTTCTCAGATGCTTTCTATATTTTTATAAACTAGAAAGCATTCAACTTTTTATAAACTAGAAAGATTCAAACCCTGGACTATATGGTATTAAAGACTGTTTTTAATCTCTTTATGCCTCCTTCTTTATGAGCTATCTTTAAATCTGACCCAACTCCCCAGTTTCACTCATTCTACCCTAGTTAGGGCAGGACTTCAATTTCCATTTCTTTCATCTAGATTATTACAGTTGCTACCTAAATGAAGTACTCCCCCCCCTCAAAGTTAGCCACTTTTTAAATTATCATTTCCAATACAGATCTGGTCTTCTCATATACTTTTCTAAAACTTTTCAAGAAATCCTCATAGGCTACAAGTCCAACATCCATTGTAGGCAAGATCTTTCTAAACTATCACATCTTGAGGGCTCTGCAGAAGTACTTCAAGAGTTCCACAAACACTGAAATTAAATTTTAAATTTTATTTTAACTTTTCTGTCAACTCTAACAAAGCAGTAACATGTTCACTCAATAGTGATATGACTTTGACTTTAACATATTAAAAATTATTAATTATGCAATTGGGAGACAGAACTCAGAATAATATATGACAGTGACAATCTTTTTTTTATTATTGAAGTATAGTCAGTTGCAGTGTGTCAGTTTCTGATGTACAGCATAATGTTTCAGTCATATATATATATATATTCAGTTTCATATTCTTTCTCATTATAGGCTACTACAAGATATTGAATATGATTCCCTGTGCTATATAGAAGAAATCTGTTTTTTTATCTATTTTATATAACTATATTGTAGTTAATATTTGCAAGTCGCAAACTCCCAATTTATCCCTTCCCACTCCTTTTCCCTACAGTGACCATAAGTTTGTTTACTATGTCTGTGAATCTGTTTCTGTTTTGTAGGTAAGTTCATTAGTGTCTTCTTTTTTTTTTTCCCTAAGATTCCACATTTGAGTGATATATGGTGTTTTTCTTTCTGTTTCTAGCTTACTTCACTTAGAATGACAATCTCCAGATCCATCCATGCTGTCGCAAATGGCATTATTTTGTTCTTTTTTATAGCTGAGTAGTATTCCATTGTATAAATATACCACAGCTTCTTTATCCAGTCATCTGCTGATGGACATTTAGGTTCTTTCCATGTCTTGGCTATTGTACATAGTGCTGCTATGAACATTGAGGTGTATGTATCTTTTTGAATTAGAATTCCCTCCAGATACATGCCCAGGAGTGGGATTGCTGGATCATATGGTAAGTCTATTTTTAGTTTTTTGAGGAATCTCCAAACTGTTTTCCACAATGGCTACACCAAACTACTTTCCCACCAACAGTGTAGGAGGGTTCCCTTTTCTCCAGCAATTATTGTTTGTGGACTTTTGAATGATAGCCATTCTGACTTGTGTGAGGTGATACCTCGCTGTAGTTTTGATTTGCATTTCTCTGGTAATTAGTGATATTGAGCATTTTTTCATGTGCCTAATAGCCATTTGTATGTCTTCATTGGAGAATTGCTTGTTTAGTTCTTCTGCCCATTTTTGGATTGGGTTGCTTTTTTATTTCTTAAGTTGTATGAGATGTTTATATATTCTAGAAATTAAACCTTTGTCATTTGCATCATTTGCAAATATTTTCTCCCATTCCATATGGCTGGTCTTTTTAATTAGCAGGCAAATATGAACTAGTCCCTGAATTGAGGTTAGGACAGCTTGCTATAAATTTAGAAAAAATATAGAGTCCTATATCTCAGGATATATATAAAATACAACCCAAGTTGATTGAATTAGTAAATACGTTTAAAAGGCTATTACGCCACCACTGAAAAGTGAAAATTTTAACTATGTTTGAAATCTTTAAAATAATTGTAAAAGGCAGAATTCAAACTGTACAGAATTCAGACCTTAATGATCATAGCCACATGTTATATATCTTTGCATAAGGCCTCAAACTGAAAAGAACAACCCAAAAAATGAGAAAAGGAAAGATGATGAGGGCAGGACTTTGGGTGTTTTTCTCTCATTGTTTAAAATATTTTACAACTTTTAATTAACATTTAAAAGCAATATATATGTAGTTTTAGTGTGAGAATTTAAAATAATACATTTCAAGATCTCAAAGAGATATTTGTACACCCACATTCATTGCAGCATTATTCACAATAGCCAAGATGTGGAAGCAACCTAAATGTCCATCCACACATGAATGAGTAAAGAGAAAGTGACATTAAAATGTCAGTAATTAGAAAAGCAAATAGCAAGCTAATGTGTAAATTTGGGGGGGAAAAAAAGAACATTTCTCATTACATGCAAAAAAATAGTAATCTATAATTTGATATATTTTGACATACTTTGTAGAAGATCCTGAAAACAAATTAAATTGACAGTATCATTTCAAAAACAATAAGCTTTATGCCAACTCACCTTCACAAAACATAGACGTGCTAAATAGAAAGAAAATATTATGTGATTCAAATCTAACGTTCACTTGTGTCTGTAGGCTGATGGAATACACCAGAAAATTATTTCTTTTATGGTGATAACCAATAAGCATTAACTCAGAAATGTGTCAAGAATTATGTAAAATATAAAGCACATATCTATATATAGGCAATAAGAAGATACTCTTTATTGTCCTAATTACTTTACAATATATAAAATACATAAGGAATTTATTAGTTACTTTTGCATAAATTGCCAATCAGTTTTTTAGAATGCATTTTGAATCCTTAAAAACTATAGGTTTTTAATTTTTGGCAATAGCCATGGTTATTTATATGTACAATATTTTTATTTAAAAGTCATCATGCTTAAATTGCACCATTTTTCTGACATGCCACATTCTTAAAATTCCACTTAGCTATAAGAAGAAAATACGGTAGTATTTTAAATATTAGAATGAGAAAGATCATTCTAAGTATATCACAAACCCCAAAGCAATAAAACAAAAAGTAATAAATCCAAATATATATTTTTTAAATTTAGACCTGTAAAAAAAAATCCATAAACAAGGTCATGAAACAAATGACATATAAAGAACTTCTACAAAAATTAATACTGATCAGTAGAAAAGAAATATAACAGATTGAAAGTAAATGTACAAGGCTCTTGGCCTTACTGATAATTTAAAAATTGCAATTAAACCTATAATGGCATATTTTTCACCAAAATATTGGCAATGATTATCACATGCTGATTTGGTAAGGATGTGGTAAAGTCTCCCTAATGTATGTCACTAATGCATTCTTCCTCTGAAAGTAAATTTGGCAATATTTATGAAAATTTAAAATATACTGACATTTTGACTGATCATTTCTAGGAATTTATCCCATAGATAGGTTCACACATGAGAAATGATATATATAAGGATATTTATTGCGGTATTTTTCCTAATGGCAAAATAATTAGAATCAACTTAATACCAGTCTCCCAGTCTCAGTGGAAGGACAGAATTCTAATTTTTGTAATTGCCAGCTAGCAGACACAGCTGGCCTAATCATTTTTATACAACCCTGTATAATTTTTCACTTCCCTGTCTCTATTTGAGCCCTGCTGACTCCTCCCTACTCCCTCATCTTCCTCATTAAAACACCGAGTCACCTCTGCACAAACTAGAATGGAGCTCAGCTCTTGCCCTTTCTGGCAGTACTTATGGAATAAAATGTCTTTTCAACACTTTAATGTCCAGCTTTGTTTGACACTGGTAATATAGGAACAGGATTTTCCATATAGTTCCAATGTTATTACATGCTTAGCAAACTAAATAGAATTTCTCTAAATATGCTTTAAAGGCAGATTGTGCATAGGAATGTAAAAAGAAATATAAGAATTAACACTTTCTAAATAAACAATATGGAATTAACATGGGATATATCTAGATTAATGGGTTAGAATAGAGAGTTTAGATTCAGCAATTTATATGCATATGAATTTAGCATATAAAAAGATAATCTTTTTAATTAGTAGAAAAAGGTGAACTAGTCCATAAATTGGCATTAGTTATGTATGAAATAAATGTAGTATTACTAAATGGTATGTGTAAAGTAAGTGAAGAATGTACAAATAAATTTAGAGGAATTATTTTATAATCTTGGGATGAGAAAGTCCTTTCCAAACAAGTCATAAAATCCAAAAGCTATAAAGTGAAAGGTTGATTCAACAAAGCATATAAACTTTAAAGTTGTGTAATCTCACATGTAAGCAAAATTAAAAGACAACAACAGACTGAAAGTATTCTTTAGACATAAATCTGACAGTTAATAGCCATAATTCTAATGCCTACAAAAAGATCTTTAAAAATCACCAAAAAAGAAAAATGAACAAATATAATGTAATTAGAAATGTAATCAATTTCTATATGAAAAGATGGTCTAACCAAGAAAATGCAATTTCAGATAAAGAGATGCCATTTTTTGTTTATTAGGCAAAAATTAGAAAGGTTAGCTATGCTCAGTGTTGTCAAGATGTAAAAGAAACAGATCCTCTCATATTTTGGAAAACACAGTAACAAATTTTAAATTTCCATCTCCTTCACCGTGTTACATCTTTACTATGGGATCCTACAGCAGTTAAAAAGAATGAGAAGGATCTACACATACTCACAGTAAAACTTCACCAGATATATTGTTAATTGAAGGAATCAAGTTGCAGAATAATACATATGATATGATTCCATTTATGTAAAAAAGAACAGATCAAAATTATACATTAGCAGTTGTTGTATAGAAATTCATAGAAGAATAAAGGGAATTTAAAATTTTCCATCTATACGCAGGCATTGTTTTAATTTTTATTGTATTTAATACATATTATTTGTGTAATTTTAAAAAGTTAAGAACCAAGAATGACTCAGTAATTTCTTAAACTCTTAATTTTGTAAAGTCAGCAATATTAAAAAGAATGACACATTTCAGTATCTTCAGGACATTGACATGTCAAAAAAATCAGGTTAAAACCCTATAATAGTTTGGTTCCATACTTTTATTTACGCACAGATGTCTGGAAGAATATAGATACTGTGATAGTATTCACTTCTCTTTCAGGTGACTTTGACTTTATTTCTTATGTTCTTATCATCAAGCCTTTTTAAAAATTTCATTGTGGATAAAAAGGCATACCACCTGAGAGGTGATAAACATAGTTATAAAATTTCAAGTCATCAGACATTTATTGTGGAGCAGACTCTTTTCTAAACAGCAGAAATATAGGAAGGAATGAGATGTATTCCCTTCTTTCAAGGAACTGGAAGTCTAGATTTTGTAAGATTTTTTTTGTTATGTTGCCTAAAAAAGAGCTAGAACCTAATGAATGATTTGGAAACAAGGCGGTTGCATTCTTGCTGTTTAAAATAATGGAATGGACAAGATAAAAATAATGTCCTTTGTGTTTTAGAATAAATAAACTGTGGTCCTCCTTTCTGACAAAAATTGAATAGCTGTGCCAATTATCTATTGAAAGGCAATCCTAGTAGTAAGAAAACTAGACTCTCTGCATATAGAAGAAGGCTTATTTTTACCTCCTTTTAATTGAGGGGGGCAAAGAGGGGAACAAGGGTTTTCCCCATAGCTAGGTCATTCATAAGTGTACCCATCAAATCATGATAAAAGTAAAATCCATCAAGAAGATATAACAATTACAAACATGTATGCACCCACTATGAGTGCACAAATTACATGGAGCAAAAACGGACAGGAATAAGGAAGAAATAAACAATTCAATAAGAACAAAGATTTCAATATTATACTTTCAGTAATGGATAGGCTAAGTAGGCAAAAAGATCAACAAACATATGAATTAATTTTCAACAAAGATGCCAAGAGTATTCAATGGGGAAAGAATGGTCTTTCCAACAAATAGTGCTGAAACAACTGGGTATCCACATGCAAAAGAATAAAGTTGGATCTTTTCCTTACACCATGTGCAAAAATTAACTCAAAATGGATCAAAGACCTAAATATAAAAATATGCTAAACTATAAAACTCTTAAGAGAAGAAATGGAGATAAATTTCATGACCTCCTCAGACTTGGTGATGGATTCTTAGATACGACACCAAAAGCATGAGCAGTGAAAGAAAAAGCAGGACGCCATTAAGAAAGTGAAAAGTAACCCACAGAATAGGAGAAAATGTTTGCAAACTGTACATCTCATAAGGAATTTGTATGTAGAATATATAAAGAACTCTTACAACTCAATAATGAAAATATTAATTACCCAATTTTTAAAATGGCAAAAGATCTAAATAGACAATTCTCCAATGGAGATATACAAATGAACAGTAATCCCATGAAAAGATGCTCAACATCATTATTCATTAGGGAAATGCACACCAAAAATACAGTGAGATACCACTTTCCATCCACTAGGAGGGCCAGAATCAAGAAGTGGAATAGTAACAAGTTCCAATGAGAATGTGTAGAAATTGGAACCCTCATATACTGCTGTTGGAAAAGTGAAACAGCACAGCCACTTTGGGAAGCAGTCTGGCAGTTCCTCAATTAGACATAGAGTTGCCATGTGACACAGCATTACAACTCATACCCAGGAGAAATCAAAACATAGGGCCACACAAATATTTGTACAGAATGTTTATAGAAGTATTACTCATAATAACCAAAGATGAAGACAACCCAAATGCCCATCAGCTGATGAATAGGTAAACAAAATGCGGTATATCCAAACAGTGAAGTCTTATTTGGCCATAAGAAGGAATGAAGTACTGATATATGCCATAAAGATGGATGAACCCTGAAGACATTATGCTAAGTGAAAGAAGCCAATCACAAAAGACTGTACAGTATATGACTCCATTTATATGAAAAGCAACACAGATATAAACCATACCCACTATCACAGAAAGTTCTATTGGATATCTTGGTCTGTCCAATAGTAATGAAAAGGCTGTTTATCCTTTATGCATGAATATTTTCTAAGAAGTCTTACAAGAGGTGGAAGAACTGTTAGAAGTTAGGTTCTTAGGCAAGAATTTAGGATATAGAGATTTGACTTTAGAGAGGAGAAAATGATGTGATAAAAGCATAAAGTGATTTGAAGATGCTACACTTTTAGCTTTGAGGACAGAGGAAGGGTCCATCAGCCAACGAATGCAGGAAATGCAGCTCTAGAAGCTGGAAAAGACAGGAAATGGAGTCTTCCCTAGAGCTTCTGGAGAGAATGTGGGCCTGCTGACACTTGGATTTTAGTCCAGTGAAACTGATTTTGGAATTCTGACCTCCAGAGCCATAAAAGAATAAATGTCTGTTGTTTTAAGCCACTGAATTTGTGGCAATCTGTGACAGAAACTAGTAGAAAACTAAACATGGAGGTTGTAGGGGAGAATCAGTTTCTTGCTTCTAGACACTACCACATTCCTTGGCATATAGCCCCCTTTCTCCATCTTCTAAGTTAGCCATGGCAAGTCAAGTCCTTCTTATGAGGCATCACTCTGACCTCTTCTTCCTCCATCTTCCACTTCTAAGAACCCTTGTGATTACATTGAGCTCACCCAAATGATCCAGGATAATATCACTGTATTAAGGTCAGATGTTTAGCAACCTCAAATCCATCTGCAAACTTAATTGTCCTTTGCCAGGTAGGATAACATATTCACAGTTCCAGAAATTAAGAAATGGACATCTTTGTGAGGCCATTGCTCTGCTCGCAATGGGTTAATCACCCTCTTAATAAAATTGAAGATATTAATCACCTGGCTTGGATAGTTGTTCACCTCTACATAGAAACGGAAAGAAGGTACAATATTCAAGACTCTGGTTGGATTGAACTGGAGTGGGACTGAGTGAGTGATAGGATTCGAGGATGATTCTATGATAGGAACTGTGGATGGATAGGATTCAAGGATGATTCTATGATAGGAACTGTGGATGACTAGAAGGGCAGAGGGGTGGGGATGATGATTCTGGGTTTGGACATTTTAAATTTGAAATGCCTATGTCATTTGCAGCTGAAAATGCCCAGTAGACAGTTTTATATGAGTATATATATGAGTGTATAGAAGTGTGACACTCAGCTAAGAGGTGTGAGTTGGAAATAGATCTGGGTGTCATTAGTTTATGTGGCAGCTGAAGCCATAAGAGTGAGGTATATTAAGCAGGGCAGAAGGAGTATGAGAAGCAAGAAGACCTGTGAGCTGAAGACAGAACTTCTCACTGTAGCAGAAGCTATAGTGCACCCTCATAGTTCCCCCCTTCACAACCAAGGCACTCACTTCCCCAGATGCTGGGAGCACTGCCTGCTGATGGCTCACAGCTGTATCACCTCTCTGGAATTGCCCTTTGCGCAAGAGGGATGCTTTGCAATCGAGCCCATTCTCTAGGGAGATCCCTCATCCAATGTCAGAATCAATGTAGAAATACAAATGTTGGCCCCTTTGCGTCAGTTTGTGACATCAGTTAAGGGCCATCCTTGAATTCAAGAATTCAGTGTAAGATCGGCTGTGTCCACTGCATCACAGTTCAACTCCTCTCCTGTCCAATCCTGCCTCTCTCACAGATAATCTTCCTGAGAGCATTCCAAAAAACCACACACATCTCCATTTTAGTGTCCATTTCCAGAGGATTCTAACAGTAATACACTCAACATTTAGCAGGAGGGTAGAAAAAGTTAATTTCATGAAAGGGACAGTACAGAAGTAAATTATCACAGAGGAACAAAGAGGATCAAGTGTTGAGTCACTGAACTAAGAAACCCTAGAGAGTACTCAGAAGAAATTGTGCTAAACAGTGTGATAAACAGTGTCATATGCTGCAGAGATGTTTGGTGAAATAATGCCATCAAGAAGCTTAATGTTGGGAAGTTCACCAGAGAAAGCAGACTAAGGACAAGTGACAAAGGACTGCCAGGCAGCATGAAGGATCCAGCTCAATTTGTAGTGGCATAATTCTGCATGGCAATAAGGTTGTGTTTCAGAGCTTAATACCTGAGTTGCAGGGCAGAGGATCATTCATTAAAGATTGGTTGGGTTTTGCAGAGTGAAAGGTAGGACACTGAAGTGCTGGTTCAGGTGATCAATTTTGTGACCCAGGCTATAAAGACAGGCTCTAAAAGGATGGAGAGAAAATTTCACCAAAAGATTTTTCTAGATCAAAGATCTGCTATAGTGTGAGATCATAAGAGAATTGTAAAGGATATATGAGAAGTAGTCAGAGATTGAGATTTGGAGTTTAAAGCTTCTGAGATCCATAGCCTGGTTCATTTGTCTACCAGGATATTGGGCTATTTTAGGATTATGGCAGTGTTTAGGGTGAAGATAAATCATGTAAATGAAGATTCAGTGTCTTTACCAAATGTAAGAGAGGGATCCATAGGTCAGTAGAGGGGAAGAGAGAAATGGTCAGGGAGCTTGACCTCAAGCAGATCAAGTTTTTTTTTTTCATAATTGAGATTTTATTGGTTGTTTTGATGACCAGTACACCAACATTTCAATTTGTACACAATTCTTTACTTACATACCAAAAATCTAAAAAGTTATGTAGTTGTGATTCTTTTCCAGTTATTCCAGTGACTTTCCAGCTTAAAATTTGGAGGCAAATTATCCTTAACAGGAAATCAAACACCAATATCATCAAATGTTGGTAATGCTGTTCTAAGCCCCACTAATTCACAATTTAAAATCATTACACTACATACTCAAATTTTCAATCATTCACAGAACATTACCAAAGTTACTACAAAATTGGACTGCTATGACCAAAGTCGTTACAGAGTGCATAAAATTCTGACAAGGAGAGCGAAGATCAAGGAATGGTTTGCTTTAGGAAACAATTCTACCAAAAACAGCATGGGAAGAGAAGTAATTTAAAGTGTTCAGGACATAATAAGTGCACAACTGACTCCAAATTGCAATTTAAGTATGCTCTGTATTATAGGATATAAAAAACTACTCCCAGCTATGGAATGTTAAGCTGACACCCAGGACAATCAACGCCTCTCATATATTCAATATCCAACTATTTTCTGGTTGTACTGAAAAATAAACAACCAGCGAATGATTTCACCTCTTAAAAAAAGCATTTACACTTAAAATATGGGATGAGGTGGGATTCCTTCCTTCTTAAAAATGTTTCTAGAGCTACAAAAAAAAACCTTGCATTTACAAAATAGTTGATAAAAATATTCCTCTGGACTGTACAAGAAGGGAGACAGGGACCACTGCTAAGACCGGGTGTATGTTGTTTATCAGCCTTGTCTGCTTTCTCTCCTGCCCCGTTAGAGGCTGGGCTTTCCTCGTTTTTAGTTTCTCCATTTTCTGCAGGCAAATTTTTAGTCTCTTGGTTAGCCACGTCAGCCTGTTTACTCTTTGCTCCCCTTTTCCCCTTTATTTGCACTTTTTTGTCTGAAGATACATCCTTTCCTGCTTTGTTTTTTGCTTTCGTTTCCACTTTTGCAGGAGCGGGTTTAGCTGACAATCTCGCCAGTCTCCTCTTGCGTTCCTCCTTCGCACCCCACCCTTGGCAGAGCTGAGCTTGCTCTCCGGCATCCTGGGCGCCTGCCTGGCGCCAGCGGGCCGCTGCGAGCCCAGAGCCTTCGCGAAGCGGGGCTGCCTGGCCGCTGCCTCTCCTCCCGCTGCCCGAGCTGCTGGGACTCGCGGGGGTGGGGGGGTGTCAGGTGAACTATTAATAAAGTGTCCACTGAAGTAAATACAAGAAAATTTTGAGGAGATGGAGGCATTTATTAACATTGGAGCAAGAGTTCGGGGGTGTACGGTGAAAAAGGTGGGAGGAAGATGATTCTTAGGAAGAATCTTGGGAGAGGCTGTTCGAGATACTAAGGTGATGAGGACATAAAAGCAGATTGGAGATTGTAGGACTCCTCTTCCCTGAGGACGTAGGGCTTAGTAATATGGTTGGAAGTAACTGAGCTCAAATGACTTAAGTTGGGCGTAAGTTGTTTTGAGTCAGGAAAAGTAAACTGCATTTGCCGGAGGCCAATTATTATCGCCAATAAAGTCAAAAGTCAGCTTTCTGGATCATGTGCAAGAAATGAAACCATTAAATTCTGGCAGTGTTGAATTTTTAAATTGAAAAAGCGTTAAATTCTCTCTTGTATTGTATTTTATTGTCTCTTCATTTTTATTGATAAATTGAGAAAAACTAAAGCTGCTAAACCTTGTGCCTGGCCTAAGTACCTTAAAATCAGTTTTTTTAAAAATCTCCGAACTTGATATAAACAACATTATACAATGAGGTACGGAGAACTTTTACTTCAATAGATTAAATATTTAGAAGTTAAATGATGGATTTTTCTTATTAACAGGCACAAAGCCATGTTCTTGGGCTTTAGCTTTGTGCTAAGTTAATGACCAATTCTTGATTGGTTTTGTACAGATTCTCATTTTCACCCTTCTTCAATACACTCTGTACAGGTTTGGAAATGGAACTTGTGATAGTTTGATGTGTCAGCTTCAGTAGGCAACAGTATTCAGTTACCTAACCAAGTACTAATCTAGGTATTGCTGTGAAGTATTTAGCTGATGTCGTTAACATCTATCATTTGACCTCAAGGAGACTGCTCTTGTGGTTTACATGTGTATGTCCATATCTGTATATCTCTTTATGTATAATCACTTCTTATGATCATCCTTGTGATCTCTCTCTCTCTCCTCTAGTGATTCTGTTTCTCTGGAGAACCCTGACTGATACAGACCTGATCAGTATAAGGGTAATTTAAATACTATCAGTAACTGGTTCAAGACCAGCATGTGACCTAGATTGAACCAATGAAACGTGAGGAAAAGCTTGATATGAAATTCTGGAGAAGTTCTTCTTTATAATTCTGAGAAATTCCAGTAGTACCTGCCTCTCTCTTCCTCTGACAGTAGTTTTCTTAGATATGAGGCCTGGGACGGGTGTAGCCCTTTCACTGTCAGATTGAGGATGAAGTCAACACTTATCTGCTGAACCAAGAGGTGTGCAGAGAAATGGAGCTGGGGCTACTGGTTTAAGTCAGCACTGAAGCCTGTCCTACCTCTGGGATTCATTTTCCAAACCATGTATTTCCTCACTGTTTACATTGTAGTTGTGTTTGCTGAGATCTGCAGCCAAAATTATCCTGTATAATAGAATGCTTTTTCTTAAGATAAGTTCTTTGGGATTTTAGGAAGCTAGTGTGTCTGATCTGTCTGTTGAAATTCATGTTCTATGTGGACATGGTTTTAAAATATTTGCTTAATAGGAATTTAAAAACTGGTAATATAAATCAAAGTGCTTTTAATAGAATTGTGGCAAGGTAAATAACAATTATTTGCAATGTTTCAATGTGTTTCTACTAATTCGTTTTAGAAATATTAACATTGTTAAGATTCCAGTGGACTTATAGTAATCTACCCTATCTTTAAATGTCATGTTCCTGATAAAGCACAGAACTTGGAAATTATTTGATATTGCAGTAAAGTGACACTTATTAGAGTTAGTTTATCTGGCAGATATATCTTTCAGGTAATATGGATATCATTAAAAACACTAAAGGAAAGTCCATGGTTATTTATTGAATGATTGGAACTGTAAATTTTATTTTAAATAATACACTTAGTGAAGCTTGGCATTTTGAGATGTCAAATACTTACTAGAGTTTCGATTCTTTAGCCCACATTGATCACATAATGCAAACTTCCAGGCCTTCAGCTTCCTGATTAGAGTAATATACTGACAAGATAACATGACATTTTTGTTTAATTAATAAACATTTCCTGAGAATTTATGTGTCAGGCACTGTAGGAATCACTGAGGATACAAAATAGATACATGATTTCTGTCTCCTCTGTTTAAGGTGAATTAAAGGAGAAAGAAAGTTGTTACAAAGTTCAGTTAGGAAGCCATTGTGGTCAATCACTTACAGATTATGACACACTATGCCCCCATGTCAACTGAAATAAAAATGTACAATGTGAGAGCTGTGCATCAAGTTTTATTTGGGGACTGATGAGGACTATAACCCTGGAAACAGCCTCTCAGAAAACTCTGAGGTATTGTTCCTAAGAGGTAGGTAGGGAGGTCAGTTTATATGTGATTTTAGTGAAGTTGGGATACGTGCAATCAAGCACATTTTGTCAGAAGGTTGCTGCTAGTTATGAGAAACATGTCTCCGTTAATGATTTTAGTGCTTTTCTAGGTATGAAAGGATGCAAGAAATTGGGCTCATAAAATCTTCTCCTGAAAATATCTATCTGAAGGCCTGTTCTGCCAGTTTTTCCCAAAGCTCCGAGTACCTCATTCCTGATCTCTGCCCTGAATTCCTTTCAAAGTGTGTTGAAGGTCAACAACTGCACTGGCTAGTGACTTCCCTCTTGTAGAACCAGATGGCAAGCAATAATTTTTAGTTGGCAATTATTTTTATTATTTCCTTTTAAATAAAAACTACCTTTCATAAGAAATGATAGGGTGGAGAGTATCCAAAATGTACTGTGTCAAACTGAAAAGCAACAAAACAAAGCAACAAAACAAAACAAAACAAAAAAACACAAGTTAAAGGTAGGTTTGACTTCAGTCAAGAAAAGGGTGAAAGCAAAGTGGAAGTGAAACTCTTGACTAAGTGCTTTGAAACTCACAGTGGAGAGTGGAGAGGATGAACTCTGCACACAATGAGCGCTTTAAGGGATGGTCTCAAGATGTACAGCAATAGAAATTTCTGTAAAGAAAAGTTTTGGTGCTATTGGACGTGAAAGGAGTATGTTAAATGAGAACTGGCCAAAGCAGATCAGAAACAAAACAAAACCTAGCTGCTAAAATTTAGATTTAGAAAAGCGACACTCAACCGCATAGACTGGGAGCGTCCCATCCAGACAACAATAACCTCTTAGAGATATGGGTGTGCTCCAAGAGAGCCAGTCAGGATTTTCATACTTTAAGCAACCAAAACCAGACAGTCCAGACTTTCCAAACTTTCCTGTCTGCTCTACTGACTACAGCTGCAGAGCAGGATGGAGAGGAGAGACCAACCAGACACTTCTACGCTCCCTAGTCAGCGCGGCGGAGAGAGCTGGCTTCTCATTGGATTAGCTTGGGGACATGGGTGGCTTCTGATTGGCTTAGAGGAGTGGGTGGGAGAGAGGCGTGTCCTGACGTCACACCCGCCCTAAAAGTCTCTGCTGCTCAGGATTGTGAAGGGAGAAGTCCCGGAGGAAGAAAATAACTCGGGGTAACTTTTGTAGGCCGAAGCCGACCCTCTTCGGGAGCTGGGCCCCTCCCACCAACCAGACGAGCTCCGCCCCCCTGCCCGCATCGGCGTATCAGGTGACCGCGGGCTGGCGCAGTCACGTGGCTGGGTGCGCCTGCCCGTTGTGGCCATGGCGGCCGCAGGCTGCAGTGTGGCGAGGCGAGTGGAGGAACTCGGGGACCTGGCTCAGGCCCACATACAGCAGCTTAGCGAAGCCGCCGGCGAAGATGGTGAGGGAGCGGAGGAGAGGGAGGCGGGCGGGCGGGCGGGCGGGCGGGCGGGCGGTGGTTCAGAGCTGGCGCTCCAGGGCCGCAGGGGTTGAGGCTGCGGCCTGTGGTCCGGGTGGATCCCAGGCCAGAACTACCGAAGGTGCTGCGCTTCTGGCCCCAGCTGCGCCCTCGGTTGTCCACCTGCAAGAACTCCCATTGCCTTAAGCCAGGGCGTTTGCTTGGACACTCCGTTTTTCATAACCCTGAAAAACGCTTAAATGTTAGTCAGACCAGTGCTCCTTGCCTTTGTCTCGGTAACGACTGGGAAAAAGGCGAGATACAGGTGAGTGTGCACACGAAAGTTTAAGTGAGTTGTTAAAGTTGGATGATGGCACACGAAAAAGTAATGGTGGTTTTTGCGTGTAGTAAAGATAACTAGACGTGTAAAATAGGTTCACTTTTTCATTGCTGCGTTGTAAATTTCCTTGTTAGGTTTTTGGATTCTAAACTTAACTGAAAACAGTACTCCACAGAAGAGATTTATATTGATATAATTTAGATGATTCTTTCTTATTCATTACCTCAGTTCTCACGAGGGACCTGTCGGTACTAGAACACTTTTTTGGGGGATGTCTAAGCAGTTTCCTTAGGAAAAACTGGCATAGGGAATTACCTTGACTTTTGATTTTAAGTCCAGTTCTGTTTGATTACTTCTCAGCTGCCTGTAGTTTCTACACTATTCCTTTTTGAGTTTTTCACCTTTACTGCAGATAGTTTTAAAATTTTTTTGTAGACTGTCTCATTGTCATTGGATTCCTAGGCAAGTAGTATGGAACATTTTCCCAAACAGTTGAATAGTTGATGAATTTATTGAATAGGATCCACGATAAAATGGCTCTAGTTCCAGTGAAGATTATTTGCTGGATATTCTTTTCTTAGGGGTCTGTTCTTAAGAAGCCCACAGACCACTCTAAAGCTGACTCATTTTTGGTTAAGTGAATCACACGAATAGTTCATGGACAATAGTAGCTTTACCCCTGGCAGTGTAAATAAGATTATTCCATGATCTTCACCCCACTTCAGCTCCATTTGAAACAGTCTACAGAGATCAGAGAATGTATTTTATTCATTTATAGCTGAACCCAAAAGCTATTGTCATTTTCCTATGGAAGAGTTCTTTAATCCAGTCTAAAATGAGAGCTGAACATAAAAGTAAAGTGGTATGTGTTCTTGTTTGGAAGCTTCAAAGTTCTGAAATTTACTGAAATTAAAATGATAGTGGTCCACATTATGAGCTGTTTATCAGTATTACTAGCAAGATTTTCTTATTCTATGAAGTTTTACTAAAATGTAATTGCATGTATGTGAATGGAACTTGGCATTCTTTTCCCATACAACAAAAATAATATACACTCCAAATGCATCCTTTAATATAACAATTAGATATTTATATTAGGTTATAGGGATTGATACTTTCTGTTTTCTTTAGATCAGTTACAGCCAGATGCTATTCCATCTAAGAATACTCTCCTTTTTATTTCTGCTCAGTTTTTTTCGTTTATTTCTCATTGTAAAAGCACAGTATGTTACTCTATGGAAGTGTACCATGAGAAGGACTTTTCCCAGGGATTATGTGAGAATCACTTGTCTTTGCCTTGTCAGTCACTACCTTAACTGAATGGTTAAAAAAATTACATTTTATGAAAAATGTCTAAAATGTGAACCGTTATCCCCCCACCTCCATAATTATGTCATGAGTTCCTGTGAGATACTCCTCAGCAATGGTTCAGTGAATTCAGTGCAAGTCTTTACATTTAAAATAATCCTGCAAATTAAGAAGAAAATATCAATTCAGTGTTTAAAGAAGCACATAAGGATTGCCATATTCCATACAACATCAGTTCACAATAGAATCTTTTTTTCTGGGTTGTATGGGTGATACTTCTGGGCTGAGGAGAGATGGAAGGGCAGTGCCAAAGAAATAGCTTTCAATTTAGGTGAATAGTGGAACTTAACAACAATCAGAATCTGGTCTAGATAGAGGTTAGGCCTTACCTGGGAAAACGTAAGTTCATCTTATGATTGCCAACAGACACAACTTAAGCTGGTGGTGCTTTTGCTCCAACACTGAACAGTTTATCTGTCTGTATATGCTGAGGCTGGATTAGCTGGGCCCTCACAAGTGCTACATTTTCTGTCCCTTTGCCAGTGAGGAGGAAAGCATATATATTTCAGGAGGAGGCAGAGGGGCAAACTCAGGGACTTTAGCATCTTGATGGTGGACATATTTAACCACATGAGATGATACAGAAGGGTGGGTGGCACCTTGGAATGGACACTGTAGGTTAGGAAAAATCATAAAAAGTGAAATAGAAACGGAATATGACATAAGAGGATGAGAAGAAATTAGACAGTGTAGGGAGAAGAAAGGGTGAGTTGTTTTTAGAATTTATATCAGGAATAATTAGTTTAATTTTGTCCAGATTTTGAAGCAATTAGGTCATCTGTTCCATTTCTCGGCTTTCAAAGGAATAAAATATGCAGGTGTGTTGTGTAATAGCTGTTTTAATTGTAGTGGCTATTTGTATATGTAAATACATAAACACAATTATGATAAAGTCATAATTGCTCAGAATGCTTACATTTTATGAGGCATTTGATTTTATTAATCATGCAATTTTGGAAGATACATTTGTGAAATTTTAAATTTTTAATGAAGCCCTTTCTGTATATTTATGTATATTATTTGTTCTATTTCAATAAAAGTTTTAAATTTATTGCTTAAACATTTTGAGTGTGTCAACATCATAAAAGCAGTATTATGAAAATAAGATTGCACTTAAGAAATGGCAACCGAACCTAAAAGATTTTCAGTCTAACTTTTCAGAGTAAATTTCCACGATAAGTTTAAGTAAGATTAGGCATTATGATATACTTCATAATTTGTGAAGGATGTTGTTACTACCATGCTGCTTTTCTAATGCCATAACATAATTTCATTTCATCATTTTAGGTACATGGCTTTTTTTTGTTTGAATAACACTCAAACTATATGAATTAATCTTCATGTTTTTATCTCTTACAGATCACTTTTTAATTCGGGCCTCTGCAGCTCTAGAAAAATTGAAACTTCTTTGTGGAGAAGACAAAGAATGTTCAAATCCATCAGATCTTCTAGAACTTTACACACAGGTACTGAAACAGGTGTGGTTTCTGACAAGTTGTGGGGGCAGATTACTCATTTAAGAGGGTTGACTCTAAAGTTTATGTGTATTGAAACAGCTTAATATCAAAAAGAAAAAATTAACAACCCAATCAAAAATAGACAGAAGACCTAAATAGACACTTCTCCAAAGAAGATACACAGATGTCCAACAGACATATGAAAATATGCTCAGTATCACTAATTATTAGAGAAATGCAAATCAAAACTAAAGTGAAGTATCACCTCACACCAGTCAGAATGCCCATCATTAAAAAGTCCATGAACGATTAATGCTGGAGAGAGTGTGGAGAAAAGGGAACCCTGCTAATCTGTTGGTGGTAATGTAAATTGGTGCAGCCACTATGGTGAACAGTATGGAGGTTCCTTAAACAAATGAAAATAGTATTATCATATGATCCTGCAATTCCACTCCTGGGCATATTTCCAGAGAAAACTAATTCAAAAAGGTATGTGCATCCCAATGTTCATAGCAGCACAGTTCACATTAGCCAAGACATGGAAGCAACCTAAATGTCCATCCACAGATGAATAAAGAAGTTATGCAATGGAATATCACTAAGCTATAAAAATGAATGAAATAATGCCATTTACAGCAACATAGATGGGCTTAGAGATTATCATACTAAGTGAAGTAAGTCAGAGGAAGACAAGTGTATGATATCATTCATATGTGGAATCTAAAAAAAAAAGATAGAAATGAACTTATTTACAAAACAGAAATAGACTGACATACATAGAAAAGCCTATGGCTACCAATGGGGAAAGCAGAGGGATGTGACAGGGATAAATTAGGAGCTTGGGATTAACATATAAAATAAGTAAACAACAAGGACCTACTGTATACCACAGGGAACTGTATTCAATATCTTGTAATAACCTATAATGGAAAAGAATCTGAAAAATAATATATATGTATATGTATGTATGTATAACTGAATCACTTTGCTATACACCTGAAACTAACACAAGAAGTATTAACTATACTTCAATTTTAAAAAATGGCTAAAATTAAAAAAAACAAAGTTTAGGTGTATTGAAATTAGTTTATTTTCTATTTAAAGTATTAAATTTTTTTTTAAAAACTATGTATAAAGTACATAGACTTTGAAACTTTGAGGCAGTATATGGAGAAGTGAAATTTATTGGTTATGTTGATAAGTGAGGAAGAAAGTCTTGCAGATAACAGGATTGCTTCCCTTTATAGATAATTAAATAAAACACTCATATGTGCAGTTGCCAAGCTCTTGAAGGTTATTCAAAGGAAACGGAGGTCTCTGTAAGGGCGCTCATAATTTTTTTCCCTAAAATTCACATTTCCTTAGGATTCTTGACTTTTGTTATACAGGTCCATAAGATTTTTGTTTTCCCCTCTTTTTCTTTTACTTTCCTTTCAAATTCCGGTCTCTGTATGGAGAAGATCTGTTTTTTTTGAACACTGCTGAAGCAAGATGATATTAAAAAATACAATTTTATTACAGTAACTACATTTGTGTAGCACTTTGTGGTTGATAGAGTGCTTCAAATGCCCTTACTTGATTGCCAAGGGATAATAAAGATGAAGTGGTTATAGAAAGTAAACTTAGTTAAGCTTCCAAAATGCACATTTATAGCACTAGGTACCCAACACTGCTTTCTTTTTGGAGGTACTTGGAGATGGTTTCTGCCTTCATATGTGGTTGAATGAGCCTATAATAGCCACTCACAAACCCCAGAGAGCTGTTGCAATTTAGCTGAACTTTGCCTGGCTTTCTTTCTTTCCAGAAGGCTTCCTGCTTGTCTCGTTTCTTTCACATGGGAGAGTTCTGAACATTTTAACTTATTTCTAAGAATAAGACAAAAGACCTGGGGATAATAGATTTATATTCCCCAAACCCCCTTTGGACCTTACTTACACTTCTGAATAAGGCCATTTTCCTTAGGGTGATGATCTCTGCCTTCCTGGCTTAGGCCTTCTACACAAGATCAGTTAGTTACTACTTAAGTAGTGTGTGTGCTAGGTAATGTTCTAAGTGCTTTACATTTGTTAATTCATTTTATCCTCAAAGCAAGGGACTTTGAAAGGCATTTACTTCAGTCTCTTCATTTGCCAGGGAAGAAACTGAGGCTCCAAAAAAAAGATAAACTTGACTTGTCCTTGGTTGGTTAGGTAGAACTGATATTAGAACTCAGTTTCCTTAGCCTTAGTAGATTAAACAAAGGACTAGGATTGGGTAATTTTAAGGTTTTTGAACAAAAAGTCTTATATTTAGGGGTGCTGGTTTGAATTGCATAATGTTGGTGGTGCTGCCTTTGTTAGGTGACAGAATACGTAATCCCCAAATGCTGACTCTTTATTTGGGGAAACAGGTTATTCTTTGAAGATT
The DNA here is from genome assembly GCF_048773025.1 of Camelus bactrianus. Taxonomy (NCBI): domain Eukaryota; kingdom Metazoa; phylum Chordata; class Mammalia; order Artiodactyla; family Camelidae; genus Camelus; species Camelus bactrianus. The sequence goes on from NC_133541.1 coordinate 31,015,902, forward strand.
CAATGTGAAAAACTAAAGATAGTGTCTTTATCTTGATATGGTAGGCATGTAGAAAATGTTCAGGAACTATTTATGTATAAATAGCAAAGAATACAGTAATTAAACTTTTTATAATTGTATTATATGATTAGCTTATCTGAACTACAACATAAATCTCTATTTTATTTTTTGAGGGAAGCTAGATTATTTTAATGCATTTAGCATTTTATTAAAATCCTAAGAAGTTTTCTATAAAGTCCACCTCAGATTATGTTAGATATTTTATGCTAGGTATTTTGATTATTTTTCAAATTTAAATACTGTGCTAGAAGATTTAAATGTCTAATAAAGCATCTATACATATAAGATTAAACTGTAAGAGCTATTCATTTAAGATCGAATCATTTGTAGATATTTTTTTCTCTTTTACTTCAGGCTATTTTGGACATGACGTATTTTGAGGAGAACAAGCTAGTAGATGAAGATTTTCCTGAAGATTCTTCACAAAAAGTAAAAGAGCTAATCAGTTTTCTTTCAGAACCAGAAATTTTAGTTAAAGAAAATAATTTGCACCCAAAAGTAAGTTTTCCACAACTACGAATTATGGTGGAATGCTGCCAATTCTTACTTTGCTATTCTTTAGAATCTGTACTTGTTTCTTCGAACATGTATCTTTGTTTTAAATGAAGATTGAAGCAGGGATATATGAGAGTTGAACACTTCATACTTTGTAAATATGTTTCAGAATGTCTGCATATTGGAATTGTATTGTAATTACAGTGCCCTGTCATTTTCTAAACACACATTGCTATTTCTGCTCCCTTCACTTTTGCAGATGCTGTGTTTTCTTGAAGATCCCTAGTCATCTAATTCCCACATCTCTTGTCCTTTCTATAGTCCTCATCTTACTGGACATTTGCTGCCTTTCTTACCACTGATCATCCCATCCCTTGGAGGTCCTGCATGCTCTTCTTATCTCTGAGAAGCCTTGTTCTTGCTTTTTTCCAAGCATCTTCCCTCTCTCCCATTCTGGAAACAGACATGCCTCAAGGATATCTCCTTAATCCTCTGATAGTCTCTGTTCTGTCTTTGACAACCTGTTCACTTGCTTTTTAGCCATCTCTATTTAATGATTACAAGATTTTTATCTCTAGCCCTGGCTACTCTTTCAAGCAGATAATTTCTCATCTTTCTGTCTGCTGGCTATCTCTCCTACATATCTTTGTTGCTCCTTGTGTTTATCAGGGAATGCTTACTTTGGAAACAAATAGTCCCAAGCTTTATATGACAACATAGTAAAAGTTTGACTTATTAAAATTGTTTTTGTGTATATCTTTTCATTATTTTATTTTAGCAGTAGTAGAGATAGATATGACGTTGTTTCAAGCAATGTATATTTCTGAAAACTTACTTTTTCAATCAGATTATAGAATACTTATATTTCGTATATATTAGAGAGTTGGCTGCTAAAATATTTGAACATCATTTTCTAGAAGAATTTGTGAATTGGAGTAGTAATTTTAATTTAATATAGCGATAGATTTCTGTATTTCTAATTGATTCAGAGTAAGGCATTCCTGTGTAAGCTGCTAAGAATAGAGTAAATTTTGTGAAATGGGAGTGTTTTTAATGGCTCAATATTTTGAAATTTAATTTTGATTTTTACAGACTTGAAGTTTGTCTATTTAGCTGTGTCTTTGTTGTGTTTCAGAACTGCGATTTGCTTGGGGACGAACTCCTGGAATGTCTCTCCTGGAGACGAGGAGCCCTACTCTATATGTATTGTCATTCTCTGACCAAAAGGAGAGAGTGGCTCACAAGAAAATCTAGTTTGCTTAAAAAGGTAAAAAGGCATTCCTCCTACATTTTTGATAATTGACATTTATAGGTTTCCAAAAGCTGTATATAGTATGGTATTAAGAATAGAGGAATCAAAGGGCCTGGGTTTGCATTCCAGGTCTTTTACTTACTAGCTATGTAATCTTAAACAAATTGGAATTACTGTGAAAATTAAATATGGTAACAGGTGAAGACCCTTTGTAAACTGGGAAGTTTTACCTGTTTTTTGTATTGTTTTGTTTTTTAGTTCTAGATTTTTATTTTTTAAAATTCAAGGTAGATAATCTATATTAATTTCTAAGCATATTGTTTGGCCTGAAGAAAACAAACTTGATTGTGAGCCTCTATCAGCAGATCACTCCTAAAACTCCCTCATGACCCTGCTTCTAGAAAATTGTGGCCCTCTGATTTGTCTTGACTCTTCTGACCAAATCAGTAAATCCAAAGGTCCTGTCGTTGTATCACTAAGGATCCTAACTTGGGCTGATTGTACACATGGTTTGTGTGGGCCTGCAAATGAGAGGTCACACCTTCAGACGTAAAAGCTTGATCAAAATATTTCTAAATTAAAGTAAATACATCCAGGTTTTTAACAAGTTGTTGAGCACATCTTTATTATCTATATCTTTCTTTCCTCTTGATATTTTTGACAAGTATGTTACTGAATTATGTGTTCTTGGTTAATGATTTCTTTTGTTGTTTTTTCCCCCCATACTCTTACTAATTGGAGGATTATACTTATAAAAGTTTTGGGGTAGTAGGTCCTTATAGCATTGTAATGTAACAACCATAAGATATATCTATGTTAGCCAATTTTCTCTTGAGTAAAGGATGGGGAAAAATAACATTTGAAATTTCTGCAGCTCTGCATATAATACTTCAATTCTTTGTCTTTGACTTTCATTTAGTACCTTGTTGATGGAATCAGTTACTTGCTACAGATGCTAAATTATCGGTGTCCTATTCAGTTAAATGAAGGTGTTTCTTTCCAAGACCTAGACACAGCTAAATTACTGAGTGAAGGTAATGTGATCTCTTTTTTCAGTTTTCTAAGTGCTTTAAAGCTTTTTAAAAATTTAAGACGTTTATTAGATTTAACTCTGATTTAAATAAATTTCAAGTTACATTATAGACAAAATAATAAAAGAGCTTTTAAAAAATTCAGTAATCTTCTCAGGTAATATGGAAAAATACTGCTAATCTCTTCTTAGTAATTTGGTGAGAGTGATATGGCATGTAGCTTTTACTTATTTTGCATCCCCACAAATCCCAGATCAGCCTCTAGTTTCTCTTGTAACAGAGACTGGAAGTAACTTTTTGTTTTTCACTTTTAAATTTTTGTTTATTTATTTTGAGGGAGTAGGTAATTAGGTTTGTTAGTTTGTTTGTTTATTTAATGGAAGTACTGGGGATTGAACCCAGGATCTTCTGAGCAATACCCTCTCCCCTGGAAGTAACTTTTAAAGGAGAAATTTACTGCTTTTTCACCTTAAAAAGGTCCAGAGCTGGTTATGGTGGCTTCGTAGCATCATCGGGGATCTTGTCTTTCTCTTTCATCATCTTTCGAAGTGGAGCCCCACAGCTTCAGAGGGAGGCACTTTGTATAGAATACATGTAAACAGTACTTGCCAGAGTTGTGCAACATGCATCCCTGTTGAGGATCTTACTTCCATTCTCAATATCTCAGGATGCTCTTGGAGCTCCTTCCATCTCAGCTGCATTTCAGGCTATAAAAATAGCCAAAGGATGTTTCTTTCATCCAAGTCTGCTCCTTTGGAGCAACCTTCTTGGAAGTTTCTTACAACTCCTGCATTTCACTGGCCAGAATTTAATAGCATGGCTTCATATAGCTACAAGAGAATCTGCAATAGATAGCCTTTTACATGATTTATCTCAAATAAATAGTCTCTTTTCCAGAAAAGATGGGAAGAATGAATATTGAGTGATAATTATTAGTTTCTGTTATAAACATCTATGCCCTTAAAAATGATAGGAACTAAATATAGAGCATCATTTGGGTTTTAGACTGAGGTTCGAGAGGGAAGAACAATTTATTTTCACCATCTCTTTTTGCAAATAGAGGAACTGAGATCCTGATAAGCTAAATGACCTGTTCAAGGTGACATAGCTGACAAGTGATGTTAGATTATATGTGTAAACTTTCTTTTATACTTTATCTGAAATTTTGATGGGGAAAAAAGCGAATGGGGAAGAAGAAAATTTCTTAGAGAAAATTCTATATTTTAGTTTTGTAAGTGTATTTTAATTATTCTTTCTTTGTTAGCTTCTGTAGGCTTTTCCTTTCTATTTGAAAGCATTGCATAGAAAAAGCACCTTAATTTAAGGATCATTAATATATGACTGGCTACTGGTGTCCAGAAGTTGTTACCTTCAAACAGCTTGTCCTAAAAGAAACTTACTGTGGAAACAATGCACTCCTTCAATGGGCATTTACCTGATTTTAGATAAAACTCAAAGCTGTGTATACATAGTATGATTTTTGTTTCTTTTTCCAAGGTGAGACAATCATTTTGTCCTTTGAACATTGCTTGTATGCCATTTTAAATTTTCAGCTTTTAAAAATTACCAAGTAATGTGTTTGGTAAACCTCTTTACCTCATTTCTGTGCTTCATTCCTCTCTGGGCCCTTATAAATAACTCGAATTAAATAGGTTAAAAGGCTGTTTAGCTGTGTGCATCCTTGGTTTATGCCCTTTTTATATACTACTGAGGAACCCCCCACTTCCCAGCAGCCTTTGGTTCATTTCTTAGCCCAGAACCTGGATTACAGATCTCCTGAAGGAGCAGCTCTGAGCTGACTTCACTAATTACCTAAATAGCTTGTGAAAAATATAGATTTCTGTGTATTACCTGCATGTTCTGACTTAGTATATGGAATCCAGGAATCTTTTTATAAGCTCCCATAATTATGATAATCAGATTGAGACATCACTGCTTCTAGGGGTTGCCAGTCTGTGAAAGTTTTTTCTTCTGTGAAAGTTAAAGATCTGCCCTTACTCTTACTTCATGGGTTAGTCACCTTCTCCCTCCCTGTACCCACTGCTATCACATGTGTGTTCATCAAGGATGTGAATAGTACAAAATGAAGTCTTTTATTGAAAACTGTGCTGAGCATTGGCAGAAAAAAAAGTCACAGAAAATTTGTAGCAGCAAAAAGACAACAGCTACATAGCAGTGGCTTCCTTGGGGCAGTAGAGAGGGAGAAAGTGCCTAATTTTTACATTATTCATCTCTTCATTTGATATTTTAACATAGTGTAGTTGAACATAGTCTATGGACCGGCTCACCCTAGGACTTTGTTAAAAATACAGTTAAAAATACAAATTCATAGACCCAACCCCATACCTGAGTCTGGAAGTCTTGGAGGTGGGGGCCCAGTGATGAGCATTTGAGCATGTCCTCCAGGTAGTTCTAGTGCAGATTAAAGTTTGAGAACCACTCTTCAGCATACAACTATTCATTCTCTCCCTAGAAACACCTTCCCACGGGGTATCTGTGTTTCTTGTTCAGCAGTCAATCCTTGTTAACAAAAAGAATGAGGTACTCTCAGAGTTGGGCATATACTGGATCCCAAATCTCCCTTAAGCAAACACTCTTCATCTTTTACAAGTGGCTTCACTGGGGGAACTCATTTCAGCTCCTCCCAAAGCTGTAGTCAAGTGTTTAAAAGTTCGGCCTTCCCTTCAGTTTTACTTCTATCTCCTTACTCCCCTCCACCAGTCTTTTTAGGAATAATTAAGAGTGTAGGATCACAAAAATGAAAAAGGATATGCATTCAATGAAATGCCATATCTAATATGAAATATAATTCTGCAGTGAATTTTGTTAATTTGGAAATAAGTAGGGCATGTGGAATCTTGAGTTTTGGAAACAGCCTTAAAGAGCTTTGGTGAATTGCACAAAGTCAATGATTTACACCCAGATCTTTTCAGTTCTAGGTCCGTTTCTCTTTATATTCTGAATAACATCTAATGCTATTCCAGCATTTTCTCTGAGGTTTATGATCTTTTAACTATGAAGGAATAAAGTGAAAAGAAATGATTATTTGTAATATACATTATGCTCATTGAGTGAGTCGTTCTGTACATAGAAAGCATAATTAGTAGAGTAGCCTATCATACTTTTACGAATGCAAGCCTCAGCTTCTGCTCTTAAATGATTAACTCCTAGTTGATACAATGAATCAGCTCTTGCTAAGCTTGTTCTTCTCGTGCTACTATTTTTAAGCTGAATTTGAGGTGAGGTGAAGGGGATAGCTGTAGGGACACACCCTGAGACTATAAAAAGCTTGTAATAGATTAAAGGCAATAGAAACTATAATAGTTTTGGAAGTTGAATTTTGCTTCTATAACTATGTCTCTGATACTATTTTAGTCATTTCTGATGAGCCGCGTTAGGTGAGCAACTGAGATTATGATGCTTGTTTATTTGAGGTAAACTTTTCAAATCACACAAGTACCTGTTTAATAGGATAGATCATTTATCTGTATTCTAGTGACTTTAAGAAGTTATTTATATAATTTAATAGCACTTTATATTTTTATTTCATGTACTTCTTAAGAAAATTCCATGAAATAAGTAGGGCATGTGGAATCCTGATTTTTGCAAACTGAAGCTTAAAGAGCTTTGCTGAGTTGTACAAAGTCGATAATTTATCCCCAGATCTTTACAGTTGTAGGTCTATTTGTTTTTATATCAAATTAATGTACTTTATGTGTCATAAGTGTTTAATTATATAACATTGCCTTATTCCATAATAAGAATGCTTTCAGCTTTTGATGAACATCCTGCAGTGTATTTCTTTTTCCTGGTAACATAAGGCATCTTGGATATAATTTAACATCTTTGGTAATTTAGAATTAAATGGCTTCTCAGGGACATGATTATGCAGGATCATCTCTACACTCTTGTAGTAATTTATGAACTATATCATTGATCCTAGAGTATACCCCAGAATAAAAGCTGTGTTCATGGATGGGACTGAGGGAGTGTTTGAGTACTCTGAAATTGTATGTGGAATATGGGGTGTATGTTATGGGAGAGGTTCTGTCAATATAGATTAGATTCTCAAAGACATCTTAAAGAGAACCTCAGAAGGAGTAACACATTGACCTAAACAATTCTTTAAAAATAATTCTTTTTGAGGGTGGGTTTGGGCTTTATTTATAGATAAAAAAGAGATAGAAGTGCCAATGAAATGAGGATTGTATTAGTGATAATTGGCTTTTCTAAGGATAGCCATTAAATGAGGAGGGAAAATGTTTAATGTTGCAAAAGGAATTTATTACAATCTTAATCACCAGGTTTCTTTTTACATTTTTAATTCTAATCTCTCAAATGACTTTCCCAGGAATATTTAGTGACATTCATTTGCTGGCTATGATGTACAGTGGAGAAATGTGTTTTTGGGGATTGAAGCATTGTGCAGATCAACAGCCAGAAAATCATGAATTGGATACTGGTGTTTCTGGAGCAAGCAACCCTACATGCAAAGAACCCTTGGATTTCCGAGAAGTAGGAGAAAAAATTTTGAAAAAGTATGTATCTGTGTGCGAAGGACCCCTGAAAGAACAAGAATGGAATACGACAAATGCAAAACAAATTTTAAGCTTCTTTCAGCATCACACTAACTAGTAAGTTCATCTAGTCGTCTTTAGACAGAAAGACAAACAAACAAACAAAAAGACTCATGAAATGGAAGTTCCAGAAAAGAAGACATATTGATACTGAGTTTAAAAACATTAACAATACATGAAGATAGCCAGCACAGTTACCCTTTTTTAAATGCCATCACCGTCTTTCACTATATACTCTTAAGCCTGTGAGGGAACGATTCTTTAATTTCTAAATTGGCATTTATGTTATTCTAACTCAGCCTGAACTACAGATATCCTGTAACTAATACTAAGGAGGAATCCAATTTATCTTTATAAAGATTTTTTTCTTTTTACTTTAGGTTTTTTTTTTTTTTTATTGTGGTACAATATACATAACGTAAAATTGACTGTTTTAACCATCTTTGGATTACTTTTTAATCTCCTTATCTTGAAGTTTGCTATACTTCAGAGATTAAAATCAAGTCACCTCATTGCTTTGGATATATGCTATGGATATGAAAATTGTCATAAGGAAAAATTATGGCTAATATCCAGTTACCATTTCTAGAATAAGGTAAATGATGAAACACTCCACAAAATAATTTTTGTTTAATTATTTTACCACATATTACTAATGGCATTTAAAGTTTTTTTAGTGTATTAGGCATTTTATAAACATTTTTAAATGATTTTCCTATTATGTTTAATAGAATATGCATGGTTTATTCAATGTGTAATGAAGATAAAATCAAGTTAGGTTAGTCTGCTATTAGCTCGTGTATCTTTAGGGCACAACTTTTCATATACTTTGAAATTTTAATATTTTTTGTCTTTAATAGTAGGGGTGAGTGACAAAGGTCAAGAGTCTAACCTGGTATCTTGCTTACAGTCTTTCTGTCTACCTCAAGTCTTATTATCATCTTGGGATGATCCTTCTGATACCTTGCCAGTATCCTTGACCTCTGGGCTATTGACTTCATCACATTCCAGGAGCTTAACCCCCATGGCCACACTATCCTGAGTTTCTCTTTCTGAATCTTAAATTTCAATGATTGATGACAATTCTCATCTTTCCAGCTTTTTACTTCCTCATTTTTATTGCTGTTTTTCTCTCTTATTTCTTCTCTATTTCTTTAGCTTCTTCATAGCCTCCTTCTCTTGACTGCCTCCTTTTCTTCTAACCATCAGCCTCTTTCAGATTTTCTTCTTTCCCTATCCAGCCTCAGCCATATGGGGCACCATATGAAGTGCTCTGCAATCCCTTCAAACACATCTTCCCCTTGTCCTTCAGCCTAATCATTCTGCAAGCCCTCAACATTGAATTAATTCTATCATTCTGCCTTCTTTTCTGGGTTGCTGAGTTCCATGTGAAGTTCCTGCAGCCCTTCAAAGTGGAATGCTCTAAGTATCTCACCTTCAACTTTAGATGAGCCCTCAATGTAAGCCTTTTTGTAAGGTAAGGTAATGTGATGTAAGTCTGTTACCAGTGTGGCCCCCGTCCCTTTCCCACTGTGGCTAACCCAAACCTCTAACTTTGTCATCACTTTCCTCTGGCCCTCTGTCTCCTCCCCAGCACGTGGCTCTTGGTTCTGTCTTACAGAAGATAGAGACTGTAAGGAGGCAGCATCTGTTTACCAGCATTGCCCTACTCATTTTCCCCCTTTTTAGAGAAAAAGAGATAGCCTGCTTCGTGTTGAGGCTCAGTCTCCGTTTTTCCTCTCCTGGCTCCCTTGTTTCCCCTGGGGCTCCTCTTTTTTTTCTGCCAATATCCTGTAGGTATTGCTCTTTCCCAGAGTGCTATCCTTTTTCTCTTTTTTCTCCCTCTTCTCCCCCTTTTCCTTCTTTTCTTTCCTCTTTTTTGCTTTTTCACTTATTCGAAATACAGTCGACCCTTGAGCAACACAGGTTTGAACTACGTGGGTCTACTTATTCGTGGGGTTTTTTCCCAGTGGTGAATACTCCAGCACTACGCAATTAGCGGTTGATTGCATCTGCAGATACAGAGGAATTGCGGGTGTGAAGGGTCGACTATAAATTATACTCAGATTTTTTGACTGCCAAGAGGGTTGGACCCCTAAACCCTGAGTTGTTCAAAGGTCAGCTGGACTCTTAGGTGATATTATTCATAGCCATGGCTTCTCCCACCTGTGATGTTGGGCTGATTCCCAAACTACAGTTTGAATCCCAGCTTCTCTCCTGCTCTCTAAACCTTTCTAACTGCCTGGTAAAAATCTTCACTTGGACATCCTGTAGTAATTTTAAATTCTACATGTTCAAGCAGCTCATCCTCATTGTTCATCTAAAAATCTTTTGCAGTTCATATTTTCTCTTTTTTCGATCTTTCACAAAGCAGGGCAATGCCGAACACTGCACCTGGTTTCTTCTGCCTGCCTTGCCAGCCCCATCTCTGCGGTTCCTCCTGTGGGATCATATTCTAGTCCAGTGTTCCTCAGGCTCCTTTCTGATGAACAAATATTCTGATAGAGCCTCTTGGGACAAGGAGAATCTCTCCCTATCTCTGTCTCCTTATTTATCACTACACAGTTAAGATTTTTATTTAACTTAGCTTTTGACAAGTTTTACTATGAAAATACCTTTGTGCTTTCTAAATATAAAGATGTAAATCACAGACTGCCCACCCCCACGTCGCTCCTTTTGGAGCATTGTAGTCAGTCACAATTGTTTCAGTTGCTTCCCCAGTGTGCTGTGTCTTTTCCCCTTGATACCCTTCGCAGACCTCCTTACTTCTGCCTGGAATGCTTTGCCCTTCTTTATGGCCAAGTGACTACCCATTTATCCTTTAGGACTCAGCTTCAGTGATGTTGTATCCATAAGACATTTTCCAGCCTTTTTCATTCAAAGCTACACGTTCCTTTGCTTCTGCTCCCTTAGTCTTTCCCTGCCATGTTACTGCTTTATAGTCATTTTTCTTATGAATTGGCAAACTCCATGTTTTAAAAATTTATCTTTATACATAGTGCTTACTGAACGGTAGGCTCTTAGTAATGTTTTTGAATTAATAAGAGACATGATTCTAAAGTGCTGTACTCTGCACGAAACGGTTACTGCCACTGGATTCCGAACTGCCATGCCCCTTATACCACTGGTTGACAAAGCGAACAGGGAATTACTCCTCAGAGGAGTGAAGTATTACTTAGATTTTGAACCTGAGAAAACAAGAGAACTCTCTCTTCAGAAGCTGGGAACTCCCATTTTGCCGTCACGACCCTTGTGAACCACTTGGGTCTCTCCCTGTTTGGTACACTGATGAGGGTACTTTTGGGTGCTTTTTGTACAACTTTTTCATCCCCCACACAATTGAAGAATAATTTGTAGACTATAACAGCTATAATGCTTTTTACTCTGATGTATTACAAAACAATGAACAACACTTTGTGTGTGTTAAAGCCTGCTAAATAAATTCTGTTTTATTTAGAATGGATTAATGTCAAGATTCCAAATACTTCACATAAGGAAAGTACTGTAATTCACACATCATCAAAGTACTATAATTCACTTATCAAGTATTACGTACCTACTGCATGCCAGGTTTTATCCTAGGCATTGAGGATATAGCTTTGTAAAACACCAGAGTTTGTATTCTAGTGGAGGAATTTAATACATTTTAAGAAATAAGTGTGCAGCATGTTAAGTGATGAGTACTATGAAGAATAAAGCAAGGCAGTGGAGTGAGTGTGGCTCTGGAACAGGGCTCTGTTTTATTTAGGGTGGTTGGGAAGGCACCTATAGGCACCTGTCTACTTGAGCATTTGTGTCTTCAGATTCCACCCCTTTGATTAAATATCATTAAGTGTGCCATTGCACATTTAGTATGTTCATGAAATTTCTCTTTCTTATGGAAGTTCTAATGCTGAATTAAAGAATGAATCGCTACCTAGGAACTTCTTATTTTGATCGCATTTAAAGAGTGTCTCTACAGTATGGTCTTTGGTAGTGGGTAAGTGATAACCTAAAGGCATTGTAGCATTTATTACACTTGGAGTTTCTGTCTATTTTGAGTTCTCTGATGGTTACAAAAACTTAACTCTGTTAAAGGATTTTTCCTAATCCTTAAATTTGTATGCTTCTTTTCCAGTATGAATTTTCTCAGATTAACTAGGCTTTGAGACTTAGTTAAAGGCTTATCTGCTTTGCTGCATTTATAGGGTGTCTGGCTACCATCAGTTGTTTGATGCTGATGAAGGTTTAGATCCTGACTGAAGATTTTCTCTTATTTCTTCGCATACAGTAGAGTGAGGTGAGAGTCGTACCTGAAATCCCACAATAAAATTTACATTCCTACCTTTACAAGTTTATTAAAGTTGGAACTGTCTCTAAAGGCATTCTCAGATTCATTTTAATGCCATTAAAAAAAAACCAACAAAACCCACTGCTGGCTGATGTGCTGGTTTTAGATTACTTGTCACTTTTCTCTCTTCACCTTCTAGAGCTGCTCTTCTGGTTCCCGTAAGGATACCCCTTTTGCCACAGAATCCAGGATTCTCTAGTTCTCTAGTATCACCTTCTTAACAGTATTTTTTTTTTTTTTAACACAATATGAGTTACCATGTTATGGAAGTATTACATTAACATACATTTGATGTATCCACCGTTAAAGTATGCATTATGTTTTTGTGCTGCTGTTCCTTATTGTTCTTGGTTTTCTTACTTCTAGTGAAAATTTCCAAGTAAAATGTTTTGGAGCATATAAACTTTTTTTTTTTTTAATAAAACCATATTCCTATGTTTCTTTCTTGTTTCTTTTCTTTTCTATCTGGGTGTTGTGCCAGAATGAAAACTTTTATCATCCTCATATACTGTTTGTAACTGAGTGGGACCCTATGGAGCCTTCCTGGGACAGACCCCGCCATGTCCTCCACTTGCCTCTTGTTTGTAGAGAAACTTTAGCCTCCTAGGCCTTCCCCGAGTTCCAAAAATAAATTTAATCAGAGAAGTGAGAAAATGCAGACAAAGGAAAACAGTCGAACAAGACAAAATAATAGTGGTTAGCCATTAAAGTCAAGGACCTCCAGTTCCTCCTCAAGGGCTAAAGATAATATTCTGAACCATATCCTTTGGGTTGTTTTGCAAATACTGAAACCCCTACCAGATGGAAAAAGTTAACTGTATGCTGACCACAAGTATTTAGACCCCAGACTGGGTTGTTTAGTGGTTAGGAATATGGGTTCTAGAGCCAGAGGCCTGAAATTAAATCCCAGCTCTGCTGTTTCCTAGCTGTGTGATTTCAATAAGTTATTTAACCTTTCTGTGCCTTAAAATTCTGTTGTGTAACACAGGAATAATAATAGCACCTACCTCACAGAGTAAGAGTATTCTACTTCTTAATTGAAGAATAAATGAGTTAATGTTTCAAGTGTTTAATTCAATGCCTAGCACATGGTAAGAGCTCAAAAGAGTTAAGTTATTACCATTTTCCTCAATGGCCAGTTCTGTGTATTGGCACACTTCATTCATTATGCTGAAAAATATCCTAATACTCATCGGCTGGGATAATGGAGTGACAAATTCTTGTTTTGGCCAGTGAGCACTCACTCACTGCCCTGCCCTCAGTGGTGCTGGCCATTCTAAATGGGAAGCAGCTTTCAGAGACGAAATCGCTGGCTGGATAGTCATCTCAAATATTTGTTAATTTTTAGAAGTTCTTCAGCCCCAGCCTCTGAGTGTATATATACCCAATACATACCAATTTCTATTTTTACCAATCAGCTTGATTGACTTGGCTTCTGTCTCACTCTTAACCTTTTGGTCTCACTCTTAAACACACAGGTCAGATGCATTTAATAAATATTAGTTATCTAAGTATATGCATACCCTATTTAAAAATAGACTACTCTAAACGATGGTAAATCCACATGATTGAGTAGCGTAACACTTTAAAAAGCAAAGAGGAATATTTCTATAAAATACTATGGAGTGGTTTTATTAAGTGAAAAACAAGGTGATGAAAGTATATAGTACAATTTATTTAAGAAAGGGAATATAAATGTGTTTATAACATTGTTTGCTTACATTAAAAAAAAGTTTAAAAAATGGTTACCTATGATGGGAGTGGGAGATGGGGGAGAGGAACCAGATGGACAGGATCAGGATGGAAACTAGACTTCTCTGAATATATCTTGAATTTTGTACATTTGGCTTTGGAACCATTTACTACATTTTAATAAAATAAGGTTGCATCAAACTTAAAGAAAATCCCTAAAAATCCAAAGCAAAATGAAGTAAATGAGTTATAATTGAGTAGTAAGTTGGTGGCTTCAATATACAAAAATGTTTCAATTATCTTTAAAGCACAGAAATTTCACACCGCTGGTGGACTATCCCCAAGGACAAAAAGAACTGGAAAGAGATCAAACTCCTTGGTACTTGTATTGTCAGTAACTATAAAAATTAGAAATGTATGTAATTAGACATGAGGATTTTCAGTGTAACAGAAAAGAGACACATGAAATTGAAAGTAAGTAAAAATTCTATCATTCTAAATTTGAATGTGAAATACAGTATAAACTCACTGTCTCTTCTTAAGAAGACCACTAAATAATGTCCAAATGCCATTTCTCATTAAAACAAACTAAGGCTTCTTGGTGATAAAGCTGATTCTAGATCTTGTCAAGGGTGGTCAAATGGTTGATGAGGGACAATTTTTCTTTAATTCATCTAATAAAAGGAATTATAAAATTAGAGTAGCAACTTGTAAACAAATAGCAATTGTTGATACTTGCTAAATCCTTGAAGTGAAAAGCTTATGGAGCACTTGATAGTGAATGGAGCAGGCTTTTGAAACTGTCGACCAGTTTGAACATGAGAAAATGAGAATGGCTTATGGCTCCCAATCTTAGTACCGTATACTTATGAAATATTTTGCAAAAGAAACCCAAATTTGATCAAGCCTGAGAGAGGAATGTGTTAAAGATACCACTGAAACAGTCATCAAGAAAGTTCAGAATGTGGTCCTTACAGTCCAGGAAGGCCAATGTAGTTTCTTCAACAAATTACAAGGGGAAATAAAGGAGGGGGAATGCATAGAATGAAAAAGTTTCAGGAACATGTCACCAAATGTAACATGTGGATCTTGTTTGGGTTATGAATCAAACCAAATATAGAAAAAATAAAAAATAAAAAATCCCCCGCAACTTTCTTGGCAGATGGGGAAGTTAAACACTGACCAGATATTTGGTGATTTTAGTTGTTTAGGTGTGAAATAAATGGTACAGTACAAATGCTTCTTAAAAGTTACCTTAATTTTTAGAGATACATACTGAGATATTTAGGGATGAAATGATATGTTGGGATTGGCTTAAAAATAATCCAGATTAAAATGATAATACAGATTTGGGGATGTGTGTATTAGGCAGAGATAGCCATGGAGCAAGATTGACCATGTGCTGGTAACTGTTGAATCTTAGCTAGTGGATACATGGGATTTCATTTTATTATTTATTTTCCTGTAGATATTCAAACTTTTCCATAATAAAAAAATGTTCTAACCCATTCATTTACAAATGCTCACACTTCTTTGTAAGAGAACTAAGACTCATTTCAGTTCTTCATACTTAAACTGATTTTTTTTTTCTTGTGTTAGTTCTTTCATGCTCCTAGAGAGGAAAGGAAAATGCCAATCTACTCATGGTTCTTGTCTGGAAAGCCTGGCAGAATTAAGCCTGCAATTGGATTGGTTTTTGGCCACTAGCAATGATAATACTGCTACTAGCAAGATAAATAATGAAACTTTAAATTAAGATCTCACACAACCTCAGTTACTGGGCTTTATTGGATTTCTGTTATTTGACATTTAGCTCCCCAGATACTTACTTTTGAAGTGTAAATACAAGCTGATAAGCAATGTGTCCGCTATTAAGCATTAAGCACTCTGCTATGTGGAATATAGATACAGACATAGATATAGATACAGAAATGGATACAGATAAAGGTAGAGAGAGAGAAGGAGGAACAGAGAGGTGCATATATGTTAAATATATGTATGCATTTAGATATTTGTATGCGTACACATATCCCCTGTAGCCTATCATGATCCTTAAGGACTTCAAAGATTTTATAAAGTTGCTGATCCTGCCTTCTATTTTGAAGACGATAAAAAAAAATGGGGTTAATTTTTTAAACAGGTGATTTGGGTTATATGTGAGAGAATATTTTGACAATTGAGATAATAAAACAACGGTGGGCAGATGTTCATTGCAAAATTTAGAAACTTCCATATTTGATGATTTTCACGAAGACAATGGATAGTTGCATGTCCTGGATATTCAAAAAATTGCTGGTTGACAGTGAATTTAAACTAGCTTATATAGAGATATTAAGCCCCAGGTCACGGGAGAGGGCCATCTGTTGAGTAAGTGGGAGTTGCCCAGGCCCACGCAAAGTGGAAATAGGTCCCAGACAGAGGGAACACCTTGGTTAAGTATTAAGGGGCGAAGGGCAAGAGATTTGACAACAAGGGGTGAGGTCAGCGTGGCTGGGTGGAAGACTGAAAGGAAGGGAGCAGTGATGGTGGGAGCCTCAAGCGCAGCTGGGAACCATGCTCAATTGAGCCACCTTTCTGTTCCCTTCCGGCTCCGTAGGCTTTCTCACCTTGGGGTGGGGGTGGGGGTGGACAGGCCCCAGAGAGGGAGGAGAGGGGGAGGGAAGGAGGAGAGGAGGGAGGGAGGGGGGAGGGACAGGGGGAGGGGAGAGGGACAGGGGGAGGGGAGGGGCGGGGCGTGAGGGGGAGGAGCGGGACGTGCCGGCCTCACGCTGCGGCGCGTCACGTCACGTGCGGCGCCGGCGGCCATGGCGGGAAGCCATCCGCGCAGCCGAGGCAGCTCCCCTCAGCCGCATCACAGCGACTGGGGTCGTCTCGAGGCGGCCATCCTCAGCGGCTGGAGGAACTTCTGGCAGTCGGTGGGCAAGGAGAGGGCGGCCCCGAGGGCCTCCCCAGAGGAGGCAGACGAAGAGGCCAGTATGCTGACGCGGCTGCCGGTGAGCGTGGGCCGCCGGCCCCGGAGGACCTGAGGCCGGACCGAGAGGGGCGCCTCAGTGAGGCGGACTCGGGGGCCTGGGAGCCTCCCCGCCCCCCCCCGCCCCCCCGCCCCCCCCGCCTGTGTCTGGCCCTGTCCTTGCAGCCTTTCTGGGCAGTGTCGTCACCTGGGAGCAACAGTAGAGCAGAAACGCCCTGCCGTTGATCCTTGGGGCCCCGCAGCCGGGCCGAAGGGTGCCTCAAAACTCACCTTTAGGGAGCGCTCTGGTCACCAGCCAGGTCGCCCTCACGTTTTCTGCCCCCAAATCAGGTCTTCGGACTGGACGCCCTGAACGTCGGGTTAAGGAAATGCAGAGACCGTTCTAGACTTTCTGGTTAGCTTGGAAAAGTATCCAGTGCCTGTGTTCTCAGCAGCATCCATCCGGGGCTGGTATAGGGGTCCCGCAAACAAACACTCTTCGAGGATTTTTCGTCTATTTATCATACTGCATATTTCAAGTAACAAAACTACCAGTCGATTGAAAATAAATGACCTAAGTTATAAGTGCCTCAAGTTACAGGAGAGAATTACACACATTTATTGTTAAAGTTTTTAGGTAGATAGGAACAAGGAGGAGAAAGTCTTAGAAATTATTAAATTTCTGTATCTCAGCTGGACTGTTGACACATCCTTCTGACGTCCATCAGAAATTGAAAACTGCAGGCTTAGATCGTCTCCCAGTGTCTTCCCCTTGCAGAGGTTCTTTGAAATAATAGATTGTACAGAGGAACTCAGGTGACATTTGATTTGATCTGGTGGTAAAATCGGAAATTCATCCCCTTGGGAAGGATTTTATTTTGAAGAATAAATTATTTAATTAATTTATTCAGATAAATGATGTGGCAGAATATGAGGATAAATTAAGTGAACTGGTTGTTTTGCTGGGAAAATCACCAGAAAATGGGTGATTTTTCAGGAATGTTTCAGTGTGTCAAAAATTAAGTGTTCGGTTATGATTCTGTCTTGATGGCAGGAAATTAACCTCAGGATGATAAATTTAATTAAAAATACTATTAACTTGATCTTTGGTTATCTAGTATAAAAACTCTTTGCTCATTATCATGATGGATTTAGTTATTAAGGCGACATACTGTTCAGTTGACCTTTGGTTTCCCAGTATAACGTAATAATTATTTGTTATTTTGTAGTTTATTATCAAAAAACTATTTCCCAAGATAAATTATTCATCCTTTTTACTTACTTGCTGCTTCCTTCTGTTTCAGATTGATGTACAACTATATATTTTGTCATTTCTTTCACCTCATGACCTATGTCAGTTGGGAGGTACAAGTCATTATTGGAATGAAACTGTACGAGATCCAATTCTGTGGAGATATTTTTTGTTGCGGGATCTTCCTTCTTGGTCTTCTGTTGACTGGAAGTCTCTTCCAGATGTAGAAATTTTAAAAAAGCCTATATCTGAGGTCACTGATGGTGCATTTTTTGACTACATGGCAGTGTAAGTATCTAGTTTTATGAATTAAAGAGATGATATTAAATCTGACTATATTACAAGTCAGTAGTATAAGTTAATTTGTTTCATGAATTTTGGGTCTCAGTGTCCTTTTGTAAAAATTGGGAGTTAAGTTAAATAACTTCCTTCATAGGACTCTTTGAGCTTTCGCATTTTGTTATTTCCCTGAAGTACCTTACTAGAGTATTTGAATAATTATAGGTAGTTCATATGGCAAGAAGTAAAACACATCTTAAAATTTTCATTACCTTAAGAACACTTGTTATTTTGTTAAATAGTAAATACTTTTCCTTATCCAGAAAAGGGATGGCCAGAGTTCAGACAGCAGTTCTTTTGCAGGGAAGAAAATAATTGTTAAGATTCTGAGAAATAAGATTTTGTTATCACTCAAAAACATTGACATTTTCAAATATCGTGGAGGTAGAAGAATCAGTGTTACTGAGCAGCTGTACTGTATTGGATTGTGTGATAGATACATTATGTATGTTTATTTATTTAATCCTCACCTGATAAGAAGGTCTTCTCCTTGTGTTATGGATGTGGAATTGAGGTTCATCTTGGTTACGGATTTGCCTGAGGTCATGTAACTTAAAAGGGAATGTTCAGATTGGAATCCCATCATGCTACCTTGAAAATACAAAATGTCATTGGTTCTGGATATAACCTACTTTATCAAGAGCCCCAAATTTAAGTCATTGTAAGTAAAATTTAAAGAATATTTGTGCTTTAGGTAAGAATTGTTTAGCTGTGCTAGATTTAGTAACTACATATAGGATTTTTTTCTTATTTTATTTAAGTTATTCAGACTCTTCCCTTATTCCAGTACAGATGCCATTACATCAAGTCTTATGAGACCACTTGATTAAATGATATGTTATACATAATTTTAACAAGTGCTACTGTACTCTAACTTGCTGGGTGTTACCTCTACATTGTCCCACAACGAACCATAACATTGAGTGTATCTGTGGTGCTATGGTACCATGTTTTCCCAGGGATGATAGTAGTCATAGTTACTACCATCTGTGATCAAATAAATTATTTCTGATCCTTATGACCCTGGGTTGATTGTTATTGCTCAGATAATGCAGATGAAAAAACAGAAGTTCCGACTGTAAGTGGCTTATATGACTAAAGTGGTGAGCCTTGGCAAGCTCTACCTGGCTTCAAAGTTGATTTTTTTTCCTTCTTGAATTACAAGGCTTCTAAGTAACTAAGACAATCACTAACCAGCTTGATTTAAAGGGCTTTAGGTTTTATTTTGATTTGAGTAACTTTGTTTTAATTTTTGATAACATTGAATTGCTAGTTTAGAAATTTATAGCTATTGGAGGAAATTGAGTTGTCTTTTTCACATGATTCTTGGTTTGCTAGGTTATCTGTAAGGAACGTTTGAGCCTCCTTGTGTATTAACGCTATTGAACTGTTACTGTTAATAGAAGTACCCTAGGAAACTTGGTTATATTGGGGCCCTTAGTCATTTTTTTTTCAGTTTTTACTGCTAGGGACATTTATGTTAACTATCTGTGTAGTTTATCTTTAGTGCAGGGTTTCTCAGTCTTGGTACTATTGACATTTTTGGACTAGATGTTATGGGAACTGTCTTGTGCATTGTAGGATGTTTAGCAGCATCCCTGGACTGTATCTACTAGATGTCAGTAGCACTGCCCCACTCCCCGCCCTAGTTGTGATGACAAAAATGTCTCCAGACATTACCAAATGTTCCCTGGGGGTGCAAAATCTCCCCAGATTGAGAATCAGTGCTCTATGTGGTAAATTTTAACTATTTTAACTTTTGAAACAAGTGTTAGACCAAGTGTTTCATGAGAGAATTTAAATGAAAAATTAGAAAGTAAGTGACCCCTTCCTGGGGAAGATTTCGTCAGCTACTGGAGCACTACTACACCCATAGCGCCTTGCACTTTTTTCTGTCCTGCCACTCGGCATACATATTATAATGATGTCTCTCTACTGCCCTCCATGAGGATTGGGACTGTATAATCATTGTATCCCTTGTGTCTAGCAAATTCTCAATAAATTATATACTGTTGAATGAATAACTAAGTAAGTTTTTGTCTGTGTTAATTTTCTAATTGTGACAATTTTATACAGCTATAAAATGTGCTGTCCACATACAAGAAGATCCTCAAAATCCAGCCGTCCTATGTATGGAGCTGTCACTTCATTTTTACACTCATTGATCATTCAGAATGAACCACGATTTGCTATGTTTGGACCAGGTTTGGAAGAACTAAATACATCTTTGGTGTTGAGCTTGATGTCTTCCGAGGAACTTTGCCCAACAGCTGGTTTGCCTCAGAGGCAGATTGATGGTAATTTTCATGTTAATCTGTAGTATATAATAGTTCAAACACTTTGAGCTTGAATGTTAAATAGAAATTTGTTTTTTAATTAATTAACTCTTTAATGCAATGAAATATACTAATTTGGTGCATGGGAGCCCCCAGATTGCTATGGATTGAAAGAATTAATTTACTTTTTGTAAGAGGTAAACTTCCTCTTACTTTCTCAATCCAGGATGTTAGATTATATGAAAGCAAATTATATGCTGTCAGACTGTTTTGTTTGTACAATATTTACCATACTTTAAAAGAATGTTAACAGCAGAAACCATTTAGCATCTACTTTGTGCAAAGTACTTTGACATATATTGGAATTTTAAAAAAGTTAAATTTTCATCTTGCTATTATTCCTATGAAAAACAGTGGCAACAACAGCCATGCAGTTAGTTTAGTAAGCAGGGTATATAATAAATACATATAACAGTGTAATCTGGTATTATTAAAATTCATTTATTGATAACACCTATTAGATACTACAGATGCAGAGATTTAAAACAAGCTCCATCAAAAATCTCATGTCTGCCCTGAATGTAATTGGTGTAGGTGAGGACGGAGACAAATACACAGGTGATTTCAATATGGGATAATTAGCTTCTGTGTAGAAAGGTAAGGGTCAGAGAAGGCTCTGCTTTGAACATGATGCTTCAAAGAATTATTAGGATAAGTAGGAACTGGTCATCAGAAAAAGAGTAAAATATTCTAAGCTGTGAGAACTACATTTCTAAAAGCACAAAGTTCTGGGTGTGCATGACACATTTGAGTATCCGTGTGTCTAGAGTGGGGCTAGGTGAGAATACACTTATAAACCAAGCTTAAGCATTTGGGAGCTGTTGAAGGATTTTTAAGCAGAAAAGTGGGGATCAAGATGGCATTTTATTTAGATCACTCTGCTCCTGAGTAGATAATTGATAAGAAGGGACTATAAATATAGGAAGACCTGTTAAGAAACCATGATAATACTGTGATAAAAATATGAAGGATATAGAATGAACTGAATATGTATTAGGAGTAATAAGGATAACTCCAGGTTTCTGGTGTGAGTTTTGTATTGGATGATGGTGCCATTCACTAGGACAAGGAAATACAGGAGAAGGAAGAGAAACATTTGATACAAGTAGAGATGCTTACTATAAGCAGTCTATTTCAGTGGAAGCTCTGTTAGGACAGAAATCTTGTCAGCTTTATTCTTAATTGTATTTGTGGTCCCAAGCACATAGTAGGCACTTGGTATAGATTTGATGAATGAATGAACAAATGACCTTATGGATTACTTTATGCATCCATATGTCAAAAAGGAAGATCTGGGGCTAGAAATGAAAATCGGAATCATATGGAATCCACATGGACTTGGAAGTTTCTGAGGATAGAGAGGAAGATTGTGAACTAGGTGCTAAAATTTTCAGTGAATGTTTAGAGGAAGGTATTATCAAAAGGAGATTCATAAATGACAGTCAAGGAAGGGGAGATGGTACTACAGCTAAACGGTGTGTCTCAAAAAGATGGAGTTTTTTCAAGAGGGCTGGTGAGTAATGATTAAGACATGGCATTGAGGAATAAAGAGAACATTCACTTCATCTCTTTACCATGAAATATGAGAGAATAAGCAACTTTGTTTACTTGAGAGCCTGCTGTAAGAGAAGCAGCCCCTAGGGGCTGACCAGTTTCAGGTAGGGCTGTGAGGTACAAGGAACACTTCAAGAAGAGGTCAGAGATATGGGGAAATTTGCTGTTTGTGAAGTGGCAGTTTCATTCTCCATACAGCAGCTGGAGGTTTTTTGTTTTTGTTTTTGTTTTTGTTTTTATTTTTATTTTTGTTTTTGTTTTTTTAAATGCCAGTCTAATTGTGCCTCAGACCCTGCAAGGTCAGGGAAGAATAGAGGGATGGGTCATTGGCAAGGTGGTGCAGAACAGTATGGAAGTCATATTGGGCTGAGGTTAGATATATTGAGAGGGTAATTTCTGGAATTTAAACTGATGAAAACAAAGGTCAGAGACATGGTTGAATATGTTTCTATAATCTCTTTGATTTGGCCAATTGAGGCCAGGGAACTAGGGTCACTATGCCTGGGATGCTTGCAGTCCCAGCCACCAGGATCTATATATATGTGTTGCCTGGAATGGTGACATAAAATGGCATGGCATGGCTTTTTTAAACACCTAGATTGGTTATAGTACAGGGATTAAGGATATGAAAGGTGCAGTTGTACTAATGAGTTAAGTAGAGGCCAGAATTATTAAAGTGTTGTTCATCTAAAGAGCAGTGGCTTTGAAGGAAAGAGACATAATTAAAGGCATTTTTAAGCAATCTCTTCAGCTCTAGTCAGAAGAATGGAAAGTAGGGGGCAGAAGTGGATTTAGGAGACTAGTTAGAAATGATTGCAGAAGTCTAGGTGAGAGATGATAATTTAGACAAAAAGGTGGGGGCTGAAGACAAAGGTGGTCAGATCTAAGAAGACATTTATATAGCAAAAAGAAGTAAAGCAAGGAAGAAGGGAAGGATCTTTCCAGGAGGCAAGAGGAGAATCAACCCCCGAGTGTTACACAGCCAAAGAACAGAAGAAGTTAAAAAAGAAGGGCAAATAACCATGTTGAATGATTCAGAAATAAAATAGTAAGAAGCTAGTTTTAGCACTTGTTACTTACCAGTTACCCTACTAGGAGTTTTACATATGTGATCTCATGTAATGCTTACAATAATCCTAAAAATTGTGTATTTCTGTATTTTGATGTCAAAACTGAGGCTCCCAGAAACATGGCTATATGTGGCAAATTTAGGATTCTAGCTCAAGTCTAATTCCAAATCCCAGTGTCTGCCATATTTCCTCAATTTTCTAAGGTACCATAAATTTAAAAAACAGCTTTTCAGAGTGGGAGAAAAAGCCATCTCATTGAATGTATACACGGAGTGTAAGACAAATGAGAAAAAAAAAAAAAAAAGAAACCAAGTCTTGGCCTTAAAGATAAGTAGTAGTAGTTGTTAAGATGCAGCTGCTACTGATAGTATAATAATAAAGTTGATGATAGCGATGATGGTATGACAAGGAATGTTAAAGCCTGGCAGTTTTTTGTTCTTTATTCATAGTTTTATTATTGTGTAAATGAAAATTGCATACAGCATCTTTTCTTCACAGACATTTCATTTTGTTCCAAAGCTATATATAACTCTTTGAGTGTTTTTTATTTGCTCTTTTTGGTTATACTGAGTAATTTTTTTTCATTCTGATATTTTGCTGTCTATATTAATGATTTGTTTTGGTAACTGTAATTTCCTCCTTTAGGTATTGGATCAGGAGTCAGTTTTCAGTTGAGCAACCAACATAAATTCAACATCCTGATATTATATTCAACCACAAGGTAAGGCTACCTACTTGGCAGCCTACCTGAGACCTCAGGAATGGAATATTTTAGGGGGATGGAGCCTGTTTAGTGTCTGTTAATGTTCCTACAGAAAAGAAAGAGATAGAGCAAGAGAAGAACATACAAGTGCAGTTAACAAGATGTTCAGTCTACAGAATGAAGGGGATGATCAACAGGGAAGCCGGTACAGTGTAATTCCACAAATTCAGAAGGTGTGTGAAGTTGTCGATGGGTTCATTTATGTTGCAAATGCTGAAGCTCATAAAAGTAAGCATTATCTTATTTTCTTTTTAAAAGCATTTTCTTTGCAAAGCAAGTAAAAGAATATGTTTTTAGGCTTTACTGTGGCTTCTTAAGAATATGAGGGCTAATTTTATCAGTGTGATTGTATTATTACTGTTAATATTGGAATCTCAAATCTTGATGTGTATTGGGATAACCAGGGGAGACTGTTAAAAACATAGCAGCATGATTTCTACCCTGGTGGATTGTGACTCATAGATTTAGGTTGTGTCTTGGGCATCTGAATTATTTAGTATCTGCTAAATACTAAAGTTTGATACTTTAGCTAGGTAGTATTTTTTATTGTATGCTTCTGCACTTTTTGTTATCGATGTTTTGTCTGCTTTTGGCTCTATGCAGATAACTGAAAAATAGATGTGTGGATTGGAGTGTTGAAGTAGATTAGTTATGAAAACTCCATATATTCTAAACAATTGTCATTCACAATGTGAAATAGCATGAAATTAGAATATTATTGGGCCAAGCCAGTATTTTAATTTCTTTCCCAAATCCTTTGTGAACAATGTAGGGCATAAATATACAATACATTGTTCTCACTTGGAACAAGGTAGCAGCAGCCTATTGCTGAAAGAATTTAAAGTTTATGATGCACTGAAACTAACTATAGCAACAAAAGCCAAATCCTGCTCAACTACTGACTAGTTGGACTCATCCCACTGCATTAATGGCCTAACAGAAGGTGTGTGCCAATTTCTAGGTAAATTCTCTTTACCTCAGTCTCTTCTGTGCTTCCACATAAAACATCTAGCATTAAATTTAAAATTATAAGATATTATAATTTATAATATATTATTAAAAAATCAAAAGGAAATGACCCATTGTCAAGAGATAAAGCAGCCAATGGAACCAGACCCAAAGATGGCATGAATGTTGGCACTCTCAGAAAGGATCATTGAAAGAACTGTGATCAAAAATAATTAACATTAAATCTTTGTTTTCTATTATTATATAACAAATTACCACTGACCTAGTGGCTTAAAACAGCATGTATTTATTAGCTCTGAGTTCTCTATGTCAGAAGTCCAAGTACAGTGTGGTTGGGTACTCACAGGCTGAAATTAGAGTGTCAGATGGGTTGCATCCCTTTCTGGAGGCTCTGAGGGAAAATCTGCTTCCTAGCTTACTCAGGTTATTGGCTGAATTCAGCTCCTTAATGTTACAGGACTAAGGTCCCTGTTTCCTTGCTGACTGTCAGCTGGAGGCTGTTCTCAGCTTCTACAGGCCATCTTCATTCCTTGCTATGTGACTCCCTGTGTCTTCAAATCCAGCAACTGGGAATCCCTCTTACTTAGGAAGAATCTCATCTTTTTATAAAGGCTCACCTAGTTAGATCAGGCTCACTGAGGGTAATTCCCTTTCTTGAAGTCAACTGTCTTATAATACAGCCTAATCATAGCAACGGCAGCCTAATCATGGCAGTGATACCCCATCACGTTTACCAAATTCCTCCCACACTCAAAGGGGCAGGAGTTATACAAGGGTTCGAGTCAATTGGAGTCGTTTTAGGAATCTGACTACCACAAAATGTGAGTGATTTACACTCCAGTGAAAGGCAGAGATTGTCAGTTTGGATAAAAAAGCTACACTCAACTGTATGTTCTAAGGCCTTTGAAAGGATAGTGATAGCTTAGAATTTGTGAGAGGAAAATATCTATATCAAAGTATTTTTCCTTTTAAACCGAGACATCTGAATGGTACTGTTTTTATTCTCTGATTTCACCTAAATTCCTATCCTTGCAAGGCTGATTAATGTAGTTTTATGAAAGATCAGTAAATGAACACAGCAATAGAGACAGTTTCTTATGTTTGGATCCTGGTAATTTTTTGCTTTTCTTGTTTTGTTAATGTTTAATTTTATTTTATTATTTTAAAAATCATTACAAGTAATGCAAATTAAGGATTTTGACTACATCCTTTAGGACACGAATGGCAAGATGAATTTTCTCGTATTATGGCAATGACAGATCCAGCTTTTGGATCTTCAGGAAGACCAATGCTAGTTTTATCTTGTATTTCTCAAGCTAATGTAAAAAGAATGCCCTGTTTTTATTTGGCCCATGAGCTGCATCTGAATCATCTAAGTCACCCATGGATGGTAAGGTCCTATTTTCTCTCATGAGAAAAATCTTACTTTATTTTTCAGTCTTTTAATTGATTTAATTGTTTTATTCTTTCCTACAAATTTTTTAAAGTAAAATAGCATTTATGAAAGTCAATTTTGGTAGCTTAATTAGTGGGAGATATTTGGTGTCAAAGCTGAGCTCCAAGATAATTAATAAGCTTCATATTTGTAGTAATTATAAGACAGAGGTGACAATAATATTTTTTATCTAAGCTCTCTAGAAGACAAAACTTGAGTGACTCACCCAGAGTTTATTGGGATGTTTTTAGTCCTGTTATGTTATTAGTGTTTAGAAAAATGTCCCTCATAATTATAAGGTTTTGGGCTCAGTTTCTTATTGATAATGGTCTCTCTTTATCTGCTCATAGGTCCAGGATACAGAGGCTGAAACTCTAAATGGTTTTTTGAATGGCATTCAGTGGATTCTTGAAGAAGTAGAATCTAAGCATGCAAGATAATCCTCCTTAGTCTAGACCTTGGGAACTGAAAGCATCTGAAACTTGTTACTAAGGTCATGATATGGATATTTGCTCAGTCAGCTCATTCTGCCCTGCCTTTTTGCAGGTAGGCTTTATATTGGATAGCTGTAGCTGCTGTGTTTTTTATATAATTTTTACTTTTTACCTTAAATCAATTACAAGAAAAAAGTTTCAGTACTAGCATTTAGCCCCAAAATGAACCTTAAAAGATTTTTTGATAACTTTTATATTTTCTGGGTTTTTTAAAATATTAAATTCTGGAAAAAAAAAAAAAAACAAGTTTGTGCTTCTCTTATTATTTGTGGTTTCTATTCTTTTCAGTTTGAAGATTGCCCTGAAGGAGAATAGCAAATTTACTAAGCTTTCTATAGGTTCTTTTCAAGGGTCCTTAACTGATTATCAGGAAAGAAGTCTTTATCTATTTTTAATAAATATATTGCTTAAAGACTAGGATATTTGCTAGCATTTCATTTAATATTATTGCCATACAACTTCTGTTTTTTTTCTCAAACAGTAGGAATTAACTTTATTTCTTATTTACTTTATGAATAATCATATTCAATACTAATTCAGTGAAAGTAACTGAAAGTTCTTGCTATGTCAGATAACTTTGAAAGCTTATGAAGTACTAAAGCCAAATTTTATTCCATACTCATAGAGAAAACATTCCAGAGACTCACATGATCATATGGCCTCCTCCTCACTAATTGCTTGCACTTTGCAGAGGAAACTTTACAGCCTTCCGATCTCATTGGAATTGAGGAATTTTAGGATTATAATAAAAGGAGCATAGTATTCTTAGTGGCACTGCACCTAAGATTCAGCTTCCATTCTGCAAGTGCGTATTGTTCCAAAGCAAGGAGCTCCCATATCTTGGGTCCACTTATTCAGAACTTCGTTTCAGCAACATGTAGGTGAGGGCAGAGTGAGAAATGCTGACATCCTGCTCTTTCTGGGAAGATAGCCTATGACTTGGAGAAGGAGTGCTATTTCCTTGGCTCTCCCAGTCTAGATTGGAGTTTCCATCTTTCTGAGCTGGAGGAAGGGAGGAGGGAGTGGGTCTTGGTTCATATCCCACAGACTCTTGCTGTTCTTACTGAGTTATAGTAAATTTTTTTTCAAATGCATGTTTCTTCATTCACTTCATTTCATCTGCTTCATTTGCTTTTTTTTTGAATACATGTTTTTCATTTCTTAGGACTATTTACAGATTTTAATGCTTTTTTAAAAAATTAATTTTCTCCAGTTTCTCTAGGGAGCTATTGCATGAAACTCTTCGTGCTGTTATACCAAAAGTAGATTCCCCCTCTCCTTTTAAAAATATATATAGTTATGTTACCTCATTCATTTCTGATAATTTATGTCTTTTCTCTTCATGGTCAGTCTGGCTAGAATTTTATTGTTTTCACTATTCTTCTTAAGGATCAGCTTTTGGTTTTATTGAATTACTCTGTATTCTATTTCATTGATTTATGCTCTAATCTCTTTTCTGCCTCTTAAAATAAAAATTCATTTTTTCTAGATTATTAAGGTAGAAACTTAAGTAATTGATTCTAGTTCTTTAAAAGAAAACATCTACACATTTTGTTATATTTTGTATACTTACTGTCATTCAATTAGAATATTTTCTAATCCCTTTTGATTACTTTTTTAATCCAATGATTATTTAGTAGTATTGTTTTAGTGTTGTTTAATCTCTCTTTCCTAGAGACTTTATTGTTACTGATACCTAATTTTTTAAATTAAAGAACATAGTCTGTAAAATTTCAGTCTATTATTGAGACTTGCATTATGGTCCATTTTATGGTCTATTCTGGTGAATATATTCCACATGCACTTGAAAAGAGTTTACATTTTGTATTTTGTTTGGTGTGATAATTGGTATTTATCTGTTAGGACAAGGTAATTGATAATGTTTAGATATTCTACATGGCTATATAGATTTTTGTATAGTTATATCAATTAGTAGGAGGCATTAAAATCTTCAACTGTGATTGTAGAATTGCCTATTTTTCCTTTTAATTCTGTCAATTTTTGTTTCATGTATTTTGATGTTGTTTTTAAGTGCACACACTTTTATGATTGGCCCTTTTAATCATTATAAAATGTCCTTTTTGCTGATAATACTCATGGTCTTCAAACCCATTCTCTACTGTTAATATTCATCGCTTCAGCTTTTTAAAAACTGTTGTTTTCATGATATATCTTTTCCATCCATTTTCATTCAACCTAAATCTGTCTTTATATTTTAAGTGTGTCTCCTATGGATAGAATATAGTAAATCTTACCTTTTCCTTTTCCATTCCGGCAATACCTTCATTTTAATTAGAATGTATAGATCATTTACATTTAATGTGATTATTAATATGATTGTGTTCAGGTCCACCATTTTATTATTTGCTTTTTTATTTATCCATTCTTCACCAATGTTGTTTTTCTATTCCTTCTGTCCTATCTATTTTGAATTATTTTACTTTTTTTAAGAATCAATTAAAATTTTTCTGTTCACTTTTTAGCATATCTCTGCATTTTTAGAGGTTGTTCTGGTGATTACAATATATGTACTTCTCAGAATTTTCCTATAGTTAATATTATACTAATATGTGTAATCAGAAATACTATTAACTGTTTAAGCTCTATTATTCTCACTACTCTTTTTTGCTAACAGCTATTAAATGTATTATACTTTAATATTTACAAATCCTAGAAGACAGTGTTACAATTTTTGATAAAATAGCCCTATGTATTATAAAGAAATTAAAGAAGAGAAAATTTAAAAATAGTAAAAGTAGTCTTTTATGTTTTCAACATACAGGCAGGCACACCTCTTTTTATTGTACTTCACTTATTGCACTTCACAGATACTGTATTTTTAACAGATTGAAGGTTTGTGGCAATCCTGCACTGAGCAAGTCTGTCAGCACCATTTTTCCAGCAACATTTGTTCACTTCATGACTTTATGTCACATTTTGATAATTCTCATAATATTTTAAGCTTTTTCATTATTACATTTCTTATGGTGATCGGTGATCTTTGTTACTACTCTGACTTGCTAAAAGGCTCAGATGATGGTTAGCATTTTTTAGCAATTAAATATTTTAAAATTAAGATATGCACATTATATCTTTAGATGTATTGCTATTGCACATTTAAAAGACTACAGTATACTGTAAATATAACTTTTGTCTGTATTTGGAAACCCAAAAGTTCATATGACTCACTTTATTGCAATATATACTTTATTTTGGTAGTCTGGAATCAAACCTGCAGTACCTCTGAGGCATGCTTGTATATAAAATCCTGAGTCAACAGTTTTATTCTTTCAGCTCTTTCAGGATGTTCTTTTGTTCCCTTCTAGCCTCTGTAATTTCTGATAAGAGGTTATTCACTAATTGCATTTTCATTCCCTTGAATGTCATTTTTTTTTTCTGCTTATAAGTTTTCTCTTTGTCTTGCTTTTCAACAGTTTTACCATACAGTGCCTCAGTATGGCCTTGTTTATCCAGCTTGAGGATTAATGATCTTATTGAATATAGAAATTCATGTCATTCACCACGTTTGGGAAATTTGGGGTCATTATTTCTTCAAATATATTTTCTTCCCCATTGTCTCCTCTTTTCTTCCCTCTTAGGTCTCTGTTATATAACACGTGTTACACCGTTTGTTATTATTTAACCTGTCACTGAGGCTTTGCTTATTTGTTTCAGTCTTTGTTCTCTACACTTAATAGGATCAGTCCCATGATTTCATTTTCTGACATTTTTAATAGAAAAAATTACCTGTCAATACATTTGTTGATGGTTATTTAGTTCCTGTTTATTCTAGGAACTGTATGTCAATTATAGCAGGACAAGATTTTTTATTTGTTTTGTTTTTGTTTTGATGTTAGAGAATGTAAAAGTACAAAGTCATAGCTTGTTTTTCAGATGATGCTATAACTAACAGAAGACTATTCTTAAATTCTGAAAAATATGAGAGTGCTATCCCTAGATTTCCAGAAGGTGGTACTATCGCCACATGAAGAAAGACAGAATTTGTGACCAAAAAAGTAGCTATCTCAACTTAACTTTTACAATTTTGATCAGATTGGATTTTCAGGAGTAGTTTCTAAAGTGTATTCTAGAGAATAGTAATTTCCTTGATAACTGAGTCAACATAGCGGTAGTTCTTAGTGAGTTAAATAAAGTCAAGCAGGTTCCACAGGACTTCTCACAACCTTTAATATGGTGTTACAACATGTGAATCAAAGAAGATCATTTACTTTGGGGCATTTCTCATACTAATTTTACTTACTTCATACTTAATCCCCTTTCCATAGAATATATTAAAGGACACACACATACACAGAGAAAGCATTTTGGAGGAATTCAAACCCAGTAAGATATGATTTTAAAATATTGTCATGATAACCCACAGAATAGGAGAAAAATTTTACAAATTTTATATATATGTATGATAAGGGAGTTGTATTTAGAAAGCATATAAAGAACTATTACAAATCAATAATAAAAAGACGGATGGGGAGTATAGCTCATTGATAGAGTGTGTGCTTGAGGTGCATGAGGTCCTAGGTTCAACCCCAGTGCCTCTGTTAAGGGAAAGAAAACAAAATATAATGAAAAGACAAATAAGAAGAATGAGCAAAGGATCTAAAAAACATTTTCTCCAAAGAATATACACAAATGACCAGTAAGCACATACAAAGACACTCAACATGATTAACCATCAAAGAAATGCAAGTCAAAATCACAGTGAGATACCATTTCATACCCACTCAGATGACTATAATCAAAAAGACAGATAACAAGTGTTATTGAAAATGTAGAGTAATAGAAAACCACATACATTCCTGGTCAGAATGTAAAATGGTACAATTGCTTTAGAAAATGTTTTGGCAGTTCTTCAAAATGTTAAACATAGTGTTATCATATGACCCAACAGTTTCAGTCCTTAGGAATATACCTAAGAGTAATGAAAACACGTGCATACAAAAACGTGTATATAAGTGTTCATAGCAACATTATTCATAAAAGTCAAAAAGTGAAACAACCCAAATGTCTGTCAGCTGAGGAATGGATAAATAAAATACTGTGTACCCATACAATGGAATAGTATTCAGCAATAAAAAGAAGTGCTGACACATACTAAAACATAGATGAATTTTGAAAAGATGCTAAGAAAAAGCCACTTACAAAAGACCAAATATTTGATTCCATGTGTATGAAATATTCAGAATAGGCAAGTTTATAGAGACAGAAAGATTTTTGGTTGCCAAAGAGGGTAATGGGAGCATGGGGGTGGATGGAAATAAAATTTATTTCAAATGTCTGTCTAGGCACTTGAATCTCTTGAAGAGTTTCACTGTATATTGCTGAGTTTCAGTAGCTAATCCTGGGGCATGTGTCCTTTTTTCTTTCATGTGAAAACAATGTATTACTAAGTGAGAAATCTAGACAAATAATTTACTAAATGAAATAGAAAGTAATAACTGGTAATAAATTGATACATTGTAACAGTATAGACCAGTATTACTTCAGCCTGATTTTTCTAGGTTATTATGAACATTACTGTGTTCAAAAACCATTTGAATTTTTTTCCTGTGAGCTTTCTGTTTATTCCTTTTGCCCATTTTTTTTATTGGGTTATTCTTTTTTTTGCCCTCAAAATTTAAAGGACTGTATATATTAGGGAGACTAGTCTTTATCTATGATGTGTATTGGAAGTAATTTTTCCCAATATATCATTTGTCTTCTGACTTTATTATATTTTAGATGTGCAAAGCTTTTAAAAATGTAATCTAACTTATTGACATTTTATTTTATTGTATTTTGAGTGATAGTTAGAAATGCCTCACCAATACCCATGTTTCTACTTGTATGGACTTGTGTGGTTTCATATTTTACACATAAATCTTGGATCCACTTGGAGTTTATTCAGGTATATTGTGAAGCATGGATCCAATTTTGTCTTTTCCCAAATGGGTATTTAATTGTTTCATCTAACAGTTGACCCTTGAACAACATGGAGGATAAGGGTGCCGATCCATGCAGTCAAAAATCCCCATATGACTTAAGAGCGTATAAATTTCTGTGTACACTGTTCCTCTGGTATCCACGATTCCACTTCCATGTAGTATTGTAGTATATATTTTTGAGAAAATCTGCATATAAGTGGATCCATACAGTTCAAATTCATGTTGTTCAAGGGTCAACTGTAATTTATTAAAACATCCATATTTCCCCCAGTGTTTGAGATACCATCTTATTAAACATTAGATTTCTTTTGTAATTGTGTTTGGTCTTGGTTTTCTGTTTTGTTTCTTTGGTCGGTTTCTCTAGTAATGTTCTAATGCCACTCTGTTACACTTGTAGAGGGGTTATAATGTGTTTTAATATCTGATAGGGCTAGTCTTCCATCATTCTTCTTTTGAAAGATTTTCCAAGATATTCTTAAATATTTATTTGTCAATATGACTTATTATATAAACTTATTTTAAAAACTTATACTTTTATTGGAAATGCTATGTATATACCCATACATATATTACACATATATGTAATAACTTGGAGAGAAATTACATAGGTTGTTGAATTGTCTCGTCCAAGACAATGTCTTATCCAATCAATTTATTCAAAACAGAAATGTTTTCAAGTTTTCCTTATATACATATTGTACATTTCTTGTTAAATTTATTTTTAAGAATCTTATTTTATTGTTGCTATTATAAATGGACATTATATATTCTAGTAATTACTTGTAAATGTGAAAGTTACTGATTTTTGTGTATTAAGTTTATATTCTACTTTATTGATTTACATTTCTTTTTAAGATTCCTTTGGTTTTTCCAGATATAAAGTCATGATCTGCAAATACGGAGTTTTACTTCTTCTTTTACAAAGTTTAATCTTCTATGTGATTTTGCTTTGCTGTTATCTACAGTATATTAAATAGTAAGACAGTGAACTTCCTTCCTTGCCTTGTTCCTCATCCTGGTGGAAATAACTCTAGTCAGAGGTTTCCCATTATGTAACATATTAGCTTTAGGTGTGATGTTCAGTAATCATGTTATTTTATTAATTGCTTTTGTAAAATGAGGGATGGGTGCCAAATTTTGTCAAAGTCTTTTTAGCATTTATGGTGATAATTATGGTATTTCTCCTTAAATTATTAATAGGGTAAAATATTACAGATTAATATTGAACTACTTTTGAGATAAATCTCTCTTGCCTTGTATTATTTGCATGTATTGTTAAAATCTTTTGCTAATATTTGTTTAAAACTTTTTGCATCAATATTTGTGAGTGAATTCATAAACATTTTTAAAAGTATGGTTCTTTATCAAGTTGATGTATCACTGTTATACTTATTTCATAAAAATAATTATAAAGTTTTTCCTTTTTTTTCTCCATTCTCTGAAACAGTTTAGGTAGTACTGGGAGCATGTCGTTTTTGAAATTTTGGTAGAATTTACTCTTTGAAAACATCTGGTTCTGTTTCCTTTATTACAGGATAGTTCAGAATAAATAATAACATTATTTGATGGAAATTGCTCTGTTTAATCTGTCGATCTCTATAGGGACTGTTTTTTTCCTATTTATTGCATATAGGTTTTCCCATTTATTTGCATAGATACTTGTAAACTACTTATGATTTTTAAATAAATGCTGTTTCAGTGATAAATTCCTGTTGATCAGTTCTTATTTTGTATTTGTATGCTTTCTCCTTTTTTCCCCTTAGTTAGGTTAGCTAGTGCTTGTCTATATTACTGCTTATTTTTTCAAGAACTAGTGTTTTGATCTATTTTGTACTTTGCTCTTCTAGTTTGTACCTTATTAATGTCTGCTGTTTTTGTTCTTCTGTCTTCCACTTTCTTTGGTGGGAATTTGATTATTTTTCATTCTTTCATTTTTATTGAGTAAGTATTTAAGGCTCTAAAATTTCCTTCTGATAACTGCCTATATTGTATTCTATAAATTATTTCATGTAGTGTTTTTATTATCATTATTCTTCAGAAATTCTGAAATTTTGATTTTTATTTCCCTCTTCTCAAAGAATTACTTAATAGAAAGTTTAAAATTTTTCATTGAAGAATCTTTCTGTTTTTTGTTATAATTAATTTCTAGTTTTATAACAAGAGAACATGGTATTAATTTTACTTTATGAAACTTGAGGTGGTTCTATGATGACCTCATAGATGGTCAGATTTACTGAATGTTTCATATATATTTGAGAAGGTAATATTATTTTTGATATGTGTCAATAAGATCTACTTGTTGATTACATTACATTGTATATATCTTTGCTTAACACTTTTGTTCTCTTGATCTGTTTTTGAGAGTAAAGTGTTAAAGTCACCTGTTATTACTATATTTCTATTTCTGCTTGCATTTTCTATAATTTATACTTTTTAAAAGAAGTTACTGTATTATTTGATAAATTCATATACATAGCTATTATTTCTTCATTGTGAATTGGGTTCTTTAGCATTATCTAGTAAACTTTGTTATTAATGTTTTTAAGCCTAAAGTCTCCATCATGGAATATCAAGATTTTTATTTACTTGTATTTACCTGGTGCAGCTTTTCTGAGTCAGTTTAAGTGGGTCTGTTTTTTGACAGTTGGGTTTGTTTAGCAGTTGAGTTTTGCTACATGAGCCAATATAAAAATGCTTTTTTATTTAATGGGTCAGTTAAGTTGATTTTTATTGATTAATATGATTATTACATATTATTTAAAGTAATTTTGCTATGTATTATATGTTTATTGTGTTTCTTTTCCTATGTTGTATTTCTTTTTCTTATACTTTGATATGTTCTTAAATATTTTTAATTTTATGTTAATATAAAATATTACATATTTTATATGTTCTGTGTTTATATATTTTTCTAACTGTTATCTTTGTACTAATACCTTTGTTAATGCCCCCCCATTTCCTTACTTGTATTTTCCTCCATCTTCTCTGTCACTTTTTTGCTAATCCTTTTTACCTCTCTCTATTTCATTTTCACTATTTATCAATTTTAATTTTTGCTTATATCCCTTATTGTATTCTCAGTCAATGCTGTTCTTCCTTGATTGTTGTTTTTTTCTTTATTTTTATTTTTTTCTCCTGAGTTAACTCTCATTTTACATCTTCCTATTTTTATTTCTATTTCTATTTTGAACTTTTAAATATATTCTTCAAGTTGTTTTTTTTTTCACACCTGCAAATGCTTCTTTAAGGATATTTAATTTTGATTGGCATATTTTGTTACAGTGTTTCCCTGCTTTGTGGCAGTTTTGGAGGAATAATTTTCATCATCTGAAACGTTTTGCTTTTAGTTTACTTTTTCTATTATAATACTTTTAGTAAGGATGTTGTCTTCTATCTTCTGTTAATTTTTGGAATATCTTCTACTTTTCTAGGCCAGCAATAACAGGTGTTTATGTAGGAAAGGATGAGTTTTGGTGGCTTACTAGATTTATTAGCTCATGAGTGCCCTCTTCTGTTGGCATGATGAAGTGCAGGTTCTTTAATGTCTACATTATTGGGGCAATGTGGGGGAGAGGGTAATTTTCTTCTGATGTTTCGATTTTCTTTTTTTTCTTTTTTTTTTTTTTTTCTATGCTATCTGCCATTTATTAGTACTTTGATAAGAGAAATCCAAAGTCCACCACACTACTAGAGGGGTTCTGGAATTCTAGGCTCTCTCTTAAGATGAAGGCTGCAAAGCTCCCGTTTGTTGTACTAAACCGGGTTTGCCCAGGAGGTAAACCTACAGCTGGACCAGCAAAGATGCTAAGGGAGGAACTCTATTTTAACTGGGCCTTGTTGGTGAGAGATACTGATAGAGAGAGTGGAAAGAATAGCTGGCTATCTCATCTTCATCAGGAAAACTGTACATTTCCATGATTTGGGCTATGTCATAGGCATCAGAGTACAAAGCAGGAACTGAGGCCACCAGCCTCTCCAACTGAGGATCTTGGATTTGGACATCACTTGTAGGACTCTCAGTGAGAACAGAGTCCCCCACCCAATTGAAAGGGCCTAAGGGCTGAGGTGAGAAGGAGCTACAGAAATCTGAAACTGTTGGGGGGAAAAATGAGGACTTGTTGATGCTGTTGACACGTTCTTGGCTGGAAGGATCTGGTTTGGTGGCTTCAGTGATTTCTGTTGCTGCTGCTGCTGCTGCTTCCTCATTTTGAACCGCCGATTCCTGAACCAAATCTTTACTGTTGAGTCTGGTAGGTTGAGTTTTAAAGCAAGTTTTCTCTGGAGATTTTTATCTGGAAACATGTTGCAGCTAAACAGAGCCTCCAACTCTTTGTGCTGTGTTTGGGTAAATGAGGTGCATTCTTGATGCTTCTTCCAGTTCTTGGGACCAGCCAGTAACTGTGAATCATCCTGGGAGTTCATGCTGGAATCATCCACATAGATAAAAGGATCTGGCTGGGTGTTCTCTTGGGCCATTTTGTTCATCAGGGGTGCTGACATCTGGCAAAGAAAGCCTGTCATAAATTCCCTTGGATTGCCTATTTTCAAGACTTCTTGATGTGTTTCTCTGGAAATGCAGTTCCTTTAGTGTCGATTTTCTTATGTTTGTGTAGGACCTTTAATTTTTAAGTTATACAATGTGATGATTTAATATACAAATACATTATGAGACAATTATCACAATCAAGTTAATTAAAGGGTGGTTTTTTTTTCAAGAAACTTATTTTTACCACTTCTTTCCTTCTCTATTATCCCCAAATCCACAAGAATCCTCCTTCAAGGCTATTCCCTTTCCAAGTCTTTCCTACTCTTCCAGAGATGGGGTACAATTCTCACCTATGATTGCAAGCACTTGCAAGGCTCTCCCTCTTAATTCCCCACAGCCAGAAAGAACTCTGAACATCTGGGTATCAGCTTTATTCTCAGTATTTCTGCCCTCAAGGTAGGATTATATCTTTTAGAAGATAATTATTTCTGTATTCCACACCTTAAGTGCCTACTTGCTGCTCTACAGTGGGCTCCAGAGGTGGCTGTGCTGGTTTCTGAATGTTTATTTTTCTTCTTACATGTAAATGGAAGTATTAGTCTATTTTAGCCATGCTGTAGACATAGGTTATTGGTGGTTTTATTTATTCTTTCTGATCTGTATGATATTCAGAAGCTGTATGGAGATTCTGATTTAGGTGACTCTCTAATCCTGTTGGATTCCAAAATCAGAATATTTTATTTTTGAACACATGCCATTGTTAAGCAGGTCTTCCTTTTTATGAGTTGCAGTTTCCTTCCTTATTATACATCAATTCTAGTTGTGTGTTCTGAGACAACATAGAATGAACCAAATTTCTCTCTTATATTCTAACAAAATCTGTTTTGCAACCCATAAAATCTTTTGTCTGGAATACGCATCCATCCTTCAACCATTTCTCAAGTGGTAAAACTTCAAGTCACCCTCTCTCCATCTGCTTACTCTCTATCAAAGATGCTAAGGTTCTTTCTTCTCAAGGATGATAAGACTTCTCAGGTTCATAGTTTTCTATACTGTGTTTATCAGCATAACTTGAGGACAATAGTACCATTGGAAGAAGCTGACAATAGTAATTCAAAAGTTCACTCTTAGAACAATTACGTTCCTTCATCCAAATGCAATGATTTATATAAAGAAATAAAGGAACATTGAAAATGAGAAAAAACATGTTTTTGTATTTTGGTTTCAACAAAGGACAATCATCAATTGGCCTATCCATAAACACAGCAAATATTTGTTTTGACTGGAAGAACAGTTAATGTGTCTAAATGTTTCTAGCCAAATGTAGTAAATGAAAAGTAGAATAGCTTGGATGAATATGAATACTTATGAATCTCTTAATTAGGAGTCTAGTGCTGCAAACTGAATGCTAATGAGGTAAAAGAATACTGTTTTGCTTGTTTTCAATTTATGTAGCACCAGCAGGGTTATGCTTTTTATGTAATGATTCAAGGAAATCCTAGGGTTGCTGAAAATTTTCAACACAGAGCACAGTATACTTAGAGGGTTCAAATAGGAAGATAATAAGAGAATATGGGGAAACTAGATGTGGCATGGGAGTTGAGAAGGTAGAGTGAGCATAGGATTTTCTTACCAGATTTGCAGGTGGCTGTTGGTGAAAACCAAAAATGGGACTGAATGAAGCTCAACGATACATTTTCCTTAGGTGACTTCCTCACCTCTACTTCCAGTGCGATCTCATATCTTTATTAAAGAGCAAAGAAATAAACCTGAAGGTTTGGATACAGAAGAAAATACCACTTTAGGTCTAGAGGATATAGGAGTCTTGCACTGGAACACTAGATTTCTAGTTCAAAGGTTTTCAAATTTTTTTCAGCTTTGACATATGAAGGATAATGTTCTCATGCTTAACACAAGTCATTTGCTTTATCTAGACTTGGAATCTGTAATTCTACTTCTCTTTCTTCTATTTCTTATGGAAATATTGGGAAGCAAGTGAAATAAAGTGACTTTATTATGGGATTAAACGTGAATCTTACCAAATTTATTTTAAAGTAAATCATCATTCTGGTAAAAAATAACGATGTATGGTAGTCTCCAAGTATTCTACTAGGCAGTCTCTCCCAAAGGTAATGGAACAGAACAGTTAGTTGAATCAATTGAAAATATACAGCAAGGAGCAAGGGGTAAGAAATGAGGTAGGTTAATATACATAGGATAGAGTTCAAGAAGGATTAAGGTACTATGCTACCTGGATCCTGTGTTATACATTTTCGTATATTCTCTCTTTCTCTCCCTTTCCCCCTCCCCCTCCCTCTCTCTCCTCTCTCTGTGTCTTTCTCCACGTCCCTCTCTCATGAATTTTAAAGTAGGATGCTTAGTCATTGGAGTTGTATAACCTCTCTCCTTAAAGCAGCAACCCCTGAGCAAAGCACTGAATCATAAAATCATGTTATATTATTCACCATCCACATTTACCCAGTCCCTCTATTCTGAATTTTCAGTAAAAGGATTTAGTTATTTGAACACCAGCTGTTGGTCTGTTCTCAATACTGCAAATAATAGACACATTTATAAACTACTCGTGTTGCCTTTTTCCACTATACTTAGGAAGACAGGATGTTACTTTTTATTTTAATCACTTCATAACCACTGACTGTGACAAAAAATCACTGTGTGTGATTACATTTTTTAATTTTAATCACTTCATAGTCACTGATTGTCTGAAATCTGAGGGATGTACAAGACATCAGAGATTAATCTCAGTTAATTAAATTCTTAAATTACATTTCCAGCTGAAAGTTAAAACATAGACAATAACTTAGTATAAAATAAATGCATATGTGTATGTGTGGTGGGTGTTGCATATATTTGTTTCTTCACTTCTGGAGAAATTCTAGAGAAAATGAGCAAGATTACCTAGACAAAATAGAGTTCGCAAATTTGCAAAAATTTTGACATCTATAA
Source organism: Camelus bactrianus (assembly GCF_048773025.1). Taxonomy (NCBI): domain Eukaryota; kingdom Metazoa; phylum Chordata; class Mammalia; order Artiodactyla; family Camelidae; genus Camelus; species Camelus bactrianus. The sequence continues at coordinate 31,055,896 of NC_133541.1, forward strand.
AGGTTCATAGACATCCTATGTTAACTCCCTCTCCAGAGCAGAAAGTAATCACAGAGAATACAGGAGCATCTGGTCCTAAAGGCTAGTAATCAGAGAAGAATTTTAAAAAGGAGGAAATAGGTAAATAGGGAGAAATATCATAGGGTTAATGTTCTTTCATATGTCTTTTCTTTGTGTGTGTGTGTGTGTGTGTTCTGCTTATGGATAGCTTTTCTCACTTCAAAGTCCATACTTACTATACTATTCTATTTTAAATTTGATATCATATAGGACCTAGAAGGATTCCTACTTGAATGAGGCTGAAAGGAAAGATCAGCGTTTCAGTCATGATGTGCAGATTACATAGATTTAAAATATTTTTTTAAAGCATGATACAAAGATTTCTGTTTCTAACCAAGAATAAGGGTAAATTCAGAGGAACATAATTTATTTTCCTGACTAAATAACAAAAAACTGAATAAAATATATGAAATAACAGTTTTTAAGACATTGAACATTAAGCAATAAAGGGTAGTGATTCCTTTCACTATATGAACAGATGAGACAAAACCTATAATTGCCCCAGCTTATTACCTGCAGATATCCCAATCCACAAGAGAGAGAGAACCCAAAGATTGGTGGTCTCCCTCGGTTAAGAAGATGAAGCTGGGAATCTGAGAAGACCGAGGAAGTCAGAGTTCATAGGGAAGAGTATCACAGAGGAAAGAGCTGTTCAGAGAGAGGGAGAGAGAACTCTGGAGATCTGCAGAGTCCTTCATGGGTCTTCAGCTGAGTACTGATCAGTGCATGGGGGTAAGGAAACCGCTTGATGTAGAAAGGATTAGAGGGAATAATACCCAGCATTTACAGAGGGCACCAGCCAAAATGGAAAACCTCACAATTTATGGAACGTTGGTTAGTTTACTCAGAAGTGTTTTACCTCAGTAGTAGCAAAATCACCCCTAAAACTAAATGCTGCTCTGGTTTCTCTTAAACAATGCTCATAAGCAAGACCAGAAAGACTCAAATTGTTTGTAAATAACAGCATCACAGAATAAAGCTCAAGAATATTTATGGGAATTAAAAAATATACAACATCCAACAAGATAAAATTAATAATATCCAATAAAAAATTACCAGCATGCAAAAAAGCAAGATACTATGATCCATAAGAAGGATAAAAATCATCAATTAATCAAAACCAATGCAGATGGGACACAGAAGATAGAATTAGTAAGGCAGGACAGTAAATAATTACTGTAACTATATTTCCTAAGTTTAAAGAAGCTGAAGTATATATTGCATATGCTAAGTAAAGACAAAATGTTTTTAAAAAAAAAGACTCAAATTGGACTTCCAGGGATGAAAACTGCAATGTGTGAAATGAAAAATATACTGAGTGAGATTAATGATGGATTAGACATTGGAGAAGAAATGATTATTGAACTTGAAGACATAGTAATTGAAACTATATCAATGAAACACAAAAAAGTGACTGAAAATAACTGAAGAACATTAGTATTTAATATTTCTTATTATTGAAGTTCTGCCAGAGATGAGATAAATCCTTTCAGTTTTTGCCTACTTCCAAATGTCTTTGTTTTGACTTCATTTTTTTTTTTTTTGAGGCCGTAGGATTTTATTTTATCTGTCGCATCCTGCTATCATTAAATACACTTGGGATTGAGTGGGTTTAGTTCACATAAAACTGCTTCTTTCCCAAGCTCAACAAACATGAAGTGGGGAAGAAAAGAAGCCTGCACTTGAATCATGCTCAGATGTGCCTCATGCTACACTTCAAGGAGATCTATCTGGCAAGCTGACACAGTAATAAATTTTTTTAATAGTCAGGTCAGGCAGATTACAGATCCAGGCTGTGTTTTGACTTCACTTTTAAAGGATATTTTTACTGGATATAAAATTCTGGATTAACAATTTTTCTTTAAGTAGTTTATGCCATTTCATTGCTTATCCCCATTTTTTTTCTGATAAATCAACCTTCATAATCATTATTGTTCAATGTATGTAATATATCCTTTTTCCTTTGACTTCAAGACTTATATTTATGCTTTAGTTTTCAGCAGTTATGACCATGATATGCATAGGTGTGGTTTTCTTCGTATTTACTCTTCTTGGATTTCATTGAACTTCTTAGGTCTGTAGATTGATGTATTTCATCAGTTTTGGAAAATTGACAGTCATTATTTCTTCCAGTATTTCTTCTGCTCTATTCTCTTTTTTTCTTGTTCTAGGATTCCAACTACACAGATGATAGCCTATTTGATATTGTTTTCACAGTTATTGGATGTTCTGATCTCCCTCCTCTTTAAATTCTTTTCCCTTTGTGTTTTGATTTGGATAATTTCTTTTGTCTTCAAATTCATGGATTCTTTCACCTGATGTGTTCAGTATGCTAATGAGCTCAAAAAATAATTCCTCATCTTATATTTTATTTTTCATTTTTAGGATTACCATCTGGCTTCTTGTTATGGTTTTCATCTGTACATGTGGGGAACAAATTCCCCATCTGTTCACACATGCTATTCACCTTTTCCATGAGATTACTTAACATATTTATCATTGTTTTAAAGTCCTTCTTTGATAATTCTAACACTTGGACCTGATTTTAATTGACTGTTTTGTCTCTTGAGAATGAGTCCACATTTTTCCCCCTTTTTCATGTTTCATATTGATGGTTTGTCACTGATAATAGAATAATAGAAAGTGAGGTAAATAATATTTATACCAAGAAAAGGGCACATCCCTTTTGTCAAGCCACTAATGTGAGGAGATGAGTTAATTTAGTCCATAATTGAGTTGGATATGGGCTTAGCTGTTTCTTTAGTTAGATTTATTTCACCACATGCTACAAATATTTTGTACAAGGGATCAGAATTTTCTTTTTAGTCAGACATGGGACCTGAGTACATGGATATATTTTCACTCTTCTCTGCTGCCCTCAGCCTTCCTCAGGCCATGCTTGTCTACATCTCAGAGGGCTGTCTCTCAGCTCTCTTGCTTTGGCCCCAGCCAAAATCAGTCATTGCTTTGTACCCATGGAAGACCTCGCATACCTAAGGAGTTCATTTCAGTTTGCTTGTGCTGCCTTCAGACTTCAAGAAACCCTGTATGCTTACAACTCAGGGGAGAGTCCCTTCAGCTTCCTTGCCTTTCTCCCAGGCACAGATGATCATTGATCTTCCACAGTGTACAGCCTGGAGAACTTGTAGAGCTGTTCTCAGTCCTCCTTTCCTGCCCTCAGAGTTCGTGAGGTCCTATACACTGTACCTCAGAGGAGCAAGTCTCTCTCAGTGTTCCTGTCCCACTTCACCAAAGCTAGGTGCCTGCTGCCTTCTATCACTGTAAAGCCCAAGTGCTTGAAAGTTTCTTTCAGCATTCCTACTCTAGCCCCAGTATTTCTCATGACTACTCTATGAAGATCTATGAAAAGTTTGTAGGTGGGTGTACTCTGTGTTCTAATGATTTTAAACCATCATGCTAGTTCACACTTAGTCTATAACATTTTCTTAAAAGTTCAGCAGTTTTCTTCTTACCCTGAAGTTACCCCAGTTTTTTTCTTACCTTTCTTCTTGCTCTGACAGCTTCCTCCTTTTCTACTGCTTCACCAAAGATTTAAGAAGCTGTTGGGTTGCTGCATTCCAGAGAGAGGCTTGTAACTTTCTGTATTTTAATTCATTAAACATTTTCCTTCCATCCTGAGCTCTCTGATGGATTTTTTAAATTAACTATGATTTCATAGGCTTGTTATTATTGTTAGACTAGGAATGACATTCTCTTGCAACTTTCTACATTGTAAGCAGAAGCTGACACCTGACAGATTACATATAAATGATTGTTCTTCTTAGAATTCATTTTTCAAAATTTCTTAGAATCATTTGTCATATTCTTTCAGATACCCTCAGTGGTGGAAAATCTTTAGTTTCAAAAATCATATCTGCTTTAAAACAAGAATGATACTCACAAGTTTGTAAGCAATGCTGGTGATGAAATTTGGTAATGTTATTAGCAAAAAATGTAATTATAAAATAACTAGATTGATTTTTGTATGCTTCTTTTAAACAAATCTTTTGAAGGCAATTTTATATAAGCAGTTCAAAATTGGTTTTGAACGACCACAGCATCATTAAAATAAGAAAAGTTTTTCTATGATGGCTGCTTAATTATAGAATAGTAGTTTAAACCAAATATTTAGAAATATGTAACTTTAAAATCCATTTCTCATATATCTAGCCTTTAACACATGTTTTAAAAATTACTTTAAAATATTTCAGGTTTTAGTTTTATTTATATTGGATAATGCAATGCAATTGATAATATATATTTCCTTTTTATGATTTTTCTTTGTAATTGCAAAATAGATTTTTTTGTTTACTTGAAAACATATCATAGTCATCTTTACCTCGTTTACAACTGACTGTAATTTCAAATGAAGTGTTTTCAGGGGAAGATAGATACATTTCATTCATGAAAACAGAAGTGGAAATTTCTGCAAAAATTGAGTACAATGGAAAAGTGGTATCAGATGTGATCATCTCTCCCGGCAGAGGGCAGCATTCTATGGGAAATCAGAAGTCAGGAGACTGCTTCTGAACATTTGCCTTGTGTGCCAGAGCCTGGTCAAAGCATTGAGAAACATTTATTTTATTGTTTTAAACATTTTTTTATTGAGTTATAGTCATTTTACAATGTTGTGTCAAATTCCAGTGTAGAGCACAACTTTTCAGAGGAAGCATTTATTTTTGACTGAATTTTAAACAGTTATAAAATGATGGAACACTTTCTTTAGAGGCTGAATATTCTAGCTAGGTGATTATTTATTTAGTTTTTTTTTTCTGTCAATACCAAAATTTAAGCACATGTAATTACGACTTACTGCAAATTTACTCCTTTCTGTGTAAGATACAATTTCTTTTAATTATTGAAAATGACTTCTTTTGAATTTCATTGGCATCTTCATGTCTTGAGAACTGCATGATTTAATGCACAAAGCCTAGTTCAGTGTTCTTACATTTTATAATTTTATGAATGCCTATTATGTCCCTGTGAAGGTGTTCAGTTTTTATCTTCTAGACTGTTTTTTTTTAAGTTCTTTATTTAGATGAAAGCTTTTTTTCATTCATCAAGTTCCAATCCAACAAATGGTCATTTTTGAGCATTTTCTAAGTGTAAGCTCCTTTGAAAATGCTTTTGTCCCTGCCTTATTTTAGTTGTCTTTATTTTTATCTTCTGCAGTTCAGTTATATGTGTTGATACATAGTCAGATACAGCAAGCAGAGGTTGGTGCCCTTCAGCAGCATCCTGTAATTGTGTCTCCTGTATAATGCCTCATCTAACTTTTCCCATTCATCTCTTTTTCTTTTCTTGCTATGAAATATATATACTTACAGAAGAGTTCATAAAATATAACTGTGTTGTTTAATGAATACTTACAAAACAAACACTGGTATAACCTAGTCAGAAAATAGAACTTTAACAGCATCCAAGAACACCCACCTTGTTTGTGGCTTCCTCCCTAATTATAATTCTATCCCTCCTCTTTGGAAGTATCTACTATTCTGGCATTGTGATTATCATACCTTTCTTTTCCTTTATGCTTTTACAACTTATATATGCATCTCTAAACAGTGGTCTGGTTTTGCCTGCTTTGAACTTAATATGAGTGGACTCATATTGCTGGAATTATCTTTATCTTCTTTTGTTCATTATTGTGCTTGCAAGGTCATCCATACTATAGAATTTGGCTAAATCATTTTCTTAGTGATATACTATTCCATTGTATGAGTATTTCACAACTCATCCATACTACTGTAAGTGGACGTTCAGGTGTTTGCAGTTTTGGGTTACCATAAATAACACTGCTACTGCAAATATTCTTACACATGTATGCTAGTGCATATGTTTACATGTTTTTATGGTAGGTATTGCATACTTTAACTAACATTTCCCTAATGAAACACCTCTTGGACCTTAATATCCAAATTTTAGGATGTAGCTGTTTTTTCAATACACTTGTCAGCTAATTTACACAAAAAAAATTGTATTTATGTCTCCCAACCTCAATACTACATTTTAAACAAAACAATGTTTATGTGGGAGAGGAATATTCCAAATAGAATTGTTAAGTGTTAATGTTTTGAAAGGCGCAGCCAGAATCAACAAAGGGCATATGTGATGGTTAAATTTATGTGTCATCCTGACTGGAGGGGTTGCCCAGATATTTGACTAAACTTTATTCTAGGTGTATCTGTTAGGGTGTTTCTGGATGAGAGTAACATTTGAATGGATAGACTAAATTTAACAGATTGCCCTCTCTAATGTGGTTGAGCCTCATCCATTTCATGAAGGCCTAAATAGAAAAAAAAAAGGCTGATTAAAGGAGGAATTGCTCTCTCTGCCTGTTTTCTAGCTGGAATATTGGTCTCCTCCTGCCTTCAGACTTGGACTTGGATGGGAACTACACCACTGGCTTTCCTGGGTCTTCACCAGATTTCTGGATCTCAGCTGCAGATCTTGGAACTTCTCAGTCTCCGTAATCACGTGAGCCAATTCCTTATGGTAAATCATATGTGATATATCAATTGGATATATATCTGCAATTGGTTCTGCTTTTTTGGAGAACCCTGACTAATATAGCATGTTACTGCATGCAGAGAAACTGAAAACAATGATATTAATCATTTAAAGAAACTTTAGTCATTAGTCATTTTATATCTTAACATGACAGCTTGCTACATATATATATGCATTTTACTGTGAATTAGTTATGCTTTAGGAAATTGGTTGAGGTTTTGAGTGATATATAGAACATTATAATTTTCCTTATTTAAAATATTGAGAGACAGATTCAATTAGCATTTATTTTTAAAATATCTAATTTACAAAGATAAATTTTTGATTTTAAGTGGATAATTCCTAAAGTGGAAAATGCTATACCTAAAATGGAAATGCTGGGTCATAGATTGTGTATATCTTCAATTTGACTAGATAATACCAAATTGTTTTCCAAAAGTGGGGTGTGAATAGTCCCACCAGATGTCTATGGTAATTCTGTTGCTTACATCCTCACCAACAGGGTAACCAAATATCGCAGTTTTTGTGGAAAAGTGCTGTTTTACAAAAAAGCCAGTTATAAAACATAGAAGGGACTGTCGAAGTAGAAAAAAATAATTTTGCACACCCAAATTATATTAATAGATTAAGGGGAGGATTATTAACTGGTATCAAGATCAATAAGTAAATGGTTTATTGGAAACTGCCTGTTGGTTAATTGCTAGAAGAAAACCTCACACGTTATTTTTTAATCACAAGGAAAAAACTTTATCTGTACAGTGGAGAAGAAAACAAAATAACTTAGAATAAGAATCAGTCAATCATACTGTCGTCAGTGATTGTTAATCAGGTATTATGTGCGTTTTGATATAAAGTCACATGAAGTACACACCATTGCCTATGAATTATTCTTTGCAAAAACATTAAAATTGGATTTATTAAGTCTCTAATAAAATGTGTAATTTATAAGAAATGTAGGATATAGACTGAAAAGTTAAATGATAGCATAACAAAGAAACCAGAAAAATCCAAATATATTCTGTAGTAGATAATTAGCCTGAGTTCTTTAAAAAGTCATGATCGTGAAAAAGAGATTATGATCTATTATAAGAAACTTGAGGGCCATAAAAATCAGATGTAAGTTTGATCCTATATTTGATATTTGAATGGACAAACCAGCTGTATGTGATATTTTTGGATCAAGTGGAGAATTTTAAACATAGTCTAAGTACTAGAAGAGAGAAAAGGTATTGAAAGAAAAAGTAGAGATTATTTGAAAAAAGTAGGTTGAGGATGAAGGACTTCATATTGATGTTAAACTACAAAGGTGTGTGTGTGTGTGTGTGTGTGTGTGTGTGTATAAAGACCTGGGAATATAGGCATTTAGGCATTAATTAGTAGTGACGGTCTCTGGTGGTGAAGGATTGATTTAATCAGGCTTTTCTAATTTTCTACAATGCACATATGCTGCTTTGTAATAATAATTTTTAATTAAGTTATACTTAACATACAATATTATATTGGTTTCAGATGTACAACATAGTGATTGGATATTTTTATACATTGTGAAATAATCAACACAATAAGTTCATCTACCATTATCACCACACATGTAACAATAATTTTTGAACCACGCAAACTAGGTAATAAAAAGTTAGTCAATGTAATGGATTAGATTTTTAAATGATTTAAATTTTAATGGAGTATATTTCCTGGTAAAAATTAAGATACAAACAATAAGTAGTTTCTGCCTAATAATAATTCTATGCGTGACTAGCATCTTACATGCTAGATAATCTTCCTAGAAATAATGATTGCTTTGATTTTATTAAAAAGACCACTCCATAGGGTTATAAGTCACCTAGTGTCTTCTTCCCTCTTGATTATGTGCATTTTAATATGAATCTTAAGTGGGTGGAATGTGTCTTTCTCTATTTTTCTAGCATTAAAATGTTTTGTTTCCATCATTTTCCATCCTGTAATATTTAGTTTATTAAAGCAGAAATAAATTGATTAAAATAAATCATGAAGAGTTTGTATGCAGAAGGCTATCTATAATTACGGATAGATTTTTATGCTTATACTTCATTTACATATAAGGTAAAAAAACATGTACTACTGCTTTCTCCCATTGACTCTTGAAAGCCTGGATTATAATCTGTCAGTTTTAGTGTATCTTTATTTATGTGTGAAATTCTTTTGTTGTTTGATCTAATCATAAAACAAGTATCAGACAATTTCCGTGCATGAGTCAGGGAAAATAAAAGTGAATAAATAAAGTTCTTTGTCCTCAAGGAGATCCTAATCCAGGAGGGAGAGGAAGAAGAAAAGGTGCTATATAGATCTACAAACAAAATAATTTCCAGAGCAATAGAATTTCATTTATTTTCTTCAGCAAATATTTATAAGTATTTACTTAGGCTTCAGGTTCTGTGCTAGAAACTGGTCTTCAGAAAGAAAAAACGTTTCCCCCTTTGAGTTGTCAATAATCTAAGATAGACTAATAAACAGATAAACAGACTATTCACAATAATATGATTAGTAGCACTAAATCAGTGGTTCTCAAATGGGCAGTATTTTGCCCTCAGAGGACATTTGGCAGTGTCTGGAGACATCTTTGATTGTCATGACTGGGGTGTGTGTGTTACTGGCATCTAGTAGGTAGAGGCCAAATATACTATTAAACATCATGTAATGCCAGGACAAACAACCCTGCGCAATAAAGCGTTATTAGGTCAAAAATGTCAATAGCAATGCTCTTGAGAAACCTTACACTAACCATTGAGTGTTTTGGGTTTATATGAGAGGAGTGTCTAACCCAAAAAAGGTGAGTAGGGGAGAGGAGACATGGAATGCTTTCTCGGAACCTGGAACTAAAGTTTGAAGGACAGTTGGAGTTAACCAGGCAGGTTGTGTCACCAGAGGTATGTAAAGAGTGCTTTGGGAACATGGAGGAAGGAAAGTCTAATTTGGGGGAATTATGAGGAGTGACATGTATAGACAACTGTCATAGAAGGCTTCTCAGGGATGTTTGTGCAATGTCTAAAGGGATGACTGGGGGTTGTCATGTGGACATAGATACGTTGCGGGGATGGTGTTGGAAAAGTTCCAGAGTTTCATTTTCAAATTGAGGTTTGTAACTCTGCCAAGAGTCATTTTGAGATGCTGCATATTAATTCTATAAAAAAAAACAACAAAAAGACTGCATATGCCAATTAGTAATTCATTTGTACCATAAGAGATCATCACGTTTTAAAAAATTACATACTTAAAAAAATAATACAACTCAGATGCAATGATGAATATATGAAGATGTTCATTGCAGCCTTAACTTCCAAATATATGGTTATTCTCCATATATATTTCTTTTATTGACTTCTAGCTTAATTCTATTATGATCTAAAGACATACATTATATGATTTTTATTTTTTTAATTGTCAAAATTTGTTTTATGGCTGAGAGTATCATCTATCTTGTTAAATGTTCCACATGCACTTGAAAGAAATACTTATTCAGATGTTGAGTGGAGTGTTCCATAAATATAAATAATATGACATCATGTTGACAGAGTGGTTGATAGTGTTGCTTATGTCTCCTTATCTTTACTGATATCCTGACTTTGTTCTAGCAATTACTGAGAGAGGAATGGTGAAGTCTCAAACTGTAATTGTGGATTTATCTATTTCTGTGTTCAGCACTACCAGTTTTTATTTTGGGTATTTTGAGGCTTTGTTATTAGGGATGTACACATTTAGAACTCCTAGGTCTTCTTGGAGAATTGGCCCATTTATTATTTATTATTATCTAATTTTCCTCTGAAACATTGATAATATTCCTTTTTCTGAAGTAACTTTATGTGATATTTTTTATAGCCACTCCAGCTTTCTTTTGTTGGTGTTTGCATGGTGTATCTTTTCATTTTACATTTAACCTATCTATGCTTTTATATTAAGGATTTTTATAAATACCATATGGTTAAAAATATCCATCTGACAAATCTGTTTTTAATTGGCATGTTCAGATCATTCACATTTTGCCATTATTGATATGGTTGGATTAAATTCCACAATCTTACTTTCTCTTTCTTCCATCTGTTCTTCATTTCTTTATCTCCCCTTTTTCTGCCTTCTATTTGTTAATTGAACATTTTCCTATGATTCCATTTTATCTTCACTATTAGCTTATTATTTATACTTCTTAAAAAATTTTTAGTAGTTGCCCTAGGATTTGTGATGTATATCTTCAATTAACTAGAATCTGCTTTCAAATAATATTCTGCTTCAGGTATAGAGGTTTTTTTCATTATAAAACACTGACTTTGAAAGAGTGTGCAATCATGCCCACCACTAATTACATTATTAAAAATTCTGAAAGCTGTACACCTTAGTGAATGCTCAACAACTGCCTCTCAGGAAAAATTTGTGGTGCTTGATAATCTTGGTAGTTTAACCACTCCAACCATGGCCAATTTCTGGCTACACTACTGCGACATCACTGAGTGTGAAGTTAGGAAGAAATGAGCACAATCATCGCACTGGTGCAGGAAGCTCCAGCACACGCTGTTGAGCCCTTAAGGTCTCCTGGTGTTGCTAACACATGCCCTTGGTTCTTGGTTACTATTTATATTTCTAGGACCTACAACTTTAAATTCTCAGGCCTACAGATTTAAATTCCAATATCCAAGGAGTCTGCAACTACAACATTTTATCTTTTTGCAAGTTTATCTTCTCATATTGCTAAAAACTTCAGGTTCATTAAAAATGATCATATCCTCTTCACAGAATTTCTACCTTCAAAAATACCCACCAGAGGCTCCCATATACCAGCCTGTATTAACTGTATCTGAATCAATCTAAAGACAAAATACAACAAGGAGATGCATCAAGCCATTCTTTAATTCAAAATTGTTTATGACATCTACCCAGGAGTTGGCTGCCCTAGAGCTGGGGCTTACAACAGGCTTAATTTGGGGCATGGATTGGGACAGTTAGAGAGCAGGTTTGCATGTATCTTACCACAAAAATGTGAATCATTGGATTGATATAGGCTAGCCAGAAAATCTGTGTTTAAAGCTGCCTTGGTTCTCACTCATAACCAGCTACTAACTCTCCCATTGTGAGTCAAGTAGTGACTATGGCCTAACAAGAGAGGTCTTAAGTTTTTATTTGCAACAGAACTGGGGAAGTGGAACAAATGGTGAACATTTGGAACTTCCTGGGAGAGTATGCTGTGAGACAGTCTTAAGAGTATTTCAATTCCAGTGTCTTTACAGAAGGGAGAGCCTTAATGGTAATGTTAAAAATAAAGATTTTCTTTTGGGGCAGGGGGAGCATGTGTTGAATAGAAAAATTATAGAAGCTATTGCTCAACACTTTTAACTGAGGACTCAAATGCAAGAGACTGGGAAGGGTCATAAAGAGACTATATATTCAGGTAAACATTTTGAATAATTGTGAATTTTACTGCACAAACACATAGTTGAATACTTTCTTGTGTTATCATTTCTCCACATTCTGGGATGAAAATAGTAAGAAAGGGCTGAAAGAATCTTGAAGCTAATTTCTCACTTCTTACTCCTTTTTCTTTAATCTTCGTATAACCCACCATCACCAATCTTTTACGTCTTCTAAAGGAGGAAATTGGAACATAAAACACATGTTTAAATTAAAAAATACAGGCACGAGTTGTAAATCATTTACACTTCCTTAGGAATGGTGATTCCAAAACATTACTTACTGAACTACTGTTGCTTTTAATCACCTTTATAGCTAAGGAACTTAGATTTTTTTTCAAAATGTATTCTTTTCTTTTTCTATGAGTTAAAGAATATTTACTTAGATTTACCCTAATAATAACACTTTAAATAACAGTTTAAAATGAGAACAATTTTAAGTTATACTATAGCTACTTCCATGTTTCTTTTAAATCATATATTTTTGATAAAAGGAATACATACTCCATTATTTTAAAAATTAGAAAATATAGATAATACTTATAAATAAAACAGAAAAATCAACTGTAACTCTAACGCTCAGAGAGAACCTGTTAATGTTCCTAGTACTTCATGTACGTATTTTTATGCATATAAATATTTTAAAAATTGGAATTATATTGTACATATAGTTTCAAACACTAACATTTCCAGCAAGAATATATAGAAGAGCCTTTTCCTGTCCTATAAAATATTTTGAATATGTAATTTTTATTTTCTGAATCATATTGGATACTTCATAAGATTACGCTGCACAATGATAATTCAAATATCCCATCAGTTCAGTTAGTTCCCTTTTCTATGATTTCAAAATCCAAACAGCTGTGAAAACAAAAGTATTTTGTAACTCATTTAAGGACACCTGAGCTGGCCTGATCTAATTAGATGGTCAGACTCACCTAAACTGATGTGAGGCTATTTATTAGCTGTATTTATCCCACTTAAAGTGAAATATTTACAGCAGAAATACTAATGAATTATGGTGTGCTGCTCCAAACCCTCAGGGGTTTAGTCTGCATTCTAAAGACCCCAAAATGATGAATTCCAAAAAATTCCTCTCCATGCGTTTAAGATAAGAGATTATAGATTTGATCTTTATAGCTATTTTTATAATACCTATAGATATTTTTTGTTTTCATAAATAATATTGCAAAGAGCATTCATGTATTTAACATCCTTTGTGAACTTTTTGTATCGATTCCATGGGGGCATCCTTTACTGAATAAAAAAAAACTTGAGCATTAAGTCTCAAGTTTTTTGATTATTTCCCAGAAAGTTTTACCACCGGTAATGTATGAGACTGTTTATATGCCTATGACATCCTTACTTGGCTTAGTAATTAAAAATTGTATTTATTTGGTAGGCATCCTCAGTTTCATTGCTGATTTTAACTTACATATCTTTGATGACTAGCAAACTTAAAATTTCTTTTTTTAAAAGATAAATTGTATTAAGTCTTTGAATGATTGGTCATTTGTTAATTTTTCTTTTGAATGCTAATGTTTTATATGTTTTTACAAAAGTTAATAAATTCCTTTCTGTATTATTTGAATTTTTCTATTAATTTTGTTTGTGATATGTATTGTCTATACTATGTATTGTCTATATAACATGAATTAACTTAAATGAATATATAATTAATATCTTCTATAGGTAGATTTTTACCTACTTAATTTGCCAAAATCCAAAGGAAGGGGTGTTATAGACTTCAAATACTACCATTTCTGTCAATTTCTTTAGTGTATTCTAATTTTCATATTTGATATATAAGAGAACATTATTCAGTATCAAAAGTCTCTTAATGATAGCCATCATTTTATTCTGAATTGAAATGTTTATCAATATAAAATAATCTTTTTTATATAATTTAATTATTTATCTTGATTTTTTCCTTTGTCCAAACTTATTAGTGCCATTTTTTTTTTACTTTTTCTCTATATCTTGGCCCATCATTTTTCTTTTTAACTTATTTGTACCATTTTGTTTAATTTCTTTAGCTAAACTGAATTTATAGTGCAGTATTTAAGCCATTTAGATTTACTGTTACAATCTGTATATCTATTCTGTTGTATTTCTCTGATTTTTCATAAATTCTTTGATAATTTCTTTTTATGTCTTTTTAAATGTGTCATATACTCCTCCAGTATTTGCAATGGTAAATGCCCTATTTTGAAATTTTATCAGTATTATATTTAAATTAAAATTTTTTTAGTTTCTATCTGTCAGATAGTAATTAAATATTGCCATTTGAATCCCCATAATTTAAATCCCATAACTTAACTTACTTTCTTTTCTTTCTCTCTCTATCATTGTTAATATAATTTTATATATTATTTTTATAATATGGTCCTACAGGAGAGAGATAGTAAGCAACAACAACAACAACAAAATAGATAATATGGGATTGCCTCCTATTGTGATTCTCAAATCTTATTCATGGGATGTGTGAAGATTCTAACAATAAGTTGTCCATCAGTTTTAGTTTTCAGTGTTGTTATGATTTTATATTTTTGTACTTATATAAGTTATTTATTTTTGAAAATGGAAGAAACAATTTAAAATTAAAACTGATTTAGTCAATCTGATAATGTTATCCAGACAAAAAGTGGAGCCTTTTAAATTAACTTTTAGGCACACTAAATAAATCATCTCAACTACTTTAAATTAACTCACCATAACTCAAAGAATAAAGTTAAATGTGGCGAAAGTTTGAGGGGTAGCTCACCTAGGTTTGTGGTTATTTGTGGTAGTTAGACAGGTGTCTGATCTTGCACTACAAGGACATTAGTGTTTATTATCCTAAAGCTAACTTTTTCTTGGCCTTTGGATCATCTTTTTCTGAGATAGAAACTTTCTTTAGGGAAAACACAATTAGCCCCATGTTTTTTTTCCACTGTTTTTCCTCCACTATAGAGCAGAGGTTCCCATTCCTCTTTTGGCCAGTGGAGTATAAAGATAAATGAAACCCACATTGCTAGGTTGAAGTGCAGGAAGGAGAATGACGAATGGCTCTTATTTTCACTTTTATATTCTAATCTGCTAAATCTTGGTTCATGGTAGGAAAAATTAGCTCTGGATCATTGTGCTCACTTTATCTTTCTTGTCCAGCTTTCTTCCAGGCATGAAAACCCCAAGACTGCCTGTATAGAAAGTCTTCTATTCTAAAGATGTATTTTGCATCTTTCCTCTTCACTATCAATACATGACTTCAGTCTTATTTTCTCCCGGTTGTGTTCTCTTCAATAGATTCTCTAACCCATCTTCTTACCATGATATATATCCAGTTCATAATTTCCTGCCTGGATTGAACAGCAAAATTCTATTAACTGATTTCCCTGCATCTAGTTTCACTCTTTTCCAAACACTTTCCCAAACATCGTCTTTCCTTTTTTTAAAAAATCATCAAATCAGAGTGTGTCATAATCCTGCTAAATGTTCCAAATGCTTCCCATTTCCTTCAAAGAAGTAGTTTGCAAACTTATGGTTAGCAAGGCTGGTTCGGGAGAAGGGAGTGGGAAGGGATAAACTGGGAATTCTAGATTTGCAGATACTAGCTAATATACATAAAATAGATGAACAACAAGTTCATACTGTATAGCACAGGGAACTATATCCAATATCTTGTAGTAACTTATGGTGAAAAAGAATATGAAAACGAATACATGTATGTTCACGTATGACTGAAGCATTGTGCTATACACCAGAAATTGACACAACATTGTAAACTGACTATATATATATATATATATATATATATATACACACACACACACACACACACACACACACACACACAAAGAAGAGATAGTTTGGCAAGACATGTAATTTCCTTCACAGTCTAGTACTAACCTATCTCTTTATTTATTAATTTATTAAACAGAGTCTACAATATTATATTTGGTACGTGAAAGTTTTCAGACAGTAGGAATAAATCTTTGTGGGTGTTGCTCATGATAATGACTGGTGTAACACTGAAAGAAATGGTCCTGGGATGCAAAGGCAAGCGAAGCTAGCAGTAGAAAATACTAGTGGTGTCAAAAATTATCCCTCAGTTTATTTACTGGAGTTTCTACAATTACTAAGGGATGGTACATATTTTAAATAATGATTAAAGAATGACAAGAGAAAAACTCTAGGCTTGATAGGTGGTGTAGAGGAAGGAACTAGGCTTAACGTTATGAGCTATGCAGGAGAGAGTGTAAGAATGCTCTTGGAAAAAAAAAAAAGAGTGCTCTTGGGGAAATCAGCCTAGATGATAATTCTGGCTTTTCTTTTTACTAACTTGGGAGAGTTACCTGATTCCTCTGAGATTTGGTTTCTTTGGCCAAATGGATAATACTAGTATATAACTTATAAGCTTGTTGAGAGAACTTAGTTGATTCAACTAAAGTACTCAACAAAGTAAATTTTCAATAAAACTTAGCCATTATTATTATTATTTTATTATTATTATTATTATTATTATTATTATTATTATTATTATTATTATTATTAACCTATTTGTCTGAAAAGAGAAAACAGAACCTTTTGCTAACTTGGTATAAGAGAGTTAGATGACATAAGCCATCAGCTGTTTCCCAGTTTACAGGAAAACTCCTACTATTAAAATACAAATAAGAAAAATGAATGTGTTATCATCTGATTTTTAGTTTAAAAGGTGGAACTCTTTTTGTTTCCATTATCCCATACTCAGTTATTTCAAATATTTAGTTAAAATTTCTGATTGTTTTCTTTTTTCTTTAAAATTTCTGACTGTTTTCTTTTTTCTTTAAAAGTCTACACATTTGATTCATAACATATATTTCAAACTCAGCATTGAGTAATGGTAGTAATAATTCTTGAAATTATAACTTTTTTGGGTAAATTTAAAAGGCATTGCACATGGATAGATGAGAGCAGTCGCCAGTCCTTGTGGTAATTTAGAAGGGATTTTAGAGCATGTTCAGGTTCAGCTGTGATATAAAAGCCATCATTTAAATTGAAATGATTTTCTTGTCCTCATCACAATTTCTTTTACCTCTTGGCTCCATTGTTCGGCATAACCACTCAAAGCAAGGTTTACTGTTTTTGACTAAGAGCATAAAAAAACTATTGACTGTAAGATTGCTTTCATTTGGAGGTACGTGTATGTTCAGTGGGAGAGAGGGAAAGGAAGATATAAAAATAAGGAAGGACTGAGTCATTTTCAGGGAGTTTACTTGAGTTATTTAAGGACAAATGTTGCCTACTATTCATTTTCTTTGATTCTGAAACAAAATTGAACTTTGATGAACTTTGGTCCAGGAACAAAATGTGACGCTACCACTTACATTCATGTATTAAATTCACAGGGTGCTATAATGGAATGATCCTTTTCTTAGAACTGTGTTTGTTTGGGGAAGTTTGTGTGAACTTTTTCAACTTTACTCTTTAACTCAAGTGTTAACCCTGGGCAAGATAGCCCACACACCCCAAATTATGATGTTATTATTAGCTGTCAGAAAGCATTACACCACGAAAAGGCAAACATGTTCTAAATACAAGGTGGAGGTTTTTGTTTTCTTAAATACTTCTGTTACTGATTTTCTCAAGCAAGAAAATAATATAGCTTTTGGATGGACAAAATAATAAGATTCTAATATTTATGTAAATTATTGTGATTCATTTCTTATTTTCATTGCTCTTTGCTTAATATGGAAATGCTAGTCTTCCAGCTGTTTATAAAGAACAAAAAGTCTCCCAGTTTAAATCCACTTAGCTTTAATGCCTGAGTTCAGTTTCATGCAAGTAAATGCTATATTCTCTCTAACTAGAAATAAATGAAACAAATAATACACAGGAGTTTGTTTATGAATACACTGTGATCTAAGAATGAGCAGTATTTTTATAGAAAAATCAGACCTTTATGATTACAATCTAAAAGGAAAGCAATTAGGCTCATTTCTATTAGAATTTAGTACATCATATTAGTTTGGGAATTTTTTTTAATAAAATGGAAATCATAACTATCAGCTCCATCTCAAAACAAAGCAACCATACTTCTCCCAGTCTTACTTCATTTGTGGCACATCACAAATTCCTTAAATTGCCAATGATATCCTAACTTCTCCTGACCTGAGGAGTTGAATAACTTTTTCAAAGGAGTTTATCAAATACCTGTCTATGCGTGCTTACATATGTTCATATTTTTGTTGGACGGTCTTCAAATTTCTGAGTCCAGTTTAGCACTGAAATACTATAGAAATGAAAAAGTATACACAGGTGTGAATAAGCTCCTCGTGAGGGCTACTGTTGTGGAGAAATGACCCTGAACCTTTCTGACATTTATACAAGCCTGAGTGACATTTAATTATAATGTCTTCTGCAGCATTCCTGGATTGAAAGGTATGGTATATGCAATGTTTAGCATATGCAATGTTCAAATAAACTAATGAAATATTTGCTTATGTGCAATTTTACTGTCTCCATAAAAAAAGAATCATGTTTCTGTCAGAGGATTTTCATGAGTCATCATGCAACTCCCTCTCACTTCTCGTGAGTCTGGTAGAGGACTAGCTTCTTTGTCTGATAGGTCACATGGGAAAACACCGTGAGAAGGACAGAAGGGAAATTAGGGAACTGGGATTTCTTGTGTGTTAGTTTTTCATATAACACAGCTAAAAACTGTCTCTGAAGGCATCAAGTCCTTCAGGGTGTGGGGAAGGGGAGGTGTACTGAAGAAGAGGCAGTGACAACAGATGTGCAGGAGGATGAAAGTCATGTGAGGTAACTCCTCCTTTCTTTCTCCTCCTCATTTAATTACCACTTATCCTTATTGCCCAGGCTGAAAATCTTGGAGACAACTTTGAATACTCTCTTAGAAATCAGTCAGTTCTAGTTTTAAAACATGTTTACCCAACACACAAAAAAGGAAGGATATAAGAAGATCTGAACAACAAAATGAACAATCTGACTTAACGGAGATATGTAAAACGCAGAACCACCAATGACAGAATTAATCTTACTTCTAATGCACATGGATGTTTAGCAAAATGGACTATATGAGATGCGTCATAAAGTAAGTTGAACAAATTTCAAAGATTTAAATCTTTCAGTGCATTCTCTGACCATAGTGGGATTAAGTTAAATGATTTAAAGAAGAAAACAATGAAGCCATTACAATACCAACATTGAGCACAATACCAGTGAACCTGATGAATCTTATTTATGCTTAAGAATTTTTAACTTGCATTATCATTTATGCTTAAGAATTTTTAATTTGCATTAGATATTATCATTGGCTATTCTTAATAAGAAATGCTTATGAAAAAGTAGATTCCAATATCAGCAGTCAAGAAATAGCTTAAGAGGCTGACTGATTTCTGTGTAAATAAACACATTAGATATGATTAATGTAATTGAATTTGGAGTGATATTTTAAAGCCAAAATAACTATTAATTCAGAATTTAGCTCAGAACTCAGCATTCTGAATTCCCTTGAGACCTTAGCAAGCTGCTGTAGAGACAAATGGGAAGAAGTTAGGTTGCTAAGTGATTACTGTAATTTAGGTAGTTTTCTTTAAAGCTCCCTTTGCATACATTAAAATATATTTATCCTGGGGGCTTATTGCAACCTGACTCAATTAAATAATTTGAAGATCAGAGTGCCAACTGAATTAAAACAACAGGAGTCAGGTTCTTTGTGTGCCTTGTGTCACTTCTTTATTATATTTGTTGAATTGCTCAACTCAGAGATACTACTCAGTGGTGTGTTTACTAATCTGAGAAGCATCTCTGCAAGATATCTCCCCATTGCCCCTTTGTCATCAGCTGCACTTCATTTATCCTAGCTTAAATATTCCACCTTTGATTCTGACTAAAGATTATTATTAAAATGTACACACCCAGGAGGCTTATCTATTAATTAAGTGACTCCTCAGTCTTGGCAATCTACACTTTAACATCAATTCCTCCAAGACCAGGAGGAAGGAAATATGACAGGGACAGAATGTATCTGGAGTGCACACTGGCTCCAGAGGGACCTGGTAGGTTACTGCAGTTATGTCTCAAGTGGGAACTAGATACGGGCTAGCATCTTGATTCCTTCCTTTATTTGGTGCAGTAATATCATCACCATAAAAGTACATTTATAATTTTAAGATATTACTAAATAGTTTCAAATATTACACAGTTAAGTGGCTAATTTCATTGATCCTCCCATGATTTCCCACTCCTTGTGTGTTTGCATTTTTCAGATTCTGTATGTCCCATGTACCAAAAGTGAATGTTAAAACCTTGGAATGTTGCCTGGTTTAGAACGTTAAAACCTGGCTTGGAATGTTAAAACCTAGAATCCTGTTCTAAGGGAATTTAGACACATTTCACTCATTAATTCAGTAAAGAATATTTCAGTTTTGTGGGCAATCTGATAGGTGTTGGAAATATATGTAGAATAAAGGTTTCAAGTTAACTGCTTTATGGAACTTACAGAGCAGTTCAGAGGCGAGGACACACTGAAGTTCACATAAATGTGAAAGAGCAACATGATGAGTACTATGAAGAGGTCGTGGAGGTGGGAGGTTCAGAAAAGAGTTCTCCTAGAAAATGATGTTTGAGCTGGGATCTGAAAAGTAGGAGCTAATCAGGGAACCTCCTCAATATCTGATTAATTCTCTAGAAATATTACCAATATCTTAAAACTCTGATGACTGCAATTTTAGTTATCATTATTTTGAACATGCTTTTTAGAATGCTTCACTTTCCTATGATTATTCTTTAAAAGAAAAATTTTTAAATTGAAATATAGTTGGTTTACAATGTTGTCTTAATTTCTGGTGTACAGTATAGTGATTCAGTTATACTTATATATTCATACTCCTATTCATATTCTTTTTCATTATAGACTATTACAAAATATTGAATATAGTTTCTTGTGCTATGCAGTAGGACCTTATTGTTTATCTGTTCTATAGTAGTTAGCAGTTACAAATTGTGAGATCCCAGTTTATCCCTCCGCGCTCCCCTTTCTCCTCTGGTAATCATGAGTTTGTTTTCTATGTCTGTGAGTCTGTTTTTGTTTTGTAAATAAGTTCATTTGTGTCATTTTTTTAGATTCCACATGTAAGTGATATAGTATAGTATTTTTCTTTCTTTCTGGCTTACTTCACATATTATGACCATCTCCAAGTTCATGCATGTTGCTGCAAATGGCATTATTTTATTTCTTATGGCTGAGTAGTATTCCATTGTGTGTGTGTGTGTGTGTGTGTATATGTGTGTGTGTTTGTGTGTGTGTATACACAATCACACACATATACTGGAATATGTGGTATTTATTTATATACATAAATACCACAACTTCCTTATTGAATCATATCAATGAACATTTAGGTTGCTTCCATGTCTTGGCTATTGTAAATAGTGCTACTATGAACATTGGGGTGCGTGTATCTTTTTGAATTAAGAGTTCCCTCAGGTTATATGCCCAGAAGTGGGGTTGCTGAATCAAGGGTAAGTCTATTTTCAATTTTTTGAGGAACCTATGATTATTCTTAGTTGAGAAATAACATCATTTTAATAGTATTTTTATTGGACCATAGAAAGAGAAGCACTAGGGAAAAATAAAATAAAGAAAATGTGTGGATGGCTACTTTTCCTTTTCTTGGATTTTGGACCCATTAGTTTTAATATCAAGCCAGGCAAATTTCTTTAACCTTTTATGGAAGAAGTAGGGATCAGCTACCAAGGAACATAATTTTGTGCCCCCACTGAATATTCTTCCCTTTTGACTTCTACATTTATAATGCCTTTTCTCCTTTTGATTATCATGAACTCTTTTCCATCTTATCTCCAGCACAAAACTCAAATTTTAGATAAATTAAATAGGTTTCTCAGAGTGTAGCTCTCTGCCTCATCACCATCCTGGACGAGTTAACATTCATGCTAATGTCCCTTCTGATATCTGACTCCTAGAGTCCTTTAGCCCCTAATAAACTACTGACCTTCAGTTCTGCATATGCCTCCCAAGATGACACAATGGAGCTTGGCATCACTGAAACTCTACTCCAACATCTTAAACTATAAACTTTGTAACTCTGACCACAACCTACTTACTGTACACCAACCCCCCATACTCTTACAGAAGTGGCAGTCCCTTTATGTTCTCCTAATTACCTGGCTGCCTTCTGTTAAAATTTGAATCTACTCCTAGCCTAGGATTAGGTTGATGATGTCCCCCTAGAATTTCCTAGTCTCTTCTCTGCTTGACAGTCTTCTGAGGTCTTGCAAAAGTTTAGACCAGATTAATTTACCCAAAATATATTCTTCATTTTCCCTTCTGGTCTCCTGAACATTGGTTGAAAAATTACTAAACCACACTGATTTTGTCTCCTGAGATTTCTGCTATTCAAATTCAAATGGATCTTCATTGCTACTTTACAATTCTTGTATTCATTCCCTTTGGACTTTGGTATATTTCTAGTTACTCTAAACCTTTTTGCTCTCTACTGAAATACTTAACCTCAATTTCAGCCCTGCCTTCTCACTCTCAGTAATTAACAATTTCCTAATTCATAAAAATGTTTAAGAACATACATTGTTTTATCTTTCTCAGTTTAAAAAATATTGTTATGTACCTTCATTTTCCATTTCCTTTTAGAAAGAAATATGCCTCCTCTTACATAATAAATACACACACTGTTTTATTTAGATTTTTGTTAAACTCTTTAGATATTGTTGGAACTAGTACACAATTGGTTTATTTAAACTTATATTAGGTTTACCAATAAATTCAATCCTTACCTGTGAAATAAAAGTATAGATAGTCTTTGTTTATTTGGGGTACATGAGTAATGATGGTTTACAAATTTTAGTGGGTCTGAGAACTTAGGAGCTAAAGTCAAGGTTCTGCTGTGGCTCTGTTAGGACTCTTGATGAATCCATACTATCTTTTACCCTTACCTCCCACTATTGAAAAGGGAACTTGAGGCGAGCAGAAGAGACAGAGTGGGGTCTCCTACTCTATACAGTGATCCTGGAGCAAATATTTCTCAGTTCTGTTACCATGAAAGGGAAGCGTTGGTGGAACTGTTTGCAGCCAGCCTTGGTATCTGGGAAAACTCTTGGTAAGATAGCCAATCAAAAGTTTACATGAAGAAATTAATTACAATTGCAGGTGATTCATTAGGGGAATGAATCGGATTTCAGTTTTCCAGATTTGAGCTGAAAGTGTTTTGGAGTTGTTTCTTCTTCCTTTTTTATTTGTTTTTTAATTGACTGGGACTTTTGAAGAGCCTTCATAAAATAAGTGGTTCCTAGAATAGAAAACCTGCTCAAGGTGAAGTCTTTTCAACAATTAGGGTGCTCCCCTCTTTCTACTGCCAGATTTGAAGACTTCCAGTTATATCATTCTATCAGCTGCTAAATTTTTACTATCTTGATTTTTTAAAAACAAATGCATTCTTCAACTGTGAATCATATTCTTTCAAGTGAAGAAAACAATAAAATTGAGAGAATAAAATTGTGTCATACTATAAATACTATTTTGTAACCTGTTTTTTTTAAGTGTAAAAACACATTGTGAAAACTGTTTAGCAAACTTAAGTATTATTTAATAGCACTATTTTTACTGGCCATGTTAATACCTTCCCTTCTTCGTGAATTTATTCAAAAATATTTATTGAGCATCTACTATGTGTCAGATGACAAGGATAAGGCAGTGAACAAAATAGATAAAACTTCTCATCTTTGTGAAGCTTACATGGTGTTTCTTTATACAGTTGTATTATAACTGTCTTAACCAATCATCTCTTTTTTGGTCTACTAGATTCTTTTTTGTTATTGTAAATTATAAATCATGTTTAATTGAACAGCCTTTTATTACAGCTTTATGAATGTCATAATTGTTTCATGAAGCTAAGTTCTTAGAAATGAAATTACTAGTTGATGTTTTTAAGATATTTTATACCTATTGCCAATTTCTGTCTAGAAGAGCTAGGTCTTCCTAAACCTTACTACTGGTTTTTAATCACTTAAAATTATTTTTCTATTTATTTGTTAAAAAAAGAAATCACCCTTTCTTTCTTGGCTTCCTATCAGATGAAGGACTGTTTGTATCCTATATATTCCATATATATCCTGTATTTTTAGTTACACATCACAACAAGATAGTAGCGAACCTAACCATAACCTTAGTTGAAAGGGAAAACTGCTAAGAAAATAATTCGTGTCAATGGCTTTAAACCGAGAGTAGTTGTTTCTGTATCACTAGAAATTGGCACAAGGCCTGGTATATAGTAGACATGCAGTAAATGTTGAATTTAAGTTTTCACACATTCTTACTATCATTAGGTATAGGTTCTGTTTTAAATGAAAGAACCTCTCAGTATTTAGTCTCATTCTTTTGTTTCTTTACTTAGGAATGATTTATGAATAGAGTTTGATATTGCAGTTACCATGGTAACAATCATCATCTCACAAACACCAGTCCTGTTAAATGACACTTAATAACTGGTAAAAGGGCTGAATTTTTTTCTTTTGTGTAGTGACATCTTGATGATTAGCAGTGATAGGAAAAGAAATAATATAGATATTCAGATAAAAATATATAATTTTAATATTTTTTAGCTATGGGAGAGTTTTTGAAGTCATTGGATTTCAGACATATTTCACTTATCTATAATTGATAAAACATTGTACAATAAAAGTGGTACAGGATTTATAAGATTTAGAATCAAGAGATCTGAATTTTAGGTTCCTCTCTGCGGTGAATTAATGCCATCATTTAACATTCCTGAGTTTTGATTTTCTTGTTTATAAAATATGAACAACATTCTCCTGATTATAGCGCAGGGTTGCATTGGGAGTACCATGTGAATAGATATCTCAAAGTATGATGCAGATTATAAGATGTTACTGTCCTTATGGAAGCTGATTTACTGTGATTTTCTATGACCTAACATGAAGGAGATTGGGTACTTGGTTTGCAATTATGTCACTCTACCTCAGAATGGAGTTTGTTATAAATGTTTTAAAATTGATTGTGGTGATCATTGTGCAACTCTGTGAATAAAATAAAAACCACTGAATTGCAAACTTTAAATGGGTGGATTGAATGGCATATTAATTAAGTCTCAATAAAGCTGTTTTTAAAAAAGCCCATCAGTCATACCTACCACTAAAATATTTTAGCTGGACATCTCTTTTCATGTGGAACTCAATTGTCTGACCATAATAATGGGTCTCCATTCTTCACCTTCCCCTTTGCTGCCTTTCAAAAAATCTGACCCTCTGACTTTATAAAACAGAAGGGTTCTGCTTCCTTTAGCTCCTAAGAAGGCAATCCAATATGCTGGTTAAGAGCAAGAGTGTTGGAGCCTAGGTTCAAATTCCAGCTTTGCCACTACTTTAAAGCTGTGTAATGATGATGCTTAGTTACTCTCTTAGTAGTGAGGATGATAAGAGTAACTCTTCCATAGGGATGAGGTGTGCATTAAATGAGTTAATGTAGTGCAGGCCTTAGAGCAGTGCCGGCCAAATACTGGGTACCATTTAGGAGCAGCTCTTACTATGAGGATCTTAATCTAAACCATGGCCCTACCTGTCATATCTCCAAACTCATTAAAGTGTTTTGATAAACATAGAGCTCTATCATTTAGCAGTAGAAACTTTGAAATGATTGCCTAGCTCAGCTTTTTATTCAAGGATATCTTTCCCTGATATGATCAATTTCCTTCAGAATGACAAGATAGCTATAGTTCTTTAGACATCATAGACATCATTTGCTTTTGTGATGTGTGATGGGAGAATGCATGTATGTGTGAAATAACCTTTTTTTTTTGCTTGTATATATATAATGTATATGTATAAAATCCCCAGTGTAGACTTCGTGTGTACCTCAGTAAGTGCCTGGTACACCATGATTTCAAGAAACCCTTGAAAAACTAAATGGATGAATGGGCTCAGATAATGTGAGTTTATCTTCAGCTTCACTGAGCTCATGCCCTGGTGTTCAGCAGCAAGTGTCTATGATGTTATCACCATGACCTTGTGTTTATATATTGCATTTCACTTCCCAAAGCATGTTTTACATCTTACTTTGATAATAGCATAATACATGTAAGATATGTATTTTGTGATTCCAATTATACATACCATAATTGCATATGCTTTTGTAACACATCTTGCTTAGAAAGATTTCCATAGTTGAGTATTAATTCATTTAATCCTCAGAACAATTTTATGAGATAGATTGGACAGGTAATACAGCCTTTCTTTTCAAAGGAAAAAGCTGCACAACTTTAAGGAACTTAGACAATAATAGAATTAGAAAGTTGAGACAAGAATAGAGACATAATGCTTCACTTTGACTTAAGTTACATGTCCATTCTGGTACCAACTTCCATGGTCTGAAGGAGTCAGTGTTCTAATTGTCCAGACCTGGCACTTAGGCTCTTCTTGGAGCTTTTGAACTACATGGACTAAGAGAGAAGGAGGGAGAGTTTTTCAAATGAAAATGTCGTTCTCTTTTCAGAAGAAGGATTGGATACCGAGTTGGCAAAAACAATAGCTGAACATTGTGACATGTATCCAACTTTTTACCACAGTTGCTTGTGATTTGGCTTTCTATATTCCTATAAATACCTGTTCATGAAATGGTCAGTTCCATGTTGTTTTATCACCCATTCCTTTCCTCTAATGTCTCTGACAGACCATATCCAGACAAACTTTCTTATAGATTTGGAGCAGTCATGCTTGCTGAAGCCTTTTTTTTTTTAACTTAAAAATATTTTTAATATCATCAGCAAATTTAAATTTTGCAGCCAGCAAATCTGTTGTTCTTCAATTATAACAAAAACAAAGAATATAATGTATGAGAGCAAGTGGGTAATTTTTTTTAATGGTGAATGGAGTAGAAATACAATGGCTGAGATCTTTGAGAGGTAAACAGAATTCCAAGTCTGTTAAAAAGAGTTAAAAATTCTAAAACAGTATGTGTTATACTGGATTGAATGCAACAAAAATGGCAGAACTGTTTAAATACATAGAATCATAAAAATCACACATGTGAGAACTAGGAAAAATTATTTAGTTTTGGAAATTGATCACTTGTATAGATTCAAAGCTCCATCTGAATCTCTGAAATGTAAGGTGGCTTTTTACTCCTTCAAATGAGAATAAATTAGAATAGAGTAGAAATAACCATAAGCAGGCAGAAGCTTTGATTTTGGTTCAATTTCTGCCTCTTGGAAAAATGACTGAAGATTTCTGAGCTTTAAATGGGTGGGGTGGGGTAGAGACGGCTCTCCTTGAACTCTGCAATTCCAAGTAGTGCTAGTTGGAAAGGGTGTCAAAGACTATGTATTTTATCCTCTTCATCTTACAGATGTGGAAACTGAGGCACAGAGGCATTAATTGATTGATCTGAGTATATAACTGATTATTTTCAAAATGGGCTAGCAAAGAGGCAAAAACAATGGATGAAAACTTGATACAAAGGGGAAGAGTGAAATGCTTCTCTCTGACTTCGTCTTCCCCAAACATTCAACCATTTATGTCCCTTATCACTTGTAGAAAAAAGAGATCAAGTATAAAGGAAGAGGAGGGCAACATAAGGAGGAAAGACACAGCAGGAGAACGTGAGGGATGCTGGAGAGGATGCATCCTCTGATGTGATAGAACAGTGAAACTCTTTCCAAGGAATTAGAACAGTCTCACCTTGCACCTGCTTGTTTGAGATTCAAATTATAAGCCGTATTTGCCTCATAAGTATACTGTCACATGGTGTTGGATAAACAGTTCTTAGGAGATATTTTGAGCTGCACCCTCATATAATGCTTCCAATTTGGCTTATCTTGGAAGCTTATTGGAGTGAAAGGCTATAAATACATTTCCAAACCATTTTCAGATTTTTGAAGCTTTTTGAAACACAGATTAATACTTTTCCTTCTCCACAAGATACTGAATCACTGAGCTCATGTTCTCTAATCGCTGGAGAAGAAATCTCTCCTCTTGTTCTCAGCCCTCCATCTGAACTTTTATTGAATATTGGCTACTTTTCAGAGAATAGTGCTCTCAACTGTTGGAGAACTTTGATTTAAAATATTTTTGTTACTCCATCTTAAGGAAGAGTCTTTCCTCCGTCGTTCCAGCTGCAGAGAAACTGATCAAATATTCCTTGTGTGCTATCGTCTCTTCCTCACCAGTAGGGGGCACCTGAGGATTTTACCCAAACCTTTTTCCTTTCCTTTTCATTTTCTTTCTTTTTAAAATTGAAGTATATTTGATTTACAATATTGTGTTAGTTTCAGGTGTACAGCAAAATGATTTGATTATATATATGTGTGTGTGTGTGTGTATATATGTATATGTATATATACACGTATATACTTTTTTCCAACTCTTTTCCATTATAGCTTGTTACAAGATATTGAATATAGTTACCTGTGCCATACAGTAAATCCTTGTTGTTTATTTTATATATGGTAGTGTGCATCTGTTAATTGCATACTCCCAATTTATCCCTCCTCCCTTCTCCTTTGGTAACCATAAGTTTGTCTTCTATGTCTGTGAATCTGTTACTGTTTTGTAAATAAGTTCATTTGTACTATGTTTTAGATTCTACATGTAAATGATATCATATAATACTTGTCTTTCGCGGTCTGACTTCACTTAATTGATAATCTCTAGGTCCACCCATGTTGCTGCAAATGGCATTATTTAATTCTTTTTTATGGTTGAAATAGTATTCCATTATATATATATATATATGTATGTGTATATATATATATATATATATATATATATATATATATATATATATACACACACATACACACACACACGTATACACACACACACACACACACACACACACACACACATACACACACCAAATATACCACATCTTCTTTATCCATTCATTTGTTGATGGACACTTTGGTTGCTTCCATGTCTTGGTTATGATAAATAGTGCTGCTATGAAAATTGAGGTGCATATATCTTTTCAAATTAAAGTTTTCATCTTTTCCATATATTTGTCCCAAAGTGGGATTGCTGGATCATATGATAACTCTATTTTTAGTTTTTTAAGGACCCTCCAGACTGTTTTCCATAGTAACTGTACCAATTTACTTCCCACCAACAGGGTAGAAAGGATCCCTTTCTCCACACCTTTTCCAGCATTTATTATTTGTAGACTTTTTGATGATGAGCATTCTGACCGATGTGAGATGATACTTCATGATAGTTGTAATTTGCATTTACCTAATAATTAATGATGTTGAGTACCTTTTCATGGGCCTGTTGGCCATCTGTATGTCTTCTTTGGAGAAATGTCTATTAAGGTCTTCTGCCCATTTTTTTTTTTTATTTTAACCAAAACTTTTAATCCATTTCTGTTCCAAACAAGTCACATTGGCCAAATTATACCTAGTTTTAACCCTCCTCTTTGCCTACTCAAGCAAGCTTTTGGATTCCTCATTTAAAAAAATCAACATATTAAAAATATATAAATATGACCTTCTTTTGCCTGTCAGTATATTCTTAACCCCTTAGCTTGGAACTCAAGATGCTATGTGATCGAACATTTCCTGAGGAAGCCCTGATTATATACTCTTCCATGTGTATCAAGTGCTGTCATGTAACTAGTCTTTCAAATGTTTGGCACTTTTTATATTTCTACACTTCATTGTCTTTTACCTTAGCCTGAAGCACTGCTCTTAGTTTTCATGAAATCAAGTACATGAAATCACAGTTCAGTTGCTACCTTTCTGTCATCTCTCCACTGAGAAATACTGGCATCTGTACTTAATGTCAGTAAACAACTTCTAAGTCAGAAGCTCTGCATGAAAATGCTAATCAAGAGTTTATTTCCCATTATGTTAAAGGAAAAAAATTGTAATGTGTTTCATATCATGCCAAAACCCCCCAGTCAATTTTCTAAAAAGTTGCTATAATATGGATGCCTATGTATAAGTAAGAAACTATATTAAGGTTTAAAACACTTAAACCAAATTATAGTTACCTTATATGAAATAACATGTGTAACATACTATGATCCAAACACCTTTACAATAATGAAGTGGCAAGTAACACACAGCAATAAATAAATTTCTTATAAAAGCACAGACAAAAATTACATAGAAAATCAGTCAGCTTCCTGTGTGAGTTGATATTTACCAAGTGATGTATAAATATAAATTTTAAAGGAAGTTGAGAAGGAAGAAAAGAGGGATTGTAAAAGCTGTTTACAGAATGGTTATAGAAAGTGATAGTACTGACAAATTGGGTAACAATGGAGAAACTTCAGACAAACCATCAGTATCAGAGAACTTAACTGAATCCCTCTTACCCAGGTTTTGTTGAAGAAACACAAAGAAATTCTTTGGTAAATCTTCGTAAGAGATTGGTCAAGGATTTAAGTTAAAACATTTGCAACATTTATGCTGATAATTTTTTTGTATGTTCTTGTTATGGATTGAATTGTTTCCCTTCCAATTCATATGTTGAAATCTAAATCCCCAGTATCTCAGAATGTGACTTTATTTGGAAATAGGGTCTTTACAGAGGTAATCAAGTTAAAGTGAGTTCATTAGGGTGGGTCCTAATCCAGTAAGACTGAGGTTCTTATAAAAAGGAGGAACTTGGATAGGCATAAAGAGTTATGCATAGAGGCAAGATGATGTGAAGAGACACAGGGGGAAGATGGCCATCTATAAGCCAAAGAGAGAGGCCATGCCCACAGACCTTAGAAGGGAAAACTCTACCAGTAATCTTGATTTTGGGCTTCTACCCTCCATAACTATAAGACATTATGTTTCTGTGCTTAAGCCACCCAATTTGTGTTACACTGTTACAGCAGCCGTAGCAAAGCAATATAGTAGTCTAAGAGACTTAAGGCCAGTTTATAACAAAAGCTTCTTATCATTTTGTCATATAAAATATGACATAGTGGTGTCTCTCAGGCACCATACGTAAATGTGATTCTATGCCCTAGTTACTGTATTTGAGTGTAACTTGAAATTTTTCTGCACATCCTTTTATTAAAAATGTTTGGCCGTTATGGATAACGGTATGGAGGTCCCTTAAAAAACTAAAAATAGACTTACCATATGACCCAGTAGTCCCACTCCTGAGCATATATCTGGAGGAAAGTATAATTCAAAAAGACACACACACCTCAATGTTCACAGCAGAACTACTTACAATAGCCAAGACATGGAAGCAACCTAAATGTCCATTGATGGATGAATGGATAAAAAAGATGTGGTACATATACACAGTGGAATACTGCTCAGCCATAAAAAGAATAAAATAATGCCATTTGCAGCAACATGGATGGACCTAGAGATTATCATATCATATCAAATCAGATAGAAAAAGACAAATATTATATGATACCATTTATTTTTGTGGGATCTAAAAAAGAGACACAAATGAACTTATTTACAAAACAGAAACAGATTCAGAAACAGAGAGAGCAAACTTATGGTTACCAGGAAGTAAAAGGGGTTGGAAGGGATAAATTGGAAGTTTGAGATATGCAGATACTAACTACTATATATAAACTAGGTAAACAACAAGTTTATACTGTATAGCACAGGGAACCACGTTCAATATCTTGTAGTAACCTATAATGAAAAAAATATGAAAACAAATACATATATTTGTTTGTGTTTGACTGAAAGATTATGCTGTATACCTGAAATTGACATATTGTAAACTGGCTATACTTCAATTAAAAAAATGCAAATTTAAAAATGTTGTTTGGAGTCTTGAGGATATAAATATGAATGAATAGAAAATAGGAATATTTTCTAGAATAGAGATCGGCAAACTTTTTCCAAAAAGGGTCAGATAATAATATTTTAGGCCACAGAGCATAAAATATTATTATGCAGCCATAGGCAATGCATAAGTCAGTTGAGCCTGGCTATGTTCCAATAAAACTTTATTTATGAACTAGGAAATTTGAATTTCATATAATTTTCATGTGTTCTTCTTATGATCTCCCCCACCCCCATTCATTTAAAAATGTAAAAGTCAATTTTAACTTGTGGGTTATACAAAAACACAGGCAGACTGAATTTGGCCTGTGGCTATAGTTTGATTACCTGTCCTATAAAAACCTTCTGTGAGGTTTGGTGGTTAATTTTATGTGTCCTCTTGACAAGGCCACAATACTCTGATATTTGGTCAAACATTGTTCTAGCTGTTTCTGTGAAGATATTTTTTAGATGAGACTAGCATTTAAGTCAGCAGACTTTGAGTAAAGCAGATTGTTCTCTGTAAAGTGATTGGGCCTCATCCAGCAGCCTGAAGGCCTGAAAAGAAAACAAGATTGACCTGACATTGTCCCCTCCCTGAGAAAGAGGGATTCTTTCAGAAGACTCCCTTTAGACTTTAACTCTTCCTTGGATCTCCAGCTTGCTAGATTTTGGACTTGCCAGACTACACAGTTGTGTGAGCCAATTCTTTAACATAAATCTTTCTCTCTCCTGATATATGTACACATAACCAAATGGTCCTGTTTCTCTGCAGAACCCTGACTAATACATTTGGTTATTAAAAACAAGCAGGTATTCTACCAGGAAAATGTTTACTATAAAGATGATTTGAGGGTTAAATCCTTCTTCCTCAGAAATTTCATAGCTTGTACCTATTTTATGACACTAATTTCCTAGAGTAGTGTTGCATCATTAATGTACACAAATGAAACAATGAGCATAGTTTAGTAACATTTCATAGTAAAAAATTTAACAGAAAACCACTGTAAAAGGATATTTTGCATATTTGCTTTTTATTACATTTCATATACTAATGTGTACATTGTGCACTTAAAAACGTTATAAATTAAAGTATGTATATGTATTCTTTGGATAATTTAAGAGATTTTCAAGGTATATTTTGACTACACATTTTTTCACAACTTAGAAATTGACTAGATTCTAAACATCATGTGGGCTGTAAAGAGATACAACTGACTTATATTAAAATTATTTTAAAAGTATCATCCAAATACCAAATCAACTGCAAAACTCAGTTCAAAATGGCAATAAACACACATCTATCTTTAATTACTGTAAATGTCAATGGACTAAATGCTCCAATCAAAAGACATAGAGTGGCAGACAGGATAATAAAGCAAGAACCTTCAATATGCTACATACAAGAGACCCACTTTAGGAAGAAGGACACATATAGATTGAGAGTGAGAGGGTAGAAAATGATATTCCATGCAAATGGAAATGACAAGAAATTAGGAGTAGCAATACTGATTTCAGACAAAATAGACTTTAAAACAAAGGCCATAAAGAAAGATAAAGAAGGACATTTTATAATGATTAAAGGAGTAATACAAGATGAGGATATTATACTCGTTAATACATACGTACCCAATATACGAGCACCTAAGTACATAAAACAACTACTAACAGAGATAAAGGGGGAAATTGATGGGAATACAATCATTGTTGGAGACTTTAACATCTCATTAACATCACCGAACAGATCTTCCAGACAGAAAATAAATAAGGCAACAGAGAGATTAAATGATACAATAGAAAAATTAGATTTGATGGATATTTTCAGAACATCACACCCCCTCAAAATAGAATATACATTCTTTTCAAGTGCACATGGAACATTTTCTAGGATTGATCATGTACTTGGGCACAAAAGAAGCCTCAACAATTTTAAGAAGACAGAAATTATGTCAAGCATCTTTTCTGACCACAATGCCATGAAATTAGAAATCAACCACAGACAAA
The DNA here is from genome assembly GCF_048773025.1 of Camelus bactrianus. NCBI lineage: Eukaryota > Metazoa > Chordata > Mammalia > Artiodactyla > Camelidae > Camelus > Camelus bactrianus. The sequence goes on from NC_133541.1 coordinate 31,089,662, forward strand.
CAAAGGAGAAAAAAAATGACAGCATGAAGATTAAACAACATGCTACTAAAAAACAATAGGTCAATGATGAAATCAAAGTTGAAATTAAAAAATGCCTTGAGACAAATCGCAATGAAAATACAACCACACCAAATTTACCGGACACAGCAAAGGCAGTGCTAAGAGGGAAGTTTATAGTGGTACAGGTTTTCCTCAAAAAAGAAGAACAACCTCAAAAAAAAAACCAATCTAACCCACCAACTAAAAGAATTAGAAAAAGAAGAGCAAAAAAACCCCCAAAGTCAGCAGAAGGATGGAAATAATAAAGATCATGGAGGGAATAAATAAAATAGAGATTAAAAAACAATAGAAAAAAATCAATTAAACCAGGAGCTGGTTTCTTGAAAGAGTAAATAAAATCGACAAACCTCTGGCAAAGCTCACAAAAAAGAGAAAAGAGAGAGCACAAATAAGCAAAATAAGAAAGGAAAATAGAGAAATTACAACCAATAACATAGGAATACAGAATGTCATATGAGAATATCATGAACAACCATATGGAAACAAAATGGATAACTTAGAGGAGATGGACACGTTTCTGGAAACATACAGTCCACCAAGACTGAATCAAGAAGAAACTGACCACTTGAAGAAACCGATCACTAGAAATGAAATTGAATTAGCATTTAAAAAACACCCTACAAATAAAAGTCCAGGATTGGATGGCTTCACTGGGGAATTCCACCAAACATACAAAGAAGAACTCATACCAGTCCTTCTCAAACTATTCCAGAAGATTGAAAAGGAGGGAATACTCCCAAACTCATTCTATGAGGCCACCATCACCCTGATACCAAAACCAGGCAAAGACACCACCAATAAAGAGAATTACAGACCAATATCACTGATGAACATAGATGCAAAAATCCTTACCAAAATATTAGCAAATAGAATCCAACAGCACATAAAAAAGATTATACACCATGATCAAGTGCGGTTCACCCCAGGAACACAAGGATGGTTCAGCGTACTCAAATCAATCAATGTAATACATCACATCAACAAAAGAAAGGACAAAAACCACATGATCATCTCAATAGATGCAGAAAAAGCATTTGATAAAATTCAACACCCATGTATGATAAAAACTCTCACCAAAGTGGGTCTAGAGGGAACATATCTCAATATAATAAAAGCTATATATGACAAACCTACAGCCAGCATAGTACTCATTGGTGAAAAACTCAAAAGCTTCCACTAAAATCTGGGACAAGACAAGGCTGTCCATTCTCACCACTCCTATTCAACATAGTCTTAGAAGTCCTAGCCACAGCAGTCAGGCAAGAGAGAGAAATAAAAGGGATCCAAATTGGAAAAGAAGAGGTAAAATTTTCACTATATGCAGATGACATGATATTATATATAGAAAACCCTAAAAGGTCCATATAGAAACTACTAGAACTAATGGAAGAATTCAGCAAGGTAGCAGGTTACAAATTAAGGTACAAAAATCAGTTGCATTTCTTTACACTAATGATGAATCAGTAGGAAAAGAAAGTAAAGAAACAATCCCCTTTAAAATAGCACCCAAAGTAATAAAATACCTAGGAATAAATCTAACCAAGGAGGTGAAAGACTTATATACGGGAAACTATAAAACATTGATTAAAGAAATTAAAGATGACTTAAAAATAATGCAATCCCTATCAAATTACCCAGGACATAGTTCACAGAAATAGAAAAAAATCATAACAAAATTTATATGGAATCACAAAAGACCTAGAATTGCCAAAGCATTACTGAAGAAAAAGAAAGAGGCTGGAGGAAAAACCCTCCCAGACTTCAGACAATACTATAGAGCTACATTAATCAAAACAGCATGGTATTGGTACAAAAACAGATATATGGACCAATGGAACAGAATGGAGAGCCCAGAAATGAACCCACAAACTTTTGTTCAACTAGTCTTCAGCAGAGGAGGCAAGAATGTACAATGGAATAAAGGCAGTCTCTTCAGCAAATGGTGTTGGGAAAACTGGACAGCAGCATGTAAATAAATGAAGCTAGAACACTTTCTTACACCGTACACAAAAATCAACTCAAAATGGATCAAAGACTTAAACATAAGACAAGGTAAAATAAACCTCCTTGAAGAAAACATAGGCAAAACATTATCTCACATACATCTCAAAAATGTTCTAGAGCAGTGTACCCAAGCAACAGAAATAAAAGCAAGAATAAACAAATGGAACCTAATGAAACTTATAAGCTTCTGCACAGCAGAGGAAACCATAAGCAAAACAAAACGACAACCTACGGAATGGGAGAAAATTTTTCAAAAGATGAAACCGACAAAGGCTTGATCTCCAGAATAAGCAACTCATAAGACTTAATAAGAACAAACAATCCAATCCAAAAATGGGCAGAAGACCTAAACAAGCAATTCTCCAAGGAAGACATACAAATGATCAATAGGCACATGAAAAAATGCTCCATATCACTAATTATGAGAGAAATGCAAATCAAAACTACAATGAGGTATCACCTCACACCAGTTAGAATGGCCATCATTCAAAAATCCACAAATGACAAATGCTGGAGGTTGTGGAGAAAGGGGAACCCTCCTACACTGCTGGTGGGAATGCAGTTTGGTGCAGCCACTGTGGAAAACAGTATGGAGATTCCTCAAAAGACTAGGAATAGACTTACCATATGACCCAGGAATCCCGCTCCTGGGCATATATCCAGAAGGAACCCTACTTCAAAATGACACCTGCACCCCAATGTTCATAGCAGCACTATTTACAACAGCCAAGACATGGAAACAGCCTAAATGTCCATCAACAGATGACTGGAAAAAGAAGTTGTGGAATATTTATACAATGGAATACTATTCAGCCATAAAAATTGACAACATAACGCCATTTGCAGCAACATGGATGTTCCTGGAGAATGTCATTCTAAGTGAAGTAAGCCAGAAAGAGAAAGAAAAATACCATATGAGATCACTTATATGTGGAATCTAAAAAAAAAGAAGAACAGAAAATGACAAATAAACATAAATACAGAACAGAAACAGACTTATAGACATAGAATACAAACTTGTGGTTGCCAGGGGGAAGGGGGTTGGAAAGGGACAGACTGGGAGTTTGAAATTTGTAGGTACTGACAGGTATACATAGAATAGATAAATAAGATTATACTGTACAGCACAGGGAAATGTATACAAGATCTTGTGTTACTCATGGTGAAAAAGTATGCGACTTCATGTATAATGGAAAAATTGTGTTCTACACTGGAAATTGACACAACACTGTAAACTGACTATAACTCAATAAAATTTTTAAAAAAGTATCATCCAATCCCCAAGATTATAAATTTGCAAACTACTCATAGGTGGAGATCTATATTATTCTTTCTATTCCTCAAATGTAATAGTCAATAACTATTTACTGAGTATAATCTATGGATAAGTGTTACATTTGAGAGAAAATTTTTGTATTGCAAATACTCCTAGATTAAGTGAGTCCCCTATCACTTTCTTTATCTATTTAGCTTTCATAGGTAGGCAATACAAATGGTTTTAATGCAGCATCCACTTTTACCTAGAGCTAATGAATGTGATTCTTAGGCAGTTTAACTCATTAGGCATTAATAGTCTTACTCATAATATACTTAAATGTTATTGTAAAATTATAAAATTTTATAATTTTCATACTTAAATAGCAAATGCATTCCACAATTTGAGTGGAGTCAATATACAATATACTAATCTCAAATATTTCTAGAATTGGGTGGTGATAGGGGCTGCTCTCTAGTTAGTATTCACACATGAAACAAGATCCACTCAAGACAGTTTCCTGTTTCTAGCCATTTGCCTGTATTTGGTACCTTGAGAGACAACAATTTGGAGTAGCCATGGAAAAGGGAAAGAACAGGCAGAAGGAAAGGAAAAGAAGTAATAATGGACTTGGGAAGAATCACCTGGAGATGACTCTTACTGGAGAACAATGAGACATTGTGGTGTTACTGTTAAAACTATTGCTAAGAGACTTAGAATTCCAAGAAGCTGGAGTCTACTGGGTAATGTGTGAATAATAAAGAAATTGGTCACGTATTGGCTCAGGGATAATTTCAATTAATGATGCAACAAAGTCAATAGGTCATGGGAATTCTGTTTTTTCATTCGGCTGGCCTCTTTTTTAAAATTTATTTTTTAATTAAAGTATAGTTGATTTACAATGTTATATTAGTTTCTAGCCTACAGCATAGAGATTCAGTTATACTTTTAATGAAGAGCAAAGTATTGACATAGGCCTAGTCAAGGATACATGACTGACTTGTGTTCGGAGTTTTTAGGGACTAAGTACATCAGCCTGATTTCTTTCTGATTTTCTCTTCTCACCCCAGAAGAGGCAAGTCTGCATCTAGAGCTACTAAGAGTAAATTTGGGCAAACCAATTGAAAACCTTCTCAGGGGATTTGTTTTGATAATGCAGTGTGGTCAGGGCTGGATCCCTTTCCAGACTTCTGGGCCCCAGTAATTTATCCTGATTTCTTCCAACCTCTTCATGTTCCTGACTGTGATCCCTACTCCTCTGTGCCCTGGGACTTTGTGCTTTGTGTCTGTAGACATACCTAACTAAGAGTCTCATAGGAACCAAGAGCATGGTCCTGGTGACATTACTTTGTCATGTGTGGGGGTCTCTTTTTGTCCTACTATCCAAAAGAGCCTTAGCATGGATTTCATTATTAAACATTGATATTGTTATATTTTTTCTTAAAAAGTCTCCACAGAATTTCTGCTTGAATTTCTAATGTGTGACACTCAGACTTTTTGCTTTTAGTACTTTAGATTCCTACCTGTTATAGTGACCACAGAACTAAGCTGATCTCTGTTTCAACATTGTCCCAGATTGATGGGAGATCTCCTGCTGGCTCCACTTACCATGTCCTAGGTCAGGCAGAGGCCTTCTTTCTTTCCCATATCACTATGAGTTGTGCAGAGCTTGCACTTTCTTCTAGGGAGATAACAAGGATCCTGAGGCACTGAAAGGGAGATTGTTCTATATAGGGTGGCTAGGATGGGGACTGAGGAAGTTTTGAAAGCATATAGGCATCACTTTTACTGAACTTCCAATGGGTTACCTGCTGTATACCATCAATGGGAGTACAGGAGTTGAAGTGTACACTGAACAGTTGGCCTGGGCAATCCTCCAGGGCATAGATTGTCAAATGGACTTGAAGAACTCTGCTCCTGGGTGCAGCTAGGAGCAGAGTTAGTGGCTGGATCATGTGTTAAGTGCTTGAAGACATTACAGTCTGCCTGTTCTTAGAACTACAAGACACCTGCCCTGAAGCACTGCCTTAGTTGCCCTTCTCCATTGATAGTAAACAACAGGATGCATTTGGGTTAACTCTAAGGAAGGCTTTCCTAATAAGCTATGTTGGTATATTCTCACCTTCTACGTAGGTTCCATTCCGAGGTAAGGTGTGCACAGTATGGGGAAATTTTAAGATTTGTTAACTAAAGATATGACCATGTCAAGTTTGCCACTTTGCCACCTATGGGTGGACATTGTTTGTTTTGCGAAGAATCACTTGAATGCTTTCTTTTAGTTATGTGGATGCAAAACAATTAGATACTTTTTGTTCAGTCAAGTAGGCCTCAGGAGGAAAGACGTAATGCTTGTTCCCAGCAGCGTCACCAGGTGCCAGAGCTGTCCATAAGGATGGAGGCAGTGGGTGAAAGAGACAAAGAAGTGCAAGATCTCTAAATCTGGGTGAGTTGTATGTAATTCCTGACCCTGGACTTCGGTGTCTTCATAAGCAAAATGGGTATGATTATAGCTCCTTCTCATAGGTTTGTTGTGAAGATTAAATACACTAATACACATGAAAGGCTCACAATGGTGCCTATAATAAAACAGTGCTCAATAATGGAAGTAAGGAGAAGCAAAGGACAGAAACTCTATAGGGAACTGACTAAATTTTCCACTTTTTCTCTGTAAGTATCTAGAGTCACACCTGAGACTGAATGGTTTATTATGGATTCAAGATTGTGAGGGGAGAGAGGATTCTGTAGTTATTTGATTCAAATAGTGAAAGGAGGATGAATGTCCCTTTTAACCCTCATTTGGTGAAGTTGAACGTATCTTTTCATATTCCCATGTAGGTGTCCTTATCAGTTTTTCTAAAGTAATTCTCCAGTTATCTTGTTGGTTGGTATTTCTATCAAGTGATAACCATTCCCAAACCACTCAGGCTAAAAAAACTGGATCCTGCTCTAAGTTCCTTTTCTTCTTAGCGTCCACATCCAGTCAGTCCCCAAACACTCTCAGTTTTTCCTTAATAATGGTCCTTGAATCTGTCCTTTCCTCTCCATTCTCACCTTTATTTGTCCAACTAGTCCAGACAAATTCCCAATAAGCTGCATGTGCTCCTGTGCCACAGGACAGAAATAGGTTTTATGAGCTTGTGTTGAGTTGGGAGCAAACAGGGCTGTACCCTGGCAAAACTTGAAGTAGGTAAAGTTTGGCTTTGGCACCTTGCTCTTGGCCAGCCTTTCCCCAGAGGTGAAGAAAGCTGACGTGGCTTCTGGCCAGTACTGCACATCAGCTAAAGGAAATTCTCCGTGAATTCAGTGCTAGCTAATGACTTCCTACTCAGCATCAGAAAGAAGGCAAGAATCTGAGATTTGTCTGTAAGCTTCCTTACAAAACCATGTGCTCCATGAAGATACAGTACATAGCTACCTTTTTACTGGTGTAACCTAATCATACTATAGGATAACCAGATGGAATTACAAGAAAGACAAAAATATTAAGGCTGCCAATGTCTTCAGAAAGATGGAGACCTGACTTGCTTGCCTGAAGCAACTGTGGTTTCTTCGTTAAGGAACGATACTTAATGAAGTGGCTTACCCACATTACCCTCACCCTGCTTCTGTACCCTCACCTCTCCTTGCTTGGTCCTGGAACTTTTGATATGTTCATTGTTATTTTTAGCATTCTGGAGAGAATTAAACTGATTATTCCCTTCAGCTTATAACCCTACATATATTGACATTCCCCTTATCTGTGGATATAGCATTTGAGAATCATTTTCAGTAATTGCCCTATAAAAACAAGTATATTTGTGAAATGTGAATATAAAACAATTTTATATTGTTGAATATGCTTTTAAAAATTCCACCCTTTCATTCTGCTTATTCTGACATGCATCTCTGAGAACAATTTCTTTGAAGCATGTAGGCATTTTAGGTTCAGACAGATCTGAATTAAAATCTCAGCTCCACCAATTGCCAACTGTAGAGTTCCTTCAGCATGTTATTCAACTTCTCTGCATCTCAATTTCCTCCTCTTCTTCACTAGGTTTTGTTTTTGGTTTTTTGTTTTTAAACAAATAACGTGTAAATGTTTAGCACAATGCCTGGCACATAAAGAGCACCCAAAAAGGAAAGTTCCGCTTATTAACTAAAATGAATCTTAGTTATCAGTTCACCCAAGCCTGCTCTTTTTCAGATCAGACACATGAGGTTTGGGATGAGATTCCAAGTCTTGTAACTCCCTATAAACTAGTTGGTATTCACCAGAGAGCATGGGTTTTGGAACCTGATGGATCTGAGTTTAATTATGGATTTTTCTCATCACCTCACTAACTTTACATTTTCTGTCTTAGTTTTTTCATTAATAAATCATGAATAACAATATCTTCTCTGATATGTTATATATAAAGCACTGAAACACAATGTGAACATACAAAAAGTTTTAGTTTTCCCCAGTGGCATACCAAGGATGGGGCAGTAGGCATGATCTGCTCCAGGTACAGACAATAAGATGTGGGGGAGGATTATCTGTAGAGAATTTAGAAATAGGAATAAAACCAAGTAAAAGTGGTCTTATTGTTATTATAATTGCTACACACACCACCACTAAACAATGTTATATAGTCAGCAGTATTCCTCCTTGAAAAAGTTTTTGGTTGGCCTGAGTTCTAAACAATTGTTGAAAATAGTATTGAGATTAATTTCATATGTGTAGACTTCAAACTGGTATATTTTATTACTTTTCTTTAAAAAAATTATATTCTACATTGAAGTTAATTCAGAGAAGAGCTGGCCCTTGAGACATACAGATGATGTTGCAATTGTTCATTTTGAGAGTGATTTTGCAATGCAGTAGCCTTTGCCCTCTTCTCCATACTGTGATTAACCCACACCTTCAGGATGGTGATGCTCCCAATTTAATAGACACATCCATATTTGTCTGAATCTATTCTCTAAGCATAAATGTGCTAATATGACACTCTCCAAATGTCAATTCTCTTACAGTCAGAGCCTGGAAGGAAGATTCAGTCCTTAACTCTTTCTACTTTGGCAGGCTAATGGTCAGAAGGAATATGATTAAACTGATATTGCCAGGGGGAAAAGTATGCCATGGAAATATAAGGACTAAAGTGTGTTTTTGGAAATAATAGAATGGAGAGTCTGACCTCATGAGATTCTGTTTTGAAGCAAGTGACTGAAAACATCTCAAGTATGATAAACCATTTGGAATGTGATGACCACTTAATATTTTTATTAGAAACAGAGACTGAGACTTGCCCTCAAAAGTGATGGCACAAAACAAAGCCAACAAAGTTAAAAGGGAATGGCTAGGATGCACTCAGTGAATCAGGAAAAACATTAAAAGTGTATTTGGATGGAAATATTAAGTCCTATTAAGGAAGAACTGATATCACGTTGGGGAGCACAAAGGAAAGATGGAAAAAAAGCAAGTACATTAATTAATTAAAATAAAAATAGAGCAGTGAGCTAGGGAAGTGTTAGTCCAATATATCAGCCATTCCCAGTCTCCTTTTCCATTACCCACCTCCAGCTATAGAGGCTGAAAAAAAGACACTTTCTTGCAGCCAGAGGTGGTATATAACTCAGTTCTGAGTAATGAGATACAAATAGAAATCTGTTGGGGATTCTGCAAAAGATAATCCTCTCTGCTAAAAGGAGAGAGATCTAGGAAGAAAGCTCTATTTCCCCCTATCTTTATCTTTTTTCCCCTGGGATGCTGTTATAGGTTTGCATGATGCTTAGAACATCAACTGCCATCCTACATCCATGAAAAGAGACAAGGTTGAAACATGGAAGTTAGCAGAGTAGAAAATTAAGTCCTGGATCCTGCTCGGCATAATCAAACCACAAACTAACATTACAGTCATCTATATAGGGACTTCTTTTTTTTTTTTTTTTATAATTTTAGGTAAACAATATTTTTATTTTGTTTTGTCTATTAGTGATACAGAAACATATTCTCACTAATATGTTAAAATGTTATTAATACAAAATATTTTAAGAAATAAAAACTGAACATGCAACTTTTTTTAATTTCTTTTAGAATATTTTATGATACAGAAATGTAATGGTCAGGTTGTAAAGTCAGATTATTTTAATATTTTGTTGTAATGGCTGTTACATTTGAAAAGTATAACAATGAAAGAAATATATGATTGTCTCTGGTTACTAAATTGTGACACGCATTTTTTAATTCTATCTACCAGTGATGCAAGCTTTTTCTTTTTTTAATCTAACGTTCTTTTTTGCAATAATGGTCTTTATATTTCAGTAGTGTTAGTCAGGTAGTCTGTTACTTGCAGCCAAGGGCATTCTAACTGCTAACAAAAGTGATATAAAATCAAAGCAGGAAACTGATTAAGCAGCATTATTTAGATAATGTTTCAAATGATGCTATTCTTTTCCTCTACACTTCTGGCAATAGAAAGACCAAAATAAGATGTCTTTATTTCTAGTTCATACTGGAAGACATGAAGAAAAAAAAAGAACCAGTTTATTCTAACTTATTTATGTCCACTAGAGACTGAAAATAGCTGTTCCATATATGCCTGAGGGAAATGGAAGCAATTGCCCAAGAAAAATAGTTTGTCACCACACTTCCATCTGGCATGGGGCCTCAGGCCATGCAATTCTTAAAAGTCTGCAAATGGTGTCAAGACAGGCATCAGATGCTAAAAGCCAGGCATGGATGGCACCGAAAAATAAAAATACAAATAAAGTACAAAAATACTGATAAAATATTAGCAAACTAAACCCAGCAGTCCACTAAGGGAATAACATAAATGAATAAAAGTAAAATATTAGTAAAACCCTCAATGTAATTAACTACATTAACAGTTAAACAGAGGAAAATTGTATGATTATCTCAATAGATGCCCCCAAACCATTGTCTATTATTTCCAGTTTCTGTTCATTTAAAGTATAGCAGAATTTAAAGACATTTACCAGGCAAAAGGAGTAAAGAATTTTTCTATATTTTTACTGTTTTCCCAAACATTTACTGTCATCCTGCCCACCTCTAAATCAATACGTTTTTAAGTGATTTTCCTTTATTAAGTTTTTCCAAAGCAATGATTATTTTCATATTCATTTTCATCAATATTTAATAATAGTGATTGAATTGTACAATTACAATAATAAAAACGAAGAGATCACAGATTTGTAACAGTGCAACTTCATCTTTGTAAATGTACGACTCAACTGACTAATGGGGAAAATACTGCTACTGCTACCAGAGGGTAGCTTTTTAGCTGCAAGTATTCAGCTTGTCAATCAGTATGGTAAACAAAGAGAATAGAAAGCTTTGGTTAATCTCTTTAAGTTACTTGTGTATCTTTACAAATATAATATATGGAGAGCTCGTTTTACTAATGTTACAGCAAATGATAGGAAACAATCTCAATGATCTTTCTATAGAGTTAAAGAAATGTTGTTTCAAACATATGGATTGCTAATTATCAATTAAAGACAATAAGATACATATATACACAGAAGGATGGAAAGCTGGCTATAAGACCTCAAGAAAAGAAAGTCATGGAACAATATATATAATGAAATTCCATTTCTACTAAATAATTAATACACTATAAAGAGTATGTACTTTTCACTATTTTCTATACACTTCTATATTCTTTGCACTTTTCAAAAAGCATGTATTAAGGTTAAAAAATAAGTGTCAGGGCTGGTGACATGGGACAAAATTTCTTTATTACATGTTAATCTATGCAACTCTGTTTTAGAATTAATGATAGCTATAAAATCATAATTTTTAAAACAATTGTTGATCTGTAGAATCAATCAATAGGTAAAGTATGAATGACCCAATAAAGTGTAGAAGAGTTTATAAATATTACAAACCTTGCCAATGTGAAAGTAATGAAATTTGGAGATAGTGGGAGAAGAATGCAGAATTGCTGATTCCCTCAGCTTAAATAGTGAAGAGTTAATAGGTAGTGTCTAAAAAATTACCATTTAAATACTATGTAAGTTCAAAAGTTTACCATAAGGAACTAAATGTAATATAACAACAAAATTATTTGGGGGTTAGTAAGCTAAATTTTCATCCTTCATAGCAAGGAGCAAAAATAAATTATATCAATCAAGTAACAATTGAAATTCCTTTATTTAGCATTTACTCAACAGCCATTTGTTGACTGGGATAAACATATAATAAAGTAGTATAAATAGTAAACAAAATAATTCTGATCCATGTAAATGTTATAAAGTAATCTTAAGACGGTGGTATGATAGAAAAAAAACAGTGTGGATGTTGTATAATTTGGGGTTATGTTTATCTGTGATTACCAGAAAACTTTAAAAATAGTGGCTTACACAATAGTTGTTTTTCTCATGAAATAGGAAGTCTGGGTTTTCAGTTCACACTAATAATGGAGTCTCAACCATGCTATAAGGAACAAGGCTCTTCCTTTCTCTTTGCTCTGCCATCCTTAGTAGGGATGCTACACAACCAGCTTTCTGTCTGCATTGCAGGAAGGGAGGATGAAATGGAAGAGCTGGTTTAAGTTTACATCTCATTAACATCACTGAGTAGCACGGCCTCCACCAGCTACAAGGAGGCTAGGGAAAGTCTTTACCTTTTCAACATCTACATGAGAAGGCAAGGGGAAAGGAAATGGAATGGGTTAGCCCAGGATTGCTCCTCTAGAAAGTGACATTTAAACTGACCTCAAAGATGAGAAGGAAGTCGGCAGATCCCTCCAAACAGAGGTCAGGGCAACGGATGCCAATAGGAGTGTGGTAAGAGATGAGATTATAAAGACAGGCAAGAATCAGATCCCACAGGACTTTGTAGGTCACAATTAGACATTTTGATTTTATTCTAAAAGTAGTAGAAGAGTTTTAAGCAGAAGAGGAATAGGATCTGACTAACATTTTAAAGCCAGCTGCTGTATAGAAATTGGATTGAAATGGGGCAAGAGCTGAAGCAAGGAGACCAGTTGATACCTGTTCTAGTGGTTCAGTTAGGAAACAGTGGTGCCTTGAAGTAGGCAGAGCAGAGATGTATAGAAGAGGAAAGTTTCAAGATATACTTTGATCAGAGAGCATTCTTTCAACTTGCTGATTGATTGAATAGAAAGAAAGAAGAAAAAGAAATAATCAGGGATGATTTCTAATATGAGCACCCAAGTAGATCATGGTGCCGTTTACAAAAGACAGAAAGACTAAATGACCTTTAATTAAGACTAAATGCGATTTAATTTGGGGTAGGAAATAGAGTCGAATCTAGAAATCTATTTTAGAGGTGTTAAGTTTGAAATGCTTATTATACATGCAAGCTGGAAGCTGGCTTAATGAGACCAGAGCTCAATCAAGAAGTCATGAATAGAGTTAAAAAATTTGGAGTCATCATATAAAGAGAATTTTCCAACCCTCGGATTAAGCATATCATTTAGAATTGTGGCATTAACCACCAGAAAATTAAAAGCAGAATTAGTAAAACAAAATTATTTTTCTCCAGGGAAAGAGATTGGGGTTTGTGGGATTTGGTGGGAGACTTTAACATTTTATTTGGTATGGTGTAATTTTTAAGTGTGTGTTTTAATTTCATACATATATTTTAAAAGAAACAGAATGTGTAAGAACAGCAATAGAGAAAGAGTAAAACATGACACAAAAACCAGATAAAAATGTATACTTAGGTATAATATTTCACCTTTTTCCTCTATTGATCTAATTATTCATGATGATGGTGGTAGTTAATTCACAAGGACAAACTAGAATATTTGGTTTTAACAAAAGCTAAAGAAAACTCATGGATATTTTAGTATTCAGTACCCTACAATTAGCAATTTGGTCTCTTTCACGGTCTGGGTTAATTTTGGAAACACTTTGGCTACAACTTTCTGAACAAGGAATTTTGGTTTAGCTTTTAGATGATCTCAGTGACACAAAGGGTTTAAATAAATTCTTTGTGGCCCTGAATTCACTGTGTGCTTCAGATTGTCTCAGTTTATTCTCCTTACATGCCCTTCCTTTACCTTAAAGTGACTCCCGAAACTCACTGGAACTTCTAAGTAAATAGTTGCAGTCTTTGGGAGAAAAGAAAATAAAAATCTGAAGGAACACTCCAATTATATATATGGAATTAGCTGATTTTATTATTGAACAAAGCAAATCCCCAGAATGCTTGCAGATAGCCAGCAAGTGGTTACAAAACTATAGTGGATTTTCAGCTCTATTTATAAGGAATTAAAGTTATAGTTATACATCATCCTACTTTTAGCAGTAGTCGGCAAGTATTCAATTTGCATCATTAGTTACATTGAGCTTACTCTAATGTCCTGTAGTTCATAATTCTTTATCATGTTTACTCTGACATTGTCTTTTCATAATTCTTTATCAGATTTAGTCTGACATCCTGTTTTTCATAATTCTTCATTAGTACCTCCTATGGTTGTCCCTGACAGCAAATTTTACAGATATGATTAGTCACATCCTTTAACATTCTTCAGTGAGGTTAGACTGTTTTGCTTACCCACATAGAATAGTATGGTGGGAAAGTTGGAGAATAAAACCACACAGTCTTCTTTCACCCCCCAGAATGTTTTGGGTCATAGGTTTAGGATAGCTAAAATGTGAAAGGTATGGTAATGTGTGGATGAGGCAGGAGACAGAAGCACAGGTTACTTGGATGTTCTAGTTTTAGTTCTCCATAAGAAGTCCATAAGAAAGTAAGAAAGACTCAGAATATTTTGCAAGTAGATAATTAAAAACAAATACAGGATTTTTAAAAATGAAATATAAATGTCAGTTTCCACAATGATATCCAATGATATCCTTATCTGTACTTTCAGACCCATTGTCTAAATTTGTCTGTCTTCTCAGCTTTATTCCCCTATAATAGTGATTTGGGGCTGTGGTGAGAGGAGGAGAGAGTATGCTCACCTTCTAGAACCACATAGCTGGATGTCTTAAGAAACTTTTCAGACTTCAGAAATCATTCTGTCATATGAGGATTGAGTTTCATAGTTTAAAGATGGTATGTATAGTATAGAAATATAGTATACCTCTCAAACATTTTGCTCTGACAAACCCAAGGAAAAGATTGAGATGTTACTATAAGGGAATCTGCTAGTTTTTGCCTGTATAGCATTTCTGTTACTTTTGAGGAATACCCTCTTCCAATTCCAGTGCACCTCTTCCTCACAGCCATCACAAGATGTTGGCACACACTGAGGGCTGAGGAAATTGTAATAGCCTCATTCCTCTGGCTGCAGTAGTTAGTTCATTTAAGTACATGATCTGGGTTAAGCCAATCATTCTTCTCTGATTTGACATTCAGGTGCTGTGAGAAAGAAGTACTTTTTTCCTCCATACACTTTCTAAGTTAAGTATATATGAATGCGGTAATGTTAGTGGCTGTTTTTGCCATCAGGCACAGAGAGCCAGTTTGCAGATTGAAGACAGACCACCAAAAGGAGAAAAGTAGAAGGATGGAGAATGATAGAAAGTCCTGAAATAATAATAACAGCTTGTGGTCCTAAAATCATGTTTGAAGAAGCAAATTTTACCGCTGAGTTTGTAGTTTAAAGAATTCATCAGTCCGCCATCTGAGTTGAGTATTCCTTGCGGTAAAAAGAATTGTAACAAATGCTGCTGTGCTACACACACAAACCCTTTTTTTCAATCAGGTTCATCTGAATATGTACATGCATTCTTTGGCCTATGTTGTGACCTTACTTGTTCCTCAAATTTATTGAAAAACTCCACAATACCTATCTAAATTCTATTAATTGCTTATGTCCCAAGTAAAGTCCTTTCTCCCTCATTCTTCACTGACAGCCTATACCACCTTCCTTTGAACTCTTGGCATTTATTTTTTGTGCCATTAAATGGACATTTAATCCAATATTGCCTTATCATACTTCTTGAATTACAACTTGTTATTTAATTGGTGTGTGTCTCACCAATTAATTTATAAACTCACTGAGGAGAGAGGACCTATGTTATACTTTTCTATCTCAAAGTTCTCCTTAATAATAGGCATATCATAAGAACTTGACAAATATTTGTCACCTGTGTGGTAGAATGAACTGAAACAATGCCATATAACGAATAAATCTAAATGGAGGCTTTGGGGCAAGAGCCAGATCTATGAAATAATCAAGTCCTCCTTGGTATAATGATACCATTTCATGTTTTCTTTGCTTGTCTTTTGGATGATGGACATTGTTTCAAGCTCCTATGATTGTGATAATTTGTTATGCAGCATTAGAAAACTAATACACCTCCCTAAGGTAAAATGTTCTCCAATTACACTTTCTGTTCCTGTCTCTGTTTTGTTTTTCTGCATTACCCACACACATTTTACATTCTAAATGACTCACCGTGTGTGTGTGTGTGTGTGTGTGTTTTCATTGTCAGTTTCTCCCACTATAGTGTAAGGGCAGGTTTTTTGGTCTCCTTTGTTTACTGCTTTGTCTCCAATATTTAGATGAGAACCTGGAACATAGTAAAAAGTATGTATTTGTTCAATGAATGAAGACTAGTGTTCTTCTGATTTCTTTGTTCTCTCTGTCACTCAACTGACTTCCATATTTCCAAGTTTCCCAAAGCAAAACTTTTTATCTCTTCAAGTTCTGTTTTAAGAGGAACTTACCTCTCAGCAAAGGAGAAAAATATGACAGTCAGTTTCTCAAAGATGAAAGTTCACAAACAATCTCGACTCCCAAAGGACAAGATGTAAGAATGAGATTGTCAGGTTAATTATTACATATGCCACAGAATAATGAATTATTAAAGAAAAAAGAAGCAAAGTGATAAACTCTCAGTTTTACTTTTTATGCTTTTCTCAGAATGAACAGTTGAATAATTCCATATACAAATGTGAAATTGATTGCTTATTGCTTTTAGCAATTTTAATGTATGAAGAAGTTAAAGGTGAGTTTTTCTTTAGATGTTCTAAGAGGTACTTTTGGAAAATACCATGAGAATTGGTATGTGAGGATATCTGTAACTAATCAGAGGTATTTACCTAAGATATGTGGATCTAAGATGGTGGGAGGTGAAGGAAGATGAGGAAAGGGTAGAAATAGGTACCACATTAAGTACCGTTATGATCTCTGCTGATGAACTCTTGCCCTGGCTTAAGGTTTTTCTAGTCAGTGGGCCTGACTATCAGATGAATGCATATTGGCAGCAGGTGGAAAACATAGTAAAGCAATTAGTGAGTGAATATTTTTGGACCTGTTGTCGACTTTCACGGCTCTGTGATTGTACTTGTTCATAGTGACAAAGCAATCCAGGGTTGTACTAACTTTATATTATGTAGGTCATGCAGGCAGTGTTGTTTTCAGCCTAGGGCATCCTGAGGCCTCATACTTTAAAAGACCTACCTTGGCCCTCTTATTTCTGGGTCCCTCAATACAAGTAAGAATTCCATGGGGCCAAGAGGACATGTCTAACCAGGACCTTTACTAACCTCTGTTCTACTCCCACCTCATTGGTATCACACCATCAAAAACTGATACACCAGGGAAAACAAACAAAAGCCTCATGTTGTCTAGTAGCTCTCTATTTCTGGAGTGATTGATTTTCCTTTAGATTTTACAAAATAATGGGAAAACTTTGACCACTCAGAAATAATTTCAGCCAATAAACACCTGAATTCAGTGTAGAACTAGAATGGCATTTGAACTTGTGACCTCCTAGTCCTGGCTGAGGAGAGGATAAGACAGCAACACAGAAACTCTTATTTATGTGGTAGCATGAAATGGGACACAAGTTGAGGTTTTATTTAAGAGATGCCTTAGATCCAGCATGTTGTGTGGTAATGTTCTTAACTGACAAAATTGCTCCGTTCTGCAATATCTTAATTCACAGTATATATACCTGTCAAACTCTGATTGACTTGGGAAATCCAACATTGTAAAATCATAGCATCCTAGATTATAAAATCCAAATGACTACATTTCTGTAACTCCAAGAACTTGTTAGGATATACTCACAGTGAATAATCTGTTATTTCTGTATGATAACATTGTGTGTTGTCATACACACACATACACACACACACACAGACACACACACACTAACCTTTATTTTCAAGTTTCTTTATACAATTAAGTCTGGACAAGTTGGAGACATAGTTTTGCTGATCTCATTTAACATCCAGATGGTGTTTTCTGAATTTTCTGCACAATAGTAATGAGAACAAAGGTAATTAGAGAAACAGAGATTCAAACAGGGCTCTTCACCTTTGTTATTTTGCTTTTCATAATAGAGTTTCCTTATTGGAAGCCAAGGGGCAGCAAGAGAGCACTGGGCACTTCACAAAGGAAGGGAAGAGAGGAGAGAGGAAAAGAAGTCACTAAATGACAGAATGAGGTGTGCAGACAGGAAAAGATGGTGCAGTGTGGAGTGGCAATGTGACAGGTTATAAATTTGTACGTGAGTAAATCTATGCACTAGGGATTGAGGGAGATGCTTGTTTATTGCCATTCATTCATTCAATAAATGATTACTGAGCAACACACACAGGCACTGTTACGTGTGTGTTTCTACCATGACCTTCAAGGGTCTTATATCTCATTGGAAGTATGTAAAATAAATAAGGAAACCAAATAGTAGATTAAAATGCTGTGGGCAAAAAAAGTAGAGCAGAGTAGGGAGGATCAGAGTATCTAAGATCAGAGAAAGGATCAGGCTGAAGTATTAAATAAGACAGTCAGGGTGGGACACATTAAGAAGGCAAATATTAAGCAAAGGCTGTAGGAGGTGAAGAGGTTAGCCAAGAAGCTCTCTAGGGTAAGGGAGGGGTGTTCCAGCAGAGGGATCAGCTAGAGCAAAGGCTTCCATGGAGGAAGAGAAGGAATTAAGTTTTGGACATGCTGACTTTGGCATGCTATTGGACATTCATGTAGAGATGTCAAGGCAGCAGCTGGATAAATGAGTCTGGAGTTTGGGAGCAAGTTCTGGACTTCAGATAAGAATTTGGGAGCATTAGCATAGAGAGAGTGGATCAAACCTCAAGTCTGAATGAAATCACCAAGAGAGTGACTGGAGCTAAAGAAGACCGAGGCTGTCCTGAGATACTTTAAGAGGCTGGGGAGACCTTAGGAAACAAGCAGAGGAGGTGGAGGAGAGGTTCACTGAGGGAGGGAGGAGGAGAAGAATTAATTTCTTCTCCCCATTGTTAAAATTGGCTAATGTTGGCGAGTCTCAAACAGTATTTGCTCTATCTAGTAAAAGTCATCTCCTCCCCTGTAGGAGGCAATAGAAATTATGAGACTCTGGCCCCTCCCAAAAAATCTTGCTCTCAAAAAATGTTCCAAAGACAAAATATGTTTAAACACGCCTAGAAATTTAAAAGCATTTTTAAAACTATAATGCTAGGGATACTATCATCAGAGCTTTTTATCTGAAAAACCAATTTTTCATATTTTTAAAGCAGTAATCTAATTTCTAACATTTTAATAGCAGGACTCTGGCAGCTAATGAATTTTTTAAAAAAACAGTCTCAGATTCTAATAAAAAAGGGCATTTGTCATCCAATGACTATGTTAAATTAGCTAGCAATGAAGGCTGACCACTTCTTTTATACTTGACAGAAGTGTGCACATAAAATTAGTAGTAACTCAATTCCATCTTTTGGTAAAAGTGTCTAATAATTTTTGTTTACATGCCTTTTAAATGGAAAAGGCTAAGGTGTGTATAAATGCAAATCCAGTCATTTTACTGCACTTAGTATCAAAAGCTTAGATTAATTATAGACAGAAACATTCAGTTCACTGCTAATGAGAGCTATTTCAAATGATTAGCATGAACTAGCTAATGGAAATTATCTTGATTCACTACTGCCCAAAAGAGAAGATATTATCTTATATTTTCTTGATTTATTTGCCCAAATTTTAAAGAACCCACAGATTGCTTCAATTAAACAGCTTGTGTGTGTATGTGCAGGACAATTTCTATACATATTTTCAGAAATCTACAGCAAATATCTCAAAGTACTGCAGTACTTTTAATCCTAGTTAATTAGACCAAATAAACATATCTATTGTTTGCTGTGAAGCAACTCATAATCTAATGTGCCTAGCAGGTTGAGTGTAATTTGAAGTTAATTTGGGAGAAAGCCTAACACAGATCAGAGAAGCTGACCTCATTAGACACAGTAATGTTTTGAGAAATTTAATTTAGGTTTAACAGTTATTCTATGTATGAATGATATAGGAACTCATAAGACTGTTTATAATAAGCAATATCCAGAGGAGAATTAAGAATAAACTATAAAAAGATGTTCTTCATTAGATTTTTGAGCTAGAAAAATATTTGACCTGGCATTCAACATAGTCAAACAGTTGTGAGTGACCAAGGAGTTGCTGAGAGATCCCTGATGACTTCTAGTGAATGATATTCTTGGTCGGCTTGGATAGTTCTGCATGTTTATTAACATTTGAGAAGTAATACTCTTAGCCAAAAGCACTGGTGAGTTTTTTCCAAGGTGTTTGTTGGCTCGCTATATAAATGGCTTTGCTTAGGATGCTTGTTCCCTTGATATTTGTCAAAATACAAAGACAGCTATTTCATAGATAATTGTCCTGTGTTTATTTACATTACATGTTTCCATGTTTGGTGGCTACTGATGTGTTTACTTGCTCTGAGTTGATTTTTCATTCAGACTTTTAGCCCTAAATAAAATACCAAACCAAAACCAAAAAAGTAAAATAAGGGATGGTTTTAAATTTGGACTCTGACTAAACTAGTTTAAGAACAAAAAGTCTTGCTCTGTTTTTATCTATACAGAGGAGCAGGGCCAGGATTAGGGTGAGGTGAATGTGGCACTTGCTCAGGGACAAGATTCAGGTGGGCTGGGCCAGAGAAGGAAGGATCTTTTTCCTGTGCAATTTGAATGTTACTTTATAAGTGAGGAGTTAGCTACGATATTTGAAGCAAAGTAGAGATGTGATCAAATCTTCATTTTCCCAAAAGCTGTTCTTTCCCCAAAACTTACTGAAATAATAAATGAATGACAAGAGTAAGGAGTAGTAACAATGATATGCCATGAATGTAAGGTCAGTGGATTTCTAGTAGATAGAGCACAGAGAAGGCCAGATTAAAGAAGCCACCAAAGACTCCCAAACCTCCTAAGAAAGTAGTGAGGTGTTATAGCCTTTGCAGGAAATGAGGAAATGCTTTAAGACCTCTTAATTTTGAGGAGTTAGAGTTAGTTAGTGGTAATGATGAGCAGAGACAAGGCAGGGAACATTCTCCTAGGAGCCCCTAACCATAAGTATCATTTGAAGAAAAACTCAGTCAAACAAGAGAGACATCAAAATAAAAACTCATTATCTATATCATGAAAGGAAAGGACTTTCCTTTCATGTTGAGCACTAAGACCCATTTAAATAAACAAAGTGTAAACAACTGTTGTGTGTTTATAAAATGAAACAAACATACTTTTTGAAATTGATGAAACATTTAAAAATAATCCTGGATTATAATAAAAACATTCCAGATTATAAACAAAAAGCAAAACAACACCTAAGATAGGATATGAGTGTTCAGGAAGGTACAGATATGCTAATTATTTTGTCTATCATTAAAAGAGCAAATAATGGCTGTTTCATTTTTGACACTGATAGAGACTAATGGTTTGATTGTAAGATTTACAAATAAAACAGCATATTTACCTTCCAAGTTCCCTGAGCCAAAAGATATCAAAGAATAAATGAACCATATGGCACAAGGCTGAAAACAAACAAATAGAAAAGGCAAGGAGGCAAAGCATGAAATGACACCCAATGAAATAGGGTGGGGAAGAGGCAGTAATTAATTAGTAAGTTCCATTCAGACTTGCCCATCTGTGGACACTCACTCTTTTGTGAAGGCAGTTTGAAGGATGATATGAAAAATAACTTCCTTCTCATGATTCAGTTTCTAAGGCCCAAAAGTCCATTGACAGAATATACTCCTTTCCTTTAGGTTAGAAATTTTTTCTAGAAAGCCACTAGATAGTTTCCAATTTCATCATCAATCAGTCACTGAACACTGTTTTTTTTTTTCTTTCAAATATATTTTAGCATTTTTATCCAGTTATCAACTACCAGTGCCTCAGCTGAGGCCATTTATCATATCTTTTCTCAAGATTAAGTGAGAATAAGATAGCATTCTGGCATGACCCAGATAAGTGTTGACAGCTAATATGTTTGGAGTAATGATTTCCTTGCTTAAATTTCCACTAGTATAAGATAAGAAAATATAGTGAATTTCTAGAACAGTTAAATACACTCATTTGTTTCTGATGTAATGAATTTTTAATGGGTTTTGGTGTTAAAGATTCCTTTGTTTTAGGAAATGAGTCACTATTGGGTAGCAAATTTTCAAGTGTCCATACTTTGCAAGAGAGACTATTTCTGTTAGTAATCCTACGCTAGTTCACCCTTTTTTCTTTTAATATTTTACTGTTAATTGAGATCCGTGAGACTCCATTCTTTACTTAGCATGGAATATCTATTGACATCCTACTATGTGTCAAGCACTGGCCTAGGTGCTGGGAACACAGTAAGGATAACGAAAGTGTTTACTCTAATGGATCTTAAATGCTGGTGAAGGTAGAGTCAAGCTATAAGCCAGTAAAGATATGTCAAGTAGACATAAGTTCAAAGAAAAAAATAAAACAGAATAAGGAGACAGTGAGTGGTGTGGTACTATATTAGATAAAACATATTTGAGCAAATCTCTTAATGGTGATGGAATATTCCAGGAAGAGGGGGGTTATCTGCTTGGCATATTCAAGAAACAGTGATGTGGTCTTTCAGGCTGGAACACAACAAACTAGGAGGAGGTGAATGAGATGAAATTTAAGGAATAGTTCGTATCTCTTAGTACAATACCTTGCATACAATGTACTTCAATAAATTTTGTAATGTAAATGCAATAAATTTTGTCCCCTCCCCCCATATTCTATACCTATATGTACATGTTTACCAAAGAGAATACATACTGATAGAAAACCCAAATTATAAGAACTTTTTTGAACAGTCAAGCAAACAGGCAGTAGGATGACTGTGCTAATTTAAGTTATAAGCCATTTTCCACAACTTAAAAAATTTAAATCTATAGTGCCAATGTTTTGACAAAAATATATGTAAAATTCATGATAAAATAAAAATAAACAACTAAAAATTATATTGTCTAAGATGTACTGAAGTTAGCAATGCTTTGAATTTTTTTTTCCAATTCATTTTGAGTGTATCAATTTGAAACAAGTTGCTTCCAGGTGAAAGAGCAAAAGATACAATTAATAGTCATTTTGTAGTCTTGATAAGTCCATCTGGGCATTCTTTCCAGAAGCTGAAAAAGTATATTGTTCTGTGTAACAAATTCCTTTGCAATTCAGGCCAATTCTTCTCTTTCAATGAAGCTGAGGTGCACATTCTCTATCAGTAGATCGTTGAAAATAACTTTTGATGATGCATGAGTATGACAGTTTACTAATACAATCAGTATGTGATTTTTACCATATAACTTGGAAGGAGTTCAAAGAATTGAGTGACATTGGTACATAAAACTCCTTCCATTTCCACTTACATCAGTTCTCAGCAATTGCATCTATCAGAAATGAAGAATAGGCATAGAATGTCTGTAAAACCCTGTCTTAACCCTAGAAATAAATAATATTTATCCATAGTGAACCAATTGCAAAAAACAACCATACCCACTAATTTATATTTCCAATAAAATTTTACTTTTCTATATCTAATCATTATCAATATTTATATCATTGTTTAATTGTTTATTAGTAATTGAAATAATTAAATCTAGAAGAAGTATTTTAACACAGCTTTATGGTCTTAATAAATTTAAAAACAGTATTTTAATTTAATACAGATTTTTTGTGCCAGAAAAGCAAGACAGGTTGATTAACAAAATAATTTCTTTTTTTTTTTTCCAAAAGAATTTCAAATATAACAATAGATTGGATTAGGGTAGAATTCTATCAGGAAAGTGGAATAGAAATACAAGTTTCAAGCAGAAAAGGAAGCAATATAAAATTTCTGGTTTTTAAAGAAGAGCTAATTCAAACGTATAATTAAAATGGACAATGATGTCTATTCCTTTTGTATATATTTAGAAGAAAGAATATAACAGTTTTAATTACATGTCAATATTTAAATATACCAGAAATTATATGGTTTGCAATTATTTAAACTTATGATAAAAATTATAGTTTTTAAGTTAAAAATGTTCAAAGAGTTACACAATTTGCCAAAATTCTTTCTAGTAGTACAGGAGTGAAAAAAAGTTGGAGATCATTATCCTATGACATTTTTTGATATAGCCCTTATCTGTAAACACTTTCTGATTCTCCCCTGCCTCCCCTGCAGTAAAGGAGCAGAAATCAAAACATAAGGAAGCTCCAGCAGTTATAATAAAAGTAAAAAGGATTTCTATTTCTTATCAGTGACTATAAAGTCAAGCAAGCTATGTGCTCTTGAAACTCTGGCATTCCTTAAGCTGAAACAAAATGTTCTGAAGCTAAAGTTGAATAGTATCCGTTTTCTCACTTTTTAAAAAAAAATTATAATCAATAGACTCTTTCTATTTTATTTTATTTTTTTTTGACTTTTCCTATGTTAAACTTTTCCTTCCTAAAACTTTATTAAAAGCTTTAGTGACAGCTGGTTCTTGCCTATTAGTGACCTTTAGCTATTGAATTACCTAACTTAACTTAATATTATTTATTATACTATATACTAATTTATAAACATATTATTTATTTATTATAGTATACAATATGAATTCATAATTAATGTATATTATATTTATATATACATATATAAATTATATATTTAATTTATGTGTTATTTATTATTGTTTAAAGCAGAAAATAAATATTTATAGGAACACTTGAAAACAGTTCATTATATTTATTTGATAATTTATTTTTCTTTTCGAAGGTTGTATGCTAATGATTGTTACTTTATATTGTGTTTGTGTATATAAACCTTTTTGGGGGGCTAAGAAAGTAGCTTTTTATTTGTGTAAGGGAATTAAATGTCAACATTTCAAAGTGTGGTGCAAAAGATAATGACACTCTGAAAAGATCTCCATGAGATCACTACCATCTGAAAAAATTTGAGAAACATCAAGATGGATCATTGTTTGTAAATTATTAAATGATCAGAAGAAACCAGCTAGTTTTATTCAGGGTGTCAAAATGACTAAAGTTTTGTCCATATGCACAATATATTTAATTTAGAACAATATACATTTCTTTATAAAATTATTGTACAATAAACAGAATTTCTCCAGGAGGAACTGGTCTCCAAACATGGTTCTTAGTTTCTTAAATAATTGCAAAGACAATTCAAGATGAAATTCTGGATTTTCAAGGGCCTCATTCAATAGTGTTGTATAGAAAAAAGGTTCCTGTAATAATGAAGAATTATTAAACATAATTTCCATTCACTAGTTAAAAAATAGAACCATACTACCTTATGTCCCACCAGCATGTGCTTTTTAGTTCTGCCTATGGATCAATAGTTTTGTTTAAAACTTCATGTCTATTGACAGGAGTTCCTGACAAGCTAGCTTTTTGCATTAGCCTGTTCTAGGAAGCATCTCCTTTTCAATTACATTAGATATCTTCAGAGTTGACTCAATGTATCAATTATATATAGCTTTATGTTGAAGATGAGATGATTTGAAATCATTTAAAAAGCTTGCTCATGGAATTTATGGAAAATCCCAAGTGTTCCAGTTTCCACTTTTTCATGAAGTCTGAGTGAATAGTTTTCTTCTTTGAGTTACAGATTTTTTTTTTTAACAATGTGTTAGGGTAAGAGATGGATTTAAATGAATCTTTCATTTATTCATGCCTTTCATTCATGCCCAGGTTGTACCTATGAGAATTTTGTTTAGGTCTAACACACATTTGACAGCCCAATCTTAAGAGTATAGTTTGATCAACTTCTATGTATGCATGTATATGCAGAGACAGAACTTTTTTAGCCCCTTGAAGATGTTCTTCCCAGTCAGTATTGCAGCTCCAGTAACCACCTCTCTGCATTCTATCACCATTGATTAGGTTTACTTATTCTTAAACTTCATAAATATTATCATGCAGTATGTCATCTTTGTGTCTGTCTTCTTTCACCCTTCATAGTGGCTATACACAGCATAATTCATTTCTTTAAAGGCAAATATGAGGCTAATAAATTAACATGAAGGAAGATTAACATGAGGAAAGGTTTTGTTTTTCAATCTCCAACTGAAAAGAAGATAATCCCCTTGACAAGATTCTGGTGATCTGTCAAGACCTACCTCCTGAGAAGTTAGTCTGTTGGAGTGGTAGCTTGCGCGGTAGTTTGTGCTGGCTCCCTAGCTTCTGGGCACAGGGTAGGATGGTGCTGCCTGCCACCTTGTGGTTTGGTAGAGCCACTGACTAGCTTTGGAAAATGTGTGTCACATACAGAAATGACAGGTGTCATTTTTGAGCTGGAGCATTTACTTGCTGCTGCCTGATCCTCTGGAGGGTTCTCACTCTGTCTGCCACGGTGACCAACATGTCCCAAACAGGAGATGCATCATTAGCTTAAGTCTTGGGTGAGGATGGTGCAGAGCAAATCCACCAACTGGTGGACATTCATGTGAGAAAGAAAGAAACCTTTGCGTTTTAGACTGCCGGGGTTTGGAGGTTCTTTGTTACCAAAGCATAACATGCTGACAGATTCAAAGGTGAAACAGAAAAACTAAGATTTCGGCTTACATTCCTGGCAGATAAAAGTTTCAGACATGGTATTGGGACTTACAAACAATCCCTGAAGGTGTCCGTGTCTCTTCCCTTGCTTTTTGTACAGTTCCTTAGTAGACAGCTCATTAGCAGCCACTGCTCTCAAAGCTCAGTGACAGTCTTGAACTGGTTCTTTCTTCAGCTCAGCTCTCTGTTACTCTCCTCTCAGTTGCCGTAGAAATTCATCCCCCAATAGGAGAGGCTGAGATGACAGTTTGGGGAACACTTGCTGGTGAACTGATTCATATTCTCTAAGTTCCCTCAATGAGCTGTCCTCACTTTTCTTCAGCATGCCAGGCTGGTCTCCGCACCTTATTCTCTAGCTGTGTAGCATTGATGTTTTTCAAGTGATTGCATGTTACAAATTTTTGAGTCTTATTACAGATGAGGATAATTGCTTCTGCCTTTCCATGAATTAATTAAATAATTAATTTGTTCACTAGACGTTTATTGAATGCCATGTGCCAGGCTGAGCCAGGAATTATGGTTTCACCAATGAATAAATTATAGACTGTGTCCTGAAGGACCTCACTTTCTGGGAAGGAAGATCAGAAGGTGGCAAAAGGACAGTGGAATGTGATAAGGGCCATTTGCAGAGGAAGTGACTAACTGTCGTTGTTAACCGTGCTGGTGTGGAGGTCAGGAAAAGCTTCACAGAATTGGTGGTTTCTTAACTAAATCTTGAAGTTATGAACAGTTTGTTAGGAAAACAAGCATAAACAGGCATTAAGTTTGACACTTCCTTTAACATTGGCGATATGACACAATTCAATTTCTCAAAAATTTCAAATCCTCAAAATTGAGTAAGATACGTACTAAATATTTCTCAAGGCAGGCATTCTTGAGAAACTATTAACTATTGTAACTAAGAAAAACTTAGTTACAATAATTACTTTTATTGTAATAATGCTAACATATATCAAAAATTTAGAATAAACCACTTATGGTTATAGTCCATTTACTGCTTTAAAATGAAAGCAAATTTATAGTATGTTATACTTCAATAAAAAGTTTTTTAAAATTCTAAACGAATTTGAGGGTTCTATGTGTGTTCATTAAGATATAAGAAATAATCATATTTCATATTCTGGTTAAATTTAAAATTGTTTTCACTAAAAATGTTTACCAAAATACCCAGATTTATCAAAGGAAACTCCCAAACTAATAACATTCAAATTAATTTGATGTGGCAAACACTGTTTTAATTAATTGCTAAAGTTGAGTTTAATGGCAGAAAATGCCTGGATATTTTCTATTTTACATATGGTTAACTTGATTCGTTAAGTTTTGATTATACGAATCATTTGCTAAGTCATTGTCTTTATAACTGCTTATATTTTTTCTTTTAAACAGTAAACTGTTTTTAAATTACTTTTACATTATTTTAGCAACCGAATAATTTTAATGGCTGTGCTTCAAATTATAATACTGAAAAAGATTTAACAATCTATTAACAAAATGTTCTTTATATTCTTATTACTACACTTAATGCTAATGAATGGTTTGCAAGTTGGTGTCTGTACGTATAGAATCAGCATAGTAAATCTGTTCCCAATATATATATATGGATTGATTACCATGAGGTCAGTCTTTCTGAGTAGAGCTTGCTTATGCTCCTGTATGTTTTCTTGACACTCAGTTCTCCTTTGCTGAATTCTACTCATCTCTGTTTAAAATATTCTTAAAACATTGTTTTCACATTTGTCATTTCATCTGTAAAATAACCCCTAACACCTGAAAGTCTCCTCTGTTTTTTACCCACTAACTTGAGGTAATTAAGGTAACATATTATTCTGTTGCATTGGTTGATTCATCATGGCAAATAACAGTCAAAAATTATTAAATAATAAGCAAAATCTCACTCAGTAAAAATGACTTCCAATTATAAATAAAAATGACTCCCACTACAAAAGAGAAATGTAGCTTTTATAGCTGGGGACATATTTCAATATGACTGCAAGGTCAGATATGGAGTGTTTATTGTCATTTTCACATTAGGACAATGTCTGCTATTGAAAGACTTCTTGGGGCTAAAATTCCAATCATGTAAATTAGGTATTTGGTCACACTGGTAGCTTTGTCCCTTTGTCCTTCATTTTTTTTTTTTGAACAACAATATAACATTTTTTATTGATTTATAATCATTTTACAATGCTGTGTCAAATTCCAGTGTAGAGCACACTTTTTCAGTTATACATGAACATATATAAATTCATTGTCACATTTTTTTCTCTGTGAGCTACCATAAGATCTTGTGTATATTTCCCTGTGCTATACAATATAATCTTGTTTATCTATTCTACAATTTTGAAATCCTGTCTATCCCTTCCCACCCTCTGCCCCCGTGGCAACCACAAGTCTGTATTCTATGTCTATGAGTCTGTTTCTGTTTTGTATTTATGCTTTGTTGTTGTTTTAGATTCCACATATGAGTGATCTCATATGGTATTTTTCTTTCTCTTTCTGGCTTACTTCACTTAGAATGACATTCTCCAGGAGCATGCATATTGCTGCAAATGGCGTTATGTTGTCGGTTTTTATGGCTGAGTAGTATTCCGTTGTATAAATATACCATGTCTTCTCTATCCAGTCATCCGTTGATGGACATTTAGGCTGTCTCCATGTCTTGGCTGTTGTAAATAGCTGCTATGAACATTGGGGTGCAGGTGTCATTTTGAAGTAGGGTTCCTTCTGGATATATGCCCAGGAGCGGGATTCCTGGGTCATATGGTAAGTCTATTCCTAGTCTTTTGAGGAATCTCCATACTGTTTTCCACAGTGGCTGCACCAAACTGCATTCCCACCAGCAGTGTAGGAGGGTTCCCCTTTCTCCACAACCTCCAGCATTTGTCATTTGTGGATTTTTGAATGATGGCCATTCTAACTGGTGTGAGGTGATACCTCATTGTAGTTTTGATTTGCATTTCTCTCATAATTAGTGATATGGAGCATTTTTTCATGTGCCTATTGATCATTTGTATGTCTTCCTTGGAGAATTGCTTGTTTAGGTCTTTTGCCCATTTTTGGATTGGGTTGTTTGTTTTTTTCTTATTAAGGCGTATGAGCTGCTTATAATTTCTGGAGATCAAGCCTTTGTTGGTTTCATTTGCAAAAATTTTCTCCCATTCCGTAGATTGTCTTTTTGTTTTACTTATGGTTTGTAGAAGCTTGTAAGTTTCATTAGGTCCCATTTGTTTATTCTTGCTTTTATTTCTATTGCTTGAGTAGACTGTTCAAAAATCAGTTGCATTTCTTTACACTAACAATGAATCAACAGAAAAAGAAAGTAAAGAAACAATTCCCTTTAAAATAGCACCCAAAGTAATAAAATACCTAGGAATAAATCTAACCAAGGAGGTGAAAGAATTATACACAGAAAACTATAAACCACTGATGAAGGAAATTAAAGAAGACTTTAAAAAATGGAAAGATATCCTATGCTCTTGGATTGGAAGAATCAATATTGTTAAAATGGTCACACTGCCCAAGGCAATCTACAGATTTAATGCAATCCCTATCAAATTACCCAGGACATAGTTCACAGAACTAGAACAAATCATAATAAAATTTATATGGAATCACAAAAGACCTAGAATTGCCAAAGCATTACTGAAGAGAAAGAAAGAGGCTGGAGGAATAACTCTCCCAGACTTCAGACAATACTATAGAGCTACAGTCATCAAGACAGAATGGTATTGGTACAAAAACAGACATATGGACCAATGGAACAGAATGGAGAGCCCAGAAATGAACCCATAAACTTTTGGTCAACTAATCTTCAGCAGAGGAGGCAAGAATATACAATGAAATAAAGGCAGTCTCTTTGGCAATGGTGTTGGGAAAACTGGACAGCAGCATGTAAATCAATGAAGCTAGAACACTTTCTTACACCGTACACAAAAATAAACTCAAAATGGATCAAATATTTAAACATAAGACAAGATACAATAAACCTCCTTGAAGAAAATATAGGCAAAACATTATCTGACATACATCTCAAAAATGTTCTCCTAGAACTGTCCTTCATCGTTAAGCAGCCAAAGAAAGGGGTCAGGTAACCTTAAGAGTATGGTATAAACCTGCTTGGCTTTGTTTTATTTTAATTTTGCCTAGGAAATCACATATGTGAACAAAATAATTATGCTTACAACTTAATTAGTATATCACATATGCCAGAGAATTTACATACGTTATTTTACTTAACCCTCACTTTACTTAAGAGAGTCAAATCCAAGATCAACATGTTACTAGATATTTTATGTTCAAAAGTATTTAACAATGCTGAGAAGTCCTGGTTGACCAATGTAGAGAATGCTGTAGGGTGCCACCAAGTTCCCTTTCAGGACTCAGGCACTTATCCAATATTCATTGAAGCAGATTTCAGGCAATTCTGAAGCGCCATGCCAGCTCCAGAGCTCCCCAGCAGATTCAATGAGACCTCTATTTTAACTGCAGCACAGTTCTACTTCTTTCGTAAACCAGTGCTTTTCAACTGAGGATGATTAAGCCCCACCCCTGACCCATGGGCATTTGGCAAACTTGGAGACATTTTTGTTATAGATGGGGGAAATGTTTGAATAGCGCTGAAGCTGATAAACCCTGGCTGAAATATAAAGGTCTTATTCCTTTCTTGATAAACCTCTTGTTCTCAATTCTCAGACTCTTAGAATCAGACATAAGCCAACTAACGTCTGAGAACTGTGAAGAAATTCTAATGACCTAGTTAGTACTTGTGTATATGGTGTCACTGGCATCCCCTCTTCCAAGCATATCTGGTTGGTAAGGAAGAGGTTTATTATTAAAGTCCATATTAATATTTCCTAGGTGCTAATCCAAATAAATCAGAAAAAGAATCAATCAGAAAGTAGTGATACACATCAAGGCTCTGAGTGCCTTTCTTATATGACTTTGAAACCTTAAAGGAACAAATTCTGCTAAAGATTTGTGGGGAGGAAAGGGTTTTAAACACCTTTTTCTCTTAAATATAGAAAAATAACATAAAGAAGGACAAATGGGGAAAAAGGCTCTTTATTGTTAATGAAACTAGCAACTAAAATAATTCCTTAGTCCAAATGGTTGAAGAATGTGTGCCAAAACCAAAGGAAAGAGGACACCAATTGTAGATCAGTTATTTTTCAGATCTTTGAGCACATACACAGAGAAAATAGGTTGTTATTACCTCCTAAGAGCCTAACCATGGACCCCCTGCTTGGAATGGTGAAGCCTGAGGCTATGCATGGACGTATGAAAAACCTTCGGACAATTTCTATATTGCAGAGTAATAAATTGGAAGCTTGGGCTTTGTAGATACTAACTACTATATAATAAAATAGGTAAACAACAAAGTCCTACTGTACAGCACAAGGAACTATATTCAATACCTTGTAGTAACCTATGATGAAAAACAATATGTGTGTGCAGAGAAACTATGCAAACAACTCCACTTTAGAAGAAGCTGGATGTCAACAGGTTAACAAAGAAGAAAGATAGTGGTAGCAGTCAACCTGACAACAGTCAGTTCAAGAGAAATATATAAGTTAAATCACTACAACTCTCCTCCTCTTCTGAAGAAATTAAAACAAAATTCTCTGACATGTAGTTCTCCACAGTAAGCCAAGAAAACTTCCTGTTCACCTTGAGGTGGAGAGTATGTATATGATAGGTGTGGACACAGAGTGTCCACAGGGCAGAGTATACAGCAGAGTTGAGGCAAGTGTTCTGGGGCAACATACCTTAATTTAAGCTGCTTACTATCCTGTGTCACTCTTGCTTTCCTCATGACACTATTTTTTCAGTTATTGACTAACCAAGAAAGAATCGCTCCCATTCAAAAATGTCATTAGAAATTAACTAGGATATGAAAGCAACATTGTAAATACGGCAAAGAGCCAAATGTTTTTCTTTTTTCTTTTAAAAAATTATTTGTTTTTATTGAAGTATAGTTGATTTACAATGTTGAGTTAGTCTCTGGTGTATAACATGGTGATTCAGTTATACACATATACAGCCAAATGTTTTTCTTTTTTCTTTTAAAAATTATTTGTTTTTATTGAAGTATAGTCGATTTACAATGTTGAGTTAGTCTCTGGTGTATAACATGGTGATTCAGTTATACACATATACACATGCACACACATATATTCTTTTTCATTATAGGTTACTACAAGATATTGAATATAGTTCCCTGTGCTATACAGGGGGACTTTGTTGTTTACCTATTTTATTATATAGTAGTTAGTATCTACAAAGCCCAAGCTTCCAATTTATTCCTCCTCCCTTTTTCCCCTGGTAACTCTAAGTTTGTTTTCCATGTCTGTGAGTCTGTTTCTGATTTGTAAATAAGTTCGTTTGTGTCATTTTTTTAGATTCCACATATAAGTAATATCATATGGTCTGTCTTTCTCTTTCTGGCTTACTTCACTTAGTATGATTATCCCTAGGTCAATACATGTTGCTGCAAATGGCATTATTTCATTCTTTTTTATGGCTGAGTAGTATTCCATATACACCACAACTTCTTTATCCAGTCATTTGTAGATGGATATTTAGGTTACTTCTAAATGTCTCTCTTTATGAAGTTTTCCCCCTTTTAGGGGACGGGAAACCTTTCCAAGAATTTGTGTCTACTCTTATTGGGCAGAGAAGTGTCATATGGCCACCTCTATGTGTACGGGAAGCTGAGAAGTCAAACATTTTACTTAAAACCTCTATTCTAATGGAAGGTGAGGGAGAAGTGAGTTAGAACAAGTCTGCCACATAAATCCAAACAAGATATGGCTGGGATTGAGTTTAAGGTCTGCCATTTACTAAATTTGTGATATTGGACAAGTTACTTAACCTCTCTGTGTCTCAGTTTCTTCATCTTTAAAATAAAGATGGTGATATTAATAGTACAAACTTCAGAGGGTGGTTGTCAAGACTAAAATAATTATTGCATAGACAGCACTTAAAACAGTACCTGGCGTATACTGTTAGGTGTTAGATATTGTTATCTGCACTCTGAGGGACTCTTTGGAACTAAAATATTATAATTCCATACGTGGTTGCTTGATGATAAAAGATAGGATTTATAAGAATTACAAATGATTTAGCTTTGCAGTTAGATCATCTGCTTTAAAAACATTAAAATGCTCACTTCTCATAGAGGTGAACCAATGCCAGTAAATACTTTCATTGGCTTAAAAGTGTTTTTATTAGAAAAGAAATATGACTTGTGTAGTTGGATGAACTCTTGAGCAAGGAGACTAGTGAACATTGAATGATTATAAGGCTTTAACTTTACTTTAAAAACATCTGGAAAGAATCTCTTAAGGGAGTTGTTCTACCTTATTTTCCTTCAAGTTTGTAAACTATATTTAAGTTTTCCTAAGCAAGCAGCAATGTGTCCTGAGGGGAATTGTCACAGCTCCCTTCCACATCAGCCAAAATTAACTCACCATAAACTGCAAATTTATGAAGACTCTCTTTGTCCCACTTCTTAAAACTAAGATTTATCCTAAAGAAAGAAGTCAGCCAATAAATAGAAAGGCAAGTTCATTCTGGATGAGATCTTACTAATGACTGAAATAAAGGCTCATGTCTGGGTTAAAAACGTATCTTTCAAAGAGCTTATAGTTCACTGAGAGGAGAAGGTAATTCACAAATAGCAAAAATACAGCAGTTAAAATCAAGAGAAAATAGAGGAATATTGGTAGCCATGCTTTGGGAAGGGGAGATTACATGCTATGGGATGATCAAAGAAGGTTCCAAGGACATGGCATTTGAGCTTATCATTAATGGGTAAGCTGGTTTTGGACAGTAGCATTGGGAGGAAGTGTATTTATGTCAGAGGGAAAAAAGCAGGCACAGAGGAAGGAAATTGTTGGATAGATATTGCACTAGACATTGAGAACAGATAGGGTCATGAGCAAGCCATGAACAGTCCTTCTCTCAGGGTGCTCACCTTTCAATAGAAAAAAGAGAAACTAAGTAAGAGGACAACTAAATACTAAAACAGAATGAGGATTGTGAAGCAAATAAAGTAGAGTGATAGAAAAGATGGTGCCTGGGAATGGGTCTAAGCTGGTGCAGAGGTGTAAATTGCTGTTTTATATAGGGTGGAGATCTCATCAGCCTTTCTGAGAAGGTGACATATGAGAAAAGACCTGAAAGAATTGAAGACTGCAGATCTGGACTTCCGAGTTAAAGGGGAGAGCAACTGTAAAATTTTGGAAACAAGAAATGAAGGAATATCTGTGGTGCTGGAACACAGTGAAGCTGGTAGAAGATGACTTTAGAGAGGGAGACAGGAACTAGATTCCCCAGGGCCAAGTGAGCCTGGGTAAAGTTTTGGATTTTACTCTAAGTGTAATGGGAAATTGCTGAAGAATTTAAAGAGGAAAGCAATATGATCTGATTGACATTAGTAATAATAAGAAAAATCACCTTGTCTTCCTGTATAACAGGCAGCAGTGGGTAAGAATGGTGGCAAGGAGACTGCTGTAAGAGCTAGTGGTGTGTTGATCTAGGGCAGACCTAGGTTCCATATGTCACAGGTACCGACAGTCTCAAGGATCAAGAGCTGATAGGATCCCTGCTGTGCCAGCTGTTAATCATTTAGTTTCTATATCAAGGACAGTTGTAGGAGGTCTCAGGGGAGGGCTCAGAGTGACTGGCAGGGGCACCTGGTAGCCTCAATGTAATGGCTAATATACCAGCTGATCAGAAGTGGTTCAATATTTTAACAACCAGTACAGTGGTACTGTGCATCCTGGCTATCTCAGCCCTGGGCTTGGGTGAAGGTTATGGAGATGGTGAGAAGTGGTCAGACTCAGGATTTATTCTGAAGATAGAAACTATAAATAAGCTTGCTGATGAATGTTGTAAGTAGGATCTATGCCTTATAAAGGTAAGTAAGCATGGTAAGACTTGGTGCTTAACATTTATTTTAAATTCTTCCAAAATATACTGCTTCACTTTACAGTCTCAGTAAAATCTATATAACACTTGTTATAAATTCTTCTAAAATATGTTGTTTCACTTTATAGTCTCAGAAAAAAAATAGTTCCCTTTGCTGATCTGAAAGTTTTACAGGACTTCAGGATTGTTCTCATTGGATAATCACGTAGTGGCAGAGATATCCGATAACTGGGATAAATAGCATTGGCTTCAGGACAAAAATGAAAACATTATTTTAATTAAGCCTTGGTTATTGACTCCATTTATTCCAGATTAATCTTTTTCTCTTTAAGTCAAATATAGGAAGGAACTTTGTTTACTGAAGACTCTAGCTAATTATTTTCTGATTAATAGAATGTGAATTCTTAAATCTAAAGATCTTTGAAAATGGTACTACTAGTCTTCTTATATTTCTTAACTTTTAAATAAGCCACCATTTCTTTAGGATTCCATTTCTCTTCTTTGATTTAGTGTGCATTTTCACACTGCAAACCACACAGCACCAGAGTGTATACCAGACCTTGGCAATGAAGTACAGGATATAAATCAATCTGTAAGTAGAACTGAAAAGCTTCAGAGGCTCATAAAGAAGCTATTTTTCAAGCTGGGCACTTTTAATGGCACTTTTTGAAAAGGCATTTTTAAGCAAACTCTCCTCCTTCAAACTTTTCCCCCATTTTAATTTTAATACTTTATTCATTGATTTCGTTGGCAATATTAGATCATGAAAGCAGGATACGTAGCCATAGTAAGTAATTCCATCTCAAATTAGTCACAAAATTCCCTTTGCTTCAGATGTTGAGAGAACCAGTCAGAATCAGATCTTGTTTACCTAGTAGATATTTAAGAGAAGGTACATTACCAGGTTTATTGCTATAATGTAGAGGTCAATGTCCACATGAATTTGAAAATGTACAGACTGTTTGATGGTTGCCAAGAAAAATTTTGAAAGCCTTTTAATGGTTGTGTCTCGTATTATGTATTGAACGTATACTTGAAAAGTTTCATGTAAATCAAATTTAATTTAGGGGTATTCAGAATAATAAAGGAAGAATACTGTTCAAATCTAAATGCTGATTAATTCTTTCTAAAGCAAATAGGCAATCTCTAATTTAGTTATTCTGAGTTTGTATAAACTTGGTTTGGCTTAAAGTGGAGTGTATCTCTGATAAATGGTAAACATACCCAGGAGATCGTTCTTGAAAGACTGTAACATTGTAGTGTTTGAATAGACAATTAAATAGTGAAAAGCAATGCAATAAATCGTTTAATATCTTAAAGATAAAAATAATTGGGATTTGTGACTTAATTCAGATTTTAAAAACTGATTTTGATTGAGGCAGGTTCAGATTAGGAGTCTACTTTTATTTTATTTTATTTTATTTTGTATTGCTAAAAAATAAATTATTTAACAATGTCTTGGGATGACAACAAAGGTCACTGTGTTAACATCCTGGTTTCAGGAAAAAGAACATCATTGAGTTTTCCATTATAAATTTTAGTTCCCTCATCTCAACAATGGGAAGAAGGTAAAGTACATACACTGCTAGGGTTTATTAAATTCTCTATTTCCAATCTTACCTTACCCATGGTCTAAGCAGTACATCCAGAAATATGCACACAGGTTATACTTTATTGGAAGTGTAGTATCTATTTATTGAGGATGGTAGAATCATTCATCCTCAAATATGAGTTAAACAAAACTTTGTTTAAGTTATTGTTCTACAAGGCAATACAGTATGTGAGCAGATCACATTCTCTAAAGAATGTGTGGATTAATGGGGAAGGCAGACAAGTAAACTGGAAATTACAAAACAGCTTAATATAGAGTTTGATAGAGAAAATCTAAGGCAATGAGGATCTCTAAACTAGTTGTAGGTAAGGGTGGGGCTGAGGAATATATCAGGGTAAACTTCCTAAATTAAGTGATAGCTAAATTACACCCTAAAATCTAAATAGGAACTAGCCCGTGTAAGTTAGGGAGCCTGGGGAGCCATAGGAGTTTTTAAAAGGAGAATGATATAATTAGGCTTGCACTTTAGAAGGATTTCTCTGGCTGCAGTGGAGAAAATAAATTGGGGGTAGAAGAAGACTTCAAGACTAGAGACTAAAAAAATCTGTTGAGAGCTTATAGCAGTCATTCCTACTAGAGATGTTGGTAGCCTGAACTCAGGTAGTAGAAGTGAAGATAGAAGTGGGTGGGATGAAGGGTCATTAAAGAGACTGGATCAATAACAACTGTTGATCTGGATGAAGCGTGAGAAGGAATAGTTAGGAATAACACAAGAGAATTAGGCTTAGGGGCAGGATGTTAGACAAGTTGTGAACATGCTGAGTTTGAGTTAACTCTGGGACATTTATATGGTAATGTTGAGGATAAAATTATGAATCTGCATCTGGAATCTAGGAAAGGAATCTGGATTGGAGGTATAAACTGGGGAGTCATCAGCATTTAGTTGGTAACTGAAGCCTGGATATGGATAAGCTTGCCCAGGGACAATGTGCAGACTGAAAGAAAAGTACCTAGCACAAAACTCTGAGGAACACCGAGAGTTAATCCTGGCGAGAAACACGAATTTTCAAACAACATTAATGATAGCTGCAAGGAGGAGGAAAACCAGAAGAATGCGATTTCAGGGAATACAAGGAAAGAAGAGAGGAAAGGTTTAACAGAGTCAAATCCTGCACACCAGTATGAAGAGATAAATAAGGGAAATTAAAACAAGGAAGTAATTGGTAGGTTTGGAACCAGTTATTGTAGAGAAATGGTTGTGGGGGTGTCAGTGGATAGAATCAAGATTCCGGTGGAATGAGAAATGCTCAGGAAGTAAGAAAATGATGTGGCTCTCATTTGTCTGAGGGCAGTTCTTCTCTGAAGGAGGCAGCTGTGAATTGGCATAAGACAAAACTCACAAAAGCTGAGGGAAGACTGTGCTGGCCAAGTAAAGGGGATCTAACAACATCCACCTTTGCAAGGGAAAGGAAATGGATCAGTAGCTCAATGGAGACTAAAAAGTTTTTTTGGTTTATCATTTTTGTTAGTTATTGTAATTGTCATTTTTCTTGATAGTAGAAGTGTGTTAAGGTGGTGATTTCTTGTACAATTGTTTTCAACTTTGTATGCACATTAAAATCACTTAGGGAACCTTTTAGAAAATCCCAGAGAGTACTATCATTAAATTGTTTGTGGGTATGGCCTGAATATTTT
Source organism: Camelus bactrianus (assembly GCF_048773025.1). Classification (NCBI taxonomy): domain Eukaryota; kingdom Metazoa; phylum Chordata; class Mammalia; order Artiodactyla; family Camelidae; genus Camelus; species Camelus bactrianus. Next base: position 31,127,891 of record NC_133541.1, read on the forward strand.
AGTAATTTTGGTGTACACAGAAGTTAAGAATCAGTATCTGAGACTGTGTAAATACTGATGATAAAGAGCCAGAATAGAGAGAGAGTTTGCAGATAATCAAGAGGTTAATTGAGGGCTATCCCTGGGAATGAGCTGAAATACACAATCAGGTGGGGAGACAGGGCACAAATAGGAAGAGGGAAGGCACAGAAGGATGGAAGGCAGAGAGAATGGATGACTATTCTGGTGACTCTGAAGGTTTGGTGTTAAGAGGTTGACTGTGTTCCAATCTTGTGTGTTCCATTTTCTCTGCAAAGTAGAAAAGGTAAACTATGGATAAGGGTTTTGAAAAGAATTCTTCAAAGAAAAAAACAGATGAGTTAATTTTTGAGTGGGAAATGGCAACTTATTTTTGCTTTGAGACCAAGCCAACCTCTGCTGTTATCAAACTCATTCAAAGATGACTGACAGGATGATGGCTATGAAAGAAATGACTATGTGTAACAAGACTACCAACTACAAAGTGTTGACCAATCTAATTAGGGCCTTTCTAAACTAGGCTTCTGAACTAATAAGCCACAGCTAGTTTTCTTTGAATTTTATTTGAATTAATGATTGCCTATAACTCCTATAGACACTCTAATAAAAAGCAACTTTTGCATTACACTATCATTTTTATCTGGACTACCTTGATATCAGTCTTTCTAGAAAAGCATAGCAGCCGGAAGCTTAATAGAACCAGAGAAAGAGACAGCCTCCTGGGATCTCTGCTGTATTCGTTTCTTAGAACTGTTGTAGCAGAATGCCACAGACTAGGGGCCTTAAACAACAGAAACTTGTTTTCTTACAGTTCTGGAAACTAGAAGTCCCATATCGAAGTGTTGGTAGGTTTGGTTTCTTCGGAGGACTCTCTCCTTGGCTTGCAGAGGCCTCTTTTGCTGTGTCCTCACATGATTGTCCCTTTGTGTGTGTACATTTCTTCTTCCTATAAGGACATGTTAGATTAGGGCCCATGCTAACAATATTATATAATCTTAGTTATCTTTTTAATGGCCCTCTGTCCAAATATAGTCACATTCTGAGGTGTTGTGGAACACGTCAACATATGAATTTGGGGTGAATTGCCCTCCAGGTGCTCAGCTCATCACAACCACTAACCTTGGGGTTTGGGAGACTGTGTGCATCCCCTAGACTTCACCCACTCAGGAGAAGCCGAGCATCATGTGGTGCAGAGGAGTTGGCATTCCCAGAGCCACACACAGACCTATTGACAAAACAGGACACCTCTCTGGCAAAAGGTAAACTTAAACACAACCTCTGACCAAACACTGACTGAACAATTAGCTGCTTGGGATGCAGGGACAGTGCCTAAGAAGCCAGGCTCAAAATTAAAATCACCCTCCCAGGTGGTTTGAAAGGCTGTGTACAGTTCTTTCTCGGGGGCAAGAGAGAGGGAGCACCTGAACTCCTGGTCCCTGCAAATACTGGCAAACAAGGTATATCCCTGAGCTGTTACAGCAGCCTCCAAGCATCAACACACCAGTAATAAAAGGGTGAAAATCTTACTGGCTCAGGGAACGTGAACACAATCTCTGACCTAGGAATTACCCCTGGGTGCCCAAGATAAAAGATAAATGGAAAACATCTGAGTAGGGACAATGCACACAGTGGAGAAAGAGCCTTCACAGAAAGAGATTGTCCAAGCCACTGAACAAACTTTCAGGATAAGGTGAATAAGTCCTGAGGATCTAATGTACAGCATGGTGACTATAGTTGATACTGTCTTGTATACTTGAAATTTACTTAGAGGAGATCTTAAATTTTCTCACCATATTCATACACACTATGTGAGGTGATGGAGGTGTTAATTAGCTTGATTGTGGTCATTATTTCAAAATGTATTCATATATCAAATCATCACATTGTACATCTTAATATACATATACTTTTTATTTGATGTAAAGAAAACCTCAATAAAGCTAGAAAACAAAAACGTGTACACAGTTTTTCATAGCTATTTATGGCAGCTTTATTCTTACTGGCCAAAAAGTGGTAATAATCCAAATTACTATCAGCTGGTGATTGGATAAGCAGAATGTATTAGATCTTTACAATGGAATATTGTTTAGCAATAAAAAGCAATAAAGTATTGATTTATGCTGCAACGTGAATGGAACTTAAAAGTATCATGCTAAGTGAAAGAAGCCAATCACAAAGACTACATGTCATGTGACTTAATTTATATGAATTATCCAGAAAGATAATCTATAGAGATAAAAAGGAGATTAGTGGTTGCTAGAGGCTGAGGGGTAGAGGGAGGGATGAAATGTATAAATTAAATTTATAAATGTATATTATGGTGATGTTTGTTCAACCCTGTGTATATACTAAAATACACTGAATTAATACACTTTAAATGGGTCCATTGTAAGGCATATGAATTATATCTCAATAACGCTATTACTAATTATGTGAATTACAAAATAGCATACAAAATTTTTCAATATTTGGGTGTATCTCAAGACTTCAAATCCCTTTAAAACTTCCTTGTGCATTTGGCCTTCACTTTAAAGATAAGAATACCTTAGTTTTATTTCAAATATTATATATTAAAATGCCCTCTCCAACACAAGTTGTTTCTCATGTTTGAATGCTGCCATTTCTCCATCTCTCCCAGTGGGTAGAAATAATTCTGAAGGAGGTGGGTATTTTAACATCATAATCAGAATGCTGATTATTACTGAATTGATTGCTAAACAAGCTAGTCCAATAGAGTAAGGTTATTGAAACCTATCCATATTGCAATCTATTGTTTATGTGGTTTTAGTCAAATAGTAGTGAAGACTGCCATGCTTGTTGCTCAATCTATAAGGCAGGTGATCTTTAGACTGGGTTCAACATTATGATTCCCTTGTGTACTAAGTCAAATGGGCACCTCATTTTTTTTTTTGGCATGTTCATATTAGAAGCTTAACATTCTGTATGAATTTACTTCCTGCATTTCAATAGCTGAAGGCTTAAAATGAATTTAACCTTGAAAACAGCTATTAGAGTTAAGTGAACCAGTTCAGTTCAACAAACAAGATGTACCAACCATTAAATGTCCAAAATCAGGGTGATGTTGACCAGCTATTTGTTCTGTTTCCTGGTAAGTTAACCAGCAATGTTCTCTGTTTAAAACCCAGGACAAATAATAATGATTTTTAACTGTTAGATCTGCCCTTGCCCTGAGGTCATTTTTCACATATAAAATTTAGCTTTATTAGCTATTAGCAAGAAGCTTCCCCTACCATACTCTATTTGTCTTAAAGAATAAAGTCCGTCAGAATCTAAACAACACAGAAAATTACATAAAAAGCAAAGATTTAGTTTGCTATCGAAACTAATGAATGATTTAGATGTCATAGTCTTTCTGTGAGAAATGGGTAAAATACAAAAAGCAAACAAAAATGACCAGGAACTGGTAATGACCCTGCTAGTATGTAAAGTCATGCCAGTATCATCTAAATTGATATACAAGCACATAAAAGGAGTAAAAATTATTCAGAAAATAAAGTGCTGATGCTGAGGGAATAGATGTGAATAGATGTTAAATTAAAAGGGATATTTGTTCCTATTTTTTCTCAAATATAATTTGCGAATCCCAGAAAAAGGACAGTGTGTTTATTTGATGTTCTTGCCTCACAGATCCTAAAATATCTGCAACAGAAACAGAGTGGTCTTCTGTGAGGGTCCAGACAAACTAAGTCGGTACCTAGACATGACCAATCCTTGGCTAAATTACGAAGAACTTACAATTTGTGTTTGCCTTCCTTCCTCCTTCTTTTATTGCAACTTTCTCCTTCTTTCAAGGAGAAGGCCCATCCTGCAGACCTGTGCTCTCACTGACCCCAGAAGTATTGCTTTACCTTCATCAAGATACACATTTGTTCCTTCAGAATTTGACAATAAAAGGCAATAAAGTATTGATTTATGAGGTGATGGAGGTGTTGGAGGTGTTAATTAGTTTGATTGTGGTCATTATTTCAAAATGTATTCATATAGCAAATCATCACATTGTACATCTTAATATATACTTTTGATTTTTGGATTCAAAGTTAAAGACTAAACCTAAGAGACCTCACATTTGAAAAGAATAAATTTGTCCATGGGGAATAGAGAATATTTAATGATTTATGCCTCAATTATTGAAATGAAGGTGAGGGATGAAGACTATCTTGGAGGAAGAAGATTTGATTTTACCCCAAGACAGCTCTCTAGAAGAGAGTGTGGACACCATTTCTATGAAGCTGGGCTTTGAGCATCTTTCTCAGCTTAGCCCCTTTTATGTCAAATTAGAGATCATCTAGTCCTGTGGGTTTTCATCCTTTTCTCTATGGACAGAGAACTCTAATTTCAAGGTTGTTCCTTAGGGATCATTTTGGTTGCTGAGAAATTGACCAAATAGATGAAGCTCCAGGAGGTCCACCTGCTTCAGGATCTTTGATCCATCAAAAAAAAAATTTAATTTATTGACATCCTAGTAGAATTTAGTTTGAACAGTAAGTTGATAGGTATTCCTGCCAAAAGACTTGAATCTGAGTTTAATCAAACTTCTAAATTGTGAAAGAAACCCTAAGGATACTATAAGTCAAATTTAGAATGTGGAAATTCTATGACAAAAGAAGACTCATAGTATTCAACAAATAATATGGCATAAAAAGGGGAAGGTGAGATGTTAGAGATGAAAAGAAACTTAAAGAGGCATCACAACCAAATACAATGTATGAACTTTGTGTGGATTCTATTTGAATAAGCCAAACTACCTCTATTTTAGACAATAGAGGAAAATTGCACAGACTGAACACTATAAAATATAAAGGAATTATTGTTGATTTTTTTTAAGTTTTGATAATGATATTGTGGTTTTGTTTAAAAAGAAGTCATTGTCAGTTAAATATCCATACCAAAGCATTTTTGGTTAAATACTATGATGTTTGGGTTTTGCTTTAAAATACTTGAATAAGAAACTCGAGAGGAATAGATGAAGTAATTATAGAATAGTGACAATCCCTGAGGTTGGGTCATAGTACTTAAGTGTTCATTATGTTATTGTGTTGATTCTATGTATATTTGAAATAGAAAGTTTTCATATAAAAACAGTGAAAGTACCATTGTGCAATAAACAGATCTGAGGATTATGAAGTCTTAATTCACAGAAAAAAAATGTTAGTTTTGTTACTCTATTACTTTGGTTTTAGACAACTGCAAAAAACAAATATTGCAGAATTCAAATATATGTTTTGAAAGACCTTTCTTCTTTTTCTTATTTGAGTTGTTTTTAACTACAAATTTAAAAGCATTTCCATCAGAGTGTTTCTAAATTTACTATTTGTACTACTTACTATTTCAATTTACTTCAATTTGCAAATAAGAATAGCTTGGCAATATAGAAAATAAAATAGTTCTGTTATTTAAACCAACTAACAACTGAATTTTTTAAAAAGAACAAAAAGGTGTGACGATGTTGAATTTTATCTGAGCCCTATGCTCCCACTCTTTTGTGTTCTGAGAAATGGCTAACTTCAAAGAACCACTCTGCCCTCACATAAGATAAGACTCGCCTCCCGCCCTTCCTCAGTGACTCAGATAGGACCCAGAGTTATCCTTCAAGAGTCTCAGAACTTGCTGATGATTAAACTTGTCTTTTACCTGCCTCTATAAAACTGCAGTTTTGTGCCTTTCCCCGCTTTGGTTTTTTTCTTTTTTAAATATTTCTCATTGATGAGTAGTCTCCCTATTGCAATAACCTGAATAAGCTCCTTTCCTATGCTTTTTGCCTTTTGCAGGATCTCTACTTGATTGATAGATCTCCATTAATCCTGGGCTCTCTAACAATTTGCGTATCAGTTCTGTTATTGTCAGATGTGAGAAAGGACAGAAAGCAAACCCTCTTTGTGATGCCATCAGCAGCAAGACCATAAAGTGTCCGGGTCCTTTCCGTTTTCCCTAGCCCCACACACTGCTGATAAATTATAATGGATTTGACTTGTTCAAATGAACTGAGCCGGCAGTGTGAAATGCTTCTACTCAGAGATTAAGGATTGTTTTCTCTGATTCAAAGCAAATTGATTGGAACACGGGGGAAATTTAAGGAAAAAAAAATTGATTTTACTATATCTGAGCTTTAGCTTTAAAGAAGGTCTTTTGATGGGCAAACATTGACCCACAGGCAGAATTCTAAAGCTATGCTAATTTAATCCCTTTGGGGATTTTTTGGTTGACTAATGGAGCTTGCACAAAATTCCTAAAGAAGTAAGATTTAGAAATACCTACAGGGTTTGTATTTACCTGACCGTCTTCCAATGTCAGTATGTAATTCTGTTTTCCCTCTCTCCAGTAGCCCCCCAAAACCCCAAATTGCATTTGTTGAGTGATTCTTTGAGAATAGTTTCTCTTACTATGGTAGAATTGGGATTATTTCCCATTCTAATTGCTTTTCTACATTATTGGAATGATATGGACTTGTATGCATGTTTCTATTTTAAGTAGTAATCAGCTATATACATAAGCTTTTGCCTATATGTACTGTGCACATACTACCGTTTAAATCGTTCATTTCCATGCTATGCTATGCATTTGTTCTAGGCTTTCATTACTAAATTCTTTTCATTTGTACTGCTACCCAGATTAAGTTCAAACTTCAGAGGGTAACTTTTTTTTGACCAATCTTTTGCATCTGTAACAATGTATAAAGAAGAGGCATTTTGATTTTTTTTTTTTCTTATCAACCTAAATCTAGAACTGGTTATTACCTTGGGTCTTCACTGTTTTCACGTGAGGCTAAACTGATCTATTATAGCTAATTTTTTCCCTCTAAGTACCAGTGTCTTCTAGATTGTGCTCAGGAAAGCTCTTCAGTAGCACTCTTGGACAGAACATTTTTCTTGGAGAGATCCTCTCTGAAGTCTCAGACATTCAGAAAGAGCCTCTGCCTTTGGTAACCACAGCCATTTACCTCAGTCTGACCAGAACTATGGCCAGTTCCCATTTTGTTCTCATTTGGACTTAATTCATTTCTTTTTTTCTCTCATTGGAATTGTCAGTCCTGAATGGTGAACCACTTATCCGACAGAGCATGGAAACCACCAGTTTTGCTAACCACAGTCGATACTAGACTTTGTATGCCTAGTCCAGGTTTCTCATCACTCTGCCATTTATTTTTCAGTCTAATTTGAACCTAGTGGTGCACCCTCGGTGGCAGCCTGTCCCTCATGTCTGAACCCTTGTCAAGTGACAGAGAAGCTCTCCTGTTGTATCTTCCACTTGACTACTCTCTGCTTCTTACTGATTCCCTTCAATATCTCTGTACCCTGAAGCTTCACATTTCTGGGTTTTGTGCCTTACTTGGGAATTTTTGGAAGACATCTAGCATTTTGGAGAATTACTCTAGGCAGGTTCAGTGTCATCTCTGTTTGTCTGCATCAGGCAAATCCACTGTCCTGTTGGATCTGTGCAATTTTACAATCCTAGCTCTATATCTTGGGCTTTGCCTACGTGAGGTCAACCCTGTGACTCACCATCGCCAACCATAGCCTCAGACCCAACACTCCTCCCTTAGACTCTGTCTCACACCACTTGATTAACCTTTAATTTCAGCTCTGACCTGGACTGTCTTCTTTTTTGGACCATCTGAGGTTCTTGCTGCCACCCCCACACCACTGTACCTCATGCCCCAGTAACCTAGCAACCCTGTCCTTGGGTTTTTGTTCTCTGTGTCTGCTCTTTTTTTGCACTCCTAAGGCTTATATCCACTTAGGAGCCTTTAGTTCTTTTGGGGATGAGGCACAGCAAAAATATCCAAGTAAATGAAGTATGTCTCTTCTGTGGATGGATTATGTATGGCATGCATATCAGTCCAGTTACAACCTAAGTGTTTACCACAGAACCTGACTCACACTAATCATTCAAAAAAATATGAAGAGTAAATGGCTGAATGCAGAATTTCTATCCAGTAATAAGCCTATCCATCTTATGTGCAGAGGGATGGAGCACAGTTCCATGTAATCAGAGGTGGCTCACTTTTGTGTTATTTCTGTGTATTACATAGATAAAAATTTTTTCTGAGTACTTAAAATATGTACATTCTCTTTTGCTTGCTGATATCTAAAATGTCCTTGAACTAAAAATCAGAATTGGCTATAAATCCATGATATCATATTATTTCCTAGGAGCAGATATTTCTTTCCTTTGAAAGAAAGAGCATAAGAGGCATAGATACCTGTAGGAAAGGGTAACATTCAGAAATGAGTAGCTTGGGGAAATCAAAATAGATTTTGCTTGCTATTAGATTCTGCCAGTGATTGGGGTAGACAGAATTCTCCCCTTCTGTCCTTGGCAGCATTTAGGGAGAAATTTTTGACAGAATGACAAATGCCGGGCACTTTTAATGTAGGCCCTGGAGATGCGGATGGAAGGCAGGGAATAACTGAAGAATGAAACCATAGAGTCTAGTGAACTTTTTCCATTTAAGTCCTGTGGTTCTAAGGAGGTGACTTTCTAATAAAGCTTATATCTAATTAAGTTATAAACATTCTTACTGCAGAATATTGTCATATTAATTAGTTTTTCTTTCCATCCTAATTATACTAGGCCTTTTTTTCCCCCTTTATCATTTACTTTCCTTTTAAAACATGATTATTTATAATTCAAGCAAAGATTTTTTTATGGCTAATAAAAGCTTTTGCATAAAATTTAGCAAATTCACTATTCCTTATTAATTGCTATGGAGGTTGATTTATTAATTTTAGACTCACGATGTAGCTTTAGAATATTTTGTAACATGTTTGTGCTTGGGAAATTTTATTTGATGTGCTCTTTATGAAATCAGTAGGTAATAAGACCTAGTCTCTTTTGAATTTTTATATTTGTTAGTGAGTTTACTTAGTGTTTTACATAAAATGAACGGAAGAATATTTCAAGTATAATGTACTCTTGGGAAATTTTTGAATTTATTATGAGTAGCTGAAGTTTCAAATAACAGAAAAAAAATTCTTTGAAATGTGGACTTTACTTGGCAGATTGATGAAGCTCCCTTAATCCCAGATAAGATAATGAAAAGGGACATACACCTAGACGTATTTGTAGTAAAATTACTGTATTTCTAAATTTAGAAAGAAAATTTTACAAGCTTTTATTCAGAAAAATATGTTTATAAAAGTGAACAGTCAAAATAGCCGAAAGCTTGTAAACAGTAAAATGGTATCTACACATAACAGAGAAGAAGTGATTAGGATGAGCAATCCCGAAGTCACCCAAAATTTCAGTCCCCTTTCAGAATCAAGGGAATATTACTCATTCACCCTTCCTGACAAAGAAAATAATCATAACAAATCTCTGACTGAACATCAGATTAAGCACAACAGAGATCACTAATGGAGAGCAATGCATATGCATAAGATGACCTTAAAAACCCAGTGTTAGAGTGACTGAGAGTTTGCAGTATAAATGCTAAAAGAGTATTCCTGGAGTGGAGACAACACTGTATTATGACTAACTGGATTACAACATGCTAAACGGATAGTATATCCTGTGGTTCAGGATGAGTGTTGGTGAGGGTGGGAGGTGAGTAGTGGTGAGGGAAATAAACCACTCTCAAGGGCTCATTTTGTGGGTAGGGAAGGGAGGATGTGGAGTTACTTCTTACATGTGGGTACTGTAAGGTTTCCTAGTATGTTTTCAATAAAGGTAGTTTGAGACTTTTTATTTCTTTCAACAAAAATATCCTGTATTCTATAAAAATTGAGACAATTACATGGTTTGTGAAATTTGGCAATTATTGAAGAAATTACTTCAGATGTCTTTTTGTTCTCAGAGCTTATTGACATGGCTTGGAAACACATGCTAAAACATCACTTACTTGTAGAAAACTACTCAACAGAGATGGGTCTGCCCTAGCAAAAAGAGAGAGATATTTGTTTTTCTGTACTTGTGTCCCTAATTAAGATCATGAGCCCAGTTCACATGCTGCCAGAAATGTAAGAAACAGAAATGAGATAAATGGGCTAAAATTTCCAACTTATTTCAATGATTTTTTGGGGGTGAAGAGGTAATTAGGTTTGTTTTTTTAAATGGAGGTACTGAAGATTGAACCCAGGACTTCGTGCATGCTAAGCACACACTCTGCCACTGAGCTATACCCTCCCTCTTCAGTGATACTTTAATAGCACTTTTGCTGTTCAGATGAGGCCAAATCATGCAACGCTTTGCAGGGCATGGTGAAGCCTGGATTTTAAGAACTTGGAATAAGACACTGTTGAAGAGTTTTAGGTTGGGGGTGACATAATCTGACTTATTTTGTAACAAAATTGCTACGTGTGGAGAGTGGGTTGGAGGAAGACAGGAGTAGATGCAGTGAAATCAGCTGGGAGCCTTTGCAGTAGTCAATGCCAGTGCTATAGTTTAGACTATGATAGTAGCAGTGAGATGGAGCTTTATTTTGGAGGTAGAACCAAGAGGACTTGTTCTAGAACTGGATGTGAGGATTGAGGGTAAGCAAGGAGTCAAAGATAATTATCAGGTTTTTAGCTGTAGGAACTTGAACTGTGGTGGCATTTATTAAGAGGGAGAGGAATGGAAGACTAGCTTGGGGAGAAATAGAGTTTCAAAGAATCAAGTAGGTTGCAATATAGTGTGATGGTTAATTTTATGTGAACTTGAATGGGCTAAGAGATGTCCAGATATCTGGTAAAACTTTATTTCTAGGTGTGTGTCTGTAAGGGTGTTTCTAGAAGTGACTAGCATTTGAATCAGTAGACTGAATAAAGGAGAGCACCCTCACCAATGCTGATGGATGTGTCTAGTCCACTGGGGGACTGAACAGAACAAAAGTGTGAAGGAATGGCAAATTTACAGTCTGCTTGAGGTGAGACTTCCATCCTCTCCTGTCCTTGGACATTAACTCTCCTAGTTCTTGGGCCTTTGGACTTGGAGTAGGATTTATACCATTGTCTCCTCTGGTTCTCAGGCATTTAGGTTTAGACTGGGACTACACCACAGGCTTTCCTGGGCCTCCAACTTACAGATGGCATATGGTGGGACTTCTTAGCCTTCATAATTGTGTAAGCCAATCCCTCATAATAAATCTCTTTCTATATATCTACCTATAGCCTATGGTTCTATTTCTCTTGAGAACTCTGACTAATATAGCAGACAAATAGCTATTCAAGTGTAGAACTGAGATACCATGCCTAAGCTGGATAAAAATTTGGAAATCATCAACATATAAATGATACGTAAAGCCATAGACTGGATAAGATCACCTCAGAGTCAAATCTAGAGAAGATAAGAAGATCCAGCATAAGACCTGATGATATTATTCAAATCTGTATCTTAGCATTCTTTTCAGCTTCATCAATCTTTTTATTATATTAGTAAGATACTATTTTAATTACAATAGCTCTATAATAAGTCTTTATACCTGAGAAAAGAGGTCACTATTTGTTACTTAAAATTTTTTTTGATTCTTCTTATCTATCTTTTCTTACGTGTAAACTTTTCTATCACTTTATAAAATAAAAAACTTCTTTTGATAAATGACACTAGTTATAATTTAGTGAAAGTTGGGTATAAAAATAACATTGATATTTTACTTAATTTCACTAACTTAAGTAATTTTTGAGCTAGACAAGTCATTAGAGCTTATCTGGCCTATCAAGATGACGGTTCTTATGGACTCTAAGACCAGATAAGTAGTCAAGAGATGGCCCAGATAGAGACATTTGGCTCTGAGGTTGACAAAGGGGAGGAGGCACAGGGTCACACAAGGTGGGAGCCATTGGATAGACATCCTGGCAAATTATTAGCAGTTAACACTGCTCCATCTCCCATAGTGCCAAAGCAAATGGAATATTTGGAAGAATTAAAGGAAAAGTTCATAATTTAAATTCAAAGTACAAGGAACTTGGTTAAATTTGTGCACATTTCTGATAATAGTTTTCCATTTTTACTCTTACCTTTTAAAAACCCCAAGTGTCATCCAAACTCAATGGATGAAAATATTCAAACTCTTAAAAAACTGATACAATTTTAAGTTTATTGTTCTTAATCTGTAATGTTGTGTTCTGGTGACCTTTTCTCTGCTCTGATGAGGAAACACTCCTTTTCCCATCTCATTTCTTCCAACTTGAAATTTGGAGCATGAAGCTACTTGTAATTTTGCAAGTTCTTCTTGCTTTCCCTTGCAGCTCTCTGCCTACTTTACTCCATTCTGGTCTTTTTTGTCTGGCTCACACCTACTCATTTCTCAAAACCCAGCTCAGAGATCACCACCTTTCAGAAGCTGCTATGCCTCTTTGAGTTCAAATGCCTTTTTTGTGTACTTCACAACTGTCCTGTACTTCTCTTTATCATAGTATTTATCACAGTGTGTTGTAATGTCACTTCTTCCTGGGTCCTTCGTTAGAGTATGACCTCCTACAAACTCCAGGAGGGGCCCTTTGATCTCTGTAGCCCCAGCACCTAGTAGAACACCCAGCACAAATTAGACATTGAGTAAATATTTATACAACCCATCTACCTTCTTAAGAATGGTTCCACTTATAAGAACGAGTTAGAGTACTGTCCAAATATCACACTTCCATAGAAATATAACTATGAAATATGAAAAAGATTTATGAATGTAGGGGTTGAATACATTAACTTAAAATTCATTTTCTCCTGTCATCAACATGGAACAATTTCTAAGAAAAAGAGATGGCAGAAGCTTATGAAGTGTGAATAGGACAACCATATGAAAACTTACCATTTATCCAGATTCTGAGGATGATGATAGATTTTAGATGTGAGAAGCTTGGTGCAGGGGAAAGAGTGCTATGCTTTTCAGGTGAATGTAGCTCAAAAATGTAGCCCTGTGATGCTCTTTGCAAAAAAAAGACATCTCTTTCATAATCTGGAATGTTGTTCTAAATAGAGAAGCAAAGGTGTGAAAAAAGAGCCTCCTAGCAGAGATAAAATAAATGATCGTTTCCACTGTTAGATCTAGTGTTCTCTGGAACTTGAAACTTGAATTCTGTCTAAGTATAAAACACGTGACAGGGCAGGCCTTCTTGCTTTTCCTTATCTGGCTTTTTGTCAGGTTATGTTGGAAGACACCGTCTTTCATTAACAGAATTTCCCCTAATGGAGCCTGGTGAAACCATACTTTGGAGAAATGTCTGTTTATATCTTCTGCCTATTTTTTTGATTGGGTTTTTGTTGTTGTTATTGTTGTTATTGAGTAGTATCTTTTAATTCAACTTGTTGATTTTATAAATAAGGAAGCATTAAGTATAGTGAAGTAACTTGATCAAGGCCTCAAAAACCTTGATAATCTGAGGGCATCAGATATGTAAACAAATAATATAAAGCATGATAAAAAAAATACAGGATATAATTGATTAAAAATAAATCAGTTACTCATACCATAATTTTATTTTGTAGGGCAAATATCTCCTTATCCACAATGGTAATCATCAAAATGTCCTTATTCATTAATGAGAAATAATATTTTGGCATATGTATACATGGAAAGCAGGGTTCTGTTGAATTGCATGTTCAATCTTTTAAAAAGTAGATTAAGACAGTGAATTAGAAAATGGGAAAAATACTGAGATCACTGAATTATAAGTTCCATAGAGCACTGAAAAGTCATGAAGTAACTCCTGCTTTTGGGATGGATGATAATTAAAACAGTCTTAGAGAGTGACATTCTTTTTATAGTTCCTCCACAATTATTGGAGCAAATGTCATAACATCCTCCAATCAGGAAATTTCCTCCATATACTCACTGTGTATACATAAAGCCATTTCTTCTTAAAGATAATCATGTAATTTCTATGCAAAGCAAAATAATATTAATGAGTAATGATGCTAAAACTTTATTTTTCATAAAACTCTTTCACATAATTGCTCTGTTTGATCCCCAGTATAGTCCTTATATTTTCCTCATTTTACACATGGAATCCTGAGGCTGACAGGTTAAATGACTAGCCTTAGAGTTGGTGAGGGCTAAAGTCATTGGCAATGGAAAAAAGGGGAGGGTGGGTTAACCAATACTTGCCCATTGGAAGGGAGGCTTGGATTCCAGATGAAGACTGATGTTTGGCAACACTGGCTACTAACTCTCCTAAAATGAATTTTTTTTTAAAGGAGGAACAAATGTTTGCACTTAATTAGGGAACTTGTTACATACCTGATATTCCTCTAGGTATTTTGCATGTTGTTTTATTTATTTCCACAGTGAACCTTCCCTGTGATTAAAGCAAGGTGGTACAATTTCAACAATAAGGAACCATGAACAGAACAGCTTGGCTCCACATAGGTTTGGGTTAAGTAGAAAACCAGTTATTTGTTTACCCCTCCCCCCCCCAATATATGTACTTACATAGGCAGCCTAATAAAGTGATTGTGAACACAGATTCTGAGTCAGGTAGGCCTAACTTAAGTCCCAGCTCAGCTGTTCACTAGTTGTTAGACCTAACCACCTATGTGACCTTGGACAATCTTTGATTCTCAATTTCTTTATCTACAAAATAGGAATAAATATAATACTTTTAAGATTGAAGTTAGAATTAAAATGAGATAGTATTTATAAAATGTTTAGCATTTTTTTAGCATATAGTAGTTTCAGTGTTAGCACTGATAACATATATGATATATGGTTCCAAAAATAGATTTGAGGAAGCTACAAATATTCATTAAATAATGGTTTACTCATACAACGTAATAAGTATTTAAAGAAGTTGAAGAACCCAGGAATAAGAGGATACTAAATAAGATGATGTTGACAATAAGATTAGTACATAATACTTGTGACAATATGCCCTGTGCATTGCTCTGTGTAAGCCAGAAATATTATATCAAGCTTCCTAGCAATTAATGCACAGAGGAAAACAAAATTAGTTAAAAATTTTTATGCCTCCAAACAAAATAAAACAATGCTTCAGGAGAAGACTAGGTTTTTTTGAGGCTAATCAATTTAGTGGCTTTCTTCATTTTGTAGACATTATAAACAATGTCTTCAACATCTTCCCAATAAATACAAAAATAAATTCTGTACTTCTCGTACATTGATATGGGCAAATCAAAGTATAATTCAATAAAACAATTTCATGCGTGAGGGGAACATATGACATATACATAATTCTCTGATGGCCTGGCTTAATTCAATCTTAGCTTCAAATTTAAGGTACCTAGAGATATAAATGAACTCAACTCAGAAAATCATCCGTGACTGTTATTTATTGAAAACAACTTTTTAAGTATATATTGCCTAGAACAGGAAGGAAGTTATACTTTCTGAAGAGTATTTGGGACTTAAATATTTTTGGCCTAATTATGAAAGATCCATAAACTTTGTTAAATGAGTTGGAAGATGGGTTGACATTTACTTATTAGGTGTCTAGTCACGTGACAGACTGACATAAAGCAAACCACCTAATTAGAGACAGATATTTTTTCACTCGTATTTTCCAAAATCCTAGAAGTTTTTATTAAAACAGTAAATGTGATAAAGTGTAAGCTCCATGAGGGAAGGAACTCTATCTTTAGGGCGTTATCCGCAAACTTAACAATTATCCTTGACACATAGTGGTGATAAAAGATGATTTTTTAAAATTTTTAAATAATGAGGGAACCAACAGATGATACAACTTGTTTATAGAAAAATCTGAGCAAACAAAGAGCAAACAAATTTACAAGCATCTAGACTTGAAAGGAATTTATAAGTAGATGCAAAACGGAGGACACTAGTCAATATCTACAGGGAAATAATCATTTTTGCATTCCATTAGACACAATTTGCATTTCTATGAAAAAGAATCATTTGCATTGCTGTCAGTTTTCTATAACTTACTTGTAAAATAGTTCAAAGACAGCAAGCAATAGGCTGAGATAACCCTGGAGTATGTTCTAGACAGGAAAGCCAATAATCATTTTGGTCTGTTTCACAATTTTTTGCTAGTGTAGGCACTCCAAAATATTTTTAATGAGTTAATCATACATACTAATTAAGTAATACACTTAAATTGGATATATAATATAAAGAAAAATTTAAAGAAATACAAATACAAAGGTATACTTTTTACCTTTCCTCACTACTCTTGGCACTGTAAATATAAATTGTTTTCTTAACTAGGCTTTAAATAGATAAGCTCAAGTTCTTTTACCTACTTGTGTCAAAATCTTCTGTCTTTAGCTATTTCTTTGGGCTTTTACTGTCATTTCTTTTTTCTGCTACAGGTGCTCCTCAGAGGGGTTATATTATTTTAATATAATATGATGTATTATTATTTATTATACAGTTTTAAAAACTGTTGACAATATTGAGTTCTCTTGCTATCTAACTACTCAATTTCTGAGTAGTTCCAAGAGGATTAAAAAAAGTCAGACATATGGGTTGCCTGGGGACTTAAAATTGGTGTCTGGGGTGGGACTGATCTCTTAAAATTAAGGAGTCTGATGCTAATTCTGGGTAGTTAGTGTCAGAATTGAATGGCTCGTTGTATGCCCAGTCAGTGTCTGGAGAACAGGGGAATTAGCTGTTGATGTTGGAAAACACCCTAGATGACTGATGAGGCTCTGGAGAAGCCAAAGGAGTCAGAAGAAACAAACTCAGGAGATCGTTGTGTGGTGGAGACCAAGAAAGAATTGCCTTGGAAATTGTCACCAACATCAGTGCTGCAGAGAAATCAGGTAAGGAAAGGCCTGAAAAATATGAACAGTATTTAGTACCACCTTTTGAAAGTAATTCCAGGGAAGAGTCAGAGCAAGAATGGGGAAAGGGCAGGGGTTAGGGGGTGTACATAAAAAGGGGCTTGAGGAAAACCAGATGCAGTGAATTTAAAAGAGGAATGAGGAAGTGAAGTGCATAGTGCATATAAACTTTTTAACTCTTCATGTGTCAAGCAGAAATTTCAAGTTGTTTATACACTCTGTCATCCTCGGAGAGCTCACTATTTTATTCTTGGCTTTATAGATGATGGAGACAAACTTACACAAATAGCACAAGGAAGAGAAGATAGGATATGAACCTAGGTCTGCAGGACTACAAATCCGCTCTGTTTTTAACCATAACAGAAAAGCTGAGTTTCTCTGTATTAGAAAATTCTCTAATTCAGAACCTCTTATTTCCCCAAGATACTGAACAACTGAAATGATTTTGTGAGGTTTTCTTGGGTCACATCACAATAATCCAATTTAGCCAGACATTAGGCGTGGCACCTTTATGCTTGTGACCAATCTTTTTCTTTTCTTTAAATCACTTCTTGTAATGCTGTTTTAGAGTTAGCTCTGAGAAGAAAATTGACTCTAAGTACCTATTGTAGTTTCAAAATGTCATAAACTTTTAGTAAGATCTCTAAAACCAGTTTTATTTTTTAATAAGTGTTTTATCCCTGAGATCACAAAACAAAAGGTTAAATACAGCCAATGCATAAAAGACAAATGTATGAGGCAGAAATCATTTAATGAAGAAAAACCTTTAATAGGCATTGAAAATCTAGTGCCTCATGGCTGTGCACAGGTTTACTATAAGAAGATATAAAGACACCAAAATATTTCATTTCTACAATTCTCTTATTTATCTGGATTGACTTTCATGTACCCAAGTAGGCAATTAATGCAATGATGACAGAAATTGCCTGTTAGATGGCAGCTCTCCTACTCTTTGAGTTAATTAATTATTTTAAAAAGAGGCATTTGATTAAGATCCATTCTTTACAAATGTCAGGTTAGAACAAACACTTTATTTTTATCCAAGTTATCCATTTACAGAGACACTTGAGATGGAGAAGATATTTTCATTCTTGCTAATTGATATGAATTGGTACTATTGAGGTTTAATTACCTCCAAGTATGCAATTTTTCTTAAACAAAGAAATGTTGTTTTACCATTTTAAACTATGATTCACTTTCATCCATAAACTTTTACTACTTGGAAAGGAAAAGAAAACCTTAAAATTCAATTGAGAATAAGTCTCCTAAAGCTAGGGCACTACTATAAGAGAAAAGCAGTATTTTATTTTTTACTTTTTTTACAATTAAAGTATAGTTGGTTTACAATATTGTGTTAATTTCTGGTGTACAACATAGTGATTCAGTTATACATATATGTATATATTCCTTTTCATATTCTTTTTCATTATAGGCTATTACAAGGTATTGAATATAGTCCCTATAGAACCTAGTAGTTTATCTATTTTATATATAGTAGTTAGTATTTACAAAACAGGAATAGATCACAGACATAGAAAACAAACTTACGGTTACCAAAGCAGTAATTGTTTTAACTCACTGTTGAAATGAAGTCAGTGTGTTGCAGTGGGAATGCAAAGGTAGCATATTCTATTGATTAAGCCATTTTTTGTTTCTGAGATGATCCACCGCCATTTATGAGTCTTTGAGATTGGCAAAATTCATATAATTTTAGAGTAGAAAAGATTTCATAATCCTTTAAGTGTATTGCTTCCCAAAATAAAGTATACAAACTGAGTGGGTAGTATATGGGGTACATGAATCTCTAAGACAAATTTTTAACTATTTATTTTTATTTTGTAGATATTTTGTAACGTGACATAAGCATATTCGGGATTATGTGAGGGCCTTCTATATAGCTTCTTAATTTCAGTGGTCATGTTTACTTTTATGTTTCCAATAGTACTCTCACCAAAGAAATCTCAAATGATGTAATGGTGTACCCCATGAATGAATATGACATAGCAGACCAAACTGATAAAACTAGTAAGAGCACTGAATCTCTGTGAGGCATGCAGAACAGATGAACAAAACTCAATACACCTGCACAATTTTATTCTGAATCATTACCCAGGGAAAGAGAAAGCTTTAAAAAGTTATCAAGTGAGAACTTGTTACCATTGTTACTAGAGGATTATTTGCTAGCTGAGTTTTAATTAAGAATGAGAACTGATTGTTCTGAACTAGCATAAAAGCCTGAAAGTTGTTAATGGCATTTTGTAGAACATATTTAAACAATAACAACAGCATGTTCTAAATTTGTATTGTAAATGAGGATAAAATACAGGAACAGACTAAATATAGAACTGGGTTTAGGGCTACATCTTTGTGTTTTTAAATCCAACATCAGCAATATAGCTTTGGGAAAAAAATAAATCTGTCACAGTATGTTAATGTCGTAAATTTAAATTTTATTTTTTCTTTGGTTTTAATCTAATTTGCAAGTTTGTTTTGCTTTTATAGTTTTATTAGTTCCAATCACATAAGGAATCTACAAGTACCTTTACATCTAAGCATATTTAATTAGTATTAAAATAAAATTGATTTTGGTCAACAGCAGGAGTCTGGAAGAAATGTTTCCCTTTCAAAGGCATCTGTGGCTGAGAGAGGATTGTCTGCCAAATGATCCACTCATTCTCTGTCTTAGACGGAGTTTCCTATAAACAGAGCCAGGGACTGGGATTCTTGCAATGATTTATTGAGGAAATGATTTCAAGAGAAGAGAGGGAGTGAGAGAAAGATAGGGCAAGAAGAGGAGCTAAGTAAGGATGTGGTCTCAGCTGGAGACCAGCTGGAACCCATTTGGTTCACTGGAATTTATGGAGCATGAATTTCACCACAGTTTGTCCATTGTCAGCATGGGTTGCTACCCGCTGGAGTTATTATAGTGGCTTCCGCTAGGAGAAGGGAAATAGCTGTGAACTGCTAATGGCTGCAAAGGTGTGAGAGCTGAGGATGGTTGTTCCAAGCCAGTAAAGTGGATCTGGGCAGAGCAAACATGAAGTCCACTATAGTGCCTGCCTTGCAACATTCAGACCCACTTTCCTCTCAAATTAAGCTTTCTCCTTCCAGACACAGCTTTTTCAGGGTTCTGAATTTTCTGGGAACGCTTACAAGAAGAAGATAATTTACACAAACTACAGTTCCCACTGGTGCAGTTGGTCCCAAAATACCCATTATCTGCCTCCTCTACCACATATTCTAGACTTCCTTCTCTCTAGGCCAGCACCTCTGTTGGACTTGTGGCATCTGAGACTTCAGTTACCATGGTTTTATCAGCCCATGGTTATTAGACTTGCTTGTTATAGTAAAATTGGTCATGGAAATCAAAGAGACAGTCCAGCAAGACACCCTACTTACATTAGCTACCAGCAGCTTATTTCCTCATGATCAACAGGGTCAATTAACCCCTGCCAATATGGTAACTGCTCTTTGTCTGATGGTTGGCTTGAGGAGCTGAAAGTGATCAGGAGTCAGTCATAGCTTTAAGTTTATGGGGACTCTCCCTGTATCTCCTGGTGGAAGCATGCACTCTCTAAGAACCAGGACTCACAGAACCTAAGGTTACAGGAGTAGGGAAACAAATTCCCAGAGTGGGTGACTGGGAGTGATGATAAGTGGGCCCATTCCTACTCCTACCTCTTTTTTCCCAGACCTTGCATCCTACTTACTGGGAACACAGCACTACTAATGTCCATTAGTTTAAGGTATATACTACATTCTGAAGAAGAACTCTCTATCCCTATAAAATGTTTTCTTCAGGGTAGAGTTTCAGTTGTGCCCTGAAGAAGACTTTTTACCACTCTATCAGATCAGCAGCTTCTGGATTATCCAGTATTTGGTGGGATCAATGAATAGATCCCATGACTACATGACACCATACCATAAAGTTTGTCTCCTGGTCCCAAGCAATGCTATGCTGGATTTGGAGTCTTAGATAAGACACTCTGAACCCTTAGAGTGGTGCTAGCTGGGCAGTGTGGGCAGGGACTGAGGGTTGATTGACAGTCTGGGTGAAATATTGCCCCCCGTAATGCAGAACAGGTTCAGTGTAGTCAACTTGCCACCAAATAACTGAATGGTCTCTTTAAAGGATGATACTATATTCTCAGTGTTACCTGTTGCTGGCATATTGGACATTCAATGGTGGCAGCAGTTGATCAATCTTTGTGAGAGGGAACTCATGCTGTTTGGGCCATCACATAGCCTTCATCTCTGCCACCATTGCTTCTCTGTTCTGGAGCTCAGTGCATGAGCATTAAGTCGGCCAACAACATATTCTGGTTGCCATCTACTGGTCAAGTCATCCCGTCAGATTTGTTACTTAGTTCCTCTTCCACAGTGGATGTGCTCTGTGAGCACGGATTTATGATGCAAAGATCATTATATGTGGTACTCACTCCTGCAGCTCCATCCAAATGCTGCTTCTTCAGACCTCCTTGTCCCTAATCTAATCCTGCTCCTTCCAGGCTTCTAACTAACCAGAGAAGCCATTTATCACTGAGTCAATTTTTACCCTTACTATATATTACTTCTTTGAGATTCTCAAAGTGGATGACCAGATGCACTGTTCTAGGTTCCTCCCAGTGGAGGATTTCCACTCATCATTGTCTTTCTGGGCCATCCCAGAGTGGACTGTGGTTCAGTAGCAGTTCATTTTTAGCTTGCACCCATGTACTGAGCCAATTCACCTGTGAATGAAGCTCGGGCTTTTTCTTCACTATCAGGTATAAATAGAACCTGCTTCTGCTCCTCCTTTCTGTGGGTATAGAAAATAATGCTTTTGCAGATAAACAGGCACATATATGCTATAATTAGTATTGATTTGTTCTGGCAAAAAACTGCAAATGGGGCTATTCTTGGTTAAGCTCTTGTAGTCCTCTGTCATATGTTTTGATTCATGTAATCTCTGCAGGGGTCACATTAGTGAATTAAATGGGAAATGATGGGGATCATCACCTTGCACTTTGTTCTTTCCCACTACAAATGCTCACTCCACAGTGTAGGGCACCAAGTGGGGATTCTGTCAGTTGCTAAGGATACACATTCTGATTATATGTTCAGAAACTAGGAAAATAATACCAAGTGGGCCCATCAGTCTTGTGGATACCTTGTGGAATGGACCTGGGCAAGAGCTTTATTTATTATCTGAGTACCATATACCCTTACTCCAGTGGGGGCCATGAAAATTCCTTGAATCCTTAGGTATCAGTGTCAAAGAAAATGCTGTATTCAACAGATTTCTAAAGTTCTGGTATTCCTCCCTTTCTAGTGTACAATCACTGGACTAACTCATTTTATTGTTCTTCACTTTATTGTGCTTCTAGGATATTGCAGTTTTTACAAATTGAAAGTTTGTGGCAACCTTGAGTTGAGCAAGTCTATTGATGTTATACAGAATAAGATGAAAAAAAAGAGTGTGTGTGTGTGTGTGTGTGTGTGTGTGTGTGTGTGTGTGTGTGTGTACTGAAGAGAGTTGGGGCATGTGTATGACTATGTTTGAGAGTTTCACCCCCAGAATTTTAAATTAGCTTCTGAAACATAGTAGATCCTCAATGAAGTTTTATTTAACATATGACTGATAATGAATTCTGAAGTGCCCTTCTGAAACCCAGGCATTCTATGTTGTTCACCAGTCTAGACAGAACACTTGGTAATTACACTATGAAATCCTAAATGATTTTGTTTTCATACTTTCACTGGAGGTTTTGCTCCCTGGGAACTTCATCATACCCTTGTTTTTTGCTCCTTATTTTCCCTGGGGGAGTCACAGCATGAAAAAGTAATAGCTAAGGCTAGCTACTGATAAGATACTTCTGGCATGTCACTTCTGGCATGTCAGCATATAAACTCTCTTGAATCCAAGACAAAATGGAATCTTCTACTGTTGTCCACAACATTAGAACAGTGTTTGATAATATATCCCTTTATTTCTGTTAGATGAATACATTGCTGGTCTGAATACAAAATCCCTGCTTAATAGATGGTTGCCTCACCACCCTACACTGGTTAAAAGAATTAGCAATTTGATGGACTTGGATAAGCATTTGATTTGGGGGTGTCTTCCCACCCTGTTAAAATTTTAAAAGTTCAGTTTCTTTATTACCTTTTGAGGCAGAATTCTCCTCATGAAGTGACTTCTTAGAGATCAAAACAAAACCAAACACAAACAGGTATCAAAGGGAAGAGAGAATATTTGGAGTTCCAGATTCTACCCCTGTGAAAAAGAAACACTGTGATTCCAACTCAGCAATGCTACCTCTGGAGTCTGAAAATGGCTCCTGAATCAGCATCACACAGTCTCTAACACAAATAAAATATAGTGCAAAGATCTCAAGCTCAAATTCTCAAGGTCTAATTTGTCATTGCTTTAATACAAAGAGAAAGATTTTGGTAAGAAAGAGTATTGTAAAAGGCTCAGTTGTTTCTAATCTTTTCTGAGTTAGAAAAACATCTATAGGTAGGCACGAAGGAATGTGGGAATAAACATTGGCTAGACCTATGATCTGGCTCTAAAACTCTTCCTCTCAGTAACAATGTGACCTTGAACAGTTCACATCACCACTCTGGGCCTGTTTCCTTATCTATATTTAAACCCCACTAAAGAGTATAAAACCATATAAAACCACTGAAGGTTGGAGGAGATAATCTCTTAAAATATTTTTCAGTTCAATTATTCTTTTATTTTATAAAAAGGAAGATGGTTGAAATTAAATAAAAATTATTTGAGAAGATTTGTACAGGGGGAAATGATAAGCTGTTGATAAGTTCAATACTTATAATACAGTAGAAGGCAATAATAGGCATTTATTGAGTGTCACCTGTGTGTTAAAGTAAGTGTCTAGAACAATGTTTAAGACTCACAACACAGCCAGGCAGTGTTATTATCGTTATCTGTCAAATGCAAGAAAATACATAGAAGTTAAGCAACTTACACAGGTAGTAAATGGTGGAGCCAGAGCTTGAACTCAAGAAAAGTTCACCAAAGCAACTGTTCTTTTAAGGAAGCAAAGAAGAAGGAAAAAATGATACACCTAGTTAGAGAATAACTAGGCTACTTTGGGGAAAACAATTTCCTTAGTGAATTTGTAATATAGGAGCTTCAGTATTGTGTGGCTGGCTTCTGAAACCCTTTGCTGTATGCACATTTTGTTTGGGTAGTACAACCTATGTGATAGCCACACTGTTTATTTATGCATTCACCTTTTTATTCATTCCACCCATGGGGGTCCCTTGTTATCTGTCTTTAGGGAGAAGGGAGAAGATAAATTTTTTGATAGCATTTTTTAGCAATTTATTTAATTTTTAAAATTTATTTTTTATTGAGGTATAGTTGATTTACAAGGTTATATTAGTTTCATGTGTACAACATAGCAATTCAAACATTTTTAATAGATTATACTCCATTTAAATTATTGTAAAATAGTGGGTATATTACTTGTGCTGTACAATATATCCTTGTAGCATAGTAGTTTGTACTTCTTAATTCCATACCCCTTCCCCACTGGTAACCACTAGTTTGTTCTCTATATCTGTGAGTCTGTTTTTGTTTAGTTATATTAATTTGTTCTATTTTTAGACTCCACATATATGATAACATATAGTATTTGTCTTCCTCTGTCTGACTTATTTCATTAAGCATAATACCTTCCAGGTCCATCCATGTTGTTACAAATGGCAAAATTTCATTCTTTTTTATGACTGAGGAGTATTCTATTGTCTGTATGTATTCCACAAGAAGATAAATATTCTTAATGAGAAAATGGAACAAGAACAGAGATTCAGCTCTGAATCTATTACATTGCCATACTGTCTCTTTCCCCAAACACTTCAAAGGCCCAGAAGTCCTACATTTTGCCTCATCTTCTATGTATATTACAGGATCTGCCAATAGTAAACACTCAATAAATGGAGTCTCTTTCTACTTACAAACTAGACTCATATTTTAAATAAAAAATTAAAAATTCAGATGATAAATTGCCCATATATACCTGTCAAGATAAAATAATTTAGTAGCTGTGCAAAAGGCTTAAAATAAAAAATTATGAATTATATAAAGATGAACATAAAAACAAATCATGTATGTTTTCATTTTATGTAGAGCATACTTCTGATATGGAAACATAAGTGCCAATTTTATCATCTGGAGTTTTCAGGCAGGCTCTACCTTATTTGAAATTCTCCAGCAATGTTAACCAACACTGAGCATCCCTGTAAATTGCCAGGGTTGTATTCTCCATTAAAAGTCAAGAATAGCTCCCTGAGTTATTTTCTTGGCTCAACTTTTGAAAAGAGACCAGAGCAGCTGCACAGGAGTGTTGGGTGTCCACATAGTTCATCCCTTGAGAGATGTTTCTTCCATTTACTGCTACTCATTCCTACTTTTAAATCATTGTCAGTATTTTTTCCTTGGCTCTTATCATTGTCTGCACTTTCCTGGCTCTTCTACGCAAATAATTTCATGTCATTTCCTCTTGGATTTAGCATTAGTTAAACTGATTTGCACATTTTTGGTCAAAGGTGATTTGCATATTTTTGGTCAAATGTGAGTAAAGAGTTCTTTAAAGCAAGCAGCAGACATAGAGCCTAATTGTACTCTTATGGCTGCAAACAATATAAAATATTCCATGTATTAGCCTCTTGGATGTTATATTCCAAATTTCCTAATTTATATTCTTATAGCAACAACAACATTCTTGGAGGGATTTATTTTAATATTTTTCTTCTCCCTTCTTTCATTAGAATAATTTATGTCTTCAGGGAATACTTTCTTTTCTTTGATTTCAGTGCTGTCTTGCATTTTGTGAATTATGACTATGTTAAAGACATAGAGACCTTTCTCCTTTTAGGTATTTAAGTTGTAGATTGGGGGACAGCCCCATCAGGCTTGTGTTAATTGGGAAGAAAGCCATTAAGTTAATGTAAGGGCTTAGAAACTAATCAAGTGAGGCATATAATTATTGGCTTCCTTAATACCATGCACATTCATGAATTCCTCCTGCTTTCATCAGAACCTGTTTCTTTCTACACCCAGGTAAGTTCAACTTTCACCAAATTCCAGTTGACCTAGGGACATGGCCCTTCACTAACGGCATCAATCTCAGAAAAGACCTAAGATTACGTAGCTGGCCATGAAGTAGTTATGTAAATAGAGAACAACTAGTTTTCTGTTTTGAAAGATTTATTTTGAAGGTTTATATTTTGAAACCAAGGGAGACTATAAGCCACATTAGATATGTTTGATTAATCTTCTTAATTGTAGATAAAATGGACCATGCTTAGCAATTAAGGTTCATATGTTTTATGTATTGAAGACACATAAACAAACCTTCTTTAGCATTGTGTTAGAAGGTAATCTTCTCACAAGGCTGTAAATTCTTTTGTGAAATGGACTACCTCTCACTCATCTGTTTTCCCCCATCACTTAATATATTTTCTGGTGTATAAAAAATGTTCAGGAATGTTTAATAAGTGGATGAGTAAAGCAAAAGAGAATCAATGTGTAACCTGAAGTGTTTGCTTTTTTACAGAAGAAAAGGGAGCCAAACATTTAATAGGTGGTCATTTAAGAAATTGTATCCATAGTAGCTGATGTAATAGGGTGTTCTGAAATAGGCAAACTCACATGCAGAACATTGATTATTATGTGTTTTAAAGCCAAAATTATACCTTATCCTTTTAAATGATGAAAAGCCCTACCTATCAATTTGGATATTTATCCAAACCATCAAAAGTAATCTGTAGTAAATGAAGTAAATCTCTTCATTTTAGTTTATGGAGAATCTAATATTGACCAAGCTGACAAAGTTTTAATTTCATGCTTAAGTTGTATCAAAATAGAAAGCTCTGATCACATTAGCAGTTAGACTTGTTGGTATGCAATTTAGAAGATATTATAAAATTTGTTCAAGAATCCCAGAAATTGTTGAATTATTCTTTCAACTACCAATGCCTCACTTCAAGGTCATCACTCAGAAAACAAAGCAAGAAAAATATTACACTTTATTGCCAGCAGTGACCTTGGTTCCAAATGCCAATGAAGAGCCCTGGAGAGTTGTGCTAATTTTTGTGGAGAAATGCTTTATCTAATCTTGGCTGGCCTCAACTGATTTGAATGAAGTGGCAGAGATTCCTGCTTAGCCTATTTAACCTCTAAGTAAAGTCTGATGTTTCCACTCTTGGAAGATCTTAAAGAAGTAGAAAAGAGTACAAGAGACTAAGAGAATTTGTCCAAATGCATGAGTGGTGTAGAGGAGCATACCCTAAATGGGAATGACTTCCATTCTGTCTGCCTTAGACAAGTGTGAGAAGAGGAAGTATCTCAGTATTAGTGGAAAAGGGAATTCAACTGAGATCCCACACTTTTGAATTCTCTATTTTTAACTTGGCCTTTAACTCAAGCCACTCAATGACCAATGAACTGTCTTTAATCCAAGCCAATCGCAGCCTATTCCCCCTGGATATAGAAAGAGAAAAATGGAAGAGATACCCAGAAGTCCTCCTAGGGACCAACATGAAACAGAACCAGTTGCCTTCTGCAATACTTCAAATGCTATGTGGGAAGAATAATCAACTTGCAAGGAAATAAAGTTTCTGTTCAATATAACAAAGGTATTCCTATATTCTGCTGCAAAGGACATTATAACTTCTTTTCATATTATTCTAAAATTCTAGTTAAGAGAGTTATTGCTTTTATTGGTGAAAGAATAGAAAAATGGATCAAAGGAACAGAGTAGAGAATCCAGAGGTACATTCACACAAATATAGTCAGCTGATCTTTGACAAAGGAACAAAGGCAATATAATGGAGAAAAGATAATCTTTTCAATCAGTGGTGCCAGAAAATCTTGACAACCACATGCAAAAAGTGAATCTAGACACAGATTTTACACCTTTCACAAAAATTAACTCGAAGTATATCATAGACTTAAATTTAAAATGCTAAACAATATAACCCTTGGAAGATAAAATAGGGGAAAACCTAGGTGATCTTGGATTTGGCAATGGCTTCTTAGATACAACATCAAGAGTACTATCAATGAAAGAAAAGATTGGCGAGTTGGACATTATTAAAGTTAAAAATTTCTTCTTTGTGAAAGACACTGTCAAGTGAGGATTAAGACAGGCCACAGACTAGAAGAAAATATTTGCAAACCACATATTTGTTAAAAGACTGGCATCAAAAATATACAAAGAACTCTTAAAACTAAACAATAAGAAAACAAATAATCCAATTACCAAATGGGCAAAAGATCTGAACAGATCCCTCATCAAAAAGATACACAGATGGCAAATAGGAATTTGAAGGGATGATCAAAGTCATCTGTAATTAGGTCATTAAAAATTAGAACAATGAGATCAATGAGATACTACTACACACCTATTAGAATGGCAAAAACCCCAAACACTGATACCACCAAATGCTGGTTAGGATGTGGAACAAGAATGCTCATTCATTGTCGGTGGGAATGCAAAATGATACAGCACTTTGGAAGACAGTTTGGCGGTTTTTGGTTGTTTTTTTTTTTTACAAAGCTAAACATAAGCCTACCATATGATCCAGCAATCATACTCCTTGGCATTTGCCCAAATGAGTTGAAAACTTATGCTGACACAGAAATCTCCACACAAATATTTATAGCAGTGTTAGTCATAATTTCCAAAAACCAAGAAGCAACCAAGAAATCCTTCATAAGTTAATGAATAAACAAACTGTAGTATAACCATTTGATGGAGCACTATTCAGTGATAAAAAGAAATGAGCTATTAAGCTATGAAAAGACATAGAGGATCCTTAAATACATATCACTAAGTAAAAGAAGTCAGTCTGCAAAAGACCCAAACTGATTCTAACTGTATGACATTCTGAAAAAAGTATAGAGAAAGATCAGTAGTGGTCAGGGGTTCAGGGGGAGGGAGGAAGGGAGGGATGAATAGGTGAAGCACAGGGCATTTTAAGGGCAGTGAAACTATTCTGTATGATACTGTAATGATGTATACATGACATTTTGCATCTGTCAAAACTCACTGAACACAGAGGGAACACTAAAGAAAGCTATGAACTTTGATTATTAGTAATATATCAATATTAGCTCAAATTGTAATAAATGCACCACACTTATACAAACCTACTAATGATGGGAGAAACTATTGTAGGGAGGTGGCAGAAGATAAACGGAGACTGTACATTCTGAGCAGTTTTTCTCTAAATCTAAAACTGCTCTAGAAATAAAAGTAGCAAAAATATCTATATACAAATGTTGTACATTTTTCATCAGTCCTTGCAATAAAGGTATCAACTTCATATTTATCACTATTTAGCTGTAAAATAATGTTCCATTGTGAGAGAGCAGGAAAGAGAATCAGACAGACCTGGTCTTCAATTCCCAGTGATACAATTTATCATCGGGATGGTATTTGGCAAATTGTAAGACTTCTCTGAGCTGCTTTTCCTTTTGTGAAAAATTACATCATGTATAATTTATAGGGTTATCATGGGTATTAAATGTGATATGTGCCAAATTACCTAGTAGAGAACCTGGCATACACTAGGTACTCCAAAATGTTACTTTCTGTAGATTTTAAATATATTGTTTTAGAAACTGTCCTAAAATCTTCAATCCTACAAAAGGTTGGTCTTCTGATCTTCAGAGTTGGGAATTAAGAGTACTTAATGTATTTTAAATGTTACATTTTTATGGAATGAAGGAAATTAAAAGAATCTTCATTCTCAGAGAAGCAGGATTTGACAAGAAAACATTTTTTTTAAGGTGGGGAATATGGTGATTATTAAAGCCAGTAGGAGAAAAAGTTTGAGAAAGAGAGTTCTTAAACCAGCTCTTCTGAACATAAGCAGTAATTAATTGAGCAGGAAAGCTGGTAGGTGAAGGATAGAATAGAATCCCAGCAGTGTTCTTCACTCAGAAATAGCAATGGAATAAGAAGCTAAATCTATAATGCTACCATCCTTTGTCTGATGCCTGAGAAGACCTGCACATCATCAAAATTCAAATATTCCTAAGTAGTTTCGTATGCTGTGAACACAGTCAAAACAGATACTCTTCACAGCAGAGGCCAGAAGATGAACTTTCTCCTGATTGAGCTTTTCCACCCTACACCTACTTTTCTCTAAGACATCTAGACATCCTAGAGTCACCAGCCCAGATGTGAACATTGCGATCTCCCCAGGAGCTGAAGCCCTTCCAGTACTCGAGATCCTCTGATTACATCATCATCATCATTCAAGTCTAATATAACTGGAATAGGGCAAGCACTGCTCAAATGTTAGGGATAATGAAAGGGAACAGGAAACAGTCTGAAATTTCCCCTCCATTTGAGGAAAAATCCAGGTTAATTTTTTAAAATACTAAAACATTACTTTATTCTGAAAGGGAAAAGGGAAAAGAGACATAAATATTTAGATGAATATGTTAGTTTCTGACTGCTACTGTAACACATTACCACTTAGAGACTTACCACAACACAAATTTCTTATCTTACAGTCCTGCAGGTCAGAAGTCTGAAATAGGTCTTACTGGCTAACATCAAGGTGTTGGTAGGCCTGCATTACATTCTGGAGGCTCTGCAGAAGAATTAGTTTCCTCGCCTTTTCCATCTTCTGAAGGCTGCCCCCAAACCTTGGCTCATAGCCTCTCTCCATCTTCAAAGCCAGGAATGGCAAGTCCTCACATTGAAATACTCTGATAATGACTCTCTGCCTCCCTCTTCCATTTTTAAAGAATCTTCCCTATTACATTGGGCCCACTGAGTAATCTAGGCTACTCCCCCTTTCTTAACATCAGCTGTTAGCAACCTTAATCCCAGCTGCAACCTTAGTTTCCCTGCCATGTAAAGTCATACATTCACAGGTTATGTGGATTAGGATGTGGGCATCTTTTGGGGGGCTGGAGAGGCACTATTCTGCTTACTACAATAAATAACGAGTTGGGAGTCGCTGCCCTCTATCAGTGGAGATGAGTTACGCTCTAACACCTCAGACCTTCCCATTATACTATAATACTTCAGAACTTCATGGGAGCAATGTAAATGATCTCACTAACTTGTTTGAGATGACTAGTAAAAAGGTCATTTGGCAAACCATACTTTGAAATTCTTTCACAGAAGTTTTGGCAGCAGGCTGGGGTAGACATAGTTTTTTGACATCAGCTTATATCTACTGATCTGTTTATACCCCCTAGTGAACTTAGTGTCTTCCTTTAGCAGTGCTTTTTTTTTTTTAACAAAGATACTTAAAATATAATTAATTTTATTTTCAGGAGACAGGTCTCTCCTTTGCATAGGCATTAGGAGGGAGCAAAAATAGACAAGAAGACATAGAAAACATTCTTACTAATTATCTGATGACAAATGAATTATTTTATTTATGACTACAGACCTATCCCCAACTTCCTTAGAAATGCTTTGGTGACCATCCAAGAAATATCTGAGCCTGAACTCTAGGCAATGACAATTTCAGAGACTAATGAAAGGAAAAGGATAAAAAACAGAAATGTTCTGTTTCTCTCAGGACTGACCAAATTGGGAGTGGATTCCCTGGTCCTACAGACACACCCTTCTGAGAGCAGTAATCCACAATATGTGAAGTCCCCACCCTCCTAGATCAGGGAATTGACAGGGAATTGAACATCCTTTATCAATCAGAGAGCTCTAGAGGTGGAACTTGAATTGTCCTATAATTTTGAAATTTATCCTTTCATACTTAGATTGAGTCCTTTTGGTTGAAAGGAGACATTCCTTGGGATGTTTCAAGCATAGAATAATAAAGTTTTAAGATTTTAACTAAATGCAATGGTGTAATATGTTTCCTAATTGTGTCCAGACAGAATTTTTATTATTATGCAATCGTTTTCCAATTCTCAGCCTCTGACATAAACATCTGGAAAGGATTATAATACCCGGTGGGTAGAGACTGGGTCCCACATTGCTATTTACCAGTGATGTGCTTTAGGTTCTGGGCTCAATAGCACTGCCTTCTCTGTTCTATAACCTTTATCCTTGAGTAAAGATGACTTGGGAGAAATGTTACACAGAGAACTCTAAAACTTAAGAATGTTTCACACTCACCAATCTCCTTGATACTTGTTCTAACCTTTGATTCTCTGGCCCCATCACCAGTAATTCTGATTCTTAAGGTCTAGATGGGTACAGGGAATTAGCATTTTTAACAGGCTGCCCAAAAGAACTCTGGTCATGCAATTTTCTCAGCACACTTTGAGAAATATGGCCCTAGTCCCCTGAACCATCCTGGATAAGCACTGTGTGCATCCACTTTGCACAGCCATCTTCATTAAAGAACACACTCTCTCATCACACTCTGGGCCAATTAATCTGATTTCTCTAATCATGAGTGTCCTAATTGTTCACTCTTCAAAGTGGCAAGAGATTTCTCAGAAACCACTTTGGTTTTTGGAGAAGTGGAATGACTACATCAACACTGATTTGTTTCTGTAATGTGGGCAGAGGACAAAATTAACCTTTTATTTTTTGGTTTGAGGCAATCATTTAGTCCAAAAAAGAAAGCTATTAAAATACTCTGTACCATTTTGTTTGTGTACAAACCCTATTTGTATTTGTATTTAGTAACAGATTTTGATGAGTGTCAATGTTCAACATCTCAATGTCCAAGTTGGGAAGGGGTATTGCACGGGAGGAAAGGGAAGGAGTGAGAGTGAGGAGACCATTCAAGACATTTTATTTTAGGGATACCTGCCACTATTCCTGATATCAACTCAAGCATTCCTTGAACAAATGGTTCTTAATATTTTGGGGAGAGTCATGGACTCTCTTGGGGATCTGATCAAAGATCTAAAACTCCTCACCAGAAAAATGTACATAGACACACTTACACATATAAAACTTCAAACAATTTTAAGTATGTCATGGACCCCCTCTCCCAAAGCTCATCTAGGTTTAGAACTTTTCTTCTAAGAAGATTGCCCTCTGCCTCTTCCTTTAGGGGAGTCTTTTTGCTTCTACCATAGACATTCTTGTATTAGTCCTATGAGTTCTTTAAATAAAGATCACTTGGGGGTAATTGTTAAACATGTAGATGACTAGCCTCCACCCTCAGAGATTTGTTCAGCAAGTCTGGAGTCCAGCCCCAGACACTGCAGTTATTTCACAAGCCTCAAGTGATACTGATACAGGTAATAAATGATCACAATTTGAGAAATAGTTATAATTGAGAAATTGGGCAATAACTCAGAAAAAGGTGACTCAACTAGTACAAAAATATTGAAAAAGCAATAAAAGCACTTCTCTCTACCAGACAGAAACCTAGGTAAAAGAGGGCTCGCTCTCCCCATTCTAGACCCTACTCTCTACCTGCCCTTCTGTTCAGCTTGACTATCCTATGACATTGCTTTCATTTTCCTTCAAGAAAAATTGCACATAATGCTTGTTGGTTCCCTTGGCAACTTCATAGTTTCTGCATAAAAGATTGAGAATGGGGATGGGTAGGCAGAAAGATTTTTCTCTCACCCAAAACTCTCACAAGGGGGGCCTTGGGCCAATCCTTTGTCTTCAAAGGGACTTCCTGGTCCTTGAGTTCACGAAGCTGTATTGCTTACAACTCAGAAGAGATAAGGGCAGAGTGTGTTGAGTGGACAGGCTGGAGACTCTTCCTCACCAGCCTTTAAATGTTTCCAGACAGTAACTTGGCTGGATATTTTGAAACAGTGCAGAAGACCTCCTGTAGGTTGGCAGCAGCCACTGGTGAGCATTTTTCAACATTTGTTGAGAGCTGTTTGTGCCAGTGGATAAGAGAGCTATAGAAGGAAACAAAGTATGTTTAATTTCTGTCCTGCCTTCGAGGTTAGGCTCATCATTTGCCTCACTGACCTATCAAAACACTGGTCAGAGTAAAACACAAACCCCTCTACCCCATTCTGTTCAAGCAAGACACATAGCCAAAAATTCTATCAAAATATCTAAATATCAAATTTTAATTTTTCCTTTCAGATAACAAATGCATGCTGTTTCTATGGCATTGACCTCAGCTAACTTTCACAGGCCTGGCTTGTTGAATTTCCCTCTTTCATCCCTCACTGTAAACAAAGATTGCTTTCAGATCATATGAGAAGTAATAGGAGAGAAGATAGACACTTGTGCTCTGATGCAAGAGGACATTTCTGTGGCTCTTATCAAGGCAAAAGAAAAAAACCACAACTGAACATGATGAGTCTTTTATTGTTGACTCAGTGAAATGGTTCCCTTGGCAACTAACATGGGAGGTGATAGAGCTGGAAGAGCTGAGAGCTCCTATCCAACTTCAGCCACAGCTGATTAAAAGGTTTTCAGGCACTGTGTTGATAGCACAGGAACAGTGTTGCAGCATGGTGGGGAGAAGTGAAGGTAGCAGGTTGGGGAAGCAAGACAACTGCTTAAGTGTCATCAAAGCTGAGTGAAATGAAATATACTGGAGGCACTGATTCATTAACATTCAAATCTATTAGGTTCAATCAAATTTAATTATTGTATGTTGCTGTTTGTTTCCTGTGATTCGCTGAGGTGCAAAGAACAGAACATTCTCGATTAGAAGACAACTAACATGTATTTTGTTAAACATTTAATGAGACTTGCACTGTGGCAGGCCATAGTGTTTCAAAGAACAAAAAATACAGTTGGAGGTTTTGAAAAACTTGCATAGTATGAGCTTCCAATGGAGGTGGTACGTGAAGAGGTGTTTAACACTCTCAACTTGGCATTGAAAAACTTGAACTCTCTGCTGGCCTCTCTTTAATATGTTTCTGAGAAGAAAAAAAAAGTGTAGAAGTTCTGAGATATGCTAACAGAGTGGAGGTGGAGATGCTCAGATGCCCCCATTCCTTCTGTGTCCATGATAGACAGGAGAATTTGAACATGAATTTTTCTTCTTGCTTTTCCAGAACTCTTTCTGTAAACTTAGCACATTAATCCTGGTAAAGCTGTCAATTCAAACTAACATCCCACTTTGTCCTTCAACCAGAGAGACTGGCTGCACTCAGATGACTTCATTCTTGGAAATCTGCATCAACAACTCCATTTTTGGGGTTTCTGCTTAAAAATATGGATTTAGTGAGTTAAGATATGAGTTTCCTGTATATAAAGACAGAATCCATTAAAATGTACATAATTTTTGATAGAATTTGATGTCATATCTGTGAAGTCATAACAACCTAGAGAAATAAAATGATACATAGTTAAAACTTATGTGCAGCAATGTTCATCATAATAGTATGATTTATAATAACATAAAATTGAACATGATATATCTGTTCAACTATATAAAATTGTATAAATAAAGGATTTTAGCTATTGAAAATCATGTTTACAAATACTTTCTACAAGTATCAAAAATAACATTTATCAATAACAAATATCAAAGGAGATAGAAACATGTTTAATATATATACTGTACAGTTAAAAAACAGATTGTAAAATAATATAAAAATAGGCTATATGTGATAAATTTACTCATAAAAACCTGGAATGACATGCCATTTAAGATTATATTTAATAGTACTTACCTCTAAATAGGATTATGGGTAAATTTTGCTTTCCACTTAACATGTCTGAGATTTCAAAATATCTGACAATGAGCATGTGCTATATTTTCCCATTTAAAAAACTGACTTGTTTGCTTATTAATGAGGTCTTTATATATCCTGACACAAGTCCTTTATCAAATATTTGTTTTGCAAATATTTCTTCCCTGTTGATTCATTTTCATTTTCTTAATATTGTCTTTTAAAGAGCAAAAGTTTCTAACTTCAGTGAAGTACAATTTATGAACTTTTTTCTTGGATTGTGCTTTGAGTGCTGTACCTAAGAAATCAAACATTCAGTGGAAGGGTATCCTATTCTGCTGATTTTAGCAAAAATCCTTCCAAGTCAACAATTTATTCCTAAATTTTTTTAAACATATGTTCATAATTTTCAGTGTCATATTTCAAAATAAAATTCTATAAAGCCCTTTTTAAAAAATAATTTAATGAATAATTTTGGTTCCCTTTTGAAAGTGAATTTACTTTCAGTGGTCTTTTTAAGAACCAATCCTTGGATAAGGGGGGCTTTCTGTATGGAGAAAGAACCTAGTGAGGGGTCTTCATGAGAAAGAGAGTAGGCACCACCAACATGGAGGAGATTGCCTCTGCCTTCCTGGCAACAGTTCTAGGCCCTTCTGTCCCACAACATTAACCTTAGCCTCACCATTTAGAGATACTTGCCACTAATAGGGACCTCTTGACCCCTCCCCAACATAACATGCAAACATGTTTGATTTAGTCTATTTGAAATGAAAGTACCACATTTAATAGCTTCTTAAAGCACTTGGAAAGAATGTAGTTTAGAATTCACTAACATTTAAGAAAAGTCCTGGAGAATCATGAACTGGATTGTCCTTCTTTAGTACATTAACGATGCCCCAAAAGTATTAGGGCCATTTTCTAAAGTGCCTCAAAGACTTCTCAACACCCCAAGGCATTTGGCTCTGGAATTCTGGTGTTGACCAGAAGCTTATCACCCCATCTGCCCTCCGTGATGAATAATTGAAACTCTGATTTTTTGGGAAGAGAAACCAAAGTCAGCACTAGAACAGAAAACATTGCTAGGCTCCACCTACTTTCTGCTGATGATAAAAGGGAAAGCTCAGCAAAAAAAAAAAAAAAAAAAAAAAAAAAAAAAAATCACACAATTCCACCAACACACGACAGCATGGGCACAAGAATAGCCCAAACTGGCTCCAAAATGTGGGTTGACTGGTTCTTAAGAAGGTGTGTCAGTAAGTCAGAGAGGTCACTGTATATATCTCAAACTGCATTAAAGTTAAAACTCTATAAATAACACTTTTACATTTCATTGTATATTTATTATTCCACAGATAACAATTCAGTCAAACAGTAAGTTTACAGTTTCAAAGCAAGTACTTGTTTTACTTTTCTCCAATTCTATTTGGAAAATGTTCAAACTTACAAAAGTGCTGGAAGAATAGTACAATGAACATTCAAACGCGCTTTGGATACACCAATTTGACACATTTGCACTCTGTCTGTCTCTTTCTCACCCCTCCTCACTTTCTCTCTCCTTATTCTCTCTCCAAATTACTTGAAAGTAAATTGCACACAGCATAGCCCTTCATCCCTAAAATTTTAACATGGCCTTGTTAAGATTAAGGGCATTTTTTCAAAAGAGCCATAATTCCATTATTGTATCTAGTTTTTTTTTCCCCCTCAAAGATTCAACCCAGGTGCAAAAATTAAATTTAGCTCTTTTGCTGTTTAAATTTCTTTTAATTTAGAATAATTTCTCTGCTTTTTGGTCTTGTTTTTTATGATATTGACTTTAAAAAAAATAGAAGAGTACTGGCCAGTTGTCTTGAAGAATGTCCAACATTTTGAATTTGTCTAATTGTGTTCTTATATTTAGATTCAGGTTAAACATTTCTAGCAAGATTAACTTATAGGAGCTGTCATGTACTTAATGCATCACATCGGAGAACACGTAATGCCAGGCTGCACCACTACTATTAATGTCAAGGTAGTTACTTGGTTAAGGGAATGACCATTGGCTCTCTTCATTTGAAGCTATAGTTCCCCTTTATATTTGATAAGTAATCTATGAGTGATATTTTATAATATGTGTGTGAATATCCTGTTTTCCATAATCCCTCACCCCAATTTTAGCATTCATTGATGATATTTACCTAGATAAAGTGTTACACTAGAGATGGCAAAATGGCTGATTCTATCTACTAACTGGAATTTTTCTCAAAAGAAGAAACACTCCTCTCTCCTATTCCTGCTCCTTTTGAATATCACAATGGACTTATTTTTAAATTGAGTGTATTATAATCGATTACTATCTTTATACTTTCCAATGGTCCAGCTATTTCAGATTTGGTCAGGAGGGGCCCCTTTAAGTATGCTCTTCTGTTCTTTTGATAAGGCCCCATTAGTCTTTGAGTACCTCTTTGTTAGTGGGGTGCCATTTTTTTCTAGGCTATTGTAATGGATAGATCTAGGAAATATACTTTTAAAATGAATTCATGTATTCATTCATTCCAATTCAAATTTAACATTATGTCATTTTCCTTAGCTCTTTAAATGCTACATTTACATTTCTTTTTCTCTCATAGTGAAAATCTTGATCCCTTATAGTAATATATTTACTTGTCATCTTATATTGTAAATTCAACAGTTTAAGAATTAAAATAGTATCACAACTAACAATAAACCTATTAGGTAAAGTTTAACATTTCTTTGCAGTTCTCTTTTTTGTTGAAATTGATCCCAGTAGGATTTTA
This sequence comes from Camelus bactrianus, assembly GCF_048773025.1. Lineage (NCBI taxonomy): Eukaryota > Metazoa > Chordata > Mammalia > Artiodactyla > Camelidae > Camelus > Camelus bactrianus. The sequence goes on from NC_133541.1 coordinate 31,165,940, forward strand.
TAGTTAAGACACTGTTTCCAAAAGTACTTGAATTAATTCCTCTTCCTGTGTGGCTTTTTTTTTTTTATCAGTTTAATATACTGTTAGATTCATTCGTTTCTCTTTGTATTCAATTTTAGGATTTGCTTTTATAATATTTTAAAATTTAGCTTATTTTTTGAATATATAGACCATTTGCATAGCTCAGATTATAAGTTATATTTAAAAATTGTTTACCCTTTTACCTATTCCCGTTTATATCCAATGGCTAACCATTTTCAGTAGTTTCTGTCTGTTCTTATTATGTTGTTGGTTTTTTCTTTGTTTTTTGCAAAAATAAGCAAATATATGGTATCTATTCCTATTCCCCATTTTTCTTGAACAAAAGGTAGTATAATGTATACAATTTTTTTGCACCTTTTGTTTTGTTTTGTTTTGCTTAAACATACATCCTGGAAATCACTCCATGTCAGTTCATAGACCTGTTTGTTCCTCAGTCTTTTTTTATGACTTCATAGAAATCCATTGCATGGATATACCACAGCTTATTCTACTCTTTTCCACAAACAGGTATTTTAGTTATTTCTTACTTTGCTATTACTAACAGTGTAACACTGAATAATGTTTCTTTTTTCCATTATCAGTATAAATTTCTAGAAATGAGATCACTGTGAACTATGAGCTTCGAAAGTGTTCCTCAGCTTTTGCCCCTTGGGTGGGGCAGGATGGCTAGAGTAGGCTGGAGTGGGTATTTCCCTTCTCCCGGGTCAGTTAGGCTCTGATAATATCCCAATAGATTAGGGTCTGGTTAACTAGTTTTTCCTGAGGGCAAGCCTGGTTAAGAACACAGTGCACTGGCATATTTCAGAATGATTGCTTCTCCCCTTCCTCTGCCAGAGCATGAGGGTTTTTTCTCTGATATTTACTATGAGAATCTGGTAAAGCTCTTGGGGGTAAATGTACAAAATTGTGGGTGATCACATGACCAAGTCTCCCTTGATTTCTTAACTCTCAGAGTTGTTCATACTGAGCCTTTACAATTCATCAGTTATAGTCCAGACTGGACTGTGTTATGTTTCCTTGATCTACATCTTTACATAGTTTTACTATTTTTTAGGATTGGTCTAGGTTAATCCTATGCCTTAATTTTTCCAAGTCTATTTACAGGCACTATTATGCCATTTTGCACTTTACACTTCCTGTTCAGAAATGGAATAAACTTACAACAGTATAATTTCATTTATACACCCCATCACAGCCTTTCTGGTGTCTCAGCTAATAGCCTGTGATGGTAACAAGGTGCTAAAGCCATCATTCCACTCTGGCCGGGCCTGAACTCCAGTGTTCCTAACATTGTTGGACCACTAATTTCTCTGTTCCATTTTTTACTGGATAAGCCTCACATAGTTCATCTCACTCATGTCAAGCTCAGCGCTTGGTCAAGGACTTGTGTAGAGCTCCCTCCTTCACCTCAATTCTCATGAAAACTTCCTGGGCTCTGCTCTCTGCAGTCCCGTCTTCTACAGTGCCTGCCCTGCAGATTCTAGCTACTTCAGCTTCCTCAAATCAGCAGAACCACCTTGCTCTGTTGATTCTAGTTCACTGCAAGGCAGTGCAGAAACTCCCAAGCAGGGAGGTGGGGCTAACGCAAAGCTTCCCTTTTTAGTTTCTTTTCTTGCAGAGATTGCGGTCTTGCACAGACTCCTGCCTGGTTTCACATACACTGTGGGAGGGCTAGTCCAGTACCTGTTACATTTTAGTCAAAACTAAGAGGCTTTAGGCACTTTTTATAATGAATAGAGTTTGTTTCAGGGGAACGGGCTTCTAACATCAAGTCAGAAACTTGTGGAGTTTAATTCCACTTTGCTTTCTTTAGGATTTATCTGCTTAAGAGTCTTTGTTCATGTAACCTGAGTTTAAGAAGATGTTATATAGATTCTTGATGTATTCTGGAAGACTTCCATTTCATTTTATGTATTTTGACCATTTCAGACTTCTCTCCACAATTTCCCTCTGCTTGTTTCTCTGCTTTCATGTTCTTTATTCCCTCTTTTCTCCTTCCTGCACTTCTTTAATTTCTTCTTTTCTTTTCTAAAAAAATTAACAAATATTTGCATAGGGTACAGTATGGGCCCAAAATTTTTCAGGCTTGACAGATATTAACTCATTTAATTGTTAAGAGCAACAGATGAAGTAACAAGGAGAGAAGAGGGTACAAGGGAAGTGAGAGTTCCTTGCCACTTACTTTCCTTCTATAAAATGAATTGTTTGTCTTGCTCTCTCCACCTTTTCTAAGTGTTGTAATATAGTGGGAAAAACTCTTGTAAGTTTTGTTTTGGATAAATGTAAAGCAATTATGAGCAACTTTTTTGGTGAATTGTGAGGCCACTAACTCCCCCTTTTGCTTTACCTTAGCCTGTAAGGACCTGGTAAAATTCTCACCATTTCTTGTATTACATGAGCAATTTTGATACAGGAAGAAACTGTCAAAAATTTTTGTTTCAAAAAACTTCTAAACTAGGCAGATCTGGTAAGCTGTGTTTCAGCTCAAGAAATAATTATTTTAAAAAGAAAAAAAAGAATTTTAAATATAGAGCTAATATAATTGCTTATAAGAGCCTCCCTGGATTTATTTATATTTCAGTTTTTCTGGCTCTGGACTAGAAGCCAAACTGCCACAAAAAAAGTGCAAAAACATGATTTTCAGTGTCCAAACAATCTGGTCTAAAAAATAAAGCAAATTGAGAGAAAACTAAACAAAATAAAACATTACTTCCAGCCTCTCTTATGTTCCACAGTTTAAGCACCCAGTGCGTTCTTGTTTTTCCTTTATCAGGACAATGCTCTCTTCAGAGAATCTGGCACCTTAGTTCCCAAAGGCCAGAGTGCTGGAAAGTCATTTTACCTACAGCAGCAAGGACACCAAACTGTAAGGACACGTGGGAGCCAGGATTTGTCTTGACTTTGGCCTTTGCAGCGCAGACCTTCTCAAACGCAGTCCCAAATGTCAAGTTTTTACTGTGAATATAAAGCCTCATTTCCTGGTCCGTGCATATCCCTGTGAGACCTTCATAAGTCAATTAACGGGCAGATCTCACGCCAGGTGAAATGAAAAATCTTCCATATGGGAGACCCTGCTATGGAGCTGGCTGTTTTCTTTCCTGGACTGGAATTTGTACTTGTCTGACAAATCTACCATGCGTATATGAGAGCCAGGGGAGTTGGGGGTCATTGTTCATATCAAATGCCACCTCCGGGCAGACACTCACACTTTTCCCTCTGAGGGAATACTTCTCCTCCTGGCTCCTCCTGACTGGCTCCTCCTGACTAAATCCTCATCCTCTGGTCTCCATATAAAGATGTCTTTCTCAATCACCCAATGTAAATGGATTCTCCTATACATTCTCTTATAATTTCATGTTCTTGTCCTTCAAAGCATTTATCACACTATGCAAATATGTCATTTATGTCTATTTGTTTGTTGCTTGTCTCTTCCACTGAACTCTGCTTCCTGAGGCCAGGAATCATTTCTATTTGACTAACCACAGCAAATCCAGTCCCTAGCATAGAGCCTGGCTCATGGCGGTGTTCAGTATGCAATGGTTTGCTGAATGAATGAATTACCTTTCTTCTACATATACCCCCACAGGAAACTATGGCAGCCACATGGAGACAGCTACAGCAACCAGGCAGAAGCAAGGGCAAATTCATCTTATCCAAAACTATGGAGGGGATTCACAGAACCACCCTGTGCAGGGTCACAGATAGGCAGGGTGAGTGGTGAAAAGAAAACTCTCTGCTCTCTGCCACCAACTAAGGAAACCAGAACTCACACAGGCCAAATTTAACTAGACACCTTGTACAAACCCAGGGGGAAGGGTAGGGCTTTTATTGCTTATTTAATAAATTGAGGTTTTAAAAAATTTATACACTGGTTGTTAATATCTTCCTCCCTGTAGGCAGAATGATGAAAGTAACTAGCACAGGGAAAAGTAAAACCAAAGAAAGTCAGCTTTTTGGGATAAGAGCTTCTAGAGCTAGGGCACAGAGTGAAGCATTTGACACCATCTCTCAGCCAAGTGGGGAAATACTTCTCTGAGTAGGCTCAAGTGAAAACTGAGTATTCAGCTGAAAAGAATGTATTAAATAAAAATATCACACCATATTTCCAGTGCAACAGAGAACTTTTGGAAGCAATATGTCCACCTTTAATTCTAAGCCAGAGATGGCAAAGAAATTGTAGCCAGTGGGCTAAGTTTGATCCATTGCAACGTCTGCCCAGAATGCTAGACTGTGACAAATTCTAAGGCTAAGTCTGGGCTCAGTGAAGAAATGAGCCATGACCAGGTGGTAATGTCTGACGGGTAGAGTGTAGAGAATATACTGTTCTTGCCACGTTGTTGTTACCAGTTAAACTAAAAAAAACAAAGACAAAGATTCTAACAAAAATAGGGATTTTGAGTCAGACTATGGATGGGGGAGATAAGAGGACCAACCTGAGGGAACTGTCATTAAGCAGGCAGAGTCTAGTGGTAACATAAGCATTAAACCCCAAAAGGTGCCATTTCCCCCCATCCCATAAAGAACCATCATGATTCAAGGTCCATGGCCTTCAGAATGCCCCCTTTTCTCACCCTCCTTTCATCTGTGTGATCTTTGTCCTCCATCTACACCAACCAGTCCATTCTAGGTCTTCTGAAAACTCCTAGTGTAACTATATGCAAAGTATCGCTGCTCAAGGCCTCAGACACAATGGTCAAAAGAGAATATTGACTCAGATAATCTGAAAAGTTCCATCATCACATTCTAAATTCTTTGACCACACGGTCCTCATACCTCTAAGACAGGTTTCACTTAAAAGTGTGGATATCTCTCCATATTTTTTTTTTCCTTCAAGAAACCAGGACAACTCCTGAGTTAATTCTAATAGACTCTGAGTCATATAAAGGCTGCTACTTTTCATAACACCTGGTAGAAAATCAGCTACAGGAACAGGACTCAGTTCATAATTCCTAGTCCTGAGGCCAGGCAACTAGACCATTCATACTTTTTAGAAAAATATAATTCTTCATTTATAATAAAATTTTTGAAAGCTAACAACGAAACAACAAAAGATTTAAAGATTTCTTTTTGTTTGCGTTTGTTTTTGTTTTGTTTGATTTTTTTCTTTAAATATACAGGAATATTTCACAGAAGTTGAAAAACATTTTGTCCCTCTTTAAAATGTATCCTCAAAGGGTATTGGTTTATCCTGTTGGGATATATTCATCCTTCCTTTTCTGGATAAGCAGCTGAACAATATCCCATAGGCCTTTACAACCACTTGTTGTGTTATAGTCCTTCTATGACATAGACAAACCAAACCCAAATCTTGGTAGAGAATAAACAGGAAACATCTGTCATATTAAGGGTATTTAATCAAGTTCTCCTAAATTTCTTCTAAATTTTTAATCAATGAGGTAGAAGTTGAGGCTATGACAAAGGAATTCAAACTTCGTAAGGTTCATATTATTTATTTTTAAAAAATGAAAAATATTGTCCCATAAAACTTGACAAAATGTTTTGCATGTACTTAGTAATGTAAAGTATAGTACAGCGTGGTGTTACTAGTTGCATTACCCATTACCCATACCCTGCTTTAAACTCTGGTGCATCTACATATTCTGTACAGATTAAAGTTCAGCCATTAAAAATGGCTTGCATGACCCACTCTAATCTGTTATATTTTAATTCCCTAATCTCATCTCCCCTTTCCTTTCACTATGATCTTTGAAAGCACCAAATTCTTAGCAATTCCTGGCACATTAGCCTTCCTTTGCTTCCTTGACTTTAGCCATGTGGACTCCTCTGCCTGAAATTATCCTTTTGCCCTTGTTTGCCAGGTAATTTCAATTTGTCCTTAACTAGCTCCCCCTAATGCCACATCCCCATCCATGAAGGGGAAGGTTCTCCTCCTTTACCTCATAAATTGCCAAGTTTCTATCTCTATCCTTACCCAAATAATTGTTAGGATTTGAAACATTAAGTCTCTCCCTCTGCCAAGTAGGTACTTTCAGGACGGTGAAGTTTCTTATTGCACTTTGCTTACTCAGTGCCATACCAGTGCCAATGTTTGGGTCATCATCAGCCCACAGGAGATGTAGTTAGTTGGATAAATTAATCAATGGAGAAATTCATCCTCTCAGATAATGAAGGAGAAAAGTGCACAATAACTGTATTTCTTTGTGATGAGCCACTAAAAAAGCAAAACCCCCAAACTACATGACTGCTTACTTATGACTGAATGGCTTATATTAGAAAAAGGATGAGTGACTCTCCATGCAGACTACAGAAGATAATTGAAGATGGTTTGATGTCACTTCTGCTCCTTGATTCGCTCTCCTCTTCTCCCACTGCAGCCACACCACCGTCTTCCCTTCTCCACTTCCTTCCCTGATAACCAGATCATCATTTCACAATCACCTTTGCTTACAGCTAATGTTTCCTCCTCTCAACTTTTACAGCATTTTCTGTCTGCACTACCGACTTGGCATTTAAATATGACCTGTGCTCTTAGACAGTTTTTCTGTGTCTGGTTCCATCGTTAGGTCATCAGCTCATGGAGATGAAAACCATGCTTCCAACATATTTGTTTCCCTTATAGTTCCTACAGTGGACCTTGCACGTGGGTAGCATCATGCATGACATGTAGTGCATTAGGTAACAGTGTGGGAGCAGACAGAGCCTAACTTGAGGATCAGGAAGCCTGAGTTGAGCTTTGTGACTTTGGGCAAATTACTTAACTTCTCTAAGCTTCAGCTTCATGATATGTAAAATCAAAATAATTATACTTCTCTAACATATTGGTTGAAAAAATAGCGTGAGAGTATGTCTCTGAAGTGCTTCATCAACTGTGAAATGCCTTCAAATATGAAGTGATATTGTTTTGGAAGGAACACCTCATTTTTCAGGGTCTCTTTTTTCCTGCTAATTCCTATGTCTATTCCCTGTAACTATAGATGCTTTCTTGGTCCCTGATTGTCATCTAGTTTCTCAGGGAGAAAGAGAGCCATTTACCTCTGCCAACTCCATTTTCTCTTCCAAGAGGTTCAGAGATGCTGGTTTCCTGCTTTTCTTCTGGGTCTTACATCAACTCATGAACTGGTAACCATTTCAAGAAAAACAAGTCTTCATAACATATGAGGTTTATGACAAAATTGTAGTCTTCATTTGCTCAAATTTTAAAAGCATGCTTTTTTAGAAATTATAAAAGTAATACAAGTCCATGAGAGATCACTTGGAAAATATAAATGGATAGAAAAAGTCATACTAAAACTATCCCTAGTTCCATTGCAATCGCTGATAACACTTTGGCATGTTTATTTCCAGTTTTTTATGCATGTATATTTTAACATAGTTCTAATAATTAACCATTAAGTAATTATTGTCCCACAATAATTCAGATATTTGATAAACTGATGTTTTAATTGTTACAAAATTTTCACGTGGGGATTTTCATTAGCCTTTCCCTAATTCTTAGACCTTAAATTTATTTTCAAGTTTCTTCATTATGAATAGTGTTTCAATTGTCATCATTATGAATAGTGCTAGGATTAATATTGTATGTCAGTTTTAAAAAATTTCTTTCTTTCTCCACATAAGATGACTTGTTGAGGTAAAATCAACAAAAATGACATTCCTATGTCAAGTGCCCAAACATTTATAAGCTTCTGAGAGCCTGTTCTAATTTGATTTTTCTTAAAAAATCCTATCTTACACTGAGTGCGGCAGCCTTTATGGAGGACATATAATAGTTCAACAATTCATGTGTGATGATGGTTAATGTCAATAAGATGAATATAGAGAAGTGGGCAGACCTCAGGTCATAGTATTAGAAACAGAAATGGCTGTAGTTCTACTCTCCAGTATAAGGGATAATATGCCAAAGAATATCTTAGGCTTTTTGAAGAATTTTGCCTTACATAAAAACTGTTTGTTAAATTGAATTGAATAATACTTCACTTTGCTTCCCTAAAGCAGAACTCTGACTTAAAGGCTCTCTGTCAAATTCTCCTATGAACTTTAGGAATTGCTTTAAGAATGCAGAACCAATATCCAACTGGATTTGAATTTCAGAGCCAAGGAATACAGGGCAGGGTGATATTTTCAGAGAAAGGCTAGGTTGAATCTTAAGGAGATGGGGCCAGTAACCAAGCTATATCACTGAAACTACTTCTTTATTGGAACTTTCTCCCTAATATGGGAAACAGTAAGGCCCTGGCATAACTAGCCCAGGATGTTATTTATGGTTATTTGTTTAATTAAAAATGGAGTAGAAGCAATTCTGCCATTACATGCAGTATTTTGATAGAGATTTTCTGCTGAAAAGCAAACACCATGCATTTTATTTGAACTCACTCTCAAGAAGATATTTGGGAAGAAATTTTCCAAGAAAATGGCATTTTCTTCCTTTACTACACCCCCCCACCCCCGATGGTAGAGTTCTAAGCTTTCCTCTCTTTTTTTTTTTTCCTAAATAAAATTGTTGACAGATATATACCAGTCATGGTGAGGTTTGGGGATTTGCTGTGGTTGTTTTTGTTATATGTTTCTTTCTTAAAATGAGAGCTAGAAGTTCTTGAGAATGTTGACATTTTTCTCAGCAGGGAGTTGGAATGGTACCTTCTGCCTATCCTTTGGCTTATCATTCTGGAAGGGCAAAGGCAGCTAGCCAGGAAGACATGCACCCTAACTCAGTGCTGGCAGTAGCTGCTGCAGGCCCCAAGTGGAGAGACGTTTCATTTCTACACTGAATCTTGTTTCAAGGAAAAGCTAGACTGTCTTGCAATCAGGGACACCTGTGAGAGCTCATGGTTGGGTAATAATTTCTCTTTAATTAAATTCTGCGAAGCATTCAAGTATTTAGTTCGGTATGAAGGAAACTGTTTTATTGTTCTCTTAGCCAGTAATTTGTTAGAACTAAAACCAGAAACAAGTAAAATATCCTCTTCTTCAGTATCATCTCCCTTGTTTTCCCAGCCTTAGTGGGGCTGCATGTTAGAAGTCAGCGTTATGGGCACAACGGTGGTGGTCCGAAGGTGCCATGGTGATGCGTGGGTTGGTAAAAGACTTTACCAGAGATAAAGTATGGGAGTAGAAAGGGTTTATTAGGGTACACTGCCATAGACAACAGCGGGCCACACAGACAAGAGGCGCCTGTGTGAGCACCAGGGTGAAGAACAAGGGAAAGTTTCAATAGTTACGCTGCTATAGGCAACAGTGGGCCACACAGACGAGAAGTGTCTGTGTGAGCACCGAGGGCCAGTTGTGGGGTGTTTTATAAGGTCGGGTCACAAGGTGCCTGATTGGCTTGTGCACAAGTCTCTGGTTGTAGGTGAGGTTTAGGGTCCATGAAGAGCGGTGGGATTTGACTCTGATACGATAGGCATTACCTGGGGCTATTAGTTTCTTAGGGGAAACGCGTCAAGTGAAGAATGTCAGACATCTGAGAGCCCAGGAATAGGATCGTTGGACTTTGAAGGATGTCAGTTGGCCCAATAGTCAGCTTAGCTGTTTGAGGGTTCGGGTGGGAAACTGAGCAGGAGCCCATTTTATATTATGTAAATCTTGCCGTATTTTTTTCCCCTTTTTAAAAAATTGAATTCTTGTATCTTTTAATTATCATTTCCCCTTCAAAATCTTGCTAATGAGTTTTTTTATTATTATTTATTTTTAGTTCTTTACTTTCTCTTGTGTGATATTCTCATTTTAACAATAGCCGACAGCCAAAGTAAGCAGTAAATGAGAAATCACATTAGAAAAGAGTGAGACTTTCTGCTACTGGTTCCTTATGATGAATGTTTCTCCTCTTGTCTTTATGGCAGTTTTGTTTCTTAACCTCCTTATTTCAGAAATAAAGGTAATTAAATGCATATGGGAAAACTTCAATTAGAGTAAATTATAAAATGAAAAATCTTCCTTCTGTGTTTCCCAAACCCGCCTCCCTTTCTTCAAAGATAAGTTCTTTCCTGGCAGTTGTTTTCCTAAAGGATAAACCTACCGAAGAGATTATTCTAAGTGCCTTTGAGGACAATTAAAAGAGGGATGGGACCCCTTTGAAGGCAGCAAAATCAGGTCAATGTGGAAGGTGTTAAATTTTCCTGGACACAAACACAAACAAAAAGAAACAACCCAATTGCAAACAGCCCAATCACAAGAGAGGTGACAGCTCTAAACAGTTTCTTTGGCAAAGATATATGGATGGCAAATAAGCATATGAAAAGATGTTCAACATCATATGTTACCAGAGAAATGCAAATTAAAAGAGTGATAAGATACCATTACACACCTATCCGAATGGCTAAAATCCAAAAGGCTGACAACACCAAATGTTAGCTATAAGCAACAGTAATTTTTTATTCATTGTTGGTGGAAATGCAAAATGGTACAGACACTTTGGAAGACAGTTTGAAAGTTTCTTGCAAAACTAAACATACTCTTACCACACGACCCAGAAATTCCATTACTGGGTATTTACCCAAATGAGTTTAAAAATTATGTTCATGTAAAAACCTGTACAAGAATATTTATAGCAGCTTTATTCATAATTGCCCAAACTTGAAAGCAACAAGATATTCTTCAGTAGGAAAATAAATGAGCAAACTGGATAAATATTACCAAACTGGTAACAAAATGTTTTTGAGTGCTAAAAAGAAGTGAGCTATCAAGCCATGAAAAGACATGGAAGAGCCTTAAATGCTTATTATTAAGTGAAAGAAGCCAATCTGGAAAGTATACATAGTGTATTTTTCCAACTATGACATTTTGAAAAAGGCAAAACTATTTATTTTTTTCTTCCAGTTTTATTGAGATATAATTGGCATACAGCACTGTATAAGTTTAAGGTATAAAATATAGTGATTGGAATTGCATATATCGTACAATGATTACCACAATGGTTTAGTCAACATCCATCATCTCATATAAATACAACATTAAAGAAATAGATGTTTTTTTTGACTTGTGATGAGAACTCTTAGGATTTACTCTCTTAACTTTCATATATAACATACAGCAGTGTTATCTTTATCATGTTGTATATAAAATTCCTAGTTTACTTAGCCTACAACTGCAAGTTTATACCTTTTGACTACCTTCATCCAATTCCCCCTGCCCCACCTCTGATAGTCACAAATCAGATCTCTTTTTCTATGAGGTTTTTTTTTTGAAGTGTGACTGATCTATATATATAACTCTGTATTAACTCCTAGTACACAACTCAAAATGGGTTAAAGACTTAAATTTAAGACCTGAAACTATAAAAATTCTAGAAGAAAACATAGGCAAGTATGCACTTTGGTATCAACCTTCATAATATTTTTTTTTGGATATGTCTCCTCAGCAAGGGAAGCAAAGCAAAAATAAACAAATGAAACTACATTAAACTAAAAAGTTTTGCACAGCAAAGGAAACTATAAACAAACCAAAAAGACCACTTACTAAATGGGAGAAGTTATTTCCAAATGATGTATCTGACAAGTGTTTAATATCCCAAATGTACCAAGAACTCATACAACTCAACATCAAAAAAATAAACAAACAAATTTTAAAAATTGGCAGAAATCATGAATAGACATTTTTCCAAAGAAGATATACAGATGGCCAACAGGTATATGAAAAGATGCACAACATCACTAATTATTAGAGAAATGCAAATCAAAACTACAATGAGGTATCATCTCACATCAGTCAGAATGGCCACCATCAAAAATTGTACAAATAATAAATGCTGGAGAAAGTGTGGAGAAAAGGGAACCCTCCTACTCTGTTGGTTGGAATGTAAATTGGTGCAGCCACTGTGGAGAACAGAATGGAGGTTCCTCAAAATAAAAATAGAACTACCATTCGATCCACCAATTCCACTCCTGGGTACTTATACAAAGAAAATGGAAACACTAATTCAAAAAGAGGTATACACTCTATATTCATTGCAGCATTATTTACGATAGCCAAGGTATGGGTATATATGTGTGTGTGTGTATATATATATATACACACACGTAAATACATATATATATATGTGTGTATACACCCATATACTAGTGGAAGATTACTCAGCCATAAAAAAGACTGAAATCTTACCATTTGTAACAACATAGACCTAGAGGGTGTTATGCTAAGTGAAATAAGTCAGACAGAGAAAGACAAACACTGTATGATTTCACTTACATACTTATATGAGGAATCTAAAACATAAAACAAAAGAGCAAATATACCTAAGCAGAAACAGAGTCATAGATACAGAGAACAAACAGGTGGTTGCCAGAGGGGCGAGGGTGGGAAGAAGAGAGAAATAGATGGGTGAGATTAAGAGCTACAAACTTTCAGTCAGAAAATAAATGAGTCTCAGGTTTGAAATGTACAGTGTGGGGAAGATAGTCAAATAATTATGTAACATCTTTGCTGTAACAACATGGTGACCGATGACAAGTAGACTTACCATAGTGATAATTTTGAAATGTATAAACTTTTGTTTGTTGGTTTATCAACTTTAGACAATATCTGGTAATTCCCAGTGAGATAGAAGAAACAAATATTCTAATGTGTATTTATAACATTATTATTTTTGTATTGTTTTGGCTTATGGAATTTATTTATTTATTTATTTAGAATTTATTATCTGTGAAATTTTTCCTACCACTTTTTAGAGCAGTTTTCATTGGAGTCTGTGTTCCCCACCAGTACTTTTACTTTTATGTCTCTACTGGTAAGAGACATTGGTTGGCAGGAGTTCATCAAGCAGCTTTTTACAAACAGCTCATACTTAGAATATTCTGAGTTCTTTGTGTTTGTAATGTCTATCTGCTTCTTTATATATGAACAACTGTGTAGCTATAGAAAAAAATCCTTGAATTATATTATGTTTCTCTCAGAACTTTAGAGATGTTACTCCATTGTCTTTGATATTTACAGTTGTTGGGGAGAAACATAAAACCATCTCTCCCCTTTATAAATGACTTATGTTTCTGCCTAGATACCTTAAGAATTTTTTCTTTATCTTTAAGATTTCATTAAATTGCAAGTATATATCTTAGTGTCAGTCACTTTGAATCATACATTCCTTGAACACAATGTGCCCTTTGAATTTACAGATTTTGTTCTACCTTAATTTCAGAAAATGTCCTCATTATAGCTTTATAAATTTTTATCCATCAATAACAATTATTCTTTTTTTGTCCATTTATCTGTCTTCATTTTCCACTAAGTGCTTTATCTTTTATTTATCTTTTTATTCTTCATTCACTAGGATTCTCAAGTTTTCCCTCTACATTATTAATTTGGTTTTAAGTTCTTTTTGCTCTTTTCTTGCTAATTATTTATTTTCTCATCCTGAAATGGCATATCTTTTGTTCTTAATTTATTTTCTGGGCTCTCTAGTTTCCTTTTTAAAAAAATCTCATTCTGTTGTTTTGTCACCTTTTTTTTTGATACCTACTTGATTAAGTTCATGTTGTATTTCAGATGTTCTATAGAAAAGAGACCAGGAAATGTTTTTCTTTTGGGATTAATTTAATTCCATTTTGTTTTACTTTACTTCCTTTTGTTTTTGCAGAATGAATTTTCTTTCTGTCTTTTCGAGTCTTTCTTTTTCTTCCTCTTCTTCTTTTTCCTCTTCCCCTTCTTCTTCGTTCTCTTCTTCTGCTTCTGCTTCCTCCTCCTCTTCTTCTTCTGCTTCCTCCTCCTCTTCTTCTTCCGCTTCCTCCTCCTCTTCTCCTCCTCCTCCTTCTTCCTCTGCCTCTTCCTCTTCTTTTTCTGTTGTTTTGCTGTAATAGTTTTACAAAGGATCATGCTGTTTTTTTCCTAAAACATTCATATTTATAGTAAATACTGTGTCAAGACCTTGGTTTGCTCTGATATAACATGGGTGAATTTTTCAAATAAATTTTAGTTTTAGAAAGATATGTCAATGATTTAGTTTAGAAGACCACAGCCCACTAGAGCTCGAAAGGACTATGGAACTAATGTTTAAAAAAACTCAAGCCCAGAGAAGCAAATTTCACAATATTCCTGACTTTAATATATTTTTTCCTGTTTTAATAGTGCTTCTCAACATGTCAAAAGGTGAGTGATTCAAAATTTTAAATGTACAAAAGGGATTGGAGAGACATTGATCTCAGGGGGTGTGTTGCCCAATACAGCCCTTGAGCTTTGGATTGTCCTGTCCCTACAATCACCTATCTAAATCCAAATTTATCACCCACAAAATGTCACTCATTTCACAGAAACCATTATCAACAGCAACTACTAAATTTAAGAAGAACTTATTCAGCTCCAACCATCCTCTTGCCCATATCTAGCTTTTGGATACCCCTGTTATTCTCACATTTGTTTGACATTGACTCAAGCAGTGATTATATTAATAGTAATCAAAATAACATCTATTATTGTTGTAATTGATAGCTTTTATTGGGCACATGCCAAGTACTGGCTGTATATTTTACAAGTATTATTTTATTTAAACCTCATGACAATCCTGAAAAAGATGTACTATTAGATCCTCACTTTACAGAAGAGAGTTTAGATACACTTTACAGATTTGTGCTAGAGTGTTGGAGCTTTAATTCAGGTATCTAACAATGCAATTATGTATTCCTAACCACAGTGTTCCTGCCCTATGCTCATGATTATACATGGGAATAGGCTGTGCAGATGGCTTATGTAGATATGCAAAAGGGTTACTTCATCTATCTGAATATTATTCTTATTCTCTCCTTCTTTTCTGTGATAGCTCTTGTGTTCAAAAAGTTAAACAATTACTAAACAACTCTCCAGACACTTCAAATTGGTCAACACTCTTTATTTCTTTGCATGAAATCCAGGTAGTGCCACTATTAGTCACCTGCTCACAAATCTCTAATGAATTCCCTTTGTCCACAGTGGGTCAGTCTCCTATCCTCTAGCCTATGTTGTTTCTACACCCTGGAGTCTCCACCTTCCTCTTTTCCTTTTCTCTCAATATATTCACAGTTCATTTATCTTTCAAGTCTTTCATCTATTCATATTCATTGCCTATAACCTTTCTCCGAATACTTGGCTTCTTGAAATTAATTGTCAAGGGACTAATTTTATCTTTAGACAAATAAATGAAAGGTCCATGAGTGAGTCATAGGACTTTAGAGCTGAAAAGTCTTTAGAAGTTTTATAGTCCAATATTTCACTTTACAGATGAGGAAAATGAGGCTTAGAGAAGTTAATTGATTGGTTCATGTTGGCACACAAATTTTTATCACGGTAACTGACTTTTTTTTTTTAATTGAAGTACAGTCAATTACAATGTGTCAATCTCTGGTGTACAGCACAATGTTCCAGTCATGCATATATATACATGTACTCGTTTTCATGTTTTTTTCATTAAAGATTGTTACAAAATATTGAACATAGTTCCCTGTGCTATACAAAAGAAACTATTTTAAAATCTACTTTTATATATAGTGGCTAACACTTGCAAATCTCAAACTCCCAAATTTATCCCCTCCCACCCCCTTTCCCTGGTAACCATAAGATTGTTTACTCATCTACAAAACAGAAACAGGCTCGCAGACTTAGTTAACAATCTCATGGTAACTGACTGTCAATGTAGCCCCTCAATTCCTTTTAACTTTAAGTAAGAAGAATGTCTGAAAGTTTATCTCTTGTGTGTGTTGCAATAAAACTATTTACAATAATAGGAAGTGAGACAAAATTGGCCCACAGACAATCGTGTGCCAACTCCTACAGTAGAACTTCCATAACTTGTTTATTGCTGTATTCTAGATCTATCTAAAAGCAAGCATGTTATATGCAAGATGCTCAACAGGCATATAGTAAATGAATAGAAGAGGACAACCTGCAGAAAAGAAATTGAAATCAACAGTATAACATATGTAATTATTCAAACTCACATATGTAGGAAAGGCAAATTAAAATTGTGGCATAATATTTTCTTACTCTGAGATTCACAAGCTTTGTTTCTTCAGTGATCATTCTGTTTTATTTTTTCTTTTTTGTATTTTTTTTTCATTAAAGGTTGTTACAAAATAATGAATATAGTTCCCTGTGCTATACAGAAGAAATTTGTTTTTTAATCTATTTTTATATACAGTAGTTAACATTTGTAAATCTTAGGATTCCAAATTTATCCCTTCCCACCCCTTTTCCCCCGGTAACCATAAGATTGTTTACTATGTCTGTGAATCTGTTTCTGTTTTGTAGATGAGTTCATTAGTGTCCTATTTTTTTCTGTTTTTAGATTCCACATGTGAGTGATAGTATATGGTATTTTTTTTTCTCTGAAAGTATCTTAAAACCCACAACTATATAAAACTGTTTTTAAAATTGCAATATTACTTACTATTTTGTACTGCTACTCCATTAATGGAATGTCTAATACTCAATGTTTGGAAAGAATGACTGAATGAATGAATGAATGAATGGGTGAATATTCAAATACAGAATCTCCCCATACCTCACAGAGGTACCTTATCATCCTGATGCTTTTAATAAATGCTTTCTCTCAATTTAGTTTCCTTATAAATATTGTTTTACTTCAAATTGTTATATATTTACTGAAAATTTGATAATCTATAAATTATGCCTTATTAAATTTGCATTTCTCAGGAAGTAGAACAAATTTTAGATGATAAGCTCAAAAGTTACAATTTCACTAACAACTGCAAGTTTTTCAGCCCTAATGGCAGCAGTTCTACTTCTAGGTAAACATCCACCAACCCTGTCATTTTTTTCCCCCTTTCTTACTTTCACTTCTGAGTTGACAGTGTTGACCTTCAAATGAAACAATAGCTAACAATAAAGTTATTGAAGCCTGCTGGCTTCTTGGGGGGCTAGAGGGCACAGACATATTCCATGCTGAGGTCTTACCCTTCATTTAAGACAGGGCATTTGTTAGACTGATGGGACTATTGTAAGCATACTCATCTGTAGTACTAAACACTAAACACTAAGTTCAAAGATTCAAATGTCATAGGTGGAAGAGAGAATAACCATTGGATATGAAGGGTGTTGCTGTTTATAATACAGAGCTGTGGTGCCACCTGTCTCCACACTGCACTATGAGAGTTCCACTCTGTCGATGCAAACTGTGGTGCCTTGTGAATAAACCAAAGGCAGTATAAGCATGGCAGTTAAGGACATGCACAAGGATCATATTTTGATAGAGCTTGAATTGAGTCCTGGCTTTGCCACTTCCTATTGGCAACTCTTTGGGCAAACTCTAAACCTCAGTTCCTCATTTCTAAAATGAGGATAATTAGGAGTACTACCTCACAGGTAAGCTGTGAAGATTAAATGAGATGATGAATACAAAGTTCTTAGTGCACTGACTCACTCCCAGTAAGCCTTAATAATAATCAAATTATTGAGGCTAGAAAAAGCCCTTATTGGGTGCCTTTGCATTAATTCTTGCCCCAGATTTTAAAGGTATGGCTTCTGATGAAATGCTAAGCTTCTATCATTGATCAACAAAGCACTAGTTTGCCTGCATCAGATACATTCAGGTGAGTTTCATGAATGTGAGCATTTCTCAGATTGGAGCCACGCCCTGCATGCCTGCAGATCCCAGATGGGAAAGACAGGTTTTACAAAACAAATTTTTAAATGAATGAGTTGACATTCAAAATGTCCTACAATGAAGTCTTGGAACTGCATTAACATACAGTGACCAGTTCTGAGGCATCATGGCAAGATGTTTTCCTTTAACAGTGCTGTACTCATGCCTCTGCTTTTAAGCCCTAACAGATGGTATGTGATGTAGTTATTTACATGCCTGTGTCCCTCCACCATGAACAGGGGCTGTGTTTCACTTATCATTGTATTCGTAGTGCATATATAGAACCTAGAGAGTACATAGAGTCTAGAAGCTGCTTAAGAATAATATATGAATCCCAGCTATGTTATTTTAATACTCCTTAGATAATTTCCATGTTTTTTCCGCGCTTTCTTTGCCAATATGATAAAAGCTACCAGCCAGTCTTCAAGGATAGATCAAGCACTTGGTTTATTGTATTCTGTAGAATGTGCAGAGACACTCCCTCTCTACTTCCTGTTTGAAATGGTGATGTAGTGTGGAGGTAGGAACATGATCCCCAGAATGAGCCTACCTGGGTTCAAGTCCTGATGATATCACTTACAGCTTGTGACTTCAGGCAAGTCACTTAGCACCTCTGTGCTTTGGTTTTCTCATCTCTAAAATAGAAATAATTATTATACCTATATTACTAGAATTATTAAAAGGATTAAATAAGTTAATATACATAAAATGCTTACATTATTGACTACCACATAATAAGTACTACATATAGTGTTTATTATTAATATTTTTGTAGAACAGTAATAAGCCCATAATGCTAACCATAAGGCACTAAAATAGCCAGTTAGCTCATTGAGAGACTAAAACTGCATAAAGTGCTGATTAAGTTGGAAGAAGCTTTTGCTTGCCCAACATTTGGACTGTATTGTATCCTGTGACTTATTGTATTGTGTCCTTAAAATTCAAATGTTCATGTGGCATTTGTATTAATTAAATTTGATTAAGCCAAATACTTCCTTACTCAACCATTGGGATAACTCCTTGTTTCATATCCTTAGTCTTAATGGGTAGTTTATGATAGATGCTAATTTGACACTAAATTATAAATAAACCTCAGGTACTGAATAATAGAATCAAAAGTTACAAATGTAGAATATACATTAAATAAGTTATGTCCTCAATCAGGATAATATATAAGTTCGCTATGGAAGTAGAAATGCAATACGATCAATCTAGTTCCCAGGGCTGGTTCTACTGTGCCCATTGTAATTCAAGGATAAAATTAAATTCCATTTGTATGCTTAAAATATCTAGTATAAGTAATCACTCTTAAAATTAATATATTCTGCAAAAGTATATACCTTATATAATAAAAATTAAGAGCTTTAATATGCATATTTTGCTTAAAAGTTTTCTTAACTTTAATTTTTAAAAAAGAAGAGATTTTCAAAGGCTATAAATAAAAAGGAAAAGAAAACCCCAACTTTTCAGATGGAGGATTGCATGACATAATAGTAAACCAATAGAAAGAAGGCAGTGAGAATTGGTGATTTTATAATCTGTGTAACAAGCAGTTCATTTTTTCTCAAATGTCAGATAGAAAATTAGCCTCATGTACTAGACAAAACTTGCTCAGGCATGCTACATAGATAGATAGATAGACAGACAGACAGATAGATAAGTAGATAGTTAGACACCCAATCTACAATAACACTTGGCTTTTCTTTGTTTAGTGTTCTCCCAACCCCAACAGAGCCTCCATTCAGAATTAAAGGAAAACATCCTCCTAGACTGGTAAAGAGTTGTTTATAGCACTTATCAAATCGATAGCATTTTATTCCCATTTAATAAATGCAGTTTTTGTGCTAGGTTAAATAGCATCTCCACAAAATTCATGTCCATCCAAAACCTATGAATGTGACCTTTTTTGGAAATAGAATCTTAACTGTAATTAAGTTAAGATGAGGTCATACTGGATAAGGGTGGGCTCTATGTTTAGTATGACTGGCATCCTTATAAGTAAAGGGAAATTTAAACACAGGGACACAGACACAGAGTGTGAGGAGGCAGAGCTAGAAGTGATGTGTCCACCAATCCAGGGATGTGTCCAGGCAATGCTACAAATTTCTGGCAATCATCAGAAGCTAGGAGAGAGGCAAGAAGTTCTTTCTCTGAATTTCCAATAAGGAACCAACCCTACCAACAATTTTATTTTGAACTTCTGGCTTCCTACACTGTGAGAGAATAAATTTCCATTGTTCTAAGCCTCCTAGTTTGTTGTAATTTGTTACATCAGACCTAGGAAATGAATACAGTTGCTTTGTTACCTGCTTTCCCACTCCATGGTTGACTGAAGAAGCTATTGAGAAGGGGTAAGAAGATGTATTTTGAAATAGCCTTTAATGTTCAGAATGGTTTATTTGTCCTAATTCAGCACAAAGGGGGATTCCCTTCTTGGCTCTTGGGACTCCCTTAATATCAATTTGCAAGTTGATATGAATGAGAAAGTTTGATTCTGATTGATAGAAAAATCAGAACAATCAGAGCAAATGCGTGTGGGGAGAAAGAAGAGAGAGGTGGGTGATGGAAGGAAGTGACATGGTAATTCTCCCCTGCTGGATTATTCATCAGTGCTTGTGGAGGGAGGGTTGAAAAGATGAACCCAAATTAGCTGTTTTCATGGACAATCTCATGAAACTCTGGTGTTTCCAGGATCAGCTAATGAAGCAGAAATCAAAGCGTAAAACAACTCTCTTCTTTCACACTTTGTTATACAGCTCTTGAACTATAGTTTTTCTGAGGACAATATAGGTGAATTAGCGTATAATAAGGGCTTAGAGCAGGTCCGACATGCAGTAGGTATGTGTTTTCTACAATTACAAAAGAGAAGAATGTAGACTTATTTCCTAGTACTTGGAAGATGTCCCTTAAAAAGGATACCCACAAAGTCTGGTCATACATCTGTAAGTAGAGGCAATAAGCCAGAGGAATTTGTGTTAATTAGTATTTACTTATTTAATGTATGTGTGTTGAGTAAATCAATACACACACTGAAGAGAGAGAACTCCCTTCTCTGCCTTTTATCACTGCTACCCCAGTAACAAAGCAGACACTAAGTGACTGGCTGAGTGATTGGATATGCCACATATAGCACTGAAAGCCAAGAGTACAGGGATACAAGACATCACTTGTCCCACAGGCCAGCAGAGCTGAGAGATGTTCAGGATATAATGATGAACTTGATCCAAGTGGAACATTTTTTAATAAAGTTTTAATTTTTTTCCCAGTGTGACCAAAATAAACAGTTTTGCTATAATTACCTGGAAAATTAATTGATGTGGAATAGCTCATTTCTCTCAAACCCTCGTATAAATCAAATGACAGTGAAATTAGGGAGAGCAACAGAAATTTTGTCATTTCAAGCAACTGCACTGAAACAAATACATTTCCTTTGAAAACCCTTGGAAAATAAATCCTCAACCATCAAAGTAGGTTTTACTAAATACAAGCAAGACATTTCACTCTTATCTGTCTTTGAAGATAGAAATGCATTGTAGCACACTCAGTCACAACATTTCTGTTAAAGGAGCCAACAGGATTTATTTCTCCCTGCAACTTATCGCAGAAGTAGGATCCCTTTCCAAACAGCATGATTAAGAATATTACTTTGAAAAAGTCTATAGCCATAGCCACTTCTGATCTTCCTCAGACAGAAAAAGTTGAAAACATCACCCACTGTACTATCCCTTGGGCTTTTGGCTGAACTCTGGGTATTTTGGCAATCTCTCTTTGTGTTCTCTCCACCCTGTAAATATTTAATGTAGCCAGTTTCCTGTAACATAAGTGCATTATTAGAACATCATGGCAGCTGTGTGTATAGAAAATTTCGACAGGGCTGTGAAAATGGAAGCAGAATTCTTTGAACAAAAGAGCTGCAGTCAATAGAGTTTTAATGATAAAGAGAAGGGGACTGAGTCTCTCAGCTTCCATAACAACTAATGATAAATTTCCTTGAAGTCTCACTACAAAATAGAGCTGGGTTCTGAGGTCCAGGGAGGATGTGCCCAGAGCCAATCTTTACCTTAAAGAAGGGAGGTCTATTGCCCTAGTGGAGGGTGTGATTCAAACTGACTTCATTGTCCATTTTGTAATGGAGATATAATCTTAGTAAGAATGTGTGTAGCTATACTGCAGCAATGTGATAGCTTTTCACAACACTGTTCAGAATTTAGAGGGATCATGACATAGTTCCAGAGTGAAAAACCCTAATCATAAAAAAAAAAACACAGTAGAAAAGAGATTTGGCAAACACGTAGCATAATTTCTTAAGCAAGGTCCTTGATGCATATTAGCAGCTCCTTTCCCTACTTCTTATTTCTCCTTATCCTTTGCCAAACTTTCAAAGTGTGAGTACTTACTTCCAACCTTTAAAACAAACAAATAAACAAATAACCTTTTATTCTCTTTTGTACCTGAGAAGTGAAGGAAAGGTGAAAGGAATGCAATTATGATTAATAAGTTATAATTATTTTGGAGGAGTTCACTAGGTAGTGGGACAAGTAAACTATGTCATGAGTGTTATTGTTGACTAAGAAGTTTACTGGGAACATAGAAAAAGGAACATAAAGGAGGAAAGCCATGAACCTTTAAGAGTAGACTGACATTTTAACTATGGTGTTTCACGGAAGAGTGATCTTTTTAACATTCATGATCTCTTACAAATATTTGACTAGTTAAAAAATTTAAGTGATTTCCTTTGCTTCTCCTTTCCCTTTCCCTAGATGACTACACTGTCTTTTGATGGTTTTCCTTAGTTCTTCTGACACCTATATAAATAGACCTTTTTATTAAATTATTCTCAATTAACCTGTTTGGGTGGCCATCTGTTTCCTATCAGGACTTTGGTACATCCATATTTTTTCCCCTTTTATTCATATTTTATTTCAGAAATTTAGAGGAAGATCACTATATCTATATCGTATATATTTCTTACCTTCTATGAGCTGACATTTGTTTACATTCACCATTGATAAGATATGAAGAGTCAAGTGGGAAACCAGAACAGTATTTGATTTTTAATTCCAGTTTTTATTCAACACCAATACTTTATAGAGAAGCACGGCATGACCACACTTTATTTCCATATTTTCCATGGAAGTGAGAGGGATCACATGTTGATTTTGCTTTCCTTTTATCCTCCTATTGTTGAATCACTTTTACTCCTGTATCATCTCTTTGGCCAAGCCTCATGATTTAGGTCTAGTGCTGGCTGTGACTGAACATATAGTATGAACATATTGCTGAAAAGAAGAGCACAGTTTAAACCAAGGATATATATGGCCCTGGGAGGAAGAAAAACATTATGGGAAATGGAAAAGTGCAAAAGCAGAGTCATGCAAATCTCACTTATCCATTCAGGAGATGTAGTGTCTTTCACAAATGAATATTCACCAAAAAGCCAGATGAGATTTACCCATCTGATATTGCTACCTACTTCCACTGATTCATATGGGGCTTAATAATAGAAGGAGAGAAGAGAGGAAAGTAGCTCCTTTCAGCACTGGGAAACCTTGAGCAGAAAAGTGGGGGACTCTGAGGTACTTAAGTGATGCATTTCACTCTTTTTTTCAATTGAAGAATGAGTCTGCTTCAGTATTCATTATAGTCCTCAACAATGATTAAGGTTTATGCCATGAAACTAGGAACCACACCAATTCTTCAACTAAATATATTACCTTATTAATCACCACAATAACTCCATTTATGTAATAGGAACTCTATTCCCTTTCTACATGAAGAACCTGAAACACAGTGTTTAAGCAAGTTATATGGAGTTAAGTGAGAATGCAGAGAGAACCTAGGTTGTAAACTCCAGCCACCTTTGTTCCGGAGCTATGCTTCAGTATGCTGTACTGCTCCGAAGAGGTGAGAGGATTTTTGAAGAATAGTTGACCAACCAGAGAATAAAGTTCATTAGGATTTATGGAATTTATGACTATGTCTATTTTACTGAAAGGAATGTATTTGATTTATATTTGAATAATGATACATACATGACTTAAAGGCTGGTTGTTAGAAAAAGTATTGACTAAAATATTGTGGCTAAATTTGTTTCTCCACACTCTGAGATTATTGCAGCAACCCACAAAAAACTAAAATGGGTAACTATTAAACTAACAGTAAATTTTAAAGATTTTAATTGCTGGAAGATTAATCTTTCCTTAACTACACAAACAACAACTCCATTCCCTCATTCAGAGGAATAATGGATAATTACACTGTTTTGTTTTGTTTTTCCTGTTGAGAAATTAGAGGAGTTCACCCTGCCCAAGAATCTGACTTGGTTCAAAATATAAAATGAGTTTAACTTGAAAGCTTCTGCTCTGTCTGAAAAGAGTGAGATGACTGTTCTCTTAACTTGGAATCCCAGGAGCAGATCCTAAGACAAGGATTCAAGTGCAAGTAAATAATTTGGTTGGGGATCCCAGTAACTGCTGTTAGGGGAATGAGGACACAAGATGTAGGAAAGGTGGTTAATAAAGGGTAGATTTTCACATCAGCTACCACTGAGTCCTTCAGAACTTAATTCCATTAAGGAATTCTGGAAGACAGCAAAGAACACACCTCAGAATAATCCATTTAATCTGGAGTATTTATTCACCAAATTTTTGTCAGTAAGGATGAAAAAATCATGTGGAGAATCACTGGTGTTTACAGGAAGCAACTTTTGGGCTGGGCTACAGTCATCAAAGTTAGAAGTCACTGGAATTGTCTGTTTCTTATGTAGTGAAAGTCTCATGAATACAATCTGAAAAAAGAAAGATAAAGGAAAACTCTTAACCCTGTGCATTGTATTGTCAAGTCCCGGGACAACTGGACCAATTTTGTTGTAATTAGTAAAATATTTCTCTACTTCAGTAAGAATTTATATTATAGTCTGTTTATCCTAGGAAGATGTTTGTGGATGTGTGTTTTTGATTCATTTGAATTATCAGAAAGAATAAGGAGACATGCTTACAATTCAGATTTTGGAGTGCCATATCCCATTCTCATTCCCCAACTCTTCAATCTTTCTGATGTTATTTTAAGATGAATAACTCAGAATTTGGGATATATACCACTAGTGGATTATGGGATCCACAGATTACCTGAGGGTTTAGAAGTGGATGGTTTCTAGAATCATACCAACCTGTGTAAATAGGGAATGGGGTTGCCCCCAAGGCAGGTGGACATCTCCTTTGAGAAGTTTGAAGGAGGGATTATTAGGGAGGATCAAAGAATAATTTTGGTATAACCAGGAGAGAACTTCCTATAAAGGATTTAATACTCTGGTGTTTTTTCTTGGATTATGGAAAGCACCCTATTTAGTACAATTAAATGCATCTGATCCCCAGTGTAATTTCTTTTCTTGACCTGCAATCTTTCAATAAAGGATGATGCACCATATAGACTTCTGTGGCAATCATGAGAGATACACACTATCCTGTATTTATTTCACCACTGAGAACAGCAAGGAGAACTGCATCATTTACTCCACCACTGAGAGTGACATGAGAATGGCGTCTCCTTATGGATGGGAGATTTTAGTCCAGGAGTTTCAAGGCAGGACTAGCAGAAAAAGAGGGGCAGCCAGTGGGAGACCTGGGACCAAGAGGAGGAATATATGATGGAATAAGTGGCTCAGGCTAGATATGAAACACTCTCACAATTTTTTCCCTAAATATACCAGAGAACAGAATGATAGAGCTTGATACTTGCCTTATAATTAGCAAGCAAGAATAGCAACTAGCAATCATGACCAACTCAAGATCCAACAATGATGCTGCCCTGATAGCTAAGCTTGTTGTCTTCATTGCTAAGCTTTGCCTGAGAGCTGGCTCTATAATTGAAATACTCAATTAGAGCTCAGGAAACTCAAGTGATGAGTTCATTTTGGTTTATAAATGTAAACTAAGAATCTTTAATTACTCCCTTAGTACTTATCTCAGTAAATATTCCTTATACATGCATAAAAGTTAATTCCCATACAATTGTGTCCCATTTTCTTAGATGATATTGGGAAAGCATTAGTTTTATGTGATCACTTCTTAATCAGACAGCCACCCAGGAGACATGACCAGATTTTGGCAAGCACTCTTATAAGGTGGGAGTCAGTTATTATAACCAACATCTTCTAAAACATGGAAAAGAAGCATAAGTTATGGGAGGTAGTATGAAAAGGTGAATATGTTAAAGTATTAACATATTAGGGACTCACAATGTGGAATATGAATTTCAACAGGGTACTAAACAGTATCTCATAACTTTCACTACATATTACTACATACTATATAGAATGTTTTGGATAAAATAAAAATGGGAACATAACAAAAGGAAGTGTGCCTTATTCAAAAGAGTCAAGTCAGTTAAAAATGAAGATGGAATAACATTATATATCAAGAAGATATAACTTAAACTAGCTTTATTACTTTTTCTGTTTATGAAAGTAAATATAGTTCTTGCAAAAGACTCTCCAACAAACCAAATATCCAAAAACTTTGGAAAAAAGAATAAAATATCACTAACGTTACCATGTTCTAGTAGAAGTTATGTTCACACGTATAGTCACATAAATCTCCGTATTGGAAGCACACATGACAGAAAATACTTGCAGAGAGATAAATACAGAGGCCAACAATGGGGACTTTGTTGTTATAGGTAATTAGCTACTGCCTAATAGATATGAGGGCTGGATATGAGGGTTCACAGTCCACCAGCTAGTAGAGGCTAGATATGAAAATAATGGAAATAGTCATCAAATCAATAAGAGAAACTGTAATAGCAATAATGATAGCTACTATTTATAACAGACTAACTCTATGCCAGGTACTATGCAAAACACTGTACATTTATTATATCTTTTAATACCACAAAACAGTGAGCTAGATACTATTATTTCCCTCAGTTTACGTATAATGCTTAGTAATTTGCCTTTGTGTGCACAACAGGTAAATTATATTAGTGATCAATTTACTTGAACTCTCAGATATGTACCTGAAGTTTCATTCCACATATCAATATTAAATGCTCACCAGACTGCTGACAGTCTCATGACCCTTATAGCTGGGGAAATCATCAGGGAGTCTCTTTGACCATCAGGAAGGAATCAGTTGTTGAAGTGATGAAAGAAATAGTGACTTTGGGGAAACAGGACATTTCTGAATTGTTCTTCTACCTATAGAAGCTTCTCCACTATGCCTATTTCCATGGGTCATGAGCATCCTACATCTTATTCTGAGTTGGAGAGACCTATATGGCTGTTGCCAGGACTGTACTCCAGCTACAGGAAGCTTGGGAAGCGAGCATCTGACTTGTTTGGCTTTGAGGCTAGGTCTGTGTCTCTCACTGTGGTGTAGAATGAAGGACCTCAAACACCAGAAAGGGGTTAGCTCCCGGGCTGCCAAAACACAACAAATGTCCAGTATACATGATGGGCAGGGGAAGGCTACTCTCAGAGGAATACTCCCTGGAAGGAGGAAATAGGAGGAGGAGAAAGATTTAAAAGGAAAAAACTGTCTGCCGTATTTTAACTGTTTCTTCTTATAATTTCTTTTATTCTCACTTCCATTTTTTTAAATCAATAATATAGTCATTTATTTCTTACACATTTTTTTCAGGTTAACACATTTTACATTTTTAAGTCAGGAACTACTCTCAGATTGTGCTCTAAGGGGTTACACAGGATCCTCTCAGTAGATGAGAGGGTTTTAGGCCATTTTGATCAACTGACTTATTTTTCAGCTTCGTTGAGGTGTAATTGAAAAAACCGCAAGATATTTAAAGCATGCATTCTGATGACTAGCTATTTGTATACCTTGTGTGAAGGGATTCCCATCATCTAGATTCCCATTAATTAACACGTCCAACCCCTCACATATTTCTTTCTTTCTTTCTTTCTCTTGTGTGTGTGTGAGAAAATTTAAGTTCTACTCTCTTTAGCAAATTTCAATTATATAACACTTCCATTTTTTTCAGTTCATCCAGATTACTCATGTAGGTGGCAACTCTGTAGAAGCAATAAAATATGGCATGGAGGGGGCAGATAGGAAATAAGTGGTTAATTGTTGAAAGGGTTTAGAGTCTGTTGGGCCTCTGCAAGCAGGGGACAATGCCAGCGTACCCCTTTGAACTCCAAAGCTCTTCAAAACGGAGCACAGTAGGAATAGTTTAACCAGGGGGAAAGGGAGGACCATAAAGACTGGGTTTACTTGTTTTTAAAGGGATCAGGATCCAAATGGAACTATGCAAGGAAGCTAATTCTTTTAACAGCAAAACAGAGGAGTAGATCATTGGCTCTCCCATCTTAGGTCATTTAGGCTCAGAGCTACAAATACCTGATGGTTTTGCAGGGAGTAAACTACAAATTTGGGATTAAAACCCATCTCCAACTTGTCAAAGTGTCAAAAAAAACTTAACAGACATTCCTAGATCTTCCATTTTCAACTCTTTTTATAACAATTAATGTGTCTGAAAGTCATTGACATTTTAAATAGTTGAACAGCTTATATTTTACTCAAGCTATAATTAATTGTTTTGAGGCAGAGTAAAAACAAAATCTATATATCCATGGAAGGTTTGACATATTCTTCAAAACTGAAACTTAAACCACAGTTTCGTTCCTTTTCTAGTCAGAGCAATAGTTTTTCTCTTCATTTCCCTGAACACCTACTGTTCTGTCAAACAATTTTATACAACAGTACTGATTCAAAGAATAGTCATGTAATGAAATGCCTTTACACTAGGAAATAGCCTTTCCAATAAAAATAGTTTTATTCTGGTCTTTTTTATACTACTGAATTCTCTAGTGTTTGGCTTTTTTTTTTTTTCTTTTAGATAACAGAGCATTAATGCAGCCGTGGGCCATTCTACATTGAAAATCCTTTTGATTCGAGTCCCCCACTAGGCAGAATTCACATACTCTATTTTATTTCCTTTGTAACAATATCACACATTTACAGTGTACTTGATTGGTGCCATACACTTTTACATATATCACTTAGTCTCTATGGAGCATACCGTTAGTGACAGCAGAATTCAGTGTCATGTTTTTTGCAACAACTTTCCTCCCTGGTTATTCTAGCACAAGCCTTATTTTGAATATGGCAACATTATTCAAACATTTTTAGGATTTCAGCCCTAGATACTCATTTGAAGAATATAAAGCTGCATTAGATTGTATGTTTCTTTTTTCATATTCACAAAGAATATATTTCTTTAAAATATGATAGGTTACATGGAATTACAAATTGCATTTTTATTTCTTTCTGTTCTTCCTATCCCTGTGAGACTCAGGTTCATCCGACTTGTGTAATAATAGACTGATATCATGTGTTGGTGAGTTCAAGTTTATTGGTGAAATATTTCTTCTGTTATCAAAAAGGGCCAATATTTCAGTGGCACAACTGTTTCAGGGACAACTGAAAGCACTATGCATGTCTCAGCCATCTAGATAAATTCCAGACCATTGCTAGAACAGCCATTTTAATGCAGGAGGTCAAATCATATAAACAAGTGTCCAATAGATTCTAGCCATGTAATTTGGTAATGATGATACAGAAGTTAATTAACGATAAACAATTATGAAATTTGCATTGCAAGTTAATAAGGCAAGTTTCAAGAAAGATAAAACATCTATTCTTTCCTATATCTCAAGATGTTTCAGGAGATAAAACAGAGGAGGGTATTTTTATTTTGAAAGTCTAACTTCAAGGTAAGAATGAAAGGAAATGAAATTTTATTTCGAGGTAAGCCAAACCAAAATCAAATTTTAAAAAGCACACATGTAGTAGAATGTAAAACTTTCAACACTGACTAGAGACACATAGTGAAAACATTTTTGAGGAAAAACGTCCACTAGCCTGGCTTCTTATATCAGCAATGGCTTTTGCCAGCAACTTGCCCACTGGCACCTATAGATTTCTGCATGTGTTTGTTTCACTCTGTATCTCTCCCCTTAGCTGTCAACTTACATACACATCATCTTTCTGTCTATGTCATACTAAAAAGGACAAAATGAACCTCATAGTCAACACTGAGTATCAAGTTATATGATCTACTGCAGAGAGTACAGAAATAATCTGATAACTGTCTTATTTATCCCAACCCATGACATTTACATTGGAGTATCTACATTCTTATATCAGAACTTTAGTGTAAATGGCAGAACATTTTAAATTTCTCTTTCTAAAACTGTTGAAATTTCAAACAATCAGGAAGGAAGTTATCTTTTTTTTTAATTGCACAGAACTCTGCATATATTCTTCTCCAATATACCACCCAGAATTTCTCCTGGAATGGTTTTTCTTTGTCTGAAATCTCATTCTTTGAAGTAAAGTAAACTGTTTTCCAGTTTCTGCTTGTAAGCCCTCACAGATGTAATTACCTGATAGTTATCCAGAAGAGAAATCTCCCTTCTAGGTCATGTAATCCTTCAACCTCTAACTTTTCTTTTAGTCATTCTCTTCCTTCTAGAGGCCCACATTCAGACCATCAGGCACAAGGCTTGTGCTTCCTTCTGGAGGTCCGCCAATAAAAATATATCAAGGTTTTATTATAGGCATGAGCTGAAAAATGCATACTAACCCTTAGTCCAGTTAGAGGTTTAGTTCAGACCAATGTAAAGAGGCAAGAACACGGAGAACAATGTTCTCACTATTTCTGGGCTTGTTATATTTGAGGAGATCAATGTAAATCATTCCATGATCAGTTTATGCCTGGAAGGGGCCACTATTACATCTTAGAATTTTTTTCCCTCTTACCAGAACTTCTCATAAGGCATTAGAAGGCAATCCCCTTTCTCATGCATAAGGAGGAAATAGTGAGGGCTACGTGCCACATCATTCTACCTTGGATAATTTTCTTCCCATTGTTTCTCACCCACCAGGAGAGAAACTTCACCTTCTATGTTTTTTTGCAAATTTCATCAACATTCCAACTATAACTTTTAAGAGATTGTTAGCAAGAATGTTAAATATCCATGCTTTATGGACAAATTTTCTTTCTTTTTCTCTCCACTATGGAGCCTGAAATCCACTGGACTCTAATTAATTCATGTCAGTCTGAATTAACTAGTTTACCAGCTGTCAGAGATGGGTTTATCTCAAAGCTGCCTCTGGAAAGTTCCTGTGCTGTAGTTCAGAGTGCAGGCTCTGGTTTCCTGTCTGTTTGGGACACTTTCCTGGTGGCAAGGCCACCCAAGACGGAACTGTGGTCACTAGCCCTGAAAGAGGTGGAGTCAGAATGAGCCAATTCCTCAAACTGCCAACTTAAACAATGGCGTGATTTTACATGCCAAAAATCTATTTGTACACAATCAGGAAGAGAATAGAAAAGGAAGCTATACTAAGAATATTTTCTGCTGAGTTTGGACCCATGCCTGTCCATGTTTGTTTGTGCTCTTTAGCCCTCCATTAACTTTTAGAGCATTAACTATTTGAGGAAAGAACAGAATTTTAAAATCCTAGATACACAATCTATCCTGATGTACTACTTAATATATGATTAAGTGCAAATTGTCACCCTAGTTTAAAGATGAAAAGCAGTCTCTCTGTGTGAGTAGCACAGTCCTGTCTAACTAAAGGAGAAGAAAAAAACGTTTTACATTTCTTTGAAATAATTTTTTCCCTTAGGTTTTAGTCTTTTTAACTCAATCACACAATTTTTTTTGAAGTATGGTCAGTTTACAATGTTGTGTCAATTTCTGATATACAGCATAAAGTTTCAGTCATACATCTACATAGAGATATTCATTTTCATATTCTTTTTCATTATAGGTTGCTACAAGATATTGAATATAGTTCCCTGTGCTATACAGAAGAAACTTGTTGTTTATCTATTTTATATATAGTAGTTAGTATCTGCAAATCTCAAACTCCCAATTTATCCCTTCCCACCCTCTTTCCCCCTGGTAACCATAAGTTTGTTTTCTATGTCTGTGAATCTGTTTCTGTTTTGTAAATAAGTTAATTTGTGTCTTTTTTTTTTTTTTTCAATTCCACCTATGAGTGATATCATATGGTATTTTTCTTTCTCTTTCTGGCTTACTTCACTTAGAATGATAGTCTCCAGGTCCATCTATATTGCTAAAAATGGCATTTTTTTATTTTTGTTTCATGATTGAATAGCATTCCATTGTATAAATATATCACAACTTCCTTATCTAGTCATCTGTCCATGGACATTTAGGTTGTTTTTATGTCTTGGCTATTGTATATAGTGCTTCTGTGAACACTGGGGTACATGTATCTTTTCGACTTAGAGTTCCCTAAATCTGATCAAGGAAGTGAAAGACATGTATGGAGAACTACAAAACATTGATTAAGGAAATTAAGTATGATTTAAAGAAATAGAAAAATATCCCATGCTCTTGGATTGGAAGAATTAATATTGTTAAAATGGCCATATTACCCAAAGCATTGGTTTTTAACCAATAGTGTGTATGTATATGTGTGTATGAAAGCTCAGTTACATTAGTACAGATCGATTGAGCTCTCTCCTTCTGAGTACTATGTTATTTCTATATAATGGAGGTAATAAAACTAAACAGAATATAATTAGTAAAATTCAGCACTTTCAGTAGTAGTAGAAACAGCCTCAATTTGGAGAAAATATTTAGACATTTAAAGATGTGCACAAATATATGAAAACAGGAATTTGGGCCCATATGAAGCAAAAGATCTTGAAAAATGAAGGACAATCTAAAGGGAAAAACATAAAATTTTGGTACTGACCGAGATAATCTTATGAGTTTATAAAGTAGTTAATCATACTACCCTACTACTAAACTCAGAGAAATTGTCAATCATTGCAATTTCAAATATTTTCACCACTTTGTCTGAAAGTCCCGTCGATCTTTACCCTCTTCTTTTTCTCCCTCTTTGCTTTTTTACCTTTAGTTCATTTCTAAGAGAAGCAATTTCTAAATCTATCTCAAATTAGTAGCTCTGAAGAAGTTAACCAGTTCTTAAAGACATAATGCTGAAGAGCACAGTTTTTAAAATTTAAGAGGCAGTCAGTGCTAGAAGACAACATTGCCCATAGACCCTGGGCCTTGAACTTTAGAAGTCCTTGCTAGTTTTCTCCCAGCTATTGCCCTCTCCATGGGCTGGTGGTCTGCAGGGTCAAGGGGGTACACCCACCTCTACCTCCCTTAATCTAGACCATTCACTGAGTATCTGGAAGCCTGGAATTCTCTTCCCTAAAGCATCAGTCCCATCAGGGCCTGTGCACATCTCTTCAACAAGTATCCCAAGGGGAGACTACATCCCTGGTGTGTACATGCTTCAGTCCAAAGAGTGGCTAAGTGGTGGTTTTTGGCTGGGTGTGCATAGAGCTTAGATATGCAGACTGGAGTGTCTATACATGTGTGCCTGAAGCCTGTCACAGTGCAAAAGAGATGGGATGTTAAGAGGAAGAGGGAAAGCCAATAGTCAGGGGACTAGAATATGGGCAGCTCTTGATTCAGGCACTGAATGCCAAGGAGAAAATATTAGGAAGTTGAACCTGACCCTCCAGACTGTCATGAAGGTAAGAAAGAAGGACGGTTTAATTTTATTTAGCAGTTTGTTCACTTGATTTACATCTTTTTAATATTTAAACATATGGTATATGCAAGTTTGATTTTTTAATGTTTTTTGGAGGGGGAGATAATTAGGTTTATTTGTTTATTTATTTTAATGGAGATACTGGGGATTGAACCCAGGACCTGGTGCATGCAAAGTACACACCCTACCTGTGAAAATTTAATTTTATTATAATTTATAATCAATGTTATGGCATGTCATTTTACTATTGTGTAAAAAATAATTGGCTGAAATCAAAATACAGCACTTCTTTTGAAAGATACATAATGGAAACCAAGAAAAGGAAGAGATATTTCATGATATATGAGGACACAAAAACCCACAGTCACTTAATTTTAGTTTCTTTAACATCTGATGGTTAAAATCCCTGTCAATAATGTTGCTGTTATAGTATGCATAATTGTAGTGATTATTTCATTCTTACCCCAGTCTTAACCACTGTTAGGAGTAGGCCTATGGGAGCTGTGTACCAGAATGGCAAGGACTTTGTTTCCTTCACTGCTCTGTCACAATGCCTGGAACAGTGTTGGTTCATGGAAGACATTTGTGATGGTTAATTTTATGTGTCAGTTGGACTGGGATCAGGGATGCCAAGATAGGTAAAATATTTCTGAATATGTCCGTGACGGTGTCTCCAGAAGAGATTAGCACTTGAATCAATAAACTAAGAAGAGATCACCCTTACAGATGCAGGTGGGCATCATCCAATCTGGTGGGAGCCTGAATAGAAAATAAAGGTGGAGGAAGGACAGATTTGCTCTTTTTGCTTCAGCTGGGAAAGAAAAATACATCTTCTCCTGCCCTTAGACATCAATACCCCTAGATTTTGGGACTTCAGACTCAGACTGGGACTTATGCTACTGGCTCCCCTAGTTCTCAGGCCTAAGAATTTGGACTGAAGTTACACTGCCAACTTTCCTTGTCCTCTAGCTTGCAGATGGCAGATCATGAGACTTCTCAGTGTCTGTAACAGCAAGAGCCAATGGCTCATAATAAATTTCTTTCTATGTATTTATATATCTATGTATATTCTACTGGTTCAGTTTCTCTAGGGAACCTTGACTAATACATTCATTACATATTTGTTAATGAATGAGTAGATCTATTAAAACATGGGAAGAGAGGCTGGTGCAGGGAATAAACCAACAGTATATGGAAAAAAAATAGCAACATTTTGTGGTACAAATTTAGATAAAGTGAAAAACATACTTCAAGGCCTAGGCTGAGACAGCGGATGGTAAAGGAAGGTTAAATGAGGGTATTGATCATGAATGTATGTGCCACACACCCAGGTAGCTAAGAAGATAAAATTGGCAGGATTTGATAACTTTTCTGCTTAGAGGAAAAGACTGGAGGTCTGCCTCTGTAACCTGGACTGTGATAATTCCCAGGTTCTTTGCTCCCATGACCTGGCAAACTGACATAGAAACTACTAGAACCAAATGATAATAATAAAAGTTAACATTTATTGAGCACTTACTTTGCACTAAATGCTGTGGTAAGTTTGTTAAACACATGATTTATTATTCTTTACTGCAACCTAAATATGGTTGATACTATAATTAACAGCATTTTACAAATGAGGAAACAGGCTTATCAAGACCTGACCAAGATCCTGAAACTTCTGAATCTCTTTGTACTCAGAATAAAATAGGCGAAAAGAAAAGTTTGCTTTCCTAATTTTTATATTCTACATTTTTATATATGGCAATTTTTTTTAAAGGTAAGATGGTTGTGGGCAAAACAGTTTGGAGAAACTAGAAGCTAAGAGTCCATTTGTTAGTCACAAAGACTTGGGGAAATTATATGGAAGCCCTTGGCTTGAATGGTAGCTACAAGAATTAAACGTAAGGAATTATCACGAAGGGAGAACCACCAAGATTTGTTTGACTGTGCAAGATTTAAAAACCCAAACAGAAAAGACAACCCAAAATATAAAGCTTAGAGAACCATGATGAGGTTACCATTGGCAGTAGAGAGGTTAAGTAGAGAAGATCATTGACTGAGGTGAGTGGTGAATTGCTGTGTATTTATTTTTCCATGACTCCATGGAAACTATTCAAAGATTAATAGTCATTATGAGAAAGCTAGTGGTCTTTCCTATAATCAGTTTTTTTTCTATTTGTTTTGAAACTGACCTCAATAAAGATGTTACATTGTCTTCTGGCTTGTGGTGTTTCTAACAGGAAGTCTATGATTACTCTTAATTTTTCTGCCAGTATTTAACATCTCTATTTTTCTTTGATGGCTTTAAGAATGTTTCTCGTTATAACTGGTTTTCCTCAATTTGACTATTGTGTACTTTGATGTGACTTCCCTTGTGTTTATTCCGCTTTTTCCTTTTGATTGTTATTTTTGGATCTTGGTTCATAGTTTTCATTGAACTTGGAAATATTTCAGAAAGCATTTTTTTAAATATCTTTAGTACCATCCTTTTTTTCTGGGACTCAACATACATATATGTTTTTGTATACAATATGTTTTGCATACAATATTGTGCCATAGGTCACTGAGGGTTTGTTAAATTTTTTTCTGTCGTTTTTGGTCTCTGCTTCAGTTTGGAGAGTTTTTACTGTGATGCTTCAAGTTTATTGATATTTCCCTCAGTGAGGTATAAGCTATTTTTTATTTTAGACATTGTATTCTTTTACAATAATTTAAAAAATAATTCTAGTTCCATTTGTTTTCTGTTTTGTATTTTCCTTTTACTTTCCACATATACTTATGTTTTTCTTTAAATCTTTGAGCATATTTTTAATCAATGTTTTCAAGTTCTTGTCTGATGATGACATTATCTCAGTGATTTCTGGGCTTGTTTCTATTGTATAATTTTCTCCTTCTTGTGGGTCATATTTTCCTGCTTCTTTACATGCCTAGTTATTTTATATTGGATGATGTACGTTGTAATGTGCTGTATTGTGGAGGATCTGGATTTTACTATCCTTATCTAAAGAGTATTAATGTTTTCAGGGCATGCATTAAAGTTACTTGTGAAGTGATTTGACATTTTTAAGCTAGCCTTAAGCCTTTTAAGGTTATGTCTAAATTAGTTTTACTACTATGGTACGTGTCTACTGGGGTCACTACTGAGTGTCACAAGTCTTCAGTGAGGTCTTCCCACTCTAGCTATGCAGAAGTCAGATATCTTCCAACCTGGTATAAGTTCTGGAAATTGTTCAGTGTATAGATCCCTGGTAGTTCCCCTGGTAGTTCTTTGCCTCGTTGCATGGAGTGTCACCCTATATATGCACACCTTAGTATCTGCCAATAGATTAAAGGAAAGTCCTATGAAGTTTCCAGAGTGCTTTTTTTGTATAGTCTTTTCTCTCATTTGCTCTGATCCACCAATTCCAGCTGCCTCAGGCTGTCTGAACTCTAAACTTGGTCTCTTTAACTCAGAGTTATAGGAAAATACAATGTTCTTGCATCAGATGACCCCATATTGTTAAACTGTCATTTACATTACAATTTCAATGCTATCCCAATCAAAATTCCAGAAGCCTGTTTTGTAAATATTGACAAGCAGACTCTAAAATTTATATGGAAATGCAAAAGAGGTAAAAGAGCCAAAATACTTCTGAGTAAAGGAAGAAGAGAATTTATTATAAAGCTATAGTAATCAAGACTGTGGTATTGGCATTAGCATAAGGAATATATATGTATATATACACAAATATATATCTCCAATAATAGAACCATCTATATTCAATAATGGAACCACCTATATTTGATCAATTAATTTTGGGATTTTCTCAGTTGGGTTGTGTACATAACTCATCTTTAATGTGTTCCCTAGATACTACCAGTTTTGTAACACTTAGTCTATAGTAGGGCCTTTAAAAAGTACAAAAAAAAAAAGACACTTGCTCCAGATTTCTGATTGTTTTCTGCTAACAACATTCCCTAACAATATGCTCACTGACATTTCTTTCTAGAGGCACTAAGTATAATAGCGAAGAAAATGCAGTTTGCAGAACATTCTATTTTTGTGGAAGGCAAATGATTGGAGGTCCAAGTCATGTCATTTTCCCTGGACTGACATTTTGCTCTGAATTGCATCTAAACTACCAGTGAGAAAGTGGTGAACTTTATACATTCTGTGGTCACTCGATCACCCACATGAGCCCAAATATGATTTCTGTCAGCTCTTGCAATTCTTTCAGTTGCGTCTGTTTTCACTTTCCCTTTGGCAACTTTCTATCCTGAGTCACATTGACCTCTGTCTGCCCTGAAACAAGGAGGGATCCAACTTTGTTGTTTGGGCTCTGGCTGTGATCATGTAGGGAGGGAGAAGTGACATACATCATAAGGCCCAGTTTGCAACCTCCCTGAAGCATCTCCTATATACAAGAGGTCACCCACCAACATCTTTGTATTCTATCTTCCTTAGGCCATCATTTTTATGTTACTATGGGAAGAAGGGACAAAGAAATGTTTCTTGGTAAAGCCTGAATGATCAATGATTTCCTGATACTCTCTTAGGCCTTTAGAGTATGTGTGCTCTCCAATTAGGGAGAAGAGTTTATAGCCTGGCATTTGACCAAATTCTTTATACTGTAGATCTAATGACCAGCTCCAGGATGCTCTATGAAATATCAGTATCTTGTCATCATATGTATTTGCTTCTCCATCTGGCCAAGCCTTCTGAAGGATTTAGCTAGGTCACCAGCTGTTCCAACTATGCTGTCAAACCACCATGGCTTAAATAAACAAAGGCTTTTTTTCTTTCCTTTTAAAAATGAATTTTTTGAGGGAAAAAAGATGACAAAGTTAGCTAAATCACTAAACTTATTTGTCTCTTTATCCATCCCATATGCTTGAAAGAAAAAATGGAAGTTGGTTGGTCTTGGGATCTGAATTCACAAAATCACAACCATTCTCTCCTTTAACAAATGTTTCCCAAGTTTCCCAAGCAAACTTCTATTGCCTTCTTCTGAAGGATCATGCTCCAATTTGCACAGAGGCCAGAAAACAAGCAGCTGACTAGGAGGGAGATTTTTAAAGAGCAATCTCTGCCCAGCTCACAGGAAACAGCCTGTGAACTGTTTCCAAACCAAGACTACCAAAGAAGACATTTGCCAGCTACTTGTGGTCCCCTGGTGCCCAGAATTCTCAAGGTCTCTCCCTCATAGCTGACTAAATGCACAATAAAACCTCCAAATATTCCAGGGGCAGGTTTTGGCATACACAGTGTAGTGTATGAAATAGAAACAGAAAGGAAAACAATGTAAAAACATAGGATATTCCAAACTAACTAGAAAATATTGCATAGATGTGAACAGTTTGTATTGGGACGTAAAATAAAGCCATATTAGCTGTACTTGAGACACATTTAGGTTGCAAATGAAACATAAGTAAGGGAGTCCAAAGGTTAATCTTTCAGGACAATGTATACTGGAGAGTCTTTAGGTAGAGATTGTATCTTTATGGGTGTGAGGTGAAGGTCAAAGAGAAGTAATACACATAAGAGAAACATTATAGAAAAAAGAACCCAAAGTACTTGAGGGTTCACTTGTTTATAGTTTGAGAGGATGAGTCAAAAAAGATTTAGGTACTGAGCAAGTGCAACAGGCAATGCTGTTTTTACTGGACTCTCCTCTAATTTAGCTTCTGGAATACATGAATGAAAGTTTGTAGATATTTGTCTAAAAACTGTGTAACTTTGAATTTCCATCAAATTAGTATTTTAATGTAGACTGTTATACTACGTTATATGATAGTTAACATTCCTAAGAAACCTTATGTTTTGAAAATAGTAACACTGAGAAGGGGGAAAAGGAGTATAGAGATTCCATTCTTTAAACAGCTGGTATTTCTATATTTACTTTTTTATTTTCTTTTTCCATTAATCTGTATATATATGTGCATATATATAAACAGCTGATATTTCTATATTTACTTTTTTATTTGCTTTTTCCATTAATCTGCATATATATACTTAATTCCCTTCTTATCCAGTTTAGATCCCATAATGATTACAGTAATCACTATTCTTCATACACTCCTAATTCTGCTGCTTTTCTCTTCTGTCATCATATTCACAGGCAAACCCCAATCTTGGTTAAATCCAATTGTCTGCATTCTCTGCCTCTGGCTGAAGTTGGAAATGGCTGGATGAAAACCCAGAATCATGCTACAGTTCCCAAACACTACATGGCACTACTACAATTTCCCCTAGTAAGTTCATTCTCCCTCTCTTCAAGACTGCTTTTCACACCTTCTCTTCTCCAATCTCCAGCTTCCCTTTCCATCAAATTACTCTGATGCCTTTTCTTCTCATTTCGCTAATAACATAGGGATAAGCCAAATAGACTTTCCTCAACTTTTTACCACCAAAATTTACAAAATTATCTGCATCTATGCCAGTGCATGCTACTTCTCTCCTATTACAATGGATGAATTTTCTGTTCTCCCAACTGTGGCCAATACATCACTTGTACACTTGATGCCATCCTTTTATTCAAGGACTCTGCTCTTGGAGTTATTCCTTCTTGCTTCTGTACTATCAGTTTTCTCTCTCTATGATATTATTCTCAACAGCATACAGACATTGCTGTACTATATTTCATGTTTAAGAAAGCAAACAAACCAAGTCAATCTAAACAAACAAAACAAAACAAAACAAAACCCAAAAGCTTGACCCCTTGTGCCCTTCCAGCTACTGTTCTATTTCCCTGCTTCACTGTTCTGACAAAGGTGTTAGAATTCATTGTTTATCCTCTTTCTCCAGTTTCTCACTTCATATCTCTTCTCAACACATTTCAATTAGAACTTTATTCCCAATAGAAATCTCATTTTTCAGGGTCATTAATAAACATCATGTTGCAAAACCTGATGGTCTAGTCACAGTCATCTTATTTGAATTTTTAGTGGCAGTTGATAGACTTGTTCATTATTTTGGGAACATGTCTTGAAATGCTTTCTTCTCTTGGCTTCTGGGACACTACACTCTATTCCTATATCCCTGACTACACCATTTTTTCTATGGGATCCTATTAATGTAGTGCTTCTAATTGTTAGTCCTCAAAAATCTCAGTGTGAACTCTCTAGTAACCCCACTTAGTTCCCTGCTGCCCAGTTGACACCCACATTTCTATCTCTCGGTCTGATCATTTTTATGGTTCTTATTCTAAGACATATAACTGCTTATATAATATCTCCACCTAATTGAATATTAGGTACCTTTGGCTTAACATTAGCAAAATCAAATTCTCTGTATTTTATTCCCACAAGTCTGTTCTTCCCATTTTCCTCATCTCAGGCAATGATTCCACATTTACTCTGCTGTTCAGACCCCAAAACTGGGACTTAGCCTCTCTATCTCACACCTACATAATTTATTAGCATAGCCAGCCAGCTCTACTTCCAACATATATCCTAAATCCAATCTCTCTCACCATCTCCATGACTACCACTAGTGGAGTCAGCTTTGTGTTCATTTGTAAACAGTATACTTAGAGCTAGCTGACTATAGAATGTTACGTTTTTCTAATTTTCTTTGCAAGACTGTATCCATCTATTTATTTTAGTCTCATTTCTGTTTCAGAGTTAGATGATATCTCCAAGAGCTGTCACAGGTGAAAATTTTAAAGTTTAAAACTATTAAGGCCAATCTTAGCTACCCAGGGCTTTTAGTTGTTAGGAGAAAAAAGTAAGAAATGCTTCCCCATCACATTTTAAGGACCTCAGTCAATTCATGTGGTGATCAAGGTTCATGAATGTTTTAGTGATTAGCGATTAATATTGTTTGGTAGCAAAACGGTCTTAAGCCACATAGTGGGAGATTCAAGTGCTAAATGACAGAAATTCTAATTCAGTTCCCGCCAAGCAGGCAAGTCACTTAACCTTTGTATATTTTTCCTTCTATGCCCTGGGAACAGTAACTGTCCTTTATTACACAGAACTGTGGTGCAGATAGATGAATATGTGGAAATGTTCTGTACTTTATAAAGGAAAGAAGAAATTTTAAAACCTCAATTTCCTGAAACACAACTAAAGGTTACCCAAATATTCATTTATTTATATTATTTTCCCTTCTTTTTTATTAAAACTTATATAATAAACATGAAAAACTTTATAACAGAAAGAATAAACTTAGGTTGAAAATAAAGGAAATCTTCAATCACTTTGCAGTCTTTCTGCATTCCTCCTTACGATGGGTGGACCACTCATGATATCATACTACTACTAACTGTACATGCAAGAGCATTTTTCCCATGGGCTAGGCACTGTGCTGAGTGTTTTACAGAACTGCTTGTAATTGTCTTTCTTTAAAGCACTTATAGTCATAATATTTATGTTTTGTCAAATATTCTGCTCGTACTACAGTGAAAATTGATGCCCAGCATGTTTCACTATTGATAATTTATCTGCAAAGAGTTGAAGCAAAATGGACTAATTGGTGAACTCTTAGTTAATAGAAAAAAATTGACAGCAATGGATGTAAGGAATTCTCAAAGAATTCTGATTAGTTGAGATTTTATTTTATTTCTGCATTGGTCTATGTAGGTCACCTGGAAATTTCCAGACTATTAAATATTCTTGGCTGAGGTTATGTATTATTGGTGTTTCACAGATTTCCAAGGGAAAATTTTAGAGTTGATAATTTCTGCATTAAGTGACAAAATTCTAATCTACTTAAGTACTATTTAATATATTTATTCAGTTACTTTTCATTTACTCTCACACTTTACTTTTTACATTTTTATGAACTTTTTGTAATAGCTTATTTTACAAAAAATTACAAAAACAGGAATAGTCACAACCAGTATGAACTTCCACCTTCCTATTTCCCAACATCAAGTGTTTTGCTTTTGCTGTGTAAGGAAATATTTCCTTGGCATTCTTGACCACTCTTGGCCTCCTTTTAATGGCCTATGTGCTTTTCTAAATGCATAAATCAATCTGCTGTCTTTTATCACATGCTCTTACTCTATGATTTCTTTTTCCTTTTTTAAACTGAAATATAGTCAGGTTACAATGTTGTGTTAATTTCTGGTGTACAGCATAATGTTTCAGTCATACATATACATACATATATTTCTTTTCATATTCTTTTTCATTATAGGTTACTACAAGATATTGAATATATTTCCCTGTGCAATGTAGAAGAAACATGTTATGTGTTTTATATATAATAGTTAGTATCTGCAAAACTCAAACTCCCAATTTATCCCTTCCCACTCCTTTCCCCCCAGTAACCATAAGTTTGTTTTCTATGTCTGTGTATCTGTTTCTGTTTTGTAAATAAGTTCATTTGTGTCTTTTTTTTTTAAGATTCCACCTATGAGTGATATAATATGGTAATTTTCTTTCTCTTCCTGGCTTACTTCACTTAGAATGATGATCTCCGGGTCCATCTAAGTTGCTGCAAATGACATTATTTTATTCTATTTTATGAATAGTATTCCACTATATAAATATACCACAACTTCTGTATCTGGTCATCTGTCAATGGACATTTAGGTTGTTTCCATGTCTTGGCTATTGTATATAGTGCTGCTATGAACACTGAGGTGTATGGATCTTTTCAAATTAGAATTCCCTCTGGATATATGCCCAGGAGTGAGATTGCTGGATCATATTTTAAGTCTATTTTTAGTCTTTTGAGGACTCTCCATACTGTTTTCCATTTGGCTGCATGAAACTACATTCCCACAAAACTGTAGGAGGGTTCCCTTTCTCCATACCCTCTCTAGCATTTATTATTTGTGGACTTTTGAGTGATGACCATTCTGACTGGTATGAGATGATACCTCATTGTAGTTTTGATTTGCATTTCTCTGATAGTTAGTGATACTGAACATTTTTTCATGTGCCTATTGGCCATTTGTATGTCTTCACTGGAGAATTGCTTGTTTAGGTTTTCTACCCTTTTTTAGATTGGATTGTTGTTTTGTTGTTGTTGTTGTTGTTGTTGTTGTTGTTGTTATTAAGTTGTATAAGCTGTTTGTAGATTCTTTGAAATTAAGCCTTTTTCAGTCACATCATTTGCAAATATTTTCTCCCATTCCATAGGTTGTTGTTTTGTTTTGCTTATGGTTTCCTTTGCTGTA
Organism: Camelus bactrianus; assembly: GCF_048773025.1. Lineage (NCBI taxonomy): Eukaryota > Metazoa > Chordata > Mammalia > Artiodactyla > Camelidae > Camelus > Camelus bactrianus. The sequence continues at coordinate 31,209,157 of NC_133541.1, forward strand.
AGTTTAATTAGTGTCTTGTCTTATATTTAAGTCTTTAAGCCATTTTGAATTTATTTTTGTGCATGGTGGGAAGGAATGCTCTAACTTCATTGTTTTATATGCAGCTGTCCAGTTTTCCCAACACCACTTGCTGAAGAGACTGTTTTTTCTCCATTCTGTATTCTTGCCTCCTTTGTGGAAGATTAATTGACCAGAAATTGGTGGGTTTATTTCTGGGTTCTCTATTCTTTTCCATTGATCTATATGTCTGTTTTTAATACCAATACCACACTTTTTGATTACTGTAGCTCTGTAGTATTGTCTGAAATCTGGGAGAGTTACTCCTCTAGCTTCATTCTTTTTCTTCAGTATTGCTTTGGCAATTCTGGGTCTTTTGTGATTCCATATAAATTTTAGGATTATTTGCTCTAGTTTTGTGAAAGATATTCTAAGTAATTTGATAGAGATCACATTAAATCTGTAGATTGCTTTGGGTAGTATGGTTATTTTAACAATATTAACTCTTCCAATCCAAGAGCATGGGATATCTTTCCATTTCTTTAAATCATCTTTAATTTCTTTAATCAATATTTTGTAGTTCTTCATGTATAAGTCTTTACCTCCTTGGTCAGGTTTATTCCTAAGTATTTTAATTTTTGGAAGCAATTTTAAAAGAGACTGTTTCTTTACTTTCTTTTTCTGATATTCCATTGTTAGTGAAAAGAAATGCAACTGACTTCTGTATGCTAATCTTGTAGCCTGCTACCTTGCCAAATTCTCTTATCAACTCTAGAAGTTTTTGTGTGGGGCCTTTAGGGTTTTCTATATATAGTATCATGTCATCCACATATAGTGACAATTTTACCTCTTCTCTTCCAGTTTTAATCCCTTTGATTTCTTTTTCTTGTCTGATTTCTATGGCCTAGGACTTTCAATAGTATGTTGAATAGAAGTGGTGAGAGTGGGCATCCTTGTCTTGTTCCAGATTTTAGCAGGAAGGCTTTCAACTTTTCACCATTGAGTTTTATGTTGGCTGTGGGTTTGTCATAAATAGATTTTATTATGTTGGATATGTTCCCTCTATACTCACTTTGGTTAAATTTTGATCATAAATGGGTGTTGAATTTTATCAAATGCTTTTCTTGCATTTATTCAGATGCTCATGTGATTTTGTCCTTTTTTTTTGTTGATGTGATGTATCACATTGATTGATTTGTGTACACTGAACCATCCTTGTGTCCCTGGGATGAATCCAACTTGATCATAGTGTATGATCTTTTTATGTGTTGTTGGACTCTATTTGCTAATATTTTGTTGAGAATTTTTGCATCCATGTTCATCAATAATATTAGCCCATAATTTTCCTTTTTGGTAGTGTCTTTGTCTGGCTTTGGTATCAGGGTGATGGTGGCTTCGTGGAATGAGTTTGGAGGTATTCCCTCCTCTTCAGTCTTTTGGAAGATTTTGAGAAGGATCGATATGAGCTCTTCTTCTTATGTTTGATAGAATTCCCCAGTGAAGCCATCTGGTCCTGGACTTTTGTTTGCAGGAAGGTTTTTTTATTGCTGATTCTATTTCACTTCTAGTGATCAGTCTTTTCAAATGATCTATTTCTTCTTGATTCAGTTTTGGTGGACTGTATGTTTCTAGAAACTTGTCCATTTCTTGTAGGTTGTCCAATTTGTGGCCATATAATTGTTCATAATATTGTCTTATTTTTTTGTATTTCTGTGCTGTTGGTTGTAATTTTTCTATTTTCATTTCTTGTTTTGTTTGCATCCTCTCTCTTTCCTTTTTGGTGAGCCTGGCCAGAGGTTTGTTGATTTTTTTTTTTTTAATCTTTCAAAAAAACCAGCTCTTGGTTTGATTGTTATTTATTTTTTTTTATCTCTATTTTATTTCCTCCTAATCTTTATTATTTATTTCCATCTGCTGACTTTAGGTTTTGTTTGTTCTTCTTTTGCTAATTCTTTTAGGTAGTAGGTTAGGTTGTTTATTTGAGATTGTTCTTGTTTTTGGAGAAAGACCTGTATCACTGTGAACTTCCCTCTTGGGACTGTCATTGTTGCATCCCATAGATGTTTGTCTGATTGTGTTTTCATTGTCATTTGTCTCAAAGTATTTTTTAATTTCCCCTTTGATTTCATTGTTGACCCATTGTTTTTTTAGTAGCATGTTGTTTATTCTCCATCATTCATTTTTTCTCTCTTTTTTTTTTTCCTGTGGTTGATTTCTAGTTTCATGCCATTGTGGCCAGAAAAGATACTTGAAATAATTCCTGTCCTCTTAAATTTGTTGAGATGTCTTTTGTGTCTAAGTATGTGGTCTATCATAGAGAATGTTCCAGTGCACTTGTAACGAATGTATATTCTGTTTTATGGAGATGTAATGTCCTAAAAATATCAACTAATTCTAATTGTTCTATTGTGTCATTTAGTATCTCCATTGTCTTATTGATTTTCTTTCTGGAATATTTGTCCAATGATGTTAGTGGGTTGTTAAAGTGTCCTACTATTACTGTATTCCCATCAGTTTCTCCCTTTATGTCTGTTAGTATTTATTTTATATATATATAGGTGTTCCTATATTGGGTGCATATATTTTAAAGAGTGTAATATCCTCCTCTTATATTGCTCCTTTGATCAATATATAGTGTCCTTCTTTATCTTTCTTTATGGCCTTTGTTTTAAAGTCTATTTTGTCTAATATGAGTATTGCTACCTCTACTTTCTTGTTATTTCCATTCGCATGAAATAATTTTTTCTATCCTCTCACTTTCAATTTATGTGTGTCCTTTACCCTAAAGTGGGTCTCGTGTAGGCAGCATATTGTAGGCTCTTGTTTTATTATCCAATCTGCCACTCTATGTCTTGATTGGAGCATTTAGTCCATTGACATTTATGGTAATTATTGATAGATGTGTGTTTTTTGCTGTTTTAAACTTTGTTTTCCAGTTGATTTTACATTTCTTCTTTACTTTTTTCTTTTTCTTTTTGTTTTTCCTTTTGTGATTTGATATTTTCTTTTGTATTAGCTTAGTTTCTTTTCTTCTTGGTTTCTGTGATTCTATTATATGCTTCTGATTTTTGGTTACCTTGTTCTTCAAGTATGCTAACCCATTACTTTATCTATTTACTTTAGACTGGTAATCATATAGGCTCAAACACATCCTAAGAAGAATGAAAAGAAAATCTACATTTTCTTGCTCCCCTCTCCCACATTTTATGAATTTGATTTCCTTTTTTATATCTTAATGCTTATTCTCTTGCAATTCACTGTAGTTATCGCATTTCCAATTATGGTTTTCTCTTTTCTATATCTTTCTGCTTCTTTTCTACTTAGAAAAGAACTTTCAATATTTCTTTTAGGATAGGTTTAATATTGCTGTATTCTTTTAGTTTTTGCTTTGTTGAGAAATTCTTCATATGATGTTTTATTTTATGTTGGTTGACTTATTTTGTCATATATTCCTGCACCACAACATGATAGGCAATAACATATTATTTCCACCTCTCTCACATTGCTATTTGAAATTTATACTGGGTCTGCCTTCAAAGAGGAAGCTTAGTATATTAAATGTCTATTAAACCAGAACAATTAAAGATTAAAAATGAAGTGCCATGTGCAATCCTTATACAGATATAATATTTGATCAGAGTCTAGGAATAAAATTGCTCCCATTCTTGAAACTAAATTTAGCTTTATGCCATTCAACAATTACGTCATGAAAGGGAACATGAGGGAATTTTTGGCCTTGATGTCTGATAAAATGAGGCATCTCAGGTCACCAAGTGGGATTTACCTTTTCCTTCAGCTCAGTTGGCAGAAAATAATAATATATTGGTAAAGATTTTTTTTTATAATTAAAGATACATTACAAGAGCCAAAATGTGATTTGATGTGGCACAGGAAGACAAGAGTCTGTTTCCATATTGCAGAAAAAAAATGAGAAATGTGTACTAGAGGGAAAGTCAATGGTACGACTGGACAATCATTTGTTCTAAAGAGATTGTGGCTGTGATTTATGAAACCAATCAACCATCTCCGCAGAAATGCTGCTAACTTGGACTGAAGTGGAAAGAGTCAGGACAAAATGGAGGAAAGGCTGTCAGACTTCTGAAATTCTACAGGACAGACCAATAGAGCTATTTAGCTTCAAACATACTTAAGCCTTCAAGAAAAGAAAGAATGACCCTGAAGTTGGCTCAGAAGTTGGCAGGCTGCCATTGCCATCACAACTCTGACAGCATAGGCCAAGGGAAAGGGATTGTCTCCTCCTTGGTTCCACAGGACAGAACTGCTGCCCTGGGCCACAGGGATGGGGCTGCTGCCCAGAGACAGTGACACTGCCATCACCATGAGAAGACACAGCAAAAAGGGGGCCATCGGCAAGCCAAGGAGAGAGGCCTCAGAAGAAATCAAACCTACTGACACCTTGATCTTGGACTTCTAGCTTCTAGAACTGTGAGAAAATAAATGTCTGTGGTTTAAGACACCTAGTATATATATACATTTTTTTTTCTTATGGCAGCCCTAGCAAAATTATACAGTAGGTTTTAATCAAGCGAGTAACCTGATTAAGTTTTTATTTCTCCAGTTTTCTCTGGCTGCCTCAACATCTTCTTTGACTTTGGATTTTCAATACTGGCAATGTGCCCTCTAAATATGAGAAAGAGAAAAGCAGCTTCTGATATCCCAGCTGACATCTACAGCTAGAACTCAGGGTTGTTAGGAGCTGGCTCACAGCTAGATCATGTTCTCCTGTTGGACACAAACATTCTCACAAAATACCAAACTTGGACAAGGTCATTCTGAGACCTTGATAAAATGAGGCAAAACAAAGCTCCTTTATAATTTTGTGTAAGTGTAGACAAAAACCATCACTGTGCAGCCCACAAAATACCAGCTATCCCCCTCTCCCAGATAACATAAGTGACTGCTACTTCTTTTCCAACTACAGATTTATTATCCTCCTTCTAGTAAGCCCATTCCATAGATAAGATTTGTTAGATCCCCAACCACAGAATTATTCCTGCTTTTTGACAACACCAATCTAGAGCTAATCCCCTTCCTTGGACCACCTCCAAAATCACTGATGGTGTGCTTTCTCCCTCACTGCCATGAGTAATAGACCCAATTTGTTGACCTGTGTTTCTTTCGCTGGAGGTAATTGGCAGATATTACTGCAAAAGTACATCAAGTACAAGGATATTCACTGCAGCAATGTTTATAAAGCAAAATATTGTAAAATGAACTAAAGGCCCCTCAGTTGGGGACTGATGTAATAAATCCCAGTACCCTCTTTGTAGTGGAATATCATGTAGGTGTTTAAAAGAATGAAGTAAATCTGTGTGTGCTGATATAGAAAAATCTCTAAGTTATCAAGTAATAAAGCCAAATGCAGAAAAATGTGGATTTTATGATTCAGTTTTAGTAAGTAATTAGGTGCTTCAAATAATCATATACATTATAGCATTTTACTGGTCCCAGAACCCTTACAGTGCTCTCATTTTTGTGCATTATATATTATTAATTCTTGCCATTAAAAATTTAATTGAAAATTATAAAAATATTTATTATTTCATTTAAAATGACAATATTAAACCCAATATATGTTTACATACATATTTTATGAAAAATAATTATTTTTCCAGAGAAAAAATAAATTAGTGAGAAGTGTTATTATTTTACATTCTTGTAAATTTTGTTAATATCTGTCTTAAGAAGACAAGTGGATTCATATATCTGCTTTTGCATTAAATTTGCTGCAATATAACATTGTTTTTGAAATATTAGAAGAAAACTTGGTCCTGTAGAGATGTGTAGCTAGAAAAAGGGAAGAATACTTTAATAACTATTTCAGATAATTATGGTATTCTTCCTTGATGTCATTCTAAAACTCAACAAATTTATCCTACTATGTTACATTAAAATCTACCAGTCTGTTTCTCACTTTGAGTATATATTTTATCCATGCACTATTCTGTCATAATCAAGCATTGGTCATTTGGAAAATATTCACTGTGTTACACAGATCTTTCAATTGTTGGCATATTTTATACAATACAAAAATTTCTGTATTCAGTAATATCAACACCGATCTCATCAAAAATTCTTTAAACATTGGGAAGCTGTCATGCTGATAGTGGCAGATACGTATTTTCCAAAATTCTAATTTTCACTTGTAACCTTGAATTTTATCACTGGCAATAAATATAGTCAGTTGTTATCTGTGAAGTGACCATATGAATTACAATAATTTGTTTTAGTCTATTTTTCAAGTAAAAATATTACTTGAAAAAAGTGGCTTGTTTATCTCAAAATTTAAAAATTGCACTTTGCTTGACCAGTTATCTGTTTTGGTATATAGCAGAAGTGCTTTACGTGTACTGCCCTATGTTTTTCCCACAGAAAATTAAAAATTTACATGCTTATGTGTCAAAATTTAATACATTAATTTGGTTTTTGTTTTTTACTACTTCATCAAGAACATTCTTAATGTTTTTTAGTGTTGATATTTCTGGTCTTTTTCTTTTTTTTAATTTTATTGAGTTATAGTCAGTTTACAATGTTGTGTCAATTTCCAGTGTACAGCAAAATTTTTCAGTCATACATGAATATACATATATTCATTTTCATATTCTTTTTATCATGAGCTACTACAAGATCTTGTATATATTTCCCAGTGCTATACAGTATAAACTTGTTTATCTATTCTATATATATACCTGTCAGTATCTACAAACCTCGAACTCCCAAACTGTCCCTTCCCACCCACCTCCCCCTGGCAACCACAAGTTTGTATTCTGTCTGTGAGTCTGTTTCTGTTTTATATTTAAGTTCATTTATCTTCTTCTTCTTTTTTTTTTAGATTCCACATATGAATGACATGGTATTTTCCTTTCTCTTTCTGGCCTACTTCACTTAGAATGACATTCTCCAGGGACATCCATGTTGCAGCAAATGGTATTATGTTGTCATTTTTATGGCTGAATAGTATTTCATTGTATAAATATACCACTCTTCTTTATCCAGTCATCTGTCTATGGACATTTAGGTTGATTCCATGTCTTGGCTATTATAAATAATGCTGCTATGAACATTGGGGTGCTGGTGTCTTTTTGAATTAGAGTTCCTTCTGGATATATGCCCAGAAGTGGGGTTACTGGGTCATCTGGTAAGTCTATTTTTAGTCTTTTGAGGAATCTCCACACTGTTTTCCACAGTGGCTGCACCAAACTGCATTCCCACCAACAATGTAGGAGGATTCCCTTTTCTCCACAGCCTCTCTAGCATTTATCATTTGTGGATTTTTGAATGATGGCCATTCTGACTGGTGTGAGGTGTTACCTCATTGTAGTTTTGATTTGCATTTCTCTGGTAATTGGTGATATTGAGCATTTTTCATGTGCCTATTGGTCATTTGTATGTCTTCATTGGAGAATTGCTTGTTTAGGTCTTCTGCCCATTTTTGAATTGGGTTGTTTTTTTTTTTTCTTATTAAGTTGTAAGAGCTGTTTATCTATTCTGGAGATCAAGCCTTTGTCAAGAACATTCTTAAATAAAACTATTTTGCTTTTTCCTTCTGCAAGTGCATGGCAACGAAGAATATATTTATTACTTTATGTACTTCTGCCTCGATTCATGCTGAGGTGTGCCAGCAGTTTTTGCACTGTCAGGGCAAGAGTAAACACAGTCAGAAAGGTAAATAACATTTTAGTGTTATCATGAAAATGGGTTTGATCTAAATAAGCCTTGGCTAGAGAACCCAGAGGTATATGGGAACATATTCTGTACAGTGCTACATCAGAATATCAACTAAAACTAAGGAACAGACACTATTATATCACACAGTTTAAATGGAAATATCCAAAAATAAATGATAGATTATATATTTGATTAAATGGTAGAAAATTATACTATACAAAAAGCTTCCTAACTTTAGTGAACCACTGAAGATACACACAGATGCAAAATTTGTGTACAGACTCCTTGAAATGATCTGCGGATCCCAAGTTAAAAACTGGGCATTACTCTTTATTTTTATGGTCTCTCTCAATTTCATTTCAGTTTATACCACCCTGCCTCTGTCTAAAAGTTAAAATCCCAGTGTTTCATAAAGGCTGTTAAAATGTACTCAACCTTTTACAATTTCTGTTTGTTGAATTAACTTCAAGCAGGGAGATGTAAGCTCCTTTTGTGTGCTCCCAACTTTTCTCCAGTCCTCCTTACTTAGCAATGATGCTGCTGTGCCTTTCTTTACTGTCATAATCAATGAAAAGAGTAATTTCTCATTACTACAAATCATTACAATGCTTGTCATCAACATTTTACACTGATCTCTAAATTTCATTTCTCTCAATCGCCTACCATTTTTCCTCTACCAAGTCCACTCCATCAGAGTTAAAACTGACAAACAGTAACTCTATGTTCAGCCTAAGGCACAACTGTGAATTAAGAAATAACCTCTTCTAAGAGAAGTCAGTAATGCACAGTAAAGCATAAGCATGTGCATTAGAAAAGATTACAGAAAGTACATGCATAAAAGTTAATGGCCATGCATTCTGCCAATCCTTTTCAATTAAGAGGACATATTGCAGAGTCTAAAGCTTCTACAAGGTTCTCAGAAATACTAGAGAAAAATTAGACCAGAGAGCTTTACATGCATATGAAGGAAACTCAGTACTTCATGATAACTTCAGGATAAAACAGCACAATTTTTACAGAATAATTGCTTTAATTATAAGTTATCTTTTTTGATGAAAGATTGAAATCTTCATTCACACTACTTAGAATTTTTCAAAATAATATAATAATTTGCCCCCCCAAAAATAGCAAGAGATTCTTTTCTTTTTTTCTCCTTTTTCAGTTTTATTAGGTAGAATTAGTACAGTTCGACTGCACATATACATTATATTGCATGTAAATACATATATACAGTATACTGCACTTTTTTTAGTTTACGTATATGTACTAATTATTGTTTCTAAGAACAGATTAGATATTTAGCTTTTTAAACTTACGTAGTTATCAAAGGAATAAAGCCAACTACAAAATAAGAATCAACAGAATGCAGTTTATCTGGACTTCATGTGGCATATTTCTTCCTTAAAATAAAGTTAATCTTTACAAATATTAGAAGGCTATTTGGATCTTGTTTCCAATGCTACATAATACCATTTGCTGTTCTCTGTTGCCTTTTTTTTTTCTTTATGGGAAGGGGGCAAAAAAATCCTAAAAAAGAAGAAACAAAGAAATGTATTTGCCTTTTTATTTCCTACAGAAGTCTGATGAGAATACAGTTCAATAAGAATTAATTAGACTTCTACTAGACACAAGATACTTTTTAAGCCCAATAGGAAATGAAAAAGATATGACTCCTGCCATCTAGGTCATAACATCTGGAGATACATATATATATATGTAAAAAGAAAAGGATGAGGTAACTTGAAATACAATAACTTATATTAAAAATGCAAGGTTCATTAAAACAGGAAGTATAAGATCAATTCTGTTTGAGGCATCACTGAAAGATTCATGGAAAAAATGAAATTTGGGAAGGAAATCTTAGGTGAAAGTAATGGATATAGGGAAAGTATTGGAGGTATTCTGGAAATGAAGTCTTTCAGTTGAGAGAATTGGGTAAGGGGGAAATCAGAGCGGGTGAGAGGGAGCCCTCCCCTTCTGGCCTTGTCCTACCATCTCAGCCGTGTCTCCTACTGCCCTTCTTTTCACTCTCTCACTCCAGCTACCCCAGTCTTCGGTCATGTCCTTGAACTCGAATGGTCCTTGAGCCACATGGCCTTTGCCTGTGCTGTTTCCTTTGCTGCATGTCTTTGGATAAATCCTACCTATTTTGCAGATCTCAGCCCACTTCCTATCCTTAAGGAAGCCTTTTTTGATTTATCTAACTTGATTATATTATACCTACTCATTGTATGCTGTCATTCTCCTTTATAATACTTAACACTTTAAATGCAATTTTATAAGTATGTGTGATTTTTTTTTCCTGTCTTTCACCAGACTAAGAGTTCTAAGAAATAGGAATGGTGACCACTTGTGTTCACCCTTTATCTCCAGGTCAGAGCACAGTACCTGGCACATAGCAAACATATAATAAATACTTGTTGAATAAATGATGAATGAAGGTGGAAATCAATTAATTATGTACAAAGAAGAAGGAAGGTAGCCAAGGTGACAGTCTGCCTACTTCTACAAAAGGAATACCAATATAAAAAACAAAAAAGTTTCTTCTGAGTTTTGAACTTAACTACATGTTTTTTCAAGTGTTTGCAACTGATTTCCAGTGTTCTCTTGAAAAATTCATATTTTGCAATTTTGAAATCTTGCTACAATGCAAGAAATTTGGATCAAATAATTAATGAGTATCCTTGGGTGAGAAAACTCTGAGGCATATTTTAAAGTTTTACTTATTTTGAAGCAAGTTGGGAATGTTCTGATTTACAAGAAAACACAGGTCAAGTCTTTCCCACCTACCCGAAAAGAGCACAGGGCAGGCACTCCATGAATGCCCAATATTTGTTAATTGGAAACAAACATGGCCCAAAACCAGGTTCCTTTTCTACAGAATCACTTCTGTTGTGCACTGTACATGAGTCATTTAAGTGGTGACAGGATGAATAATCACAAAGCTTAGTTCATTTCATATCAGATAAGAGAAAATATGACAAGTTTGAAAAATGAACAGAGTAATATTTAGTGTTTCAATAATATGGGTTTAATTTGATCAAATTTCCCATAGATTCTAGAACACCCGGTGATAGGGAAATTATTTCTGAAGAAGGCAGAAATTTTAGCCTTGTTTAATTAATATCAATGATACCAGAAGAATACATTGCACATTGCCAGCCAAACCAATTTCTCTCATTCCAATTTCATCCTTCCTATGTCTCTAGACTTTTAATCTAGCACACACACACCACAGGCCTTGGACTTGTGTAATAAGCCACAGTGAACACTTGGTCCCCAGCTCAGGAGTTCCTGCAGTTTGCCAATGTGTTGTAATATGTGCCAAGCATGGCCAGAAGTTTCTCACAAACACTCCCCACCACATTGTTCCTTCCTCCTGTACAAGCCTCGCAGCAACTCTTAATTCCTGACCTGCTTGATTCTTCACCCTTTCCATTTTATTTCCATCAGACTGGATAATACTGCCTCTTAGTTGTGTGCTCCCTGACACCCCAGCATGAGGTGGGAAACTTCTACATGCAGCCCGGACATGGAAACCAGGCTCGTGGAACCAGAGGATTTAGTGTTCCAACCCAGTATTCCAATTTACCAGTATAATCCAAGACCTAGAAAAATGTGATTAAAAGTGTTCTGATTGGTTTATGCCAGGCCATCTAAAAAGAGAGGAGAGACAGAGAGGCTATCCCTGTCCTTCGGAACCATTTGAATAAGGCAACCAAGAATGCAAGAGAACCCTTGGGAACATCTAAGGGCTGTACTTCCATAATTTTTGGAAATGAAATGTTTTGAAAACAAGTATCAAGGTTAGCCTAGTTACGCATTTAGTGCACACAGGTCCAACCCAATTCGTTTAGAGACTTAAGCAGAAACTCTGAAATGTGGTTATATATGTAAATAGCCTGGAGTTTTTCCAATTATACGTGCTTGGGGCCACCCAGAGAAATGAACCTGATTCTCTGATGGTGGGGGCTAAGTATGTATATTTTGAAAAAACTTCTCAGAAGATGTGAATGTCATCCCTACTTAAATAAATACTATACTTGAACAAACTAGAAGTACTGAATATAAATCTTATCCATCTGCCCAAGGAAAATATTTCCCAGTTTTTATTTCCCAGTGGGAGAAAATGAAGATCTTTATCACTTAGATTGCTATGTAAGGGACTAGGAAAAAAGGAGGTAAAGAAGTGTTATCATTGGGCTCCTCTGAGTGGGACCAGGCTTTTAAAGTATAGGCTCTAGATCCAGATATTTCTTTTGTGTGAGGGGGTAGAGTTGAGGTGGGTGGTGAGAGGCAAGGGAATGACCCTTAGTATAACCCCAGTTTATAATTCCTTTTGGATAGTAACAGTGAAGAAAAGGTCGTTTTAGCACTTTGGGTGGGACAAGGGCTTTCTTTATGGCAATAGCAGCAGGGAATCTGTAGCCATCACTGGTGACAACAACAATTTGGTAACAGAGCATCTGTTGTGTTCTCATGGTCCACAGATCTTAGAGAAACTAAAATAGCAGTCATAGTTTTCCATACCACAGAAGCTGTTATTGCGAAGCAAGGCTCTTCAATGGGCATTGGGGAATTGATTCACTGGAACTGTGAAGTCATTGCAAGCTTTCCCAAGGAACTCAGTTTTTTCTTGGATTAATAAAAGTATCCACCAATTGGGGTGGATGGCGTTACTCTCCCCACCATCTTGCTACCTGGCATATAATGAAAGCCAGTATCAAAAAATTTTCCACACATAAAATTTAATAGGCAAATATTCATTAACAAGGCAAGTGCTAACAGTTAATAAATCTATTCTGTAAGTTTGATGAAGTTCCATTTCTCTGTTCTTTAAGTTGCTTAAGTATACTTAGTGTCAGAGGTTCATTTGAGGCAGATTCCCAAGTCAGTGCCCTCTAGTGGGCATAGAGCTAACAGATATCCCCAAAGACTAGCTGAATTCAGGATCCAACAGAGATCAAGCCTTGGATGACATTCCTAATGGGTACAGGATACAGACCTCAGTGAGTTCTTCTGTCTAGATAATGCAAGACTGGCAACACTTTTAATTTTGCTGCAACATCTACATCTAAAAGCCATTATATTGTTTAGCAAGACATTGGTTTGAGCAATAAAACTCTTTTTTGTTTTTACATTCAATATGTGAAATAGATAAGCATCAGTTCTTGATCAACATATGGATAACCAACATGTCTTCTGGCTGACAAAATGCTGGCTGACCTCTCCTAAACAATATATTCTTGATCACTTGCTAACTACCTTCAGATGTAAAACTTTAACTGGCCCCTATATAATATTATACTGCCTATAACAAAGTATTTTAAAGTAAATTGCCTTAATTGATTTAAGAGTCTTTTATTCCAGTGAAGAATAAACCTACAGATCTAGAATGAAGGTTAATTTTATTTAAGGCACTGATAGACTCATTTATTCTATAAAAGTATATGACAAAAAATTAATAATAATAATAATACTTAATATCTATTGAGAATGTAATATATTCCAAGCACTATGCTAAATATTTACATCTTCTTTCTAATTCCAATCCCTGTAACAACCCATAAGGTAGGTACTATCATCTCCATTTTATAGGTGAAGAAACTGAGGCAAAGAGAGTACATAATTTGATCAAGGTCACACAATGAGTATTTCACAGAAGGGCCCAATACTCAGATGCTTCTGTATTATTCTGTCACCCCAAGGAGGTAATACGTGTTATTTTCTCTTAAGGAGGATCGATTTTCTTTGTCTAAAACAGCTCTGAAATCTGGCCATTTCTCTGGGTCTCCACCACCACTGGCCCTGTTCAAGTCACCATTTCTCTTCCCTTCAACCTTTGAACATTCCAAGTTCTTTAACCCTCTGGGTCTCTGTAACTTGCTGTTCCTCTGACTGGAACTCTTTTCCTTCAGGCTCCAGTGCAATGAGGCCTTCTGTGACTGTCATATGCAAAGTGGATACCTGATTCCATCCCCATCATATTACTTTCTATCATCTTATCCTGTTTCTGCCCTTCACAGTACTTATCCTCCTGTGTAATCATCATTTTTTTGACTGTTAGTTTATCATTTACCCTTTCCCTTCCAGACATAAGTACCACAAGGACAGAGATTGTATGTGTGGTGTTCTCTATCCCCAGGGTCTATGACAGTGCTTGTCATAAAAAGGCCTCTTAGTGAATTCTTGTTGAATGTTGAATGAATGATTTCAATCAAGGTTTAACTGACGTGTGTTAGATCTACTCTCTCTTCAGGATGTTCTACAGAAGACAGTCCTTCGGTAAACTGGCTTTAATGTTGAAAATCTCTTCTAAAAGCTTCAAACTGAGCTCTACAACAAGCCTTCTAGGTGACTGATTTTTTAAAAATTCATAGCAGCAAAGATCTGTAAGGGACTGTAAAGATCCTCTGATCTAATCTTCAGATGAACACACTGAGGTTCACAGGAAGTTTAATTATTTAAGAACTCCTAAATAAATAGGAAGACAACAACAATCTTTTCCCTTTTATAACTGAAGCTTTCAAACTGGGGTGATCAAAACTGGAACTTTTCGAAGTATGTATTCCTGTTCCCCACTCTATCCTTAGCAGATTTAGGTCTGGGGATATGTATTATTTAAAATCTCCCCAGGTAATCTGATGATCATCTTGATTTAGGAAACCATCTCTCCAACACTATTTGTTTCTCAAGACCACAGTATTCATAATAAGACATGCAATTTTCTACCTCTACCCACAGTTGTCATGGAGGCTTTTGGAGATGTCATGTCTGTGGCATCAGCCAGAAATAAACTTGACCTTGTGTGAACTCTTTGTTCCTCTACCATCAGTATCTCTCCTAGGGAGATGACCTGAGTACAGGCCCTTACTTTGTCTCTTTCTGTCCTTTTGTTACTAAGTCCAAGCTCATATTGCTTGCCACATGACAAGCCAATAAATCAAGAGACAAGTTGCTGGGGCAAGGAATAGCTACTTTATTCAGAAAGCTAGCAGACGGAGAAGATGGTGAACTAGTGTCCCAAAGAACCATCTTGCCTGGATTTGGGTGCTAGTTTTCTTCATAGAACAAAGAGGGTGAGGTGAGGAGGTAAGTTAAAAAAGGGGATAAGTTGTTGTAAATATTTCCTGGTTCTGGCCAGACTCTGGAGGGGATGTGTTAATTTCTTCCTTCCTGTAGCCATTCCCAGGTGGGCCTGGTCAGGATATTTCCTGTGAGCTAAACAAAGGTATTTTAGCTTAGTACTCAGGCATCAGAGGCAAGGTTCCTGGAGATGGGCCATTACATATACTTTAAGCAATAGGCAGCATCCCTTTAGTGATTAACTTGTAGCAAAATAATGGAATACAAAGGTTAAAGTAAAAGAAACATATCCAATATGGAGTCATATTTGTTCTTCCCTATTACATTTTTGCTTATCACTCCCTCATATTAGGAACACACACACATACCCACACCCTAAGGAGTATTACCTACATAACCATTTATTTATTCAGATGAAATTACATTAAAAGAAACAAGGGCAATCTTGAAGATTAAAATGAATTAATCCTGCTCAAAATAAGGTTAGATGAATAGCAAGCAGCTGGAAGAGAAGTGAAAGAGGAGGCATGGATGAAAAGAAGGAGCAGTCTTGTTACTGAGTCCAAACTCGTTCTGCTCGCCATATGGCAGGCCAATAAGTTGGGAGATGAGGTGTTGGGGCAAGGAATAGCGACTTTATTCGGAAAGCTGGCAGACCGAGAGGATGGCAGACTAATGTCTTGGAGAACCATCCTGCTCCAGTCAGAATACAGGCTCCTTTTATACCAAAAAAAGGGGGGAGGGGTGTGGTTGGTTGTTGCAAACTTCTTGGTGTAGGAATTCTTTATTCTTGCAGCTGTCCACGTGGGCCAGCTTATGGTGCTCCTGAAAAACCTCAAAACAAATATTCTCTGTTTTGCAACTTGTTATCTTCATGTGAGTGCAGAGCTAGCAAGACTAAACCTAGGAAACAGGACACAGGGTTAAAGCCAAAGGAACAGATCTAATCTGGAGTCAGATTTGTTCTTTTCTATCACAGCCTCACCCTCACACCCTCTGTCACAGTAAGGTCATTACTGTAAAGAAGCACCAGTGCTCTTCTCAGAACCATCTATCTGAGGTACAGCTTCCAGCTTACATGCCCAGGTCCATATTTCTAGTGTAGCTTCATTAGGAAGCAACGATCATTTTCATTTGGGCTTTCTCTTCTAATCACTTCTACTTAGTACTTTCCAGCTGCCTACTTTAAGTGTCACTACTCCCCAGATATATTACTTGCTGGTCATCACTGATCCATTTCTGGAACTTAAATGTGATTTCCAACCAAATCTCATGCATTACACATGGCAGCATGACTTAAGCTCACATCACACAAAATCACCTAATTTGAACAGACTACAGTAAACATGAAATGACTCTGGATAGCTTAAGCTATCATCCTACTTTAAAATGTTGCATCCATCGTTTCCTTTTGTGTTCCTCAGTTTACACCCTCCACAGATGTGCTGCTCATTGCTCTCATTTTCCTTTTCACATAGAATTTAGTAGGACTGCTAAAAATGTCTTTTTATTTAGCAATTTTATCTTTAATTTATCTAATATTCCATTTTATCCCATCATCAAATGTACGAGGTGAGTAGGACAGATTTTTTTCTCCCCACATTACAGATACCTAGATGGGTTCCTGCATATTCCATTTAGAGGCACCATCTGGAGTCCTGGCTGTCATGAAAAATACAAAGTGGGCCTTGTATAAAAAGAGTGACTTTCCTTCATAGGAATACCCCATGTCACAAACACGAGACTACATCCCTATAAATGTGTAAATCACAGTAATTTTACTTAAAATCTTCACAGTTTCAAGATTATTGCTAATGATAGTAAAACTTTTATTACTCTTACGAATGGTGCCTTTGTGTCGTAATATTTCCTAGTTAGCTAATTAGCTATAGGAAAGTGTTTCTTTTCACAGCTGTCCTATAATGTTACATTTTATTGAGCTCTGTCGTCAGTTCTAGTGCTTTTTTCCCACTGATTTAATTGGACTTTCTGGATAGACAATACTAATACATTTTTTTCTTACCAATTGAAATATATTGCTTCATTAAAAAGACCCTTATTGTATAGGTTAGAACAGGGATCAGAAATCTTTTTATGTAAAGGGCCAGAAAATAAATACTTAGGCTTTGTAGGCCATATTGTCTGTATCAACTATTCAGCTTTGCCCTTGTAGTGCCAAAGTAAGCCATAAATAATACATTAATGGATGATCATGGCTGTGTTCAAATAAAATTTTATTTACAAAAACAGGCGGGGGACCAGATTTAACCCACAGGCTATATTTTGGCAACCTCTGAGAAAAGTGTTGAATACTATGGTGATGGTGGGCATCATCATTGTCTTGTTTACACCTGAATGGGCATGCCCCAGCATTTTCATATTAAGTCTAATTTCTGTAGTAATAAAGAGACCCTTTATCAAATTGAAGAAGTTCCTTTTTTTCCTAATTTATTATTTTCTTTCAATAAAAAATTAATTCACTTCATAAGATGCCTTTGTACAATTTATAAAGCTGATGAAATGCTTCATTCTTTTAACTTAGTGTGGTGAAGTTTATCGATAATTATCCCAACATTGATTTATATTTACATTTCTAGAATAAATCTAACTTGGTCATAGTACATTGTACTTTCAATATACTAACATATTTGGGTTGCTAAGTTTTTAAAGAACTTTGACTCTCTATTCCTATGTGACAGGAGTCTATTCTCTTCTTTCCTTTCTCCTAATCTTGTAGAGCTGTGAAAGTAGATTTTACCATTCTCAACAGTTAATTCATAAATTTTCTCTTTTTTATGTTCTGAAAAAATTTTAATATCAAGCTATAATACAGTCATATTGTGATTAAATTCTAAAGTCAGAGCATGTAAAATGAAAATATCTTATAGGCAATTATGAAAATGGTTTTATCTTGAAAATCTTTTAAACAACCCATAAAAATATACATGGTTTCAAGTATTTTGCTTCCAGTAATGGTGGATCAAATAATACCAACTAATCCTTCCAATGAAGACATCTAAAAATCTAAATGAAATAGATAAAATATATACTTCTACAAGCAACAAACAGCTAACAAAATAGAGAAAAGTTGAAAGATTTAGAAGAAGAATTCTAGTTAATGGTTATAAAATTTATAGTATGCATCATACTTAATTCTGAAATATTGTATATGCATTCTCTTCAAGATAAGAAAAAAACCAAAGATGCCTGCATCACCACTTTCAGTTCAACATATTCTAGAGTTCCTAGCCAGCTCAGTAAGGCAGAGAAAGAACTAAAGTGTTCAAGGATAGAAAATTAAGTAACAGAATATTGTATTTAGCAAATGCTATGATTATTTGATATCCAAGAAAGATTATATTTAGACTATTATAATTAATAAGGCCACTTAGCAAAATTGCTAGATCCAAAGTTGTTATAAAAGAAAAATCACTTGTATTTCCATATACCAGCAAGAAATAATTAAAGAAACTTTAAAAGATACCAATTTTAAAATAGAAAACAAAATTAAGTATCTAGGCATAAATTTAACCAAAGATGAATAAAATTTCTACTTAGAAGCCTAAATGTATTGTTGCGGGAACTAAACAAATAGAGACCACTAAATCAATAAAAAGAATAATTTGAGGACCAAGTATAGAAATGTGAATACCTCCAGATTAAACTATAGATTCAATGCAACCCCAATTAAAATCCCAGAATCTGTTTTTGTGGAAATGGACCAGATGATTATTAAATTTATGTGAAAATGCAAAGGGCCAAGAATAATTCAGATAATATCAAAGAAAAAAATGGAAAACCATAAGGGAAAGACTTATCTTACTAAATACCAATACTGCTTATTAAACTACAGAAATTAAGACAGCATGGAAGTAACACCAGATTAGACAAATCAGTCAATGGGAAAGAACAGAAGACCCCCAGAAGATCCATGCACATACAAACACTTGACTTATGACAATGGAGACACTAAAGAGCTAAGAGTAAAACATGATCTTTTCTATAGATTATACTCAGACAATTTCCCTATGGGAAAAAAGATGAATCAAATAAACCAGTCCCTGCCTCACACCATCACAGAAATCACTTCCAAGTGAGACTTTAATGTGAAAAGCAGCAAAATAAAACTTTTAGAATTTATTATAGGGAAACAAATTCATTATATTAGGTAGAAGATTTTATTAAAAAGGACACAAGAAATGCTAACAATAAAAGACTAATATATTTTATTACATTAAATTTTAAAACTTCCTTTCATCAAAAGAGAGTGAAATGGTGAATCAGACAGTGGTAGAGGATATCTGTAACTTACAAAGTTGACAGAGGGCCTCCATCATATTTGTACCCCTACAAATCAATAAGAAGACAGATACCCAGTAGAATCCAGTAGAAAAATGTCAAGGGCACTTAAAAGACAATTCATACACTAGGAAAATAAAATAACCAAAAACATCACATGGAAAAATGCTCATCCTCATTAGACATCAGGGAAGTTCAAAATAAAACCACAATAATAGACTGTTACTCACCAGAATGGCTAAAATTAGAAGGCTGAATATCAAGTTTTAGTCAAGTTGTAGAACAAGATTTAATAAAAAGAAATGCACCTGTGTACCAAAGAGATGTACAAGAGTTTTCATAGTAATATTACTCATAATAGTAAAGAACTGTAACAAACTCTAATGTCCATTAGAGTATTTAGTATAATAAATAAAAAATTTTGTCAATTGAATTTTATTCAATATATAAATGAATGAACTACAGTTACATGGAACATCATGAAAAAATCTCGTAAACAATGAGAGAAAGAAACCAGACATAGCAGAATACATAAAGCATGATTCCATTTATCTAAAGTTCAAAATCAAGTGATACTAGACAGTAGTGTTTAAGGATGAATATTTGGATGGTAGAAGCATAAACAATAGGAAGCAACATGATATATCTGGGTCAGAATACTTTCTTTCCTACTTACCAGTTACACATGCCACTGAAATTCTCATTATCATTTGTAAAATGAGAGTAATAATGTCTACCTCTCAAGGTTGTTGTGACAGTTAAATAAGATAATACATGCAAAACTCTGAACATAGAGTATGGCATTTGGGGTTTCAACCTTTGGGAAGTGATTTCACTGTTGTCCCTCACAGTTTTGAATCAATTGACATTGGAAAAGAATAAAAATAGGGGCTTAATGACTGAAATCTGATAACCATGGTTAAACTGCAATGATATTTCATAATCCCTTTGGGAGATGAAGTCTCCATAGACAGCTGTAATATTCTTAGAGCTTTCTGAGTGGAGACAGAGAAAGTAAGGACATATGTTTAGGGGTGTGTCACCTTCATTCCACTTAATGAATAAACATCAGCCAAAAAATGTCAGAATCTTTAAATCCCAACATCAGATGGATACATAATTCTCTGTAGAAGAGGACTAAAGTGTTATCTCACTAGGGTTCCTTCCCCTCATCAAACAAGAAGGCAGTTTCCCCAAACATATGACACATACTAAAGACACAAAACATGAACAAAGTAGTTATGGTTGTGGAAGCAGAAGTAGTAATTATCTTTGCTAGGAGGATGATGAGATTGATGAGGTACAGCCATTGAATAAAGGATATGTATAGGTCATATCTCTACAAAGTCATTTAAAAACAGTATCAGGAGCCAAACTGGCAAAGTATTGCACAAGCATCAATCTTCTAATCAAAACTTAAAAAAGAGCTTTACACAATCAGTGTAAATAGTCATCTCGTAGCTATGACTTAGGAGTTTCAAAAAGTGGCCCTCCTGAGAATGGTATCCTAAACTCCTAGTTTAACAGCATGTTGCTGTGTGTGGAAGTATCCTTTCCAACATCCATTTCTCTGAAGACCATGGCACTAAAATCTCCACTAATAGAGTTCATTCTTTGTTGTTCTTCCTTTGACTTGAAAGTTTGATCAGTATACCAAGAAATTAGTCATCATTTTAGGAAAAAAATTAGCCAAGTCCAAGGGAATAGTAAACCTGTGGTTGAAATTCATTAAGAGGAAGGAGTAAGAAGAGCTTGGAGCTTGGAAATTTGCCTGTTGGAAGTAGTATCAAATGTGATAGTCAGTGGAGGATATCCTACAGGCATCTGGGTAAAAGGGCAGATGAAGGCAAATTTTACATACTTCATGGTTTGGCCAAGGTCTAGTCCCATTTTGAGTTATTGGTTTTTAATCCCTTGATGTTAATAATGATGTAATCTGTAATAGACAATAAATCCTGTATGACCCTAAGGAAGCAGAAGTTTATAGCATCACTGGTTTATAATGCATTGTTGGGAAATACATGGGACCCTAGGGACCAAATACTTCATCTTCTCCAGAGATGCTAATGGAATGACTGAGTGGGTTGCATGTCTATTTAAAGCCTTTGCTCTGCGTCTGTTCTCCCTCCATTCTTGTATTCCCCTTATCTATGCCCTATCAGAACAGTTTACCAAGCATCACAGACACAAACCTGACAAACTCTTCAGCATTTCTGCCACTCTTGATGTTAGGGACAGGTGAGAAAAGTTCTCATTTCACTCAAAAGACACATTTTGAAACACATTTAGTGGATTTAAATCCAAAAGGCAAAGAGGAAGTTTACTATTGTGCATATTACATAACTCCACTCAACTCATGGATTTGTTGGTACAAGAATAAAAACAATATAGCCACTATGGAAAATAGTATGGAGGCTCCTCAAAAACTTAAACATAGAACTACCATATGATCCAGCAATTCCATTTCTGGGTATTTTTCTGAAGGAAATAACACTAATTTGAAAAGATGTGTGCACCCCTATGTTCATTGCAGCATTATTTACAATATCCAAGATATGGAAGCAACCTAAGTGTCCATCAGTAGATGAATGGATAAAGAAGATGAATAAATAAACAGAATATTAGTCAGCCATAAAAAGGAATGAAATCTTGCCATTTGTGACAACATGGATGGACCTAGAGGGCATTATGCTTAGTGAAATAAGTCAGACAGAGAAAAACAAATAATGTATGATTTCACTTATATGTGGAATCTAAAAAACAAAACAGAAACAGACTCATGGCTACAGAGAACAAACTAGTGGTTACTGGAGAGGAGAAGGATGGAGGGGTGAGTAAAATAGGTGATGGAGATTAAGAGGTATAAACTTCCAGTTATGAAATAAATAAGTCACAGGGATATAATTAATATATAGCATGAGAAATATAGTCAATAACATTGTAATAATTTTATATGGTGACAGATGGTAGTTCGATTTGTCATGGTGATTGTTTTGTAATGTATAAGAATATCGAGTCACTGTGTTGTACACCTGAAACTAATAGAATATTACAAGTCAATTATACTTCAATTAAAAAATACATCCTTTTTTTTAAATGAAAGCAACAACAGCAGCAGCATAGCAGACAAAGCAAAACTCAAAACTCAAAATAATAGCTGAATGTATTTATTTGCCAGGAAACACACAGTGTGAAGAAATTCACTCAGTAGTACTCTAAGAGCAAAATGTCAGTGTAATTTAAGTGTTGGCAGATGGGTGGGCTTTCATGGTACTTAACGTCAATTAATAGAAACTAGCACTCTGGATGTACTGAAATGAATCCCTACCTTTGTCCATAATTGGTTAAAATAAGCCCCATTTTTTACCTGTCAGGAAAGAGTCTTTTATTAATCTCATTGAGAATTTGTTTTGCTGGGGTAGATCAACATACATAGTCATTTATCAGCTTCAGCTGATCAGAACCAGTTGTTTGAAATACATTGGTTTTGATATCTAGGAATGTACAGCTGTAGGTGGGTAATTTTCCTTATACACAGGGAATTTTGTCTTTATGTTCCTTTTTATTCTCCCTTAAGATTAGTCCCAGACCGGATAAAATGTCTGCTCTATTTGTTATCCAAGGCAGAAATGCCTGTTTAAATGCCTGTTTCCCACTAAAGAGCCTTTCATTTAACCAGGACATAATTCTATGTAGTCCCTTCTTTCCAGTACTGTTACATCCTGAGGGCTGGTCCCATTCCCAGTAACTCCACCCTGTTCCCGTTATCTGCCTGGGGATATGTGGAGACAAGCATATGATTAAAACCACCAGTAAAACAAATTTAGAAAATGAACTCTTTCTTGGTTTCAAGAACATGTACAAATGCTTTTGGTATAATACTGAGGTAAAGAATAAAAGAAAAAATTTATCAATAGCATAATGTCGACTATATAAAAAATATTACATTATTAAAAAGATTGGAAGGAATAAAGCCCTGAGATTAACAATGCTAACACTAGTTTCTTTGTAGCAGTAGGGTGACATATGATTTTCCCCAGCTCTTTTGCTATTTTTTTCCTGAAATTTGGAATTCCTTTCTTTTAAAGATAATCAGGAAGAAAAAACTAATCCAAAAGGCTAATGTCAGTGCAGTGAACACAGGTTAAAATATCATAATTCAGATTTTGGAGTCTCATTTAATGATGTTTATACTACATAATAGTAAAATAATAACAGAAATTAACATTAATAAATCTCTTCTAAAAATACTTTTATGTAGGCTTCTAAAGTAAGGATTTTTGTTGTTCAGCGTTTTTAACAAACAAATGAAAAGAGGACTTTTCACTGCATATTTCTACAGGTATTAAAGGATTTTAAGAGCCTTGTTGGTTTTGGTCATGATTTCACACCATGGTTGATCCTCCTCATAGTTGTCTAGACACATCTCACTTTGGATATTTCACTCTGGGAAATAAACTATCATGAACTATCTATGTCTGATATTCTACTATTACTGAGTCCAAGCTTGTACGGCTCACTGCAAGACAGGACAATAAATCAAGAGGTGAAGAACTGGGGCAAGGAGTAGTGACTTTATTCAGAAAGCCAGCAGACTAAGAAGATGGTGGACTGGTGTCCCAAAGAACCATCTTACCCAAGTTAGAGTTCAGGCTTCTTGTATCCTAAAAGGGGAGGAGGTGGTGCTGGTTGTTGCAAGCTTCTTGGTGCAGGAATCCTTTGTTCTTATAGCTGTCCACTTAGGTCTGGTTTATATAAACCTCCAACAAGACAATTGTTATTTTCTGTTCTGAAACTTTTTATCTCTATACAAATGGAAAATTATTATACCTTCAAAGATCAAAGCCCTGAGAATGGGGTATCACATACATTTCAGGTTATAGGCAACATTCTTTTACAAGTGTGCAGAGCCAGCATAACTAAGTGCAGACAACAGAGCACAAGAATTAGAGCTAAGGAAGAAGATCCAATATGGAGTCAGGTTTGTTCTTCTCTGTTACACTACCACATATTTAGTTCTACTTTGGTCATTGGAAACTCTCCTTTCCATACCATCCCCACCTCTCTGGGGGTATTGAGTCCTAGGAATTTATAACATCCTAGGCTCTTAGAAGTGGAGTCGTCTTCAGGATGTGAGCTATTTGAAGAGCCAACCATAGCCTTAGGGGACAAGAAGGCCTTACTCTTATTGTACAGGCAATCGGTGATGGGATACTGGTGACTGACAGATCTCACTAGATGGAAACAAAAAACTTCAGAGGTCACTGCCCCCTGAATAGATGGCATGGTCTCTCAGTTTTGTTTTACATCCACTTGTTTCCCTGTCTCTGTAGATTACTGGTATCTTCTTGGGGTTTGAAGGTTTCTTCTGTCTACTTGGCCTTCCTCTTCTCCCCTTCCCCCAGCAAACTATTTTCATCTAGATAAGGAACAGGAATGTTCTGTCTGTACATATGCATCAGAATATTTCTGGTTTACACCTAGACCAGTGGCTTTTAAATTTAAGAGGTAGGATTTATCATCTTTGTCTTCTTGGTTATTCAGCGATCCCTTTTCCCCAACATCAGCAAATAAAGACTAAATAGAAAGAATATATAGAGGTAAATTCCTCATTGTTTTGAGCTATTAGAAACTGCCAAATGCACTGGTCTGGCATCCACTTGCCTTGTAGCCTCACTTCTGTCTCTCATCCAACCACAATGGACCATTTGCAGTTCCAGGAATATGCTGACTATGCTATGGTCCTTCATGCTATTCCTTCTTACTTGCTCTTCTCTTTACCAGATTGATCTTCTCCTTCCTCATTTTGTAAACTCCTTCAAAACTCAGTACCAACGTCCTCCTCCAGGAAGCCTTCTCTGAATCTCCATGCTTTTCTCTGTGCTTCCAGAACAAGAGAAAGTAAATTCAAATGGCCCTTGAAGTTAATAATCTTCTCCTTTATAGTTTGACAAGTTACTCGTTCAGCAAGTATAAGTAACCCCCCTGTAGAACAGGCTGATGTAGCGGCCAATCTCTGTAGGCTGCTCCTTATAGCAAGATCATTCACTTATGGAGTAATCCACTGTTACAGAGTCACCTAGGGGGCCCCTTATAACTATGAAGAATGTTTCAAGGGCAGACTCCCACATTCTATCCTATCCCACTGTGGTTGGTCTTGACACACCACCCCATGGCAACTGTGTGGTGCTGCTGCTTCTCTGCCATTAAGTTTGTTACCAACAAGTTCTATTTTATATTTTAACCACATGGTGGCTGTGACATATGGTCTAGTTGCCCATTGTGCTTAGGTCTACCAAGTGAGCACCTCATATGTTGTAGTAATCAATTTATGCATTTGAATTTCCCACTAGATTGTACATTTCTTGGAAGAAGACAATGCTTTGTTTGATTTTGTATCCCTAGAATTCAGCACAGTTCTTCAACATAATTGGTGCTCAAAACAAGATTAATGTATATCTCCTTTTATTCATTAAGCCCTACATATATGCTTGTCATTTTATTGAGCCAATGATTCCCCAGTGCTCTTGTTGAATATCATTCTTGTACGAAGAATGAAAATGCTTAATTCAGGAGATTAAGGCCCTGTATGTGGATAATAAGGGATGACACTAAATCAAACTGAAATTTTCAGAGATGTCTCTAATTGCACAGTTAATAATTATTCCTCATATTTTTTTAATGTCCAAGTAACATTTCTCCTTAAAATTAATTATATGGTCTTGGTCCAGCCGAAATAACTTCTGTAACAGCTCATGGATTATTCATCACTCTTGTTTATGAGCTCCCAGAATAATTTTAGGGTTTTGTTTAAACCTATAAATTGTGTATGTGCTTGTTTCCCTTTCCTTTATTTCATGCTGAGACTGCTATAAGTCAAATAGTTTCATCTGAGATAAATATTAAGATAAATTTTGTCTACACAACTTGGCATAACTTGACAGCTGTGTTAGAGAGCATACAATACCAACCAGGAAAATGTCTAAATGGCCCTTATTTAGTGGGTCACCAGAATCCACAGGAATTCTGATTCTGATGTTTCATTCTGATCTCACGGTACACAGGTGTGGTTTCCTGTGTGGTAACATCGTTAGTACCATTGTTAGTCCTGAAAATAATTTTTCCACCACATATTTTTTTAATATATTTTTATTGAAGTATAATCAGTTTATAATGTTGTGTCAATTTCTGGTGTACAGTGCAATGTTTCAGTCATATAAAACATACATATATTCGTTTTCATATTCTTTTTCACCATAAGTTACTACAAGATATTAAATATAGTTCCCTGTGCTATATAGCAGAAACATGTTTATCTATTTTATATATTAGTTAGTATCTGTAAATCTCAAACTCCCAGTTTATTCCTTCCCACCCCCTTCCCTCCTGTAATCATAAGTTTGTTTTCTATGTCTGCACCACGTATGTTTTTGAGTATTGGAAAAAATAAATATGCAACCCTTCTAAAAATCAGAGCTCTCCAAACTGCTATAACATGCCTTGGAGAAGATACAGAAAAGTAACTTAAAGTTATATGCAGAGATGTCAAGTAAATCTGCTTGGTGAAATCTTGTGAGAGTAAGTAAACACATGTAGTAGAGAACGGTAGAGCAATGTTCTACTAACATTAGAAGAGAGAACAACTAACATTTATAAAGAGCTTAATTTATAGCAAGACTTTTTGTCATTATTTAAATTAACTGTCATAAGACCCTGAAGCATGATATGCATATCATTGTCTTCATGTTATAGGTAAGGAAATTGATGTTAAATTACTACCTAGCTAATATGTGGCACAGCTGAGATGTAAATATAAGCTGAGGATTGTCTTTCTACCCTGTAAATTTTTTCACTTACACTAATAGGTAAGGTGGAACATGTCTTTTGAAGTTAGGCAATTCTGGATTTACCTTTCTGTTCTACCACTTACTAGCTAGCTGCAGGATCTTGATTAAATTGCTTAGCCTCAGTTTCCTTGTTTATAAAAAAAAAAAAAAAGAATAACAATACTCATTTTACAGCATTGTTGGAAAGCTTTCATGGGGTGGTGTGATTAAAATTCACACTTTACCACTTGGTGATAATGTGCCATAGAGATGTCTTTTGACCTCTTTTAGCCTGTTTCTCCATCCACAAGTGGAGACAATAATAATACCTGTCTCTCAAGGTTATTGTGAAGATTAAATGAGGGAGTCAATGTAAAGTACTAAGCACATAATAAGTGCTTTATAATTATTAGCTAGCATCATCATCAACATCTTCATTTCAGTGTTCAGTAAACGGTAATAAATGAATCTAGCCATTTTTAGCTAGAATGAAAATAAATGGTTAAATAAGTTACGTTTGGTAACAGGGCACTCCTGGGACACCTAACTGGTACGAAGAAGCTTATATGTCTTTCGTCTCTTATGCTAGAAAAAATAGATATTTATGTGTCATTATAAAAGGCAGAATTATATTTTAAATAAAATACACAAGTTAGACTGCTCTGACCTGTGTATGAGTGTCTCACCATCATTTGTTTGTGGAGAACTAACAGCTGCTGCTCTGAGAATTGCAAAGGCAGAGCATGGAAGCCCAAAGAGCTGGACACCTGCTAAGGGTGGCAACCTTCTCCTTTCACCCCACCCTGATAACCACCAGCCCTGCTCCGATTTCCTCCACCTCTCCTTCCTCTTTGCCTTCTCTTATATCAAGCACAGATACTTCTCTCTTTCTTGCTTCAGAGACTTCTTCACTCCCTCTCTGGCACTTTCCATTAGAGTTTATCTTATGAGTCTTAGCCTTCTATGTGGCATGATTTCTGGGATGGCAGAAAGGCTCCCTGTTCCCAAATACTCCCCTGACCTTCCCAGTGAGCCATGTACTCCAGGGCTAGAGCTCTGTGCCCTTCCTGACCAAACTGGGGACTGTTTAAAACTTCTGAAAGATGTGACTCCTTATGGGACGCCTATACCAGTGGTGTTCCCACAGTGTTTCAGAGTGACAGGGCTTCCTCAGCGGTCCCCAGATATGGCTGGGAAAAACGGAGTTGAAGGTGGGGGTAACTCTGGACTCTCCCTTGGGCTGCCTAAATCAGATGTGTCATTTCTATCCATTGGGTGTCCCTGTAAAATTTCATTCAAGATAATACTGTTCTACTAGATGTACCTTCTCAGATACATTCCTGGGTTGAACTTTTGAGAAGTTGAGACAGGTCCTTTTGTTTTTGAGATTTATTATTAAAACTTTAAAAAATTGTTCACAACATGGTTAAACTTATATTAAATGTTTAATATTGTCATATTAATTTGGAGAGAACATCAAAATACTAAGTTTGAAGACCACTGTGAATGCCCCACTCTGATAGATCCTTGTCTAAGTAAGGCTTGATGCTGTGAGTTGAGAGTTCATAAAGCGACTATGAGTTTAAGATGGGATGAGGAAAGGATGCAGAAGGAAGAGACCTGAGGTATCCAAGACAAATCACCTACTTCTAACTATGATTCTATCTGGTTGACCCTGCTTGAGGTTGTTCTCCAAGTGAGGGCAAACTTCTCCTGTATACAAATACAAACAATAGGAACGAAGAAAACTTCACTTTTCATAGGGCTTCTACTGTTATTCAAATCAACAATTTCCATCCACCTCCAGTCTCCCACTAATGGCTTCATGTAATAGAAACACACTCTTTAATAGCTGCCATATTCAATATCTGTTCAAATGTCCTTTCATGGGTCTTTCTGGATCTATATTAATTTATTTCCATTTGCAAATCTGTGGGCTATGAGGTGACATGTTTTTATGAGAAATTGGTGCCAAGCCCTGCATATGGATGGCAAATACATTCTTTATTCAGAGGTGAATTTACGTCACCAACTGTTGCCACTCACTTCTTTCTTCTATCGGAAAATGTTCCTGGCAGAATTTCAGGTGGATTAGGTTTCACCTACTTGTCTATATCCAGGTATTTACCTTCCCTCCAGTCTATATTCTTTGTGGAGCATGTTGGATTCCAGTTATATGACAGAAGTTTCATCTTTTGTTCTGACATAATACTATGGATAATGAGGCTCCCAAATTCTCCATGGAATGGAATGAGTTCTCAATAAATTGGATTAGTGAAATGAATAGTTACAACTCTTTTAAAAAGAGTTCAACTTCATCTTGTGTTCTTAGAAGCACAAGAAACTGCCAAGTTAAAAAAAAAAGTAATCTTCCAGTGGGGCTATTACTCCAACTCAAAATATTCTTTTAGAATTTGTGTCAAATTTTGAAGGATTACTCAGCCAAAAAGTGATTGAATAGAGACAACAGGTATAAAACCTGTGCTTAGGTGGTTGACAGATTTTTGAAAATGTATACTTAGTTCACAACAGAAATAACAGAAATTCTCTATGAATTCAGCCCTGGAATTTTACTCTATATACATTTTTTTCTTGTCTTTTTTTTCCTTCCTTCCTTCCTTCCTTCTTTCTTTCTTCCTTCCTTCCTTCCTTCCTTCCTTCCTTCTTTCTTTCTTTCTTTCTTTCTTTCTTTCTTTCTTTCTTTCTTTCTTTCTTTCTTTCTTTCTTTCTTTCTTTCTTTCTTTCTTTCTTTCATTTGAACAAATATATTTAAATTATTTTCAGCTTCTGAGTCCAATAAATAAACCCTGTTCCCACGTGGGATGCATCCAGATCTACTTCATTCTTTGCTGAAATTCATTTTAAGCAACAGATGTATCATCTATGTGGTGTTTGAATAAAATCCAGCCCAGGATAAATAAGCATATCCCTTTATATTATTTCCAAGTCTCACTAAATGTGCAGTACTGTGATGATGTTATCTTCTCTGGTGGCTCTCCTCACTTTCCCTCAGAAGAGAATTTTGTGACCAGGAAGTCTTCATTGACCTTAGAAAAGCTTTTTCACCTACTGTCTTTTCAACCCTCCCCTCTAGCTGTGAATATTAGGAATGTCACATAAATGCATCAGAGTTGGGAAGACAACAATGGTGACTGTGAAGTACGCATATTATTTTAATTTAGAAAATATGCTCCAGGTTAACCCCACCCCCACAAATACAAAGGTGCCTGTTTAATTAAACAATTCCATTAGAAAAACACCTGAATTCTTAGGCAAAATACCATTGCTAGTGAGTGTTTTTATTAATGAAGATAGAAACCTGTCTAGACACAAGCCCTTCCACTGCATCATAAAGGGCATCCTGTGTGAATGTAATGACACTGAGAAGGGAACACACTTGAAGGCTGCAGGTGGGAGGCCCCTTCTATGACCCAGGCTGCAGAGAAGGGGTTTCAGTGAATCAAGAGACACTCATGATGAAGTTTCATGGCCAGAACCAATCTCTTAGGCACCATTATTTTGCACTTTGAAGAGTCATGCTCTGTGCAGAGGTCTTGAGGTTGTTATGGATACACCCTGAAAATGAGAAGTAACTGCTTTGGAAGCACCAGGGGCCTCCAGGGGAGCCCTTTTACTACAATGAAAGTGGTGCTGGTGGTTGTAAAGGGATGAGTTCTCTGTCCCCTGTGCAGTAGAGGTCTGGCAGATGGGGAGTTTAAGTTGTGCGCAGTGGCAGCATGATTTTTACAGGAATAGTTTCTTATCTAAAAGGCATTTTTTTCCTGGCTCCACTGTTCCCAGTTGTGTAGCATACAAGTTGTATAGCATACAAGCCTCTAGTCCTCCTGGAGATTATATGAGCTAGTTAATGTTCTGCAGTAAGTTCCTTGCTGCTTAAACCTGCTTAAATCATACAGAATGGATCTTATTGTTTGCAAATCAGAACCTTGACCTATGCAGGGCTCCTCTCTCCTACTCAATATTCTCAAACAAACAAACAAATGTCAGGAATTTCTTTAAAGAATATGTTTCCTTGAATGAAGATGAAAGATGAATGGTTTTTGCAAAGAACCAGAAATTCAAGGAAAAAAAAATTCAAGTAAAGAGACTAGGCAGACACAGCACTCTGTATATAGACAAGAAACAGGAGAATGCCAAAGGTTATCCCAAATGTCTGCAACAAATATGTACTAAAAAAAGCTTTTACCCAAAGCCTTGCACTATATCAGAAAGCCAGAAGGAAAACAGAAGATAAAAGCACAGAGACTTCAGTACCTGATGTAAGGTAAACAACTCTGGGCTAAGAATCAAGAGTATTGAGGTTTAGAATCATCACTTTCAGGGACTAATTATGTGACTTTGAGCAAGTTGTGTAACATTTCTGAGACTGTTTCTTCATTGGTTCAATGTAGTGGTTGGATTAAATGACTGCTAAGACCTCTTTGAGCTATAAATCTCCATAGTCTAGAAAGAGGTACAGTGTGCTGAAAATAGAGATATAGAAGCAGACATTTCCATATTAGTTCCACAAACACTGCCCTTTAATCATACATTTGCATATATTATGTACATACAAATTATAAATTTTTCATCAATTTGACTTTCGAGAATCTAAGAAGAAAAATTGGGGGCAAGCAATATTGTTTTTGAATCAA
Organism: Camelus bactrianus; assembly: GCF_048773025.1. NCBI lineage: Eukaryota > Metazoa > Chordata > Mammalia > Artiodactyla > Camelidae > Camelus > Camelus bactrianus. Next base: position 31,240,709 of record NC_133541.1, read on the forward strand.
TTATAAAAGCTCACCCTTTAAAAGATAAACACAATTAGCATATAGTCTTTCCCCATTCTTCTACCTCTGCCCCTTGAGAAGAAAAATCTTCCCAAACATTTGGAGTGAGTGAGGATGGCTAACAACTGCTTGTTGAAATGCTGGTGGTTCACACTTCATGATTTCCAAAGTAACATCAGTATGGCTTGCAATGGACTTATTTGATTGTGGAAACACTGTGGTCATCACATTGTCTCTGCTTGTTTCCAGACTCAGGTGTTAAAACTGATAACATTTTGAAGACTTACAGATCTTTCACTCTTACAATCTGCCTGACATTTGCATTCTTACTACAATATCCCTGCCAAAAGGTGGACCAACTTATGCCTAGATATCAATGGTGGAGAGTCCTTTCAGGAACATTTTGTATCACCAAATCAAATTATTTCTCTCCGTAGTTAATGACTCTGTTAATGACTACCTGTTAATTCTTTTCCTGAAAACATTTGTATTTGCATCTACAACTGAACTCAAAATTGCAGATGTGGTCTTTAGAACACACAGGGACTTCCTCATTTTGACATTATTAATACAGACTATAATTTTATTAAACTTGTGAGGTATACTCATTAACTTCACTTTTATCTATAGTTAAAGTATTTATTAAGCTTCTTAGCCTTCACTTCTTTATCTTGTAGTTATAAGATGCATTTTGACCCAGATGAAACATCTTACATAATTTCATTGTATTTGTTTTAATAAATTTTATTTACTTTTTAAAAATAACTCTTATTAAAAAATATAAATGTATATTACGTATACATGAAGAAAAACATCTATAACTCACCTAAAAAACAGCTATAAATTATCCCAAACTTCAATATCCTAGAATGACTTTATGATATTTGTTTAACATAATTCCAAATATATATCTGTGTATGTGCAGTTGAGTAAATAATAGCTAGATATATTCAGAAAAAATTAATAGAAGTATAATCATACTATGCATACTATTTTAAAATCAACAATATAAAAATATTTTTGAACTTTAAAAAGGAAAAGAATTAATATTGCTTTATATAAAGACAACTTCTTCTAAAGTTAGGAAAAGGAAATAACTTTTAGGAGTGGAAGCCATGTGAATTTTTTACTACATGTTTTAATTTTAGGCAGCATCAATTAAATTACTGCTTTAAAATATTATATGGGGGGGTTATAGTTCAATCCTCAGTACCTCCATTAAATAAATATATAAACCCCCACCCCCTGAAATAAAATATTATATGAAAAGACAAAACTATGGAACAGTAAAAGATCAGTGTTTGTCAGTGGGCAGAGGGGAGGGATATGAGAGGGAAGAATAAATGAGCACAGAGAATTTTAAGGGCAATGAAACTATTTTATATGATTCTATAATGGGGGATGCGTATCATTATGTTTGTCAAAACCCATAGAATGTACATCAAGAGTGAACCCTAATGTAAATTAGGGACTTTAGTTAATAGTAATCTATCAATATTGGCTCATCAATTGTCACAAATGAACCACACTAATACACAGATGTTAAAAATAACGGAAACTGTGTATTTAGTGGGAGGAGTATATTAGAATACTCTGTGCTTTCTGCCCAATTTTCTTGTAAACCTAAAACTACTTTTTAAAAACAGGACATTAATTAAAAATAAAAACTAACCAATAAAAATAAATCTAAAACATTTAAAAAATAAAAATAGATTACGTATCCTTCAACTTAAAATTATATATCTTTTCCCTAATTCAAAATTTTTATAATCTGCTTTAAGTCTAAAGAATTTATAACATCTATATTCTTTTCTTATTGAAGTATAGTCAGTTTACAATGTTGTGTCAACTTCTGGTGTACCGCATAATGCTTCAGTCATATGTGAACATACATATATTCATTTTCATATTCTTTTTCACTGTAAGTTATAAGATATTGAATATAGTTCCCTGTGCTATACAGTATGAACTTTTTGTATATCTATTTTATATATATTAGAATCTGAAAATCTCAAACTCCCAATTTAAAAATAAGGAACACTTCACAAATTTGCGTGTCATCCTTGCGCAGGGACCATGCTAATCTTCTCTGTATCATTTTAATTTTAGCATATATGCTACCGAAGCAAACACTATTCATAGGTTTTATGTTTAAATAAATTCACTGCTCACACTCAGTCCTTTCTTCGTACATTCCCTAATTGGGTTCTTTATTTTAAATGACATTTTAGTTAGTTAGATTTTATTTTCAAGAGGAACTCACAGGTGTGAGGTTTCTTAATACTGTTCATGTCTGAGAATGAAGGTTCTCTGCCTTTATACTCTCCCAACAACTTGGCTGACATTAAGATTCTTGGGTCAAATTTTCTCAGATTTGGGAACAATTATACTTTGTCTTTGAGAACTGAGCATCACTAGAGAGAAAACTGAGCCAGCCTGATTCTTCCCACTTGAAGATGACTTATCTTTTTTGAAATTCAATAACTAGAATATGTTGATATCTAACTTTCTCTTGAAATTAACTTTGACATTCAGTAATTAGAATGTGTTTTAGTATGCAACTTTCTGCTTCAATTTTTCCTGGAACATAATGCAAAGAAAAATTTAGCTCCTTGTTTCAAGAAATGAGCAATATAATTTAAGTCTACATATATTTCTTTTTACATTTATTACAGCTTCTACTTTGAGGATCACATGATATCCTCGTGTTAGGTAATTTTAATCTGTCACACATATATGTCATCTTCTTTCTAATAGCCTTGATTTGTCTGTTTCCTTAAAGCCTGTGAAAATCTTTAGAGCTCTTGAATCTGTCATTCAATACTATCTATTCCTTCATATTTGATTTTCTTCATCCTTAAATTGGATGAGCATACCTTCTATATCTTCTCCAAGTCATGATAAATACTGGTTAAGACAGAATCCTGCAGTAAGCTTAGATGCTTTGATTTTAAAAAATTGATTCAGTTGGGTGAATTGTACCTTAAACAGTACCATATTATCCCATCTTTTGTTTAAACACAATGTTATAATGGTAGATATTGTCACACGTCTTCATAAAATTTAGATTTCCATCGATTGCTTTTCTCTGCTTTGTTAATCAAATAATCTTATCAAAATAGGATTTTGTCACTTTTTGGTGAACCCCTAGTAGTAATCTCTGCTTTCACTTCCAGGTGCTCACCAACTATTTCTTCACTAATGCTTCCTAAAAGCTTACTTGAGATTGACATCACATTATTAGTTAGTATTTTATAGAAATGACATCTTAGTCTTTTTGATAACCTGAAGATATCTCCCCATCTTGAGTCTTCCAATAGTATTTCCATTTTCTGTGATCCTCAAAGGTCACTAGCAGAGGTTAACAGTTTCAGAAGTTTGTTCTTCATTTTCTCTAAAAAGCAATGAGCTCAGGCCAGGAAATGAAGACTCATTTTGATTAACCATGTCATAAAGGTATGAAGAGAAAATTCAGATTTTGAATCTGCCTCTGAAATGTAGTTTGTTGTCTGGTACTTGTCTCCCCAGTAAGCTATAAACTCTTTGAGGACAGTGGCAGTTTTTCACTCATTATAGTGTCCTCAATGCTCAGCACAGTGCCTGACACACCACAAATACTCAATAACTAGTTGTTGATTGAATGAGTTAAAAGTAGTTTGGAAATATGAAAGGTAGGCCTTTGTGGATTGGGCTAGCTACTGACCAATCAACCATCACAGCATTATTTCTCTAAATGAATTATTTTCCCTGTTACAACCAACCAATTTTCACATACGACTCATTATTCTTTTGAATATTTTCTTAGATTTGTTTGGGGGATTTTCACAGGGGAAATTCTGTTATTTCATAATCTTTACTTGAACCCAGGGACCAACCAGCAGTATAAAGACAAAAGGGATGAACAAGTGACAAAAGAGGAAATAATGATAATTCAGAAAATTACTGGGCATTATTTGGTGAAAGATTATTCTACTCATGTGAAGCATTATGCTAACTTTGAAGACAAACCTAAACACAAAACTTGGTTGCTAACTAGGCTCACTGGGCAGCCAAACTCCCTCAGGCTAGGGAACCTGGGTTGTGTGTGACTTCTCAACATCCAATGTTACTTTTTCATGACCTTTAATCTTGGTGTTATTAATCTTGGCACTGTTAAAAACGGGCCCACATGTACTGTTCATGAGTGCCTTTTGGTAAATACAAATTGCAGCAATGATCCTAAAGGGACATAGCTGTGGGCACCACAGGCATGTCTTCTTTTACTGCTAGTTGCAGACATTTGGAATGAGATTTCAGAATAACCTCATTTTGTCTAGAAACTGAGGTTGGCCTCCTGCAGATCGCCTTCCTTCTGTCTGGTTTCTAAGAACAGGGATTAATCTGGAATCTTCATCACTTGTATCTCCTCTGATAATATCAACACAATGTATAAGTTCCAAAGTTCTGTCCTGACAGGCATGAGAGAAGAAAATAAACCATAGAAAATTAAGAACATGTTCCTAATTTATATACCCTTCATAAGAAAAGGTTACCGACTGGCAATTCAGTAGAAAAGCTGTAGGACTTAACTCTTCATTTCCATTCAGGTACTCATTCATCTCTCAGTAGCAAAAGGAAAATATACTTTATGCACAACCTCAGACCACAACTCCTTCTTGTACTGAAACAACCTGTTCTGCTGATTAGAAAACCAAATAGCTACTGTAGACTGTCTGTCTGCTTTGCCAAATGGTGAAGAATATTTGAGTCTTAAGAATCCACTGCAAAAGGGAATCTTGCAGCCAGCCACAGGAACCTTCGTTATCTCACAGGAGGCCTATTTCCAAACCTGAGAAATCAGAAGCCACCTGTGGCACCTGCTGAATGGGATGGAATTATTTGGAAATGCAGCTGCAAGGAAAATAAATCAGCCTGATGACACCACCAGGGCTCTGCATGGGAGTGTGAAATTAGTAGAAAACGTTGAGAGGTCTAGACAAGTTGTTGAAAGAGGATGTCCACAGAGTCTGCCAAAACTGTATGAAAAAAAAAAAAAGAACAGTGTAGAATATCTATTTTTATTAATATTGCTATTTTTGTGCTCTGGGAAGGCAAAAAAGCTAAATTCAGTGGCAAAGTTGATAAATTATAGAATATGCTTAAAAAAATGAAGCTTTGTTTCTTTCAGAGCAATCATCTCATAGCTGCTAGGCCTGCTGGTGTAAACAGATGTGGCCATTCACCAGGCCCACATGAAAGCACCTGAGCTTCCTTAAGTACATGCATGGTTCCTCCTCATTGCTCTACACACCATTCTTTCCCATCAACAGGGATTTTCCAATGTCTGAATGATCACAAAGCCCAAATAAAGAAGGCCTAAAGCATGAAATGGAACTATAGGTGTCATTGTTGCCAATCCTTCCATATTTTAAACGGTTACAGGTCAAGTGTTACAAGCCTGGCCTTTCAAGAATTTACCTTGAATTAGTTATAGTTAAATTGAGATTTTAAATTTGGGAAGTGCCTTAATTCAATCTTAATTCAAACACGTACATGATGCAAGACTCTCAATCCGAAAAAGCAGGTGTCCCACTTCTGTTCAAATTTCTATTCGTGCCAGGAAATGTACTTTTCTCTTTTGATTGTTACCATTTTTCTTCACATTGAGCCAAAGTGTTATTTTTATAAGCAAGGCATTATTCTAAATATTTTAGAGATAGCTCCGTTGATCCTCCCAACACTATGAGGTAGACAGTAATAGCTCTATTTAACTGAAGCACAGTGAGGTTAAGTAATGCATCAGAGCATACCTAGCTGGTAAGGGGCAGAGCTGGGATTCAAAATAGGGTGGCCTTGCCCAAGATGCTATGCTTCCAAGCACCGTGCATATTGCCAAAGTCTGTCACTCTCTAGCTTTGAGATGCACTGCCATACTGCTCTTTCTATCAATATCTGGCACTGCTTTTAGTAAATTCTGTAATTATACAGGAGTTATATGCAAATTAAACAATTTTGAAAGAAGATGAAAGAGAAGGAGCAAGCACAAAAGAACATTGCTTGCATTTTTGAAAACTAAACACCGTTTATTTTCTTGTCAAGATTATAGGATGAAAGTTAGCAGGAGGAAGATTTCAGCTCAACATGAATGAGCAAATAAAATTTACCTTATTAATATTTATTAATTTATTTTATTAACATTAATATTCTCTGGTCTGCAAAAGTATAATGAATCACTTGAGGAGTAGATAAACTCCCCTTCACTGAGGTATTCTAAGCAGACTTGGAAATAATAAGCCAAGGGTTGCTGCTGAGAGGATCCCTGGATTTGGTGGTGAATTGGGCTCAGTGACCTCAAAGGTTCATATGATATAGTTTTCACAGAAACACACACTCATGAGGTAGCCAGAAGGCATTTCTTACTTACTATCATGCTCCAAACATGCCAGATTTGATGTGGCCTCTATAACATTTTGTTATTCAGAGTTCATTGGGATATCAGAATTAGAACAAACCAAATTACTCCTCAAATTACAAAAGGTTAAGGCAAATGAACAATGTAATATTTTGGTAGCCCTTGGAGCACAACAAACTGGACAGACTTCAATAGTGTCTTAGATTTATGAGATATAACAAAACTCTTTTAAAATTTCATTTTTAGGAACTCCTACTACTGACTCAACTGCAGTAGCTAATATGTCTTACTGGGCATCAGGACATTTTAGTGGCACAGGCTCTATTCAGGAATTTTCCATCTAGGTTCTGGGGGGTTCAAGTTCTTTTTAAAGTGCTGAACTTTTGACAAAGTATTGCCTGAAATGCATTCTTGTTTTTCCTCCATTTGTCTCTCAAAGAGATGGTTTAGATACATTTTGGAATTACCATAGAATGTTAGATTTAACTTAGATTTGACACCAGGTTCAATATGTCCCGGGGTGAAAAGAGCTGTTCCTATTCTATGGATTTAATTTAGAAAGGTCAAGGGTAATTCAGCCAAAGGCATAAATTCCTATCTTTAATTGAAATACTTCTGCAAGGGAATGCTAAGAATCCAACCCTCAGTGGAAATTCACCTTTGAAAAGAAAGATTTTAAAAGGGAAGTCCAGAATTTCCAGCAGCAGGTTTTGATCAGTTCTTATTTAAATGCTATAGTTAATTTTTAATTGCTATTATTACCTGACTGCTCACAATTACAACATTTTCTATTTGCTGAGAAATTAAAGAAAGGAATTCAGACACTTTTTCTCAGGAGCAACCTTCTTCATGTTATGATCAAGAGCAAACAAAAAGTTTCATTTTCTTAATTTTCTCTTGGTAGTAATTGTCAAATTTTATTACTTTTAGATTTGAAAACTATTTCTTCTTTTTGTATTTTTTTTAACCTCTGAAAAGATTTCCTTTTGCTAGAGTTATGGTAGCAGCAAGTCTAGCTACATTTCAGGATCTAATTTTATGTCCATGGTGCCAACAGCATAGTTGATTTTGCAAAATCTTCTTTGATAACCAGAAACACCATAGACTCCTTAGGATTCCATAAAATGACAAAATTTTACTTAAGTGCTGATTTTACTCTATAATGGACTGTAATGGCTACCATTGTCCATAAACCTAAAGGAGTTTTTTCTTGTGCTACTGAAAAGAGACCTCTGGGGAGATATTCATGGGTAATTAGGTGCAGCTTTTAAAATCCAATGTGCATTTCATTTAACTCCATCTCATAATTTTAAGGACTTTCACTGAACTCATCCATTTTACAACATTTTATATAAGCAACAATAATAAAATCAAATGGGAGTATTCAGTCCTTAAGCTCCCCATGGTCATCACTGTAACTGGATGCTTGTTGCACTAAAACAATCTGAAGGCTAAATGCTTTTGCAAAGACAACCACAAGTAGCCTTGTTCACATTTCTCTCTAGTTCCCTTATGCCAGCTTGCCTCTGAAGTCCCAGCATCCCTTGAGGCTGAGGTTACATGTGTTCCCACAATGACAAAGTCAGCTATAAATATTGCTCTCTCCTGTGCTATAATTTAAACCTAGGAAAAGTTTGACTAGCCATGGGAATGAGGAATCTGGATAGAATTGTTTTTGTTTCTAAATTGTCTTTGCAAAATTGATATTTAAACTGGATTAGTCTTCATCATGTCATCAGTACAACATTTTCATTATTCTTAAAAGAAAAGAGACTTGGATTTGAAGTAATGGGGATTTGAAGAGACTTGGATTTGAAGTCTTGGGAGAGTTAGTGGTAATGCCACTCTGATGCACCATCTGGAGTCTAGCTTTTTTCCTCTTTTGACCATGTATACAGCATTCCAGAGTGTTTTTCCCAATTCCACCCTCTCTTCTTTTTCTTCATCTTTCTCCTCTCTCCTTTGTCCTTCACTGTTCAAAAAGTGAAGTTTAAACAAAAGAACAATAAGAAATATTCCATTCTTCAAGTCCCTGGTTTCATGTTTCATAATAAACCTTGGACAGGAGATTTTCAAAGGACATGGATCACAGAGAAGCTTCTAGAATTTTGATCTTCAAAGCATGTTCATGCATATATTCACATATTCATGCTTTCAACTACTTACTGAGTAGCCCATTAGTTCCTGGGGATAGATAAGGACACATGCTACTTCCTCTAAGGGACTCATTACCGAACACCCCTTCTATAAAATGAAAACCAGGACTTATAATGAGGAACAAACAAACAAATAACAAAAGCAGAATGATTTCTTATTTCCTCTTCCCTAGATATCAAACCTCACCATGTCACTATCTAGTATCTGAAAGTTGGGGAGACTTTGAATTAGGTGGATTGTGGATGTGTTAATGAACGTTGACTGTTGCCTGAGATTCCAAGTCCTTAGCACCTAGTCCAAGGTTTTCCAAAGAGAGAGCTTCAGCTTGCAAAGAAATTACATAGAAAATTTGAATTTTCTGATGGCAAATTTTATATATATATATGTGTATATATATATATATATATATATATATATATATATATATTACACTATATATATACACACATATGCACACTCTTTATAAACACACAAATACATACATTTACAAGTATAGACTTACATAATAACTTCTAATATTCTGTAGTTTGCAGAACAAATACAACTTAACTTTTCAGGAGTTTTAGGTGACTGTGTCCAAGAAGAAAGAGTTAATGTTAAAGTTAAGCTGGGACTTAACTCTGGTCCCTAGACAGATGATGCAATGTTTTTACTCCTAGATGTTTCACCTTTATCCTTTCAGACTTATTTTTTCTTTTCTTAATTATTGAACATATTTGAGATAATTTAATAATTATCATTTAGGGGGGAGGGTATATCTCAGTGGTGACTCCCTGGAGAGCATTTAAAATGATCTCTTTTGGGGTCACACCTATGGGTGTTCTGATTTAACAGCCCTGAAGAAAAGGATGAAACCATGCTAACTGACCTGAAAAATTAAATGGAAAAGCAAAATAGGCACTTTGGAGTCTTTACACCAGGTGGAGTTTCCTCTGGTGTAACTCAAAGCAGGGACCACATGCATCAGAATCATCTGCAGTGCTTGTTGCATGTGGATTTGTACCTCTCTAGATATAATGGTAACAATTTTTGGCAGAAGGTGGGGAATTGCTCTTTTGAAAAGCTCCTCAGGTGAGACTTGAGTGTTTCTGCCTTTCCCTTCTAATCACTGATCATCATCCAAGCATGAACATTACGGTATTTTACAGATTGTACCCAAATTTGAAAATGCATTACTTGGCCATGTGAAAACCATTAGAACTGAATTAAATTTTTTTATTTTATGAGATATAATTCATGAAGCATCCATCTGGATCCTCAGAAAAGTTTCCATTTAAATATTCTTACTGACATGAATCATGTGTAAGTAGCCCTGTCTGATTTGGAAAGATACTTTAGTATTTCACAAGAGTCTTTTAAAACTGTATCATTTATTATGTCATTATAGATCCTTCTTCTTCTGCCCAAATACCAAAAAGGCCAGAAAATATCATTGGGCAGGGGTTGGAGTGGAATACTTCCTCAGAGATTATATTGGCCAAATATCACCAAGCTTTCTTTTTAAAACTATTTTAGGGAACCAACAACAATCCCCAGTACCTCCATTTTAAACAAACAAACAAACAAACAAGCTGAATTCCTTCACCTTAGAAAGCCCAATAAATAAATAAATTTTAAAATTATCATTCTTCTAATTTGGCCTCAGAAAGCCAGCCACTGATTTTTCTCAAAGAGATACAGACAATGTAGAATTAAAATTTTTCATGATGGAAGAAATGGAAAATTATTTTTCATAAAGAGAGGAGACCAGTGGCTACAACAGCTTCACAAGTCTAAATAAAGCTGGTCTTTGCTATGTCTCAAAAGGATTCACTGTAGAATTTGAGCTGAAAGAACCATCTGCCATACTGAGACATGGAAATTGCTAGCATCATATAGACTCTAGCCAGCTACAAAAAGCTAAGAAGAGAAAATTACATAGATCTACTGAAATGTATCCATAAAAGAGCCATCTTAACATTAGCAAGATTTGAGATCACAAAGCCATAAGAGGGTTGCAATTGACAGAAGGGTACTGAAGCATGGTCTGAAATCACACATACCTACCTGAATTTCACAGAATAGTTAATAAAAGGTCAGGTGAGAACCTATCAAGTTGCTTGTGCAGACCTAATCCTGAGGTGTGCAAATTTGTTGAATACAAAACAACGGGCTCTGACTATCTTCCTGGGTCTTTCTCAAGACAATATCTTGTCCAGATATCAGGGGGTTCCAGCTTTTTCTCTGAATACCCAGCCAGGCCACTCTCTCTGTTTCCCTTGTGTGCCCTAATATAGGAGGTCTAGCAAAGTTACCATGTTCCCAGGTGAAAACTAATGTGTATGTAAGTGGTTCAATTAAAAAGAGAAACCCAACATGTTTACTCAGCCTGTCTGTTTCCCACCCTCCGTGGTCTAAGAAAATCTGTCTCTTCCAGCACCCTTTGCTTCCTAAGAAGCCATTTTGAATCTTATGGCTGGCTACCTACTCCACGTCCCCATCCAGATGACCAGCTAGCACATGAAAAGATGCTCGACATCACTAATCATCAGAGAAATGCAAATCAAAACCACAATGAGCTATCACCTCACACTGTCAAAATGACTGTCATCAAAAAGTCTACAAATAACAAATGTTGATGAGGATGTGGAGAAAAAGGTACCCTAGTACACTGCTAGTGCAAATGTAAATTGGTGCAGCCACTATGGAGAACAGTATGAAGGTTCATCAAAAAACTAAAAATGGAACTATAATATAATCCACTCCTGGGCGTATATCAGAAGAAAATGAAAACACTAATTCAAAAAGATACATGTACTACAATGTCCCAATGTTCAAAGCAGCATTATTTACTATAGCCATGATATGGAAACAACTAAGTGTTCATCAACAGATGAATGGATACAGAAGATGTGGTGTGTGTCTGTATGTATATGTGTGTGTATATATATATATTTTTTCAGAATATTATTCAGCCATAAAAAAATGAAATTCTGCCATTTGCAACAGCATGGATGGACCTAAAGGGTATTATGCATAGTGAAATAAGCCACACAGAGAAAGACAAATATTGTATATTGTCACTTAAATGTGGAATCTAAAAATTAAAACATATGAATGTATATATAATAAAGAAAGCCTGAACCAATAACAAATAAGGAGATTGAATCAGTAATAAAAAACCTCTCAACAATGGACCAGAGGGCTTCACAGGTGAATTATACCAGACATTTAAAGAAGAATTAATGTCAATCCTTTTAAAACTCCTCCAAAAAATAGACGAGTTTGGAACTCATTTTATCAGGCCAGCATCACCCTATACCAAAGTCAGACACAGACACTACAAGAAAAGAAATCTAGAGGGAAATATCCTTGATGAACATGCAAAAATCCTCAACAAAATACTAGCAAACTGAATTCAACAGCACATTTAAAGGATCATACACATGACCAAGTGGATTTATCCCTGGGAAGCAAGGCAAATCAAGAAATGTAATACACCACATTAGCAATATTATATGATCATTTTCATTGATACAGAAAAAGCATTTGACAAAATCCAACATTCATTTGTGATAAAATCTCTCAACAAAGAAAGATGTCTTACCATTTGTGACAACATGGATGAACCTGGATAACATCATGCTAGTGAAATAAGCCAGACATAGAAGGACAAATACTACACATCTAAATATAAAATAGTCAAACTGATAGTAGCAGAGAGGAGAATGGTGGTTGCCAGTGGTGAGGGGGAGGGGTATGTGTGGAAGTACTAGTCAAAGAGTACTAAGTTTCAGTTATGCAAATTGAGTAAATCCTAGAGATCTATTGTATGTTACAGTGCCTATAGTTAACAATACTGTATTGTATTCTTAAAATTTTGCTAAGAGGATAGATCTTATGTTGAAGGTTCTTGTCACACATAAAAAGTAATAATAAATAGAGTTCAGTAAGGAACTTTTGGACCTGATGGCTATGTTAATGCATAGATGTAGTGATGGTTACAAGGGTGTACACTTATCTCCAAACTGGCCCTGTCTCTAAGCTTACAATTCACTTAATTCTTCTAGAATTTTATTTAATATTTGACAAAGCAAGTGCCTAGTGGAGGCGAAAATATAGCTGTAACCAAGAAAGCAAGTAAACAAATTTTTCATAGAATCACCTAAGAAACTGCTGTGGAAACTTATAATATTAGCAAATATTTTCATCTAATATCTACAACTATTAATTTCCAAAAAATTTCAAAATTCAGATTAATGATCAATTTTATGGATATGTAGGGTTTTAAGTTTAGAGGGTAAGCAATCTGCAAATACCTACTCTAAAGAAGGAAGAAATCATCAAATTTTCCCTTAAATGCAAATGAATCTAAGATATTTTACTTTCTACTGAAAAAATGATTTAGTAAATGAAAGTTTATCAGACAAAATTGTAACTGTAAGAAGCCATCCTGTAAGATGAGGTCCTTTTTAACAGGCAATGTTCCTTAATTAAGTAGGCACTTTCTAATCAGATGTAAGTGATTGCACAAAAACAGACAGGAAATAAATTATATTGAATTCTTGCATTTTCTTATTTTAATTAGTGTATATTATGTGGTTTGTCCCAGTTAGCCCTTCCATAAATAATTTATTTCCTACTGCTCAGAGCTTCTGTTTCTTCATCTCAAAAATGAGAAGTTTTGGCTAATTGAGTTCTGAATGCTCTTCCATCCTAATTAAATTCAGCATTACTTATTGCTAATGTGCTGCCTACACATTCCTGTGCAGGAAACTTCAAATTTAAAAAAAAGGAATAAGCCGTGGTTCCTGACCACAGAGAGTTTACAACTGAGAAGGCAAGGCAAGCCAGGCAGTCGATAAGTATAATATAAGACAGTTCCAAAATTCTTGATCTTTAACTCTAACCAAAAATCTTACCGAGGAAACAGAAATTTTAAGGTTTAGATATGATGTAAAATTAATAGACTGGGAGCCCGTAAAGTCAGTCTCCTTAAACCTTAGACGTAGACGCTAGAGGCCTGAGTGAGTTTTTAAGCTATTTCACAGCCAACATTGGGGAAGTTCTGCTGCTACGCCACCCACCCAAATGCCCATGGTCATATTTACCTTACAAGTGCACTTCCTCCACATTAGGATGTGTTAATTGAATACACAACACGGACACAGTTTCAGACCTCATTTATCTTCATTACTGACGTTTGCAGTAAAGTGACCATGAGGCAAAACTTGGACTTCCTTATTTCACTTGTTTTGTACCCTAGGAAATTTTATTTGGTTGGCAGCCTTTTCAACATTACATGGGTTTCATTTCACATATTTGGTTCAGCTGATATAATCAAGGTTATAGTGCATCATTCATCTTTGAATAAACAATGAAAATCAGGAAGATTAAAAAGTGACAGCTTAAAATAGAGCATGGAATACAACCAAAGTAACAGAAATTGAATTAATAAGGCTTTAACATGATTTTCAAAGGTCTCCAGTCTGGACTTTGGGCCCAATTTCCTGGCTGGTTTAAAATGAGACCAAGGATCTTAAATGATGTGCCTGGGAGGCCATGAGTCAGTGGCTGAACCAACCAGGCCTGGGAGCAGAGAGGCTGCAGTAGATAATAAGTATTGTATGTTCTGAACTTCAAAAGAATTAAAAGCACAATTTTCATTAATAAAAAATGTGCTTATTTGATCTTAAGACTTAAAATGGTAACTCCTTAGATATTAACATGGAAAATGTTGTAATATTGGATGTCATATGTTGGGACCCCCAGGAAAACAGATACTGCGATGGAGATTTGTAAGTTGGTGGCTTACTGTGGAATGTCCTCAGGAACAACACTTGTAAGGATGGAGGGAGGCAGGACTGGGTGAAATTGAACTGTGCTGCATCCAATACAGGCCTCAGCCACTCCCACAGGGAGCCTCGGGGTTGGTTAGATTCTTTAGATATGTCCCAAATTGAAGCAAGGGGCCAGGCCTTTCTCCCCTGAGGAGGGCCTCAGCTTGCAGCAGTTCCCAATAGGTGGGGGCATGGGTGACTTGGTCCTGGAGATGGGGTCTGGGCTGGTCGTCCACTAGCGTCCACCCCTTGCATCACTCAGATCTGCTTGTTTCATCCCATCTGAGAAGAGTTCCTCCAGGATTCTGGGTGGTCTCTTTTCCAGGGGAAACTTACATAGGGAAGGTTAGCAGAATGAACTGTAGCCTCCACAATTACAGGTATTCTCAAAGCTGCAACTAATGTTTATCATTTCCTTGCTCAACTACCAATTCTATATTACTCTCCCCCTCAGCTAGCACCTCTGCTAATCTGCAGAGCTTACCTGATGTGGTGGACCTGACTCTCATCCTTGAGTTTTACAGCCCCATGACCTTCTAAAAAATATGGCTTCTGACTTTGTCTATTTATTGTTATAATTGGACAATAATGAATCTGATTTCTGCACTTGTCCATTTACTATCAAAATTAGGAGAGAAGCAAGAGACACCTTAGTGAATCATCTAGGAGCCAAATGCATTCTTTCCTGCCCACACAGTGTAACAGCCCTACTGTCTGTCTCTCGATCATCAGGGTCAATTATCCCTGCGAGGATGGAGCTTCTTCCCTGACTAATGGATGGTCTTGGTGCAAGGAAACAAAAGTGACCAGGAGACACCTAGCTGTGTTCCCTCATGAAAGCCTTCTCCCTCTTGGAACCAGACCCTTTGGACCAGCAGAGCCTTGTAGGGAAGGGAAGCACACATTTTTCAACTGTATCTCTGAAATCAATGATAAACATAGCATAGAGAATGCACAAGAGTGAGGATTATTATAGAGATTATTAGTATATAATAACATTATTTTATTGGTAGTACAGGGTAAGGTCAAAGATTAGAAGAAAAGTAAAATGATTATTGCAGCAATTCAGGCAAAAACTGAGAAGGGCCTAAAATAAGCCACCAGTAATGAAGAGAAAGATCAGCATGTGAAACATTAAAAATATGAAATGAACCAGATGAACGGAAGGAGGCTGATAAGCGAGAATGAGAAATCTCAGATAATTCCCATGAGTCTAGCTGTTTACTACTAAGAAAGACAGAGGACACAGGAGAAAGAGCAGGTTTGGTTCTTTATTTGGTTTGTTTTCAAGGTGCTCAGCAGACAATATTTTAGGGTCAGTTATTTTTTGCTCACTGACCAATCAGTGACATTGAGGGGTCCCCTTGCCTACTTATCTGCTAGTTTCAAACTGCAGGCCTCCTTTAAATGACCTACAGTGGAAGTTAGCTGTACTCTTTGAATTCTGGGAACTGTAATAAGCATAACTTCACATCTTTTAAATGTTTTATAGAGATTATATTCCTACAGAATGAATTATTAATTTAAAGTAAAACTATGTCAGTCCTGTGAAGATGACTCCCAAATCTGCATCTCCATCCTGATTTCTCCAACTGTATGTTCCAAGCTGCCTGCTGGACACTTTCACATGGAAGTCATGCCAGCATCTCAGATCCCACACATCCAAATTCAGCTAAGCCCCACCTCTGACAGTTTTCCCTCATCTGCAAACAGGCTTCAGCTCCAGGAGCCTCTATTTCTAATAAAGAAACCACCATCCTTTCATGCAGGTTTGCAAACTACAGCCCACAGGCCAAATCCAACCTTCCACCTGTCTCTTTAAACAAAGTTTTGTTGCAACACAGCCAAATTAATCAGTATATTGTCTATGACTGCTTTTGTGTCACAGTGGCAGAGTTGAGTAGTTATGACACTCTATGGCCCACAAAACATTATTATTATTATTATTATTATTATTACTATTATTATTATCTGAACCTTTACAGCACAAATTTGCTAACATCTCCTCCAAGTCAGCCAGAATCAAAATCTAAGTCATGTTAGACTTATTTTCCCTTTTCTCTCACCTCCTCTGCTCCCTGTCCATTGAAAGTTACCACTACATATGTCTCTCACTCTTCTCTGCTCTCACTGAGCCTAGCCTATTTCAGCACTCTGCACTTTTAGCCTGCTCTCTTACAGAACCACCTTCACAGAGCAGCCTGGTTTCCATCTCTACCCTTGGTGATACAAGAAAGTATAAAGAGTCCCTCCATCTGTGGTTTGTCTAGGGGGAAGGGAGGAGGAGGGGGGTGGAGGGGGTGTTGGTCAGGGGAAGATTCGCAGAAGAAAGAAATGATTCAGCTGATGAAAGATAAATAGGCACTTTTCAGAAAAACAAAGGACTTGGGGGAAGTGGCTGGAGATGCATAGGTGAAGACACTGCATGACTTGCATGACTTTAAAGAAGGTATAAGAGAATAAGGTGTGTTCAGGGAGCAGCAAGTAGTTTGGTGCAGGAGGAATATAGTGTGTGTATAGAGGAAAAAGGAAAATGTAGGCATAAGAAGATGATGAACCTAGAGTCTGAAAAGCCCATTGGAGAAACTTTTGTTTAAGCTGCTGTTTCCACCTATGGTCAGCCCCCGCTTATAACTCACCATTCAAGGCCCAGCTGTGACACCTTCTCTGGTTTCTCCCAATCAAGTCTTCCCTCTTCCCTCTGGACTCCCATAACACATCCTTATTTCTTCCATCTATCACTTTCTAACTTGGGTGGCAGCATGGCAGAAGAGAGCCCAAGATTTGTTATAAGTAGATGTGATAAACTATTAGTAGGTAATAATCTCTTCCTCTGTTTATTGCCCAAGTGACCATCAGCAGTCCCCTCCTTTTCCCAGGTAGGTGGTGGCTTCCTCAGTTATAGTTGTATAGTTATGGTTGTATTTTGCTGAAGAAATAAAAACTAACATTTGGTACTTGGTGGAGATTTATGACTTGAGGAAACGCCTAGCATCCTACAACTTTTTGCTTGTTCACTGATTTATGTCCCTTACTGGACTAAAAGATAACTTGAGGTCGGACAACAACTGTTATCTTGTGCATTTTTATATCATCAGCACATAAAGAGTATTCAGTACATGTTCATAGAATTAAATTGTCCTGTTGAAGTAGACACAAGATCTGATCACACTAGCCTTGATTACTTGTAACCTACACAATAGAAATTATGGTTCAGCTCATATTGTCCCTTTCTAAATAGTCACCTTGGAATATTCAAGTTTTTTGGTATGCAAGATATCAAAAGAAATCCAGAGAGTTTTACTTGATAAGAATATTTTATTGAGTGCGAAACAGACTGTGAACAGGGGCACTCCAAACCTGAAACTAGTATGAAGCTTAGAGGCATGTCATTACAGGATGGCTCATAAGGTGAACAGGAGGAAGTTGTTTAACCTTTACAATGATTGGTTATTAAAATGGGGGTTTTCAGACAGCAAGGGATTGGTTAAAATTTTTTATCTTATACCTTTTAAGGAAGATGATTGAAGATTCATTTATGATTATCAGAAGCATTTGCAAGAAGTAACCTAAGTTTTGTTTACATTCATTAAATAAATTATACTAAGTTTTGCTTATGTGGCTTAACTGGTTTTGTTTGCTAGGACAATCTTCAAGTCTGGTCTCCATTTTATTTCATTTTAACAAAATATATTAAAAAATATTCAAGATGACTTATTAAATTAAGTTGTCATTAATTAAAATGATTGTGAAACTTTTCTTTGGAGTTACTTTAACGATGTGCCATCTTTTTATAAATCTATCCTTAGGCATGGAAAATATTCATTCTTTGAGGATGAACTTATTTTTAGAAAACAACCAAAATTTTTATAAGCCAAATATGATATTAATTTAGTTAGAAATGATACTTTGGAATGAAATAATGAAAATTATGTTATTTCTCTCAAGCTTATTTGAAAGGCAAGTGTAAAGAAAAAATACAGGAACATTTGAAACAACAGAAACAACTTTGGAATAAGCACTTATTTTGAAGAGTTCAGGACTTCTTTGGAAGCTTAAGTATCATCTCTGTAAAAAGCCAGCCTATTCTTTTATAGTCATTCATCTTTCTGCTAACATATAATCCATCATGGCCTGCTCTGATTGGCACAGTTGACTGAACTGGTCATCACTGAGCATAGAACTTTTGGTAAGGAATATATCCTACCATTAAAAAATTGTCATATATGTTGATATTAAGCAAATATTATTGGCCCTTGTTTCTAGTAGTTATTGTAATAGAGTTTATTGAGGTAAAATAATGCATCTCTACAGTTGTTTCTCAGATCAAATACACTATCTCTTCTCTCAGATTCCTATGAGTTCTAGTAACCATTTGACAGTATTCACAGCTTAATTTCTATCTCTGTAACTAGAAATCTTTGATGAATCTCTATGCCTTCAGTTCTTCCAGATTTTTTCCTACCTGCCATCCTGACTTCTCTCTAGAGCCATACTATTCAATATAGTAGTACAGTAGACAGAATTATGTCCCTCTCTAAAGATGTCCAAGTCCTAATTCCCAGAACTTGTGACTATATTACCTTAGATGGCCAAAGGGAACTTTGCAGATGTGATGAAGGGCTTTGAGATGGGGAGATTACCTTGGATTATCCAGGTGGACCTATCATAATCATAAAGGTCTTTATAAGAGAAAGAGGAAGGCAGGAGAGTTAGAATCAGAGAAGGAAACGGGACAACAGAAGCAAAGGATGGAATGATGTGGCCATGAGCCAAGGAATTTGGGCAGGCTCCAGAAGCTGGAAAAAGAAAGAAACAGATTACACCCTAGAGTTCCTAGAAGAAATACAGCTGTGTCAATCCCTTGATTTTTAGCCCCATAGGACCCATTTTAAACTTCTGACTTCTGCAACTGTAAGATAATAAATTTGTGTTGTTTTAAACCACTAAGTTTGTAGTATATGTTACAGCAACAATAGGAAATTAATTCAGGTAACCACTAGCCTCATGGGGTTATTTAAACTTAAATAAATTAAATTTTTAAAAATTTCAAGTTAAATGTTTCGTTCTAGCTATATTTCAAGTCCTTAAGAGCAACTTCTCGCAGTAGCTATCATATTGGACAGCGCAGATTATAGATCACTGCAGAAAGTTCCAGCCAATAGCATTGGATTGTGTTGTTACAGAGGTCTCGTTGACTTACCCCAGAATATCCTATCACCATCGTAGGTTTAGTAAAGCTAAACTAAACACCTTGCCTTTAATTCCAAACTTCCTTGTCAATGGCAGTGGCCTAGAAGACTAGCCAAAGCAGTAGATGTGATCTTGGTTTAAACATTTATTTGAGGCAATTCTTTCAAGAATCAAATTGCAGCCCACAGATAAGAAGGGAGAGACAGTCTCACTACAAGTCCTGGTCTTTATTAGGAACCCCTGCATGGAAAGCATGTTATAGAATCATAGAGAATGTTCAAGTGGAGTGGGAGTTTAGACATCCTGCGAGGAACCTCTTTACCTAGCTCTAAGTTCAGCATATTTATTTTGTTTTCTCCACTGCTTATAAGAGTTGTTGGGTTGCTTGTTTATTGTTATGCTGACTATCTCTATACCAAGACATTAGATTGGGTTTATTGGTGATGTTTTCCATTTCTTGATATCCTAAGACTGAAGAGCACCATGTTTTATCTAATTCTGTTCTGAGTAAAATTAAAACTGGAATAATAAATTCTGGAATTATTTGCCACTAGATCCTACAAATGAGGTTTCTCTTTTGTAATATTCCATCTCTTCACAGTATTAAAAGTAGCTAAGAAGCATTTCAGGAGATAGAATCTAGCTCTCATTTGATATGTTTTAGCCACAGAAGATGAACTTTCTTCATACAGTAAATATAAGCCAGGTGGATTCACTGTTGTAAGAGGAATTGGACAGTCAAATTCATGCACAAAGACTCAGTTCAACGTAATGTACTAAGCAATGGGAAGTGTTTTTTAAAAGGTCATGAAATGTCTCAGTAAGACAAATATATGAAAATGTGTGAAAATGCACATCATAAGCATTAATATGCATTGATATGAACATATGCTTCATACACATGTAATTACTGAAGGCGATTTTTACAGGCATACCTCAGAGATAGTGTAGGTTTAGTTCCAGACCACTGTGATAAAGCAAATATTACAATAAATAAAGACACATGAATTTTTTGGTTTCCAAGTATATACAAAAGTTATAAGTAGGTAATAGTGTTATGTCTAAAAAATGTACATATTTGCTTAAAAAAACATATTGCTAAAAATGATACAAATGAACTTATTTACAGAACAAAAATAGACTCACAGACAGACCAAGCTTACAGTTACCCAAGGGAAAAGTAGGGGAGGGATAAATTAGGAATTTGGGATTAGTAGATACACACTATTATATATAAAATGAACAAAAAGGACCCACTGTATGGGACAAGGAACTCTATTCAATATCTTGTAATAACATACAATGAAAAGGAATAGATAAATATACATATGTATATCTGAATCACTTTGCTGTACACCTAAAACTAACACAACTTTGTAAATCAACTATATTTTAAGATAAAAAAATTTTTTAAATGCCTTATTGCTAAAAAATACTAACCATCATCTGAGCCTTCAGTAAGTCATAATCTTTTTGTTGGTGGAGGGTCTTGCCTTGGTGTTGATGGCTGCTGACTGATCAGGGTGATGGTTGCTGAAGATTGGTGTGGCTGTGGCAGTTTCTTAACATAAGACAACAATGAAGTTTGCTGCATCAGTTGACTCCTCGCATCACAAAAGATTTCTCTGTAGCATGCAATGCTTTGATAACATTTTATCCACAGAAGAACTTTTTTCAAAATTGGAGTCAGTCCTCTCAAACTCTGCTCTGCTTTATCAACTAAGTTTATGTAATATTCTAAATCCTTTATTTTTATTTGAACAATCTTTACAGCATCTTCACCAGGAGTAGATTCTATCTTAAGAAACCACTTTCTTTGCTTCTCCATAAGAAGCAACTTCTCATCTGTTAAAATTTTATCATGAGATTGCAACAATTAAGTTACATCTTCAGTCTCCACTTCTAATTCTAGTTCTCTTGCTATTTCTACCACATCTGCAGTTACTTCCCCTACTGAAGTCTTGAACCCCTCAAAGCCATCCATGAGGGTTGAAATCAACTTCCTCCAAAGTTCTGTTAATGTTGATATTTTGACCTCTTCCTATGAATCACAAATGTTTTTAAATGGCTTCTAGAATGATGATTCCTTTCTAGAAAGTTTGCAATTTACTTTGCCCAGATCCATCAGAAGAATCACTATCTATGGCAGCTAAAGTCTTATGAAATGTATTTCTTAAATAATAAAATCTGAAAGCCAAAATTACTTCTTGACCTATGGGCTGTAGAACAGATGTGTTAGCAGCATGAAAACAACATGAATCTCATTGTATATCTCCATCAGTGCTCTAGGATGACCAGATGCATTGTCAATGAGAAGCAATAGCATAATTCTTAAGGGCCGTAGGATTTTTGGCATGGTAACTGAACATTGACTTCAACTTAAAGTCTCCGGCAGCATTAGCCCATAACAAGAGTTACCCTGTCTTTTGAAGCTTTGAAGACAAGCATTACTTCTCTCTAGCTATGAAAGTCCTAGATGACATCTTCTTCTAATCTACACTGAAAATCGGTTATTGTGTGTAGCCACCTTCATGAATGATCTTAGCTAGATTTTCTGGATAACTTGCTGCAGCTTCTTCATCAGCATTTGCTGCTTCACCTTGTATTTTTATGCTATGGAGATGGCTTCTTTCCTTCAACCTCAGAACCAACCTCTGTTAGCTTCAAACTCTTTTTTGCGGCTTCCTCTCCTCTCTCAGCCTACACAGAATTGAAAAGAGTTAGGGCCTTGCTCTGAATTAGGCTTTGGCTTAAGGGATGTTGTGGCTGTTTTGGTTTTCTATCCAGACCACTAAAACTTTCTCCATCTCAGCAATAAGGCTGTTTTGCTGTCTTATCATTCTTCTGTTCACTCAGATAGCTTTTTGTTTTCATTTTCTTCAATGTAAATTGAAACTACAATGTAATACCACTAAACATCCAACAAAGTGGCTAAGATGTAAAAGGCCAACAGTAACTATGCTGGTGAGGATCTGGAACAAATAGAACTATGCTGCTGATGGGAGTGTAAACTGGTTCAAGCATTTCAGAAAACTCTTTGGCAATGTTTGCTAAAACTGAATATACACATATCACTTCTCCACTACTGGGAGGAATACCATCTAGAAGTGTGTACAAATATTTCGCTAAGAACATGCATGATCAGAGTTACCTCATGTGAAATAACCCCAAACTGGAATCAACTAAAAGGTTCATCAACAATGGAATGAGTAATATATGTTATCCATACAATGGAATACTACAGCATAGAAAACAATTGAATGAAAGCTGCACAAAAGCAGTATGAGTAATTTCCTTAAGTATAATGATGAGCAAAACTTAGACATGCAATTGTACATACTGTATGTTGTGCACTAAACCGTGCACATCACGCCCCTCTCCAAATTCATATGTTGAAGTCTTAACTCCAAATGTGACTGTATTTGAAGATAGGGCCTTTAGGGAGGTAATTAAAATCAGATGAGATGATAAGGGTGAGGCCCTAATCTAACAGGACGGTGTCTTTACAACAAGAGGAAGAGATACTAGGAGTGCGTGCACGCGGAGGAAAGGCCATGTGAGGACACAGTGAAAAGGCAGACATTTACAAGCTCAGAAGAGTTCTTACCACAAACCAACCCTGCCGACACCTTAATCTTGGACTTTCAGCCTCAGAACTATAAGAAAATAAATTTCTATTATTTAAGCCACCCCCTCGGTAATACTTCATTAGGGCAGCCCAAGCAGACTAATGTGCTTTCATTTATATACACAGTATGAAGAAAGAAAAACCTGACCTGTGAAATTGGAAGTGAGGTTAACTTCTGTTGAGGAAGGAAGTTTGTCATGACTAGGAGAAGGTGTGAAGGGGACTTCTGGGGTGCTGCTGGTTCTCTGTTTCTTGGTCTTAGTGATGAATACGTGAGTGTTATTGTGAAAATGTATGGAACTTTAGACTTAACAGTATGTGTAGTTCATAAAGTATTATATGTCAATTTAAAGTTTATTTTAAAAAAATGAACAGGGAAAATCAGACTCATCAGGAAAGGGTAAATGATGGCTACCAGAAGTTTTCAGGGGGTTTGGATAAAATAAAACCCTCCAATCCCCATCTCATCATGGGAGCCGATACAAGACAGGTATTCTGCTTTCCTTTTCTCTTCCCTTTATTTTTCTCTTATTCTCCGGAGCATACATTCCTTTAGGAGAACCTAAGGAAGCAGCTGTCAGCGGGGCTGGTTGTAAAAGGGTGAGACAGGAAAAGATAGTCAGCTGGCCAAAGGTTGCAAGTCAAATAGATGTTTTTTTGGAATCTAATGTTTCCAAAAACAATTTGCAGGACAGCAAGATGGAGCTTATATGGATACTGTCCAGCCTGCTTTAATGAACAGCAGCCTCTGAATAATTTTTCAATAAAAACTTATCTTAAAAAAGTATAAGCTAAGAATTTATCACCAGTTTAGATCCTGCATACCATATATATGTGTGTGCATACCATATGTGTGTGTGTGTATACACACACACACACACACACACATATATGTAAAATATATCCTGCATACCATATACATATAGTATATACATACTTGTTTTTTAGATTAAACTCTGGAGAAAAAAATCTTCATATTTTGTTGTTGTTGTTGTTGTTCATGAATGAGTTTCAGAAAATTGTGGCAAGAATTTTCCCAGGTAAGGCAAAATACAGCGTTTAATTTTGGAGCTGTGTATTCGCAGCTGCTGGCCTCAGGAGAGCATCTGCTCTTGCCCACACCTACCCTGGAAGCTGGATTCAGCACTTCCCCACATTCATTCCTAAACGTTGACTCCTTTCAAAGGCAGTGTTAAGCAGTATATACTTCACTGAAGATTTGGGATAACATTTGGGAAAGTAGTTTTATGTTAAACACCATGGAGAAAGCTTTTAATAAACATCCTGTTCAATGTATTTTTTTTCTGCATTCAGGCCTCTTTTGGCTTCACACCCACCCCAGGTGTTCTCACTCTGAATAATCCTTTCCTTCATTTTGGGGGCTAAATCCTTTCTGCTCTGCAGTCTTCCAAAAATGCAACCCCTGACAGCCAACCCTCCCCATGTACACATAGCCGACTGGGAAAGGTCATCCAGTCTTTGCCTTAACATTTCTTTCTCAGCAGTCCTGTGGGCTCGACCTGTCTTCCATACCCTACTGGAACTTTGGGCAATAAATTTTTGTCCAAAGCATTACATGTACAAACAGAAAAGTGGGAAACATATTCTGCATTCTTGTTCTGATTAACAAAAACTTAGCTCAGGATCAGGACTCCTCAAGCCCTTAACTTCTCAGTACTACACATTCCCTGTTAAGTCTGAACATCCGTGGAACATTTTGGGACACTTAAAAATTGTGGTGATGTGAAAATACAAGGTTAGTTATCCAACCATCTTGCTCCCAAGATTCTGGCCAAATGCAGAAAAGCAGTAAGGACACTAGCTTATGACAGTTGGCCATGGTTAACAGCACAGTGTGTGCATCTTGTACAGTTTAAAAGAATCTCCTTTTCATATGACATGTATCCAAGAAATATCACCTTCACAAAATGTGTCATTTCTTTGTGATGACCCCCAGGCAGAACAGTGACTGAGGTGACAAATGCTTTTACTTTGGATTGATCAAAATGCCCCATGTTGAAACTGCTCTGGTCTAACACAGTGCAGAGTGAGCCACACACCATGTGAAAACTGTGATCCTTGGAGAAGTGTCAAAAATTGGTTTCTGTCATTTATCCTATTTTAAAGATTTGGGTTGGTTATGTTGCTTTCTTTGGTCCTATCTGTGCACTAATTCATTATAGCATCAACATTTCCTTGCACTTATTAAATCAAATGCACATTTGCCCTGTCATTTCAGCCGCCTATCCATCCAATCATACATTTAAAAACTGATTGTTGACTAGCTATTATTCGCAAGACATCTTGTAATATAGGCTTATAAAAACACGTAAGGTCATTTCCCATCTTCATTATGTTTACATTTAATCAAGGAAGGTATACACAGAAAACAAAACAAACAACCGTAAGCATCAAACAAAGTAGAAGTAGAAGAAGGAGAGATTATTTATTGCCTGAGGGAATGAGGGAAGCCAGAATGATCCTTTCAAACAGCAAGTCTGCTCATGTCTCTTCTTTACTTAAATCCCTCAAATGGTTCCCATCACATTCAGAATAAAATAAATAAATTAATTAAAATGGGAGCATTTCAAATCAGTCTGCAGCTTTTTAGACAATCTCATCCTGCTGTTCTCTTTTTCATTGTTCTTCAGCCACACTGGTCTGAATATAGATAATTTTTTAAATTAAATTGCTTACTGATTGCATGTCCTTTCATCTCATCCATGGCACTGTGGTCTGGTTTTAAAGTGGTGTCCTTCCGTAATAGCACCAAAACTCAAAATTAGGAAAGAACTGCTCTGGAAAAACCTTCTCCGATTATATATCTTTTGGAAGTTTTATGATTTTATACATGAAATAATGTTTTTAGAAATAATAAAAGCAACTAATATTTGCTGAGCACTTTGCTTGTGTGCCAAGCAGTAATGCTGATTTCTTTACCCACATAATTTATGTTAATTCTCCCCAAACCCTGAAGTAGTACTATTACTATTATTATCGTCCAGATGAGAAAGTAAACTTAGAGAGATCAATACCTTGCACAAGAAAATAACTTGCTATCCAGCCTGAGATTAAAAGTTACATCATCTATCACTTAATGTCAATATAACAAATTTTTGTTAAACTGTAGCAAAACTTTCTGGATTCTTTATTATTCCAAGCAGTGTTTGCACTGTGATATAATTTGAAGACTTAGATACATTGCAAATGATAGTTTGTCCCTAGGCCCGGGCCTGGAGGTGAGCACAAGTGTGTAGGCAAATTATGAACAAAAATTATACCTTTGTTATTTTTTAACCAGTTTAATTAAATACAAGTATATATTTTGACAATGTTTTGAAAAGTATTAGTGATAAATACTGTTATTTTAAGTAACCAATAACATGATAAAAATTCAGTAGTCTCTCAGTGCTGTCAGATCTCAGCCTTTCCCCCATGGCACTGCTGGTTGAGACCACCATCACTCAGACTGATGCAATACATTTTGCAGTGAGAAACGACACATCAGGCTTTATGATGTCCACATCCTAGGGATCATTTCTTCTCATGTTTACAGTATGTAAGACTCTCCTGAGGTGCTTCAGAATCCGATTGTTAAAAACGACTTACGTGAGACTCATGAACTGGCATTTTAAACAGTTTCCGCACAATTTACTTGAGTGATTAGGGAGAACATGCTTAAAAAAAAAAAAATAGCAACAACAACAATAAAAAAACTTCTAGGGCACTCAAAGTACTTCTTTGCTAAGGGAAAAAAAGAATTGAGTAACATCTTCTTCTTTGAGTAAAGGAATAGGAAAACAGGGATAGAAAATGCCCATCTCTGACAGAGTAGGGTTGCCAGACTTAGCAAATTAAAATACAGGGCATCCAGTTAAATTTGAATTTCAGGTAAATAATGGATAATTTTTTATTATAAGTATGTCCCATGTCATAGTTGGGAGACACTTATAGTAAAAAATTAATCATTTTTTAACTGAAATTCATACTTAACTAGCTGCATGGTCATTTTATCTGGCAAGCTTATTATGGCAAGGTCAACAGGCTTTCAATTCAATGGGTTTTAAGATTGCACTCATGCTTGTCTAGGCCTGACTGTACATTATAAAGGGGAAATGATAGCACTTTTTTTATTACAAAAGTTTTCAAAATCCAAAAACAAAAGGAAAAGCCCACAGAAGGCAAGAAAAACTAGCTCTGCACTGTTCACAGCAGACCTGTTGCTTAGGTGCTCCCTTCCAGGTGACTGTAGCTCAGTCTGACAAAGGGCATCACGATGGAGTCCCCAGCAAGCTCTGTGTCACCCAGGCGATGATCTGGTTCCTGAGCCACCCTGGGCTGCCATTCTCAGCACCATGAAGACACCAAAATCGTCTCCCAAGGGGGTAGACCTGGATGCCTTTCAGATGGTAAATTTGAGAGGGGTTTATTTTCTGATTAAAATAAAATCCCACTTATCTTGATATCAGTCATCCAGCCAATTCAGTTATCCATGAAGCGGTCACAAATTCACAGTTAAAGAGAAAAGCCTCAGATGTAGAAAACAGCGGGCACCGGCCCGTGTTCCATTCCTATTGGAATGGGATGGTGAGTTAGCTCACCCTTCTCGCCTTTAAAGGTGTATTATGATTTGTTCTGGCCTGTGGATTAGATAAAGCAGGGATGGTGTCAGCTGACTATAATAACTTAGTGCACTGGGAAACTGTTAGATGGGAAATTCTACAAACTAAAAACCATTCTGGGCTGGTTGGCCTGGGCACATAAAGCCCTCTGCTCTTTAGTTGCTCAGGAGGACTCCACTCTCTTTCAGGAAGACGGACTTTCAGCAATGGGGAAATAGCTACTTGCATTTTTGGGCTTCCCAGAAGCTAACAGCCCTGGTCTACTTCCTGTTTCTCTCTTTGTCGCACATGAGCAGGGAGGAAAGCAGAGGTGCTGCCCGAGGACCCAGCCTGGGTCACTAACTTCTACCTGGCAGCAACTCCCTGATTTCCTGGTCCCTCCCCAGCTACCTCAGCCCTCAGCTGCTGCTGGAAGTAACACCTTCAGACCCTAGTCTACTTTGGAGTCACGACCTGTTGTCTCATAGCATCTTTGTACGTTTATTAGTTTGCTAGCTGCCATAACAAACTACCACAAACAGAGGGGCTTATACAATAGGAATGTATCACCTCATAATTCTGCAAGCAGGAAGTCTGATGTCAAGGTGTCAACAAGGCCATGCCTCCTCCGAAGGGGCAAAGGAGAATCCACTCCATGCCTCTCTCCCAGCATCTAGTGGTTTGCTGGCTATCTTTGATGTCCTTTGACTTCTGCAGCAAAATCCTGGTTTCTGCCTTTGTGTTCACATAATGTTCTCCCTGTGTGTGCACCTGTGTCCAGTTTTCCCCTTCTCATAATGACACCAGCCACATTGGATTAGGGGCTACTTTAGTAAAACCTCATCATAATTAATTATATCTGCAATGACTCTATTTCCAAATAAGATCACATTCTGAGGTATTGGCCTTTAGGACTTCAATTTAAGGATTTGGGGGTGACACAATTTAATCCATATCAGTTTGGTTCAAGAAAATGGCAAATTGAAAGCACCCTAAAAACTTAAACACAGTATATAAATACTACTCGGGGAAAGAAGGGAGAGCCTTCTCTGATTTTCTGACATTTGCACAAAGGAAGAAATTCTCCCCATTATTCCTACATAGTGTTGGAGGAAACACTTCTTGCTTTTCTCTCTCTACAAGGTCCTTTAATCCAGAGTGGAAGATGAATCCTTCATATAAAGCAATAAAGATTATCTATGAGAAAATAAAATTTTGGAATACAAGATTATATACGAAAGTATTTGCGTGTAAGGGGTAGAGGAGAATTGAAGCTACACAAGTCCTTCTCTTGGATGGTAACTTTTATAGTCATTCTATCTGGCGGCACTTATTGTGTGCCAGATACCAGGCTACACATCATGAGTATCTTCTTTTATCCTCATAACAACCCTATGGGCAAGTATTATTATGTCCACTTTTAAAATGAAATGATGACACTGAGGCTCAGATACTTCAAGATCAAAAGTCACCCAGCTAAGAAGCATGGGAGCTGGCAGCAGAGTCTCAGTGTCTGAGCTCGAAGCCCATGTTCTTAACCACTATGCCCTGAGGAGGTTTTAGAGGGGGTGGATGGGAGTGGAAGAGAGGCAGAGGAGAGAGAGAAGAGGGATCAAGAGAACAGGTGTGAAAGACATGATAAAGGAGGGATGAAGAAGGCTGGGAACAGGCTAGATTGGAGAGGGAAGAAGGAGTTGGCAGGGTTCAAGCTGAGGTTCCAGGCTTGTGCTTCTGAAGAACAGTGAAAACTCTGACAGAAGTAAGGGCGTCCAGAGAGGGAGCAGTCGGGGGCAAGCGAGGGGAAGGGCAGGGGTGAGCTCAGTTTCAGGCATGCCCAGCTTGGGCCTCACAATCTCATGAGCAACAGCCAGAGAGACCACAGCTCCAGCAGTCCAGCAGTCCACAGGCACAGATGCAGAGGAAAAGTCAAGTGTTGCAACAGACACAGGATAAGTT
Source organism: Camelus bactrianus (assembly GCF_048773025.1). Lineage (NCBI taxonomy): Eukaryota > Metazoa > Chordata > Mammalia > Artiodactyla > Camelidae > Camelus > Camelus bactrianus. Next base: position 31,270,454 of record NC_133541.1, read on the forward strand.
GGAAGGAAGTGAGAAACATCAGGTTTAAATTTTCCCAGTTCTGAATTTGCAGGACTTTCTCTTGCAAGAAGCCATTTCAAGTGTGTTTACTGATGACTGTTGAGAGGGTGGAGTGTGAATTATACTTGTTCATCACTGCCCAGTTCAAATTTAATCTTTTGAGATGATATTTCTCCCCAACTTTTTTTCACAAGAAAAGGCAAAACAACTTAAATTACAAAGTATCCAAGAAAAATAGACCTCTATTTCTTATTTATTTCCATTAATGCCCCCCCCATTCACTAAGAATCAAGGGGATTTAGCATTTTTCTTTGTCTTGTTAGTGGTTTGTTATATGATATTAGGTGCTTAATATAATTTGTTTCTTGTTTTTCTGGTTGTAAAAGAAAACTTTGACCAGAAAAGGATTTTGTGAATTTATGAATGTGAGGCAACTTGAACAGTTTTAACATTAAAATTTTATGGAATAAATATTTATGTAAATCCACATACAGACATCGTAGATTATCACAAATTTTTATGTGGGGAAGAAGATAGTATTAGATGATCTCTCACAACATAAATTCTATGATTCACTACCTAATGAATCATGTACTTAAAAATGCTGAGAACATTTTGACATCTTAACACCCTATAATGTCTCATCTCCTCTCTCCTACCCTTACAAACACTTCTACCTTCTACTCTCAATTGCTCCACACCCACAGAATGAAAACTTTTACATCATCTGCTCTTTATATCTGTTTCTGCTTGATAACTAAGACTGATTAGTCTCATTTGTTCCTATTTTTTGCTTTTTGCTTTAATTGGTATACTGTAATAGTGTGAAAGAATTGCCTTTAAGGAGATTGTTGCTAGTTCTTTGTTGATTACCATTCTCTAGTAAACCATGAGCAGGTAATGGAGGTTTTAGCTTTGGGGCAAAGTGCTTATACATGAGAGGGACAGAAATTAATCAGTCTCAGTGTATTCCAGCAGTGCGTCTTAAAGGTGACCTCTAGACCAACAACATTAGCAGCGCTTGGAAAACTTGTTAGAGATGCAGTTTCCTGAGACCCACCCTAGACCCACTGCATCAGCAATTAGGGAGAAACGAGTGGTCAAGCCCGCAATATTCATGTTAAAAAGCTCTCTAGAATTCTGATAGTTAGAGAACCATTGTATTAGAGTAACAGTTGACTCAACTTAGAATGGAGGACTGTTCTTGAAAAAATTAATATTCCCTGATGTACATCAGAAGGGACTGGGCTTCATCAGAAGGTCTTTGTTTATTTGTTTTAGGAGAAACGTTGTCCTCCCTCTGCTATGAGCTGAGTAGCCTTGGGCAAACCTCTTGACCTCTCTGGCTCTCATTCCTCACCTATAAAATTAGAACCTCAAACTATATGACCCCCATGGCTTGCTCCCAACTGTAATAATTTACATTCTAATTTTTGGTACATCAGTTTCTCTATGGCTAATAGCATTTATTTGTAAGAGGGCAGATCAGAGTCAGCATGACAAGGTGATATTAACATGCGCACATGGCAATGAAACCCTCATCCTTGGTCTCTTTAAGCAGTCTATCAATCATATTTGTACAAAAATAATAGTAAATCATGTCTCTGTAGTAAAGGTGAGTAAACTTTTTCTATAACAAGCCAAATAGTAAATATTTTAGGCTTTGTGGGCCATTGGTCTCTGTCACAATTGCTTAACACTGCCACAGTAATGCAAAAACAGCCCAAGACAATATGTAAAGGAACACGGCTAGAGTTCCAAAAAACTTTACTTATAGAAACAATGGTGGGTTCAATTTGGTTCATGGGACATAGCTTACCAACCTGTTTTATAACACTTGCATTTTAAAAAATGAAAATAAAGGATTTAACCATGTCCTAGTTAATTGTTCAGTCATTAATCAGATATTTAATTGCCATTAAATATTAACTAATTGCAATCATGAAAATCAGCCCCCCAAAATCCAATGTCCCTATTCTGCTTTGCTGGAAGTTGCTGCTGACCAAACTCAACTTTATGCCTAATTTTCCACCTTAACGCCTAATGGAAGCAAATGTTCTGCCTTCATAGACATACTTTTAAATAGTTTGGGTTTACCATTTTGACTATATCACAGAGTATACCAAAAGAGAAGTTAATTTACCTCTACAGCTGTGGATCTTACAACAATCATTCAGCTGCTATTCTAATGTACAACTCTTATCCAAAGGCTGCTTCTGCAGAGTAAGTTACTGATACTCTGTCTCATCAAAAGTTATTGACAAGGCATCCTTACCAGGTTTTTTTGTTTGTTTGTTTAAAACTTTGGCTGAAAAAGGTAAGGGTAACATTGCATTGTTGTTACAGCAAGTCACGACATGCAAGTAAATTCAATATATGTTATTAGTGTCCTTTCCTAATTAGCAGGTTAGTGAGCCTGGGTAGAGAAGAAGAAAGACCCAAGATAGTGCTTTAATTCTGAGTTGTGTGAATACAACCCAGAAACACAAGCAATTGGGTTCATTTCATAAATGGAAAAAGAAGAGAAAAAACATTAGACATCTTTCCAAGTACAATAAGAAAACATGTTGGGTAATTTTGAAATTTCCCACCCTTCCTTCTGGTCCCAAGTGAAAGCCTGTGCCAGAGCAACAGCTTGAACTTATTCTGAACCTTGAGTTATATTCATGCTAACCTTCCTTATATTGCTATTCTTTCAGTATTATCTGTATTATCCTTCTGTCCACTTATAATTAGTCCTCTACTGAATTTTTGCAGAATACAATGCTTAATGGAAAGCCAAGTCTTGGACTGTTGATGTTTCCACCAACTTAATAAGCATCTTGTCACTTTGCATTGAGTGGAAAATGGGCACCACCAAGATAATGGCCTCTTGGGTTTCAGAGTGATTTCTAATAGGTCACATTTCCAAAAAGTTTTAGTGAAGTGAGAAATGAAGATGCAACCAGAATGATGTGGGCTCAAATACATGCATTTTCATCCTCATGTGCAAAAGGGCACCTGTTGTGCACCTTCCACTGCTTTTTCTAAGAGGGATGTAGTATGGTCTATTTTTATTTCTTCAAAGAAATTTACTTCTATAAATATATAAGATTCTTCAGTTTTGTGAATCACATTCTAGGGACAGATGCTTTCCAGTGGTGCTTGTTTTTATCGTAAGATAGGCTACAGTGAACATCACTCATATTCTTTTTGTACTCTCTGATCAAGTTTAAGCCAGAGCATTCTCCTGCGATGCTCACATGGCTTTCTCTTAGCCCATGTATGGCACAGGCTGGAAGTGTCAGGGAATTAAATCGCCCAGGAACATCTCTCAGCCAAGAATGGCTGAAGTTAAAGGGTAAATATTCTAACTTTCTCGTATATCAGGTCTGATAAATCTTGGTGATGGTCTCCATCTTTTTCCATGGAGAGATTGAGTCCCAGTTGCTCACAGCAATAACCTGCTTAATAATACACCTCTTTCACTTTTCTTTCTAGCTTTCTGCTCCCCTACTGATCCCTCTGAGATCGCTTCGTAAATAAACCACTTTCTCAAACATGGAGGAACCCAGATCACAAATTTAGGATATTGTCTACATATTGCTACAAGTATTCAGTAAATTCAACTTTGACTTTCTTCTTTTCTTGATGTTTTCTTAGGAAGGTAAACTGAGAAGAAAATGGAGATTAGAGCCCCCAAAACGTACTCACTAGAGGGCTCTCAAATCTCTGTCCCTGGAGATGTCACAAGTTGAGATAGATGCTCTGCTGCCTGGAATTGTTGTGGTAAAAATTATCTGAGTCTCTGGGAAAAGACTCAGATTTCCAGTTCACACAGCCTAACTGGGTTTGATAAATCAAAACATTAAGACTAGTCTGTTAGTCAGAATTGATTTGGATCTTTCTTACCCTCTGCTTATTGAATTTTGTGGTCTAAAGATAAAAAGATAACGTTCTCAATATTAAAATGACTGAACTCCACTCGTGGTTATCAAAACTGGAGTTAGGATACTTATTCTGAAACATACTGACTTTATAATTTAGTGTCAGAGCCCCGTTTGACCTTTACAATGACCTGTAGATTTAGTAAGATTATAAACTCCATTTTATAGATGAGGAAACTGAGGTCAGAGAAGTTAAGTAACTTGCCTAAAACAATAGCTGGTAGAGCCAGGTTTGCAAACCAGAATCTTCTCAGCCCAGGACCCAGACCCTTATCCACTACGCTGTTCTGCCTCTGCAGGGGCTCCTTCCTTAGCTATCAGCACACCTGGCTGTGATGAGAGAGTCTTACATACACCAGACCCACGACATAGGCAGATCAACCTTCACCCAGAATAAAGAAACACATGTTTTAGAGCTAGCTAGCTGTATGAAAGACAAATTTTTCTTTTCCTTTGAGTCTTATTTCTTTTATGTAAAATGAAGATGTTGGATTAAATACTTCTAGAGTCCCTTGCAGTTATGAAATTGTACTGCTTTTCCTTGGAAAATACTGGAAAGATATTTTTCTTTTCAAACTGTTATAGTTTTATTAATGTATCATAGTTTTCAGTAGCTACAGATTCAGAAACTCAACCTGAGATGTAGCACTGAATTAAAGAGTTAAAGGATATATTTGTTGGATTGAAAATGCTCAGATGACTAGAGAGTAATAAGAAAACTTTAGGTACAAAAGGCAATTTTAACAGGTATTCAAATGGAAAAGGAAATTATCCTAAGTGCCTTTAATAAAAGATAATTCTACACTTTATCTCTATTAAACTACTCTACAGCCATCATGCTATACCACCTACTTCAGTTTTAATCTTATTGGAGAAGAGATGATTGCAGATTTAGCCAAGGGATTAAAATATTGATACAGAATTCAAAAGCCTCATCACTAGCCATTTATATTGTGTCTTCCATCTCTTTTCATATGTGTCAAAAGTGAAAAACCGCAACAACAAACCACCAAATGTTAGCATCCTCTCATTCTGAACCCATCAGATGGAAAGAAATGTTATCACTAATAAAAATAGTAAACCTATTGTTTAAATCACATAACCCTTATATGGAAATGTCTGTTCTCTCATAATTGGGATGTTTAAGGTTGGGGTGTGGAACCTCAAAGGGTTCATTAACTTTGTAAACACAGGGAGGAGGCAGAAGCTTGGTGAGAATCAAGTGGATAAACTCCTTTCACTAACAGGATCAGGAGAACCCACATTTTCACTTTTCACATAACAATACAGACCTGTGCTTCATTTTATAATCACAGTATGATGAGCATCTCTGAATATAGAAGAATCATAAGGTGGTGGAACATCACTATTTCCTGGGCTTTGGGCTCATTATACCCCCGAGGGTATACCAGAATGAACTGGCTTGGCAGACCCAACATTACAAGTTTTTAAGAACAGGTTGAAGATAGAAAAGTAACTTCAAAAATTCAGTTGTGAAACGAAGCTCTAAAATACAAACATCAGAATTAGCTGATGATAGTGGGGAGGGGATAGCTCAAATGGTAAAACACGTGCTTAGCATGCATGCGATCCTGGGTTCAATCCCCAGTACTTCTTCTAAAAAATAAATAAGCCTGATTACCTTTCCCCTAGGGGGGAAAAAACATTTAAAAAACAAACAAAAAAAGAGAATTAGCTGATGTAAAGAAATATTGCAGTCCTGCCAAAGAAGTCACTTTTTGGAACCTTCTGCCAGCCACATTCTGGGGTGATCTTTTGACTTTCTCAACAATTCTTTGGATCACTTTCACTGTACTGTCATCAGAGATATCCTTGATACCAAAAGCACACCAGACTATCTTCAATTACTAAACAAGTCAAGCAAACTTGCTCATCAGAAAGACTACCAAACTTCAGCTCTCTGGCTGCTAGATCCCTCCATTCTTTCTCATTTAAATATGTTTTGCCCCCAGTGAACCAATTTATAAAACATTTTGTGGATTAAACAAAATACCCTTTAGTAGTATACTTTCAGGCCTGATTGACAAATAAGCGACGAACCAACAGCAATTTTTTTTTTCATGGTGAGCCAAGGATACTTTAATGTAGATTGATTAGAAGATTACGCTATGTTAATAGTTATACCATTAAACAAATGTTAGTTATTTTTAGATTAGGCTATAGTACAGAAACTGGGGAAGTCAGACCAGAGCAAGAGGGTTTGAAGGGAAAGTTTGAGGGGCCAGCGGACTAGGGCAGGAGTCAGAACCTGAAGAAGAGAGTGGCTCTACGGGAGTTGCCTGGTCTCCTGTCTTTTCCCGTTCAGTTGAGAAGGAAGCCATCACAGGATGGTATTTATCAAGTAAAACTGATGTATTAAAGCTGAAGTAATTTAGTCTTTCTAGGCTCTTATTTGACTATTTTAAATGGAGGTGACCATTTTAATGTGATTCACATAACTGCAAGGTTCTTTGAGGATGTAAAAGTGACAAGTTAGTAGAAGTGAAATTGATCATCTTAGTTTATATCGATTATTTTTAATACACATGGACTATATATATTCCTGAAGGGATGGTCTTAAAAACGAAGTTATGTGTAATGAATTTAATTTTATGAAAAACTTACAGGTGTATTCCCATAAAAACAGTATCTCCAAAGAATATTAAAATCTTTGCTACAAGGAAGTTGATCAGCTCACCTCCCAAGAACACAGCCTGTATTTGGTGTGCTTTTTCTAGGGTTAATTCAAAGGCCCTTCATTAAGAAATGGATACCCCAGCACAGACTACTTGGGAGGGGCACATCATGAGACACAGAAACTAGGATCTACATCAGATGAGGATGCAAATTATTCTCTTGATCATGCTAATTATGAGTTATTTCTAATTCTTTAGTTAGAAAATAGATTTCAAAATACATGATAGATGATACATAGACCCATGTATATAGACATAGATCCTTAGTAGTTTGTGGAGGTCAGTAAAATGTATAGTGTGGTATCGTTTTGTTGCCTTTAAAGTCTCAGTCTAAAGAACTTCCTCCCAGTACTGGTATAAACAGTTCCTGGGGATGTTTAGAACCCTACATATTATAATTAATTCTGGTTCCCAAATGAATATAAGTAGATAAGCATATCTCTTACACAGTTCTGTCTTAACAAGGCTACTTTCTGCTTGTGTCAACTGCAAGCTACGCTAGCCCATTGTAAATGACGACCACCCCACTTGCTAGAGCATGAGTCATTTTTAATGGTTCCACCGTAAATCAATTTTGTCAGTGTGTTTATACAGCACAGTATTCAGTCTTGCTGCTTAGGAAAAGCTCCTGGTAATATTCTGTCTCCTCCACCTTCCACCTTCTCCATCCACCTCCTTCCCCACCTTTGTCACTGAGCACTCTTGAATGTTTGCCAAATAATTTGTCTATCTGGACCTGAAATAAGCCAAAGTAAATAAAAAAATTCCAGGTGTGACCTCACCTGGATATATTTACCATGCAGAGTCTCAGACTCAGAGCATATGAAGCTAATGCTTTTTCCAGGCCTCCGGCAACTAAAAATTGGTCTTTCTTATTATGGTACCGGATTGCAGAATTCATTCTGAGTGTACACTTATAGGCTTTTTTGGAAATATTAGTCACCAGCTGTATTTTCCCATCCGAATATCTGTGATGTGTTTTTTTTACAAATGCATTAGCTAATATTTTGCAAAATGAATTTCAACTTACTATTTTCTGCCTGGGACACTTTTATGTATGTCTGGGCCTCAAGCTGCTTGCTAGTCTAGCTGCTGATTTTGTCTTAGAACTATTACACTGTTATTCAGCAGCACACTAATGAGCCATTAAATGAAACTAGCCTGCTCACTGCAACCTGACCAACCCCAGGCCATTAAATACACACGTTGTCTTTTTTATTTCCTGTTGTTTGGAATAATTCTCATTTCCATGTACTTAGATAAGCTCCCAGGGAAGGTGAATTCACTACTTAGATTTAGCATTCTGTTTTAAAAAAAAAATCCTGATAAAAATCTAAAGACTGAACAAAGACTAACCCAGGACAGAATGATGGCAGAGTAAATTGGGTGTTTCGAGTCCACTGTCCCCTTCAGTGCCCTTTCTGCATTCTCAATTATCTTTCCTGTCTTATGATATCCTGGTCCCTATAGCATGGAAAGGAATGGTCTAACCAATACTAATTTACTGTAAGGGCAGTGATTCTTACCTAGGGATGATTTTGCTACTCAGAGGACATTTGACAATGTATGGAGACATTTCTGATAGTCACAACTTGGGGTGGGAGTTGCTCCTGGTATCCAGTGGATACAGACCAGGCATGCTTTGAACACTTCACAGTCTCATGATGCAAAGGACAGACCCCATCACAAAGAATTATGCTGTTCAAAGGCATTAGTGACGTTACCTGTTATTCTTTTTGGAGTTTCTTTATCTTTTACAATGGACCCGGAGAGAAACATACTTAACCCTGCAATATTATCATCTACAATTTCAGATGTAAAATGGGACACAAGACCCATAAGCTTTCAACGATTCAAACATATCCAGAGATTTCTATCGCATACCCACTACTACACACACACACACACACACACACACACACACACACACACACACCCCTAGTGTTTCAATGTCTAGGAAGGATAGAAATAGGGAGCAGAGCCTAACACTGGGACTTAAAACTCTCTTGTTCACCCCTATAAGCTCCTCCTCTCAATCCAGAAAAGAACCACCATCTCCTCCCACCATGGTGGGAAAATTTTCTCTTAAATCAAGGAATTTTTCCAGACTTTGTGGTTCATATTGTAAATGCATCCTCTATCTTGGTATCAGCCTATATGGCTTTTAATGTTTTAAAAGAAGCTTTTGAAATGATAAGTACTTTTATAAATAGACAAATATAAATGATAGATAGTTTTTCTATCTTGCATGCTTACCTTTTGCAATTGAAGTCAGAGTATTCAAAACTGTTGCCTCTATTATAGGTTACAGAAGACTGTGTAAGAATTAAAAACTAAGAATTTAGATTTTATTTTTTCTGTGTCATTTCCATCCTGATGGTCTTGGCTATAGAAAACCTTTACCACCATTAAATGGTGGGAAGAATGTAAAGAGAAAGTGAATGGGGAAATATGTGGCTTACTGTCAAAATTTACTCTAAATTTCCCCTTCTTTTTTTTTCCATAAAGCACCACAAAAAAATATTTATTCTCATCTCATCTAACTTTTCCCTTCTAAGCAGGTGGGCTTGTGACTCTTCGTAGAATCTATTTCTTTAGAATATTATGCCAAGCTCACTGAGATCTTACATCAGGGTCGGGATACTGTATGAAATGTCCACCTCCCTCTACCCAGGGCCTCCTTCTTCAGCACTTCCCTCCACCTCCTCTGCCCCCAGGGGTAGCCTCAGAAGCACTGGTAGCCTCCCTGTATGTGAGGATGACTCTGCAACTCTGCGGGTCTTCACCGACGGGAAGTGAACAAGTCACCCCTCTGATCCAGACCTTGATCTGTGAGGAGACTAGCACCAGTCGAACCTGGCCTGACCCAAGACCTGGGCTCCACTCTGGTCTCTCTCTGAAATCCAGAGAATTCTGGATCCCATTAGCTTCTGCTCAGCTGCTCATTCTCTTTACAATTACTGCCAACGTTCTATTTTTTTACCAAAAGAGAGAAAGAAGGGCATACTACAACTTTAAACTCTTAAAAAAATTTTTTTTTCATTGAAGTATTATTGATTTACAGTCTTGTGTTAGTTCCAGGTGCACAGCAAAGTGATTCAGTTATATATATGTATATTTATCTATTCCTTTTCAGATTCTTTTCCATTATAGGTTATTATAAGCTACTGAGTATATTTCCCTGTGCTATACAGTAGGTCCTTGTTGCTTATCTATTTTATATACAGTGTTGAGTATATGTTAATCCCAAATTCCTAATATATCCCTCCACCCCTCTCTCCCCTTTGGTAACCATAAGTTTGTTTTCTATGTCTGTGAGTCTATGTTTGTTTTGTAAATAAGTTCATTTGTTTCATACTTTTTAGATTCCACATACAAGTGATATATGATATTTGTCTTTGACTTATTTCACTTAGTATGATAATCTCTAGGTTCATCCATGTTGCTGCAAATGGCATTATTTCATTCTTTTTATGGCTGAGTAACATTCTATTGTATAAATATACCACAACTTATTTAACCAGTCATTTGTTAATGGACATTTAGACTGTTTCCATGTCTTGGCTATTGTAAATAGTGCTGCTATGAATATTGGGGTGCATGTATCTTTTCAAATTAGAGTTTTCTCCAGGAATGGGATTGCTGGATCATATGGTAAGTCTATTTTTAGTTTTTTAAGGAACCTCCGTACTGTTCTCCATAGTGGCTCCACCAATTTACATTCCCATCAACAGTGTAGGGGGGCTCCCTTTTCTCCACACCCTCTAGTTTTAAGCTCTTAATTGTCATCATGGAAATGTTCCTCCTAAAGATCCTTCCCTCTTAAATTTTAAAAGAATATTATTCCTCTTAAAGAAAAGCTTCAAATCTCTTCAAACTCCACAGCCTAAGACAGAAGCCTTAAGTTTTCACAACACTGAAAATTCCCCCACCCCCGACCTTTTGTACCTCTGTTGATCATTTCTTGGGGATTTAAACTATTCTGCAGCATACTTTAAGCTAAATATTATTAAGCCCACTCTTATAAAATCAATGTCTGGCTCTTCTCTGCATACACCGTTTCTTCTAGGGTCAAAGTCCTGGCTTCAAGAAGACTTGCTCCAGTTCTTATGTAGAATTTGTAATAGTTTACAGCACACAAGAATTTTTGAAACTCTGGGCTGATGCCCCAAAAGAAGCAAATGTGAAACGGGCAAAAATGTATGTAATCTTTTCCTATAACTGAACTATTTCTTGCACAGAGATCTCATTCCCTCCCCATGGGTTCTAAATCATGACAAAGGGAGGAGACTGAATGAGAATAAAAATCTTTTGATGCTAAATGATGTTAAATGATACTTCAGTGATTTTTATTCTAAATGATATGTTATTTTCTATTCCTTTTATGTTCTTTCCCAGAATTCTTTTATACTTCTCCCACTTAATTATCAGTGATAGCTTTTTACATTGCACTGTTACACAAGGAGGGTGACCACATCTTAAAACCAAGGGGTAGACTGAATTTATGAATGGATTTTTCTTGAACACATGGTATGAAAGCAAAAGTAAAAGCCAAGTTTTGTGGGAAGAAAAGAGATTTTTGTTTGATTTGTTTGGTTAGAGGTTTTGTTTTCTGAAATTCGAAAAAAAACTTCACTTCCCTAAGCAAGAAGAAAGCAAAAGGCTAGATTTTAGTGCTTCAAAAATAAACAATAAAATTGAAGTGTTTGCAAAATGATAATATTTGCAATTCTCACATCCAAAAGGAGAGGTCAATTAGAAAATAGGAAGAGGGGAATTGGAAGAGACATGGCTGAGATTTAGATCTTAGAGATAGTATCCCCAAGAAGCAAGGCAGGAGGATTGAATTTTTAGTTGTTCTAAATTATTATAGCCCTAGACTTTGAAGAAACAGATGCCAAGGTGGGATTAGACATGGAAGATATTTATTGGCTGAAACACTGGTGAGAGGAAGTGGGGAGGAATCCAGGAGAGTTGTCAGACTGTGATAAAGGTCTGAGTCCTGGGAAAGAGACAGAGAGAAAAGGGAAGGAGGGAGGATATTGACTGCAGCACAGTTCTTAGAAGGTTTTGGAAAAGCAAACAGGGAGCTCTTGAGCCAATGTCACCCATCAGATGAGTCCTGTTGCATCCCACGTAGTTTTCTGACCTTAATATCCCGGCCATGCTCCTCTTTGACTGGGAACAGTCCCTTGGACATGTGGCCTCACTCAAGCACAGTGATGCATTTCTGGGCATGGCAGGTGGAGTTGTGGGTCAATTATTCTCTCCAAAGTCAGATATCTGAGAGGTACATTTTCATGAACACCACAGAAACCCAGTGGGATTAGGATAAATCTTACAGCAGAAAGTTATTGTGCCTTGCTTCTGTTGACTAAAAAACAAATGCACAAAAGTTGAAAATCATGTTTTACTCAGTGAACAAATGGAGGACTTAAGCTCAGGAGACAGCCTCTCAGACAGCTCTGAGGGACTGTTCCAAAGAGGTGAGGAAGGAGCCAGGATATGTAGGAGTTTTTACAACCAAAACCAGGTGGTACAAACGTCAAAACATTATTGTTAATTAAAGAAAAAACAGACATCTCAAGTTAATGAATTTAGCACTTTTCTATGTATAGGAAGATCAAGAGTCTAGGCTTATTGAAATAATTCCTTTGATCTGCACCTTAACTATCTAGGGCTAGTATCCTATTTTTCCCCATCCTGAATCCCCTCATGGTACACTGTTGGGGGTGGCTGCAGGGGCTGATGGCTTGATGACCAAAACATCCTTTGTTTATTGATATGTCAGGCAATATCCTTCACCCACACTTCTATCCAGGAAGAGTGCAAGCCTAGGAGCAAAGCTTCAAGTCCAATGCCACACTTGGGTGGTCAAATACCAGTAACAGAAAAAAAGATCTTGGCAGGATGACTTAGTGTATTATGGAAGAGCAACCAAAAAGCTGGTGGTAAATGAGTTAGGGAACCCACTGGATTCTGGTGTCAGTATGACACTAAATGACATTGTGACCCAAGACAAAGGCAAAAACCACGGATATTATCACCAATGCCAGTAACAATGGCATTTCAGCCACAGTGTTTGAAGAACAGGTGGGAGTAACTACATCTCAACTGACATCAGAGCACATCACCCAAAGTTCAGGCTGGAAGAGGAGCTACACTATAGAAATGACCAGTGTGGACCCAGGACACCTTAGTACTTGCCCTGGCAGGCATTCAGTAAGTGGTCGAGACCCTGGTCATTTAGGATGGAGTGCAGATACAGATGTCTGGATGTGGAGGGTAGGGAAACTAAACCAATGTTCTCATCTGGTGCAGAGCAGCATTTGTATTTTTACTGGTATCTCTAACCTTGGACCAAAATGAGTGTTATGCAATTTTTGGGTGAGAACATGATTACTTAATTTTGAGATCATGATGACAATCAGCACCACATATATATTTACACCATCAGAATACTAAAATCAGCATGTTTATCTGACTTCTTTACTGAGCAAACAAGGAATAAATTACAATATGTATACCATATTTTATGTAATTATGTTTCTAATTATTTGAAACTAATATATCTGAATTGTTTGTGAGTTGTTAATAGTAAACAGATCTGATTTCAAGAAAAAAAAGATTCTAATAAGAGCTGACTTAAGTATTTGCAGAAGAGGCTAAATATTAGCCCAATGGAAGAGTGCTAATTGGAGAATGACTCCCACATTTCAGGAACTTCTATAACAACAGCAATGAGTCAGGGATGGGGAGACCAAGGTTCTTCCTCTGGGAAGCAAAACTGTGAGCAAGTCAAGCCAGGATGGCCAGCTGCAGCTCATGAAATGTGGGCCACGCCATTCTGGAGGTAACAAAAAGGAGCTGAAACAGAACTTTTCTCCTGGCTCTAAGCTTTCCACAATTCTAGGGCCTCCACCCGCATTCAAAATCCAATTCCTTCTGTTTAGATTGTGTCTTTCAAGATAAGCACTAGCTCCTGAGCTATCATATGGTAGCTCCACCCTCTTCCCTGCACGAAGGAGCCTTGTTGCTTTCCATCTCTGATAACAGTGAATGACCACCTCTGTACCTGCCACCCTGTGTGAGCTCAAAAGAAGAGGAAATACTTTCACTCAAAAGGTAAGGAAGCTACTGCTGCTCTATTTTGCCTCTCCTCTCATTCATACTGTAAAAATTAATATTTGTGTTGACTATCTTTTAAAAATTTATTTATTTATTTTATTTTTTTATTGAAGTAGAGTTGATTTACAATGTTGTGTTAGTTTCTGGTGTACAGCATAATGATTCAGTTATACATATACATATATATATATATATATATACGTGTATATTCTTTTTCATTACAGGTTACTACAAGATATTGAATGTAGTTCCCTGTACTATACAGTATGTCCTTGTATTTTATCTATTTTGTATTTAGTAGTGTGTATCTGCTAATCCCAAACTCCTAATTTATGTTCCCTTCCCCTTTGGTAATGATAAATATGTTTTCTATGTCTATGAGTATATTTCTGTTTTGTAAATGAGTTCATTTATGTCTTTTTTTTTTATTAGGTTCCACATATAAACATACATTTGTCATCTGTTATTTGTTTTTCTCTGTCTGGCTTACTTCACTTGGTATGATCATCTCTATGTCCATTCACATTGCTGCAAATGGCATTATTTCATTCTTTTTTATGGATGAGTATTATTCCATTGTATAAATATACCACAGCTTCTTTATCCAGTGATTTGTTGATGGACATTTAGGTTGTTTCCATGTCTTGACTATTGTAAACAGTGCAAATATGAACATTGGGATGTATATATCTTTTTGAATTTAAGTTCCCTCTGGATATATGCCCAGGAGTGGGATTGCTGGATCATGTGGTAAGTCTATTAATTTTTTGAGGAATCTCCATACTATTTTCCGTAGTGGCTGCACCAGATTACATTCTTATGTACAGCATAGGAGGGTTCCCTTTCCTCCACACCCTCTCCAGCATTTATCGTTCGTGGACTTTTTAATGATAGCCATTCTGACTGGTGTGAGGTGATACCTCATTGTAGTTTTGACTTGAAAGAGTTTTTTCCCTCCAGCTTCACTGAGGTTTAATTGACAAATAATATTTTTCCATATTTAAAGTGTCCAGTGTGATATTTTGATGGATGTATGTACACGATGTGAAGTTTTTACCACAATCAAGCTGCTTAACACCATCATCTCACAGTTACCATTTTTTTGGTTCGAGAACAATTAAGATCTACTCTTAGCAAATTTCAAGTATATGATACAGTATTGTGAATGATAGCCACCCTGTTGTATATTACATCTCTAGAAATTATCCATCCTATATATCTGAAACTCCAAAGGAAATAAAATCAGTACCTCAAAGAGATAACTGCACCCCCATGTTCATTGCAGAATTTTTCACAATAGCCAAGATATGGAAACAACCTAAGTGTCTGTCAATGGATGAAGGGGCAAAGGAAATGTGAGATATATATATATATATATATGAACATTATTCAGCCTTTAAAAAGAAGGGACTCCTGTCAATGCAACAGCATAGAAGGACTTCGAGGGTATTATGCTAAGTGAAATAAGCCAGACATAGATGGATAATACTACAGGATCTCACTCACGTGTGGCATCTAAGAAAGTCAGACTCTTAGAAGCAGAGGGTAGAATGGTGGTTACTTGGGGCTGAAGGGTGAGAAAAATGGAGAGGTGTTGATCAAAGAAAAGAGTTTTAACAATCTGTCTCTGCTAAAGCTGCCATTGCCCAGAGATCTTAGCTCCACCTGAGCAGAAGTCTTGAGCAGGTCCTGCTATGATGGTACAAGTCTGTGCCTTAGAGAAGTTGTGCGTTGTCTCATCACATGACACTCACTAGAACGTGGATGGGGCTGCACTATGCTACCTGTTCTTGTAGAGACTTTCAGGAAATAGTGCTTTTCATTTTCATTCTGAGTCCTTGCTCCCTAGCACTCAAGGCAGCCCCAGTGGCAGACCCTGTGTTATGCTCAGTCGTTTCTCCTCAAACCCACGGCATACTCCTCACATCAAAGTGTGTCCCAGTGTTCCTTTCCCTTGGGATGAGTGCCCTGCAGGCAGGAGCCTCTGCTCTCAGGCCTCCTGCATGGAGCCCTCAACCATGCCAGGTGCTCCTGTGACCACAGGTCAACATGGGCTCTAACTGGGACCCCTGCTCCAATTCTTTTATACTTTTACTCAAAATCATTTAGTGAGTTCCTTCTCCAACAGATACTAACCTGTGTATAATGTAAGAAGAAATGAGAGAAAGACCTTGCCTTCAAGAAATCTACCATATTTTCACACTGAATATCTCTGAATATAAGTGACTTTTCTGGTAATGAGCAATGGACGATCAGAAGAAGCAAACATAATTGATTAGAGGCATCTGAGGAAGTTTATGATGCTAAGCTGGGCCTTGACGGATACGTAGAGTTTGAACAAATGTTATCACTGTTGATGTCCTCATAACTTTTCTAATAAGGATCTATCCATGTAACAGAAGAGAAAAAATGTGGGGTCCAATAACTCTAAACATTCGAAAGGCTGTCAACATTGTAGAAGGAGTAGGTTTTTTCCTGCAGCGCCAAAGACTGGAAGAACATAACTGAGTGGGAGTTACAAAAGGCAAGTTTTAAAAGTTTAAATTTTATCTGCTATTTTCAAAAGGCTGCTCTGTGAAGTACTTTGTCAAGCACATGCTACCTATTAGGGATATCATAGAATAAAAGTTCTCAAAGTAGGATCTTAGAACCCTGAAGTTCCCTGAGATCCTCTCCAGGGACCCATGAGGTCAAAATGAATTTAATAATAATAATACTGTGGCAGGCAGAATAACACTCTCCCAAAGAGGTCTATGTTCTAGTTTCAGGAACCTATGAATATGTTACATTAATGGCAAAGGGGATTAAGGCTGTAAGGAGTTAAAGTTGTTAATCATGGGACCTTAAAATAAAGAGACTGTGCTGCATTGTGTGTGAGTGAGTCCAGTGTAATAACAAGGGTGTGGAAGAAGAGGGAATCTGAAGAGGGGCCCAGAGAAATGGTAGTGTGTGAAGGACTGAGCCCAACATTGCTGACCTTGAAGATGGAAGAAGGGGCCAAGGACAAGGAATGTTGGTCGCCTCTCAAAGCTGGAAAGGAGAAAAAAGCCAGATTCTCCTCGAGAGCTTTCAGAAAGAACACAACCCTGCCAGCACCTTGATTTTAACTCAGTGAGACCCATTTTGGATTTCAGATCTTCAGAACTATAAGATAATACATTTGTGTTGTTCTAAGCCACTTAATTTGTAGCAGTTTGTTATAACAGCAGTAGAAAATAGTACAAATACTGAGATGTTTTTTGACTTTTTCACTCTCATTCTTTCATGAGTGCACAGTGGGGCTTTTCAGGGGCTATTTGAAATGAAATAATACAACAGATTGAATACAGAGGCAGATGTGAGAGAAGAAAAACTATCTTCTATTAATCAGACATTAAAGGTTTTTGTAAATATGTAAAACAGTGCCACTCCTCTTATAAATTTCTGGAAAATACAATTATTTCTCATAAAAATGTTATTTATCTTAACATGTAATAGGTTGAGATTTAAATTTCTAATATGTTACATCTTGATAGATATAACCCACATAAACAAAACTATTTGGGATTGTGAATAATTTTTAAGAATATAAAGTAGACACTGAAACCAAAAAAACCTGAGAACTGGGAGCTCCTAATCTTCCATTTCTAAGGCTATATGAATATACCAAAAGGACACAGCACAGATTTTGATATGAGAGATGAGCAGGAAAGTTCATGATTTCATGAATGAGAGCCACGTTGTGAAGAGCAGAGCAGAGAGGTGCAATACATGGTTAATTTTGGAAGGACATGGGTCTCAAAAGATGTCAAAGGTTTGTGGGAGCCCCAGTAAGAATGGAGGAAGCCAAGAATACACTTCTTTACATGTCTTATATATGTATTTGCTATCCTGCACTACCTTCTCTGCTAGAAAATGAAGAAACCCTGGATAAAATAATACACACATACACACTGTTTGGAATATGTAGTATCTGTCTGCATTTACCCATGTTTGAAATGAATAGGTTAGAGGTGGGTGGAACCCAAATTAAAGGTCACCTGTCTCCCAACAAAATATAATTGACATCTTGAGGCAATGACCTCTTAGAAGACATGGGAGAATCTAAAACTTTTATTCAGTCTAAAATTTTTATTCAAAAAAATTTACTCGTTTCTCTGCAATACTACTTTACTCAGATGGAAGATGGGTGATTTCCCATATGGATGATTTCAAAGTTTCTAAGCCAAAACAAAACTACTTGCACTTGAACCTGAAAACCTCGCGGTGGATCACTGAAGCTATAGCAATATATCACCGAGACAGACCGTTTACAGACTGCTGTACTCAGCTGAGTACCAGGAAAAAGGCAAGAGAAGTTTTTGAGCTGCCTAAATAGACATCAAGGATTCCAAGCACTGAAGCTCATGCAATTTGCCATTAGAACAGCCTCTCAAATGCTGTTAACTGTGATTCTACATGCGTCTAACACACTTGCTGATATAACACCTAGGCCACAGCAGCCACAACAGCAGCAGAAAAATTAGCATTAGAAGGTCAAGAAAAGGGAGCCCCGAGGGCAGGCACCCTAATAGAAGATGGCATTTATTTATTGCCTCCCATATGTCTTCATTTGTATCTTCTCTAATCCTGATAGTCCTGAAAGGTAAATGCTGTTCTTCCGTTTTACATATGAAAGACGTGGCGCCTTAGTGTTTGAGTAACACACCTGACACCATGTGCCACACCCAGACTTGGGTGGGGATCTCCGCTGAATACAAATCACAGAGGTCAGTGTTTATGCCCATACATTTCAGCATTTTTCTTCCTCCAATTGGGCTTCTAGGCAAAAAAATTTAAAACAAAATACATAGACAAGGTTTTGGAATAAAAATATCTTGAAGATTGCATTCAGTACTTAAGTGTTGTCACTTCATGAATTCTAATTACCAAAATAAAAGATGCTCATTAAAACGTGTTCATCCTTTCTCTCGGATCTTTTTTCATTACATCTTTCTTCATAGAAGGAATTCAGAGAAAAGCTATTTAAATAAAGAAGCAGATGATTTTAATAAAGCCATGTTTTTGAAAGGCTGCTTTTATTTTAACTCATTAGATCTATTTCAATATTAGGTCAGAACCAATTTCTCCTTGAAGACTTACAAAGCCAGGACTTCCAGAGTTGCATTAGGGAGAAGGGTAAAAGCCTCCATGAAGATGCTTTGGAGAAAAGATAGGAAAGTGGCCCAAGGGGACCTAAACTTCCCTGGAAAATGCCTCAAACAAGGGTGGGCTGGAGTGGGCTGCACGGAGGGGGCAGCAACGAGGAAGGGATGGCTGGAGCATATTTCTTTTTTTAAGGAAAAAATCTCGGTGGTTATTTTCCTTCTTTGTGTCTCAGGAAACCACTAGCCATTTCTGAGTCCTCTCTTCTTCCCAAACTCCTTCCTTTCTTTCCATGCCCCTACCCTCACCCATCACCTGTCCTCTTTCTTCTCCCCTCCTACCTCTTCTAGCTCATTCTTTCCTTTCTTTTCAGCCATCCGTTTTCTCTTTGTACACTCTCCTCTTTATTTCCATTTCTTCTTTCCTTTTGTTCCACTGTTTTCTTGACATCCTTATTATTTAAAGAAATACTCCAAAGAACAGTGCTATCCCCTCAAATATCACATCCTCCTGGAGTTTAGCTGGGTCTCAAGGCAGCTGCCTTCTGCTGTCCTCACAGGAATACGAATTTCATCATGGAACTACAGCTGAACTGCTTTCATTTTATAACACTCTAGCATAAAGTTCATCTTTATTCTTCAAGGCTACAGTCTATACATTTCAATTATAATCATCTCCTTTATAAATGTAGCAAATTCAACTCTTATTTTTCAAAGAATCTCAAAAGCATAAATAATTAATGTACGTAGCTAAACTTCTGGAAGCTCAGTGAGGGCAGGGACATGTTGTTCCTTTATGTATTTATATTTTTAGACCACTGTATATGCAAAGTCTACACCATGCCAGGAGTACAGAAAACTGCCCATATTTGTGGTTGAAAGGATGAACAAATGTAAAATTCTATAACTCTACCATCTATAATTCTTAATTCAGACCAAAGCATGGAAGAAATTAAACCAAAGGGCTTGAAAGTGGATAATAGTTCTGGAAAGGAATTGAATTAGTCTTTTATTTATTATCTCTTTGCTCTTTATTTTAATGAAAGAGTCTAAATGGTAAAAATTATATCTAGTTAAATTTCACTTAACCAGAAAACAAGAATATATAATTAGTTGTACTTTTAGGGAGAAAAGGGGAATGTAGAAGACAAAAAGTGAATAGGGGGACATTGGAAAAATATCAATGCTGAGGATATTTTTGAAGTCATAATGTGCGTTATGCAAACCAGCTCCTATTGCAGTCTACATCCACACCCCGGGATCACTGGCTAATGTGCAGGGAGGTAAGTCTCTATAGCTAAGTTGTGTGCTCTCAAGAATTGCCCTTTCTCTGGTATATGCACATCTGTACATGCACTGACTTGCTGACTGACTGCATGAATATGTGTGTGTCTCTTTGTCAATTATTATCTCTCTCTATTTAAAAAAAATTACCCCCCAGCCATAGATCTCTGAATCCACCCTGAGAAGTATGCAGATCTAAAAAAAAGAAGGTATTTGTTGGCTGTAAAATCCCCAAGTCAAGGAGAATAACGATTAATATTTCTTCTCTTATCCTCAGGAATGAACAGAAAACCAGCACACCGATGTAGCACCTGCTTGGCAGTTTTCATTAAAATAAAATTATTGAGGGAAAAAGACACATGGATCTATCTGCCAATAAGTTCACAAACAGCTACAGGAAAAGTTGCTACAGGTGCCAACATGAAGAAAGAAGAGATTCTGACTAGAGAAGCAATGGTTTTAAAGGTAAAATATCAAGAACTCTTGAATTCATAATTACATACAATATATTCCTTTCTCTTTTAAATCTTTGAAGCTAGTACTGTAAATGGAATAGAGAACAAAGTTCCATTAAAATTGCTTTGAATAATGCTGCAATACCATGGAGCAGATATGTCTTTCAGACAGTGATTTCATTTTTTTTCCAATACCCAGAAATGGAATTGATGGATCATACAGTAATTCTATTTTTAACTTTTTGAGGAATCTCCATACTGCTTTCCACAGTGGCTGGACCAATTTACATTCCCACCAACAGTGCAGAAATGTTCTCTTTTCTCCACATCCTTGCCAACACTTGTTATTTCTTGTCTTTTTGATAATTGCCACTCTAATGTGTGAGGTAATATCTCACTGTGAGTTTTTTTCCTTTCTTTTTAATTGTATTTTGATTTGCATTTCCCTGTCTATTTGTGAGGTTGAGCATCTTTTCATATGTCTATTAGCTGCTGTATGCCTTTCTCCTTTGGAAAAAATGTCTATTCGGGTCCTTGGCCCATGTTTTTAAGTGGATTGTTTGGTTTTTAGTCATTGGGTTGTGTGAGTTCCTCATATATTTTGGATATTAACACCTTATCAGATAGACGATTTGCAATATATACTTGTATTAAATCTTCACATGGTACATCTTAAACTTACACATTATATATCAAGTGTATTTTAATAAAGCTGGTAAAAAGAAGAAAAATTTTAAATTGCTTTGGCTTTGGAACTTTGGATGCATTCATACTTTTTTAAATCCATGAAATATTTAAGATTTTTCTATTTCAGTGTCTTTCCCTATAAATATAGGTCATCATGCTACTAGTACACCTGATTAGTGCAGGTAAAGACAGGTGACCTGAGGTCTGTGATAAGGAGCCCATTGTATGGGATCTGAGCCTTTTAAGGCCAGAGAGCTTTCTTCTGTCCTTGCCACAGGCTGCATCATTACCTAATACCAAATTCAGTGTTCTTGTCAAAACTTAGTGATTTTGTTCACTAACTTTAAGGGGAAAGGGCCAAATGCAAATGAGCATTTAACTTTTAAGAAAGCCACTGCAGTCATCTTTATCAAAATTTAAATTGTAATCACTTTTATTAAAATTTAATTCCATTAGTCATGCCTTGAGATGGTGTCTCTTCTGTGAGTAACCCAGGAACTATGAAAATGAGCTCCAGAAATGAAATTCAAATTTAGTTTAAAATACAATGGAAGACTAAAGGAGTGAAAAATCAGAGAAGGAGAAAAGGAGAGTCAAAAGTACAACAGCTGCCTGTTGTGCCCAAGACACCAACACTCAGGAGTAAAGGAATTCTGCAGCTCTGGCAAGTCCCTTCTCTGCTGTAGGGCTCTGGATCCTAGGATAAAGGTCTTCAGGAAGCCTTGTCCTTAGGATTTTAGGATTTGGGACCTACAATATGCAGGAAATATGTTCTCTCTTATCCTTAGAAAATTATGGTAGCCCTATACCAATACCAATACCAAGGGTTACTACTAAAACATCTAAGGAGTAAAAGGGTCCCACATTTGGGGCTTGCAGCAGAGATGACCAGTGGCCCCCAGCCTAGTCTCTCTTTCCTCTGGAGTATTATATTCCCAAATTTTAGTTAGGCAAATGGCTAAAGTGCATAATGACTATAGTTTTCAGCTTCTTTTCCACTTAAGAGTAAAAATGCAGTGAAATAATTTAATAAAATTCAGCAATGTGAGGGGGAAAAAAACTCTTAGTAAATTGGATATAAAAGGGAATGTCCCAAAGAAAATAGATGGTATCTGAAAAAAAAAATCCTACAATAAATATTACTTAAATTACTTAAGTAATAAATTACTTAAAGGTAAAAATTCTGACTATTTCTCTTGGGATCAGCGATGAGAAAACAATGCATTATATCACCACTAGTACTCAACATTGAACTGGAAGGTCTTGTGAGCACTAAAGGCAAAGCAATAAATTGTTTTTAAATTATACAGTCTGGAAGAGAAGCTATTCATAGATGATATGATGATGTGTATAAGAATTCAAATAATTCTCAGGTAAACTACTAAAGTTGATTGGGTTGAGCAGTCCCAGAATTTAAAAAATCAGTATATGAAATAACCATATTTTCAGACAACAGACTCAAACAGAAAATTAAACCTTTGAAAATATACCATTTGTAAGCATATCAATAAATATAAAGTCCTTAGAATAAATCTAACAAAAGACATGTAAGACTTCTAACAGGGAAATTATAAAACCTTACTGAAAAACATTATAGTAGAATTAAATAGAGAAATATACCTTGTTCAAAGATAAGAAGATTCAGTGTTACAACAATTTAAATTATTCTCAGATTAATTTATAAATTCAACATAACCTCGATCCAGACACCAGCTGGTTGCATGCATGTGCGTACGTAATGCGTTTTCATAAAATTTATGAAAATGCAAAAGACCAAAACTTACCAAAATACTCTTCAAAATAAATACAAAGGTGAGAGAATTTGATAGGAAAATTTAAAGCACTGATAATCAAGATAATGGTTATGGATAAGATATGAATAAAAAAATTTAATGGAACAGAATAGATACCTGTAAACAGTCCCATGTATATATAATTCATAATAGATGTGGCACTTCAAAGCTCTGAGAAAAAAAAAATTTTTTTTAAATATTAATAGACTTCTTTTTAGCGGTTTTAGGTTAATGGAAAATTGAGCAGAGTGTACAGAACAGAGTTCTCAAATATCCCTCACCCACCCCCAATTTTCTCTGTTATTTACACCTTGTAGTTGTAATATTTGTTGCAACTGATGTGCCAATGTTGATATATTATTATTAACTAAAGTACATAGTTTACATGAAGGTTCACTCTTTGTGTTGCACATTTTATGGGTTGTAACAAATGTATAATGACATGTGTCAATCATTTCTGTATCATACAGAATAGTTACACTGCCCTAAAAATCCCTTGTGCTCTGCTTATTCATCCTTCTCCCTCTCCTGCCCTCAACCCCTGGCAACTAATGGTCTTTTTATTGAAAAAAAACATACTTTTAATAAATGGCTTCAGGACAATTAACTATAGGTGAAAATTTTTTAATTAAATATTTACCTCATCCCAAACACAAAATCAATCACAGATGGATTAAAAGTCTAAATGTATAATCCCAAACCATAAAGTTTTAAGGAAGAATATAAGAGGATATTTTCATGACCTTGTGGTCGTAGACAGATTTCATAAACAAGCTACAAAAACCCCAACTACAAAGGAAAAATGATAAATTTGACTACATTAAAATTAAGACATCTGTTCATCAAATGATATTATAAAAAGAGTGAAAAGATACATCATAAACTGGAGGAAGGAAGATGTTTGCAGCAATATAACCAACAAAGAACTACTAATATATATAGAAGATATTGAGAACTATAAATCAATCCCCCCAAAAACAACAAGACCACACACAAAAATGTTCATAGTAACCTTTTTCA
The DNA here is from genome assembly GCF_048773025.1 of Camelus bactrianus. NCBI lineage: Eukaryota > Metazoa > Chordata > Mammalia > Artiodactyla > Camelidae > Camelus > Camelus bactrianus. The sequence goes on from NC_133541.1 coordinate 31,294,566, forward strand.
TACACAGAAAACTAAAAACAATTATATACCCATCAACAGAATGAATAAATTGTGCTATATTCGTACAATGGAATACTATAACACTAAAAATGAATGAGCCACAGAGATCCACAGAAATATGGACATCTCAAAACATGTTGACAGAGGAAAAGCAAGTCATAAAAAATGCATATAGCATAATTCTGTTTGAATAAAATCCAGAAACTGGCAAAAATGAACTCTAATGTTTAGGAATACATAAGGAAAAGGAGAGAAATGTTTACTGTAAAAGTCATAGCAATAGTTATCTCTAAAGGGGGAGTAGATTGTCACTAGGAAAGGATGCTCTAAGGGTTTATGGAAAGCCATTAATGTTTTATTTCTTGAATTGTGTGCTCACTCCAGAAACTTTTGTAAGGTAGTCCATATGTGTTTTATACACTTGTCTATATCATTGTTTCATTAAAAATGTTAATTTTTAAAAATGTGTGTTAAAAATAAAACATAATTCTCACTCTTCTCACTCCTTTAATACATAAATAAATAGGGAACAAGGAATAGCTTTTCCTTTCAACAAAATTCCAAGTAGTAAATGAAGAAGGGAGAGAGTGATGTCAACAAGGTGGTTGAATAGTTTTCTATCATCATCATCTCCTATAAAAGATCAGCTTTGACAACTACCCACAGATCAGTGTACCTTTGTGGGAGATTGAGTATCCAGAAGAAATTTCTAGTGCACTGTTGGAGTAAAAATTCCAAGAATAGATGCATTGAAGAAGGTAAGAACAGTTTTATTTTATCCATGTTACCTCTCTCCTCCATGGCAGCACAGCTCAGTGCCAAATTCTCCCACAGGGAAAGTGAGAATATAGTGAGTGAGTGTCTGGTTTCCCTAGCCCTGTGGGACACTGCCCAAGAAGTCTACTTCTTTCTCACCCATCTCAGAATACTGAGGTAACTGGTTTGACTGAGGGGTTGGGAGAGGCCGGGAGCCCAGCAACCAGGACTTGGAACTCATCAAAGAGCTGCTATTACTACTAACCACCTTGCAGACTCCATCAGGAAGCCACTTGGGATGCTTTGCCTGCAAACCCCTCCAACTGGTCCATAGGCATCCCCAACATTCCATGCACCTCACCCATCCCCCTATGGCCAGCTTCCTGCATATGCATGTATGGACTGTGAGTATGAGCCTTTGCAAATGGCTTGCAAGCACAACCAACCCAGCTCTGCAGGATTAGGAGAAGGCACACAAACTTGAGCACTTTGGGGCACTTCTCTAGGGAAAACAAAAGGGAGTCTCTCAGAATTCAACTGGCTTTGCAGGATACGGAGAAGGGACATAATGTTAAGAATAACACAAGAAGGAGAAAGAGATGTGGAGTGGGTGCATTCCATCTACGGAAGAGTTCTGAGAAAGCCTCAGGATCCCTGTTGGGCAGATTTGCAAAGGTATTTCTCTCCTAAGCCAGTTAGTAAAGACTGGAGGTGGTGATTCCTTCTTCAAGTGCAAAGACAGCAATGCAAGACCTCAAGGAACACAAAAAATTAAGGAAATGTGGTATCATCAAAGAAATACAATAATTTTCTAGTAGCTCTCCACAAATAAATGGAGATCTATGAATTTCCTGACAAAGAAATCAAAATAATCGTTTTAAGGAAGTTCAATCTGCTATAAGAAAATATAGACAATTCAATAAAATCAGGAAAACAATAATGAATATAAAAGGGAATTTCACCAAAAAAATATAAAAAAAGAAGCAAATAAAAGTTCTGGACCTGAAGAAAACAAAGGAAATTAAATAGGTAATTATGAGTGTCAACATCAGGTTTGACCAAGCAGAAAAATCTATGAACTTAAAGACAAGTCATATAAAATAATCCATTCAGAGAAGAAAAAGAAGAAAGAATCAAAAGGAATGAAAAAAGACCATGAGCTTTATGGATTACCACAATTGAGATTTAATGTATGAATTGTGGGGATCCTAGAAGAAAAAAGGGCAGAAAATTTATTTTAAGAAATAATGGCTGAGAATTTCCCAAATCTGTACAAAGATTTGGACAGGTAGATACATGACACTAAAGAATCCCCAAACGGTTTTAACCTAAAGAGGTTTATACTGAGACACATTATTTTTAAACTGTCAAAAGTGAAATACATAGTGAGAAATTTGAAAGCAGCAAGAGAAAAGATTCTATCACATACAAGAGAACCCCTTTAAGGCTATCAGTAGATTTCTCAGCAGGCTAGGAGAAAGCGGGATGATATAGTCAAAGAGCTAAAAGAAAAAAGACTGCTAACCAAGTATACATTACCTGACAAAGTTCTCCTTCCTTTGAAGACTTTCCCTGATGAACAAAGACTGAGGGAGTTTACCACTAAACCTGCCTTACAAGAAATGCTAAGGGAGTTCTTCAAACTGAAATGAAAGGACTCTATTAAGTAACACGAAACATGTGAAAGTACAAAACTCATTGGTAAAGATGTACAAAGTCAAATTCAGAATACACTAATACTGTAAGGATGGTATATAAATCATTTTTAATGCTGGTATAAAGATTAAAAGAAAAACTATTAAAAATAACTATGGATACAAAAATTTGTTAGTGAGTATACAAAAAAATTGTGACATCAAAAATATAAAATGTGGAGGAAGAAGGAAAAGGATAGAGTTTTTTATGCAATTGAAGTTGTTATCAGCTTAAAACGAGCTGTTGAATCTATAAAATGTTTTATGTAAACCTCACTGTAACCAAAAAGCAAAAACTTGTATAAAAAAACAAAAGATAATGAGAAAATAATCAAATCATGCTACTACAGAAAGTCATCATATCACAAAGGAAGATAGACAAAGAGGAAGAAAGGCACTACAAAACAGTCAAAAAACAATTAATTAGATGGTATTAGTAAGTCCCTACCTATAAAACATTACTTTAAATGTATGATCATTGAAATATTATTTAAAATAGCCAAATATGGAAACAATCTAAGTGTCTATTGAAGGATCAATGGGTAAAGAATTTCTTTTTGAATCAAGGTCATAAGGATATTTTCCTACACTCTCTATCCAATATCCCCAACCCTATCCTGGATGATTTTGAAACAAATCTGAGACATACCATGAAATCTATAAAGATTTTAGTGTGTATCTCAAAAAAATAAGGACTCTTACAAAATAAGTCCACAATACCATTATTAAGCCTAAAAAGTTAAGAATAATTTATTAATATCATCAAATAAAGTAGCTTATTTTTAGTAGAAATGATTAGAGCTGAATGTGGTAATATCAAGAAAAGAACTGAAGTAAGCCAGAAAGAGAAAGAAAAATACCATATGAGATTACTCATATATGCAGTCTAAAAACAAAACAAAACATAAATACAAAACAGAAACAGACTCATAGACATAGAATACAAATTTGTGGTTGCTAAGGGGGCTGAGGGTGGGAAGGGACAGACTGGGATTTCAAAATGTAGAATAGATAAACAAGATTATACTGTATAGCACAGGGAAATATATACAAGATCCTGTGGTAGCTCACAGCAGAAAAAAAAAATGTGACAATGAATATATGTATGTTTGTGTATAACTGAAAAATTGTGCTCTACACTGGAATTTGATACAACATTGTAAAATGACTATAACTCAATTAAAAAACGTTTTAAAAAAAAAAGAAAAGAATGAATGAGCTGTGGGAGTTCAGAGGAAAGGGGAGTGGTTTCCAGCATTAAAGAACAATTCACCCAGGGGAAAGGATTATTTTTAGGACATTTTATAGCTATTTGTTTTTGGCTTTTCTCAGAAAAGTTCTGAAATAGTACACAGGAGGAAGTCCCTCTACTACATGGAATACTTGTGGATTTTGTGTTCTTTCCCTTTTCCCTAGTAAGCAAGAAATAACAGAGAGAGGGATTCAGTCAATAGCAAGGAAGCTGTATGTTTTCAATTTAGACAAATAGGGAGCATTCAAAGCCAAATTCTAATGATTCCATTATGAAGTTTATCTTTGCATTCATCTTCCTAATTGAATCTATTCTCTTTTCCCTAGTTTAAAATCTTATCTCTAGCCACTAAGGGTATCTTCAAATTGCTTGTTTGAGACAAGGCTATCTGGAATTATGTATTACCAAAATGTGCCAAACATTTTCCCATCCCTTCCAGCCTCTCTTTAGTGTTTCTGGATGATTTATTCAGGTCAGGTCTAGCCCTAAAATTTAATATCTAAAGATAGGTGAGAGGATTTTTTTTCCTTATATAATTTTTACCTTTTAGGAACTCAGAATGCATGAGGTTAAAAAACAAAACAAAAATAAACAAAAAAAACCTATTCCAGTAATAATGATGGTATTGGATTATAACTTATACATAAAAAAATTCATGAGTCCATAATGATATAAATAATCAAATAGTAAATAAATGGGGTAGAAGGAATAACCCCTCCTTACAGTAAAATTACAATGAATAGATATAGAAAGAATGATAGAAATAGATAATAATTTTAGGTGATTATGATAGTAATAATTATTGTAAATAAAAAACATTAATGGATGTTAAAATTATTGAGTGACATATATAGTGAAAAATAGAATATTTACAGTCTCATAGTATCTTACTACAATAAATTAATTACAAGGGGAAAAATAGTAACTTTACAGTGGGAAACCATGGCAGGATTCTGGTTAACCAAGGTTTGCCTTACTCTATATTCTTGCCTCTTAGATTTAAAGATTCTCAATCATAGAGTTAATCCTACTTCCTGATGGCATTTTCTGTGCCGCTTTTCATTCACAAAACTTCTGACATTAAATGTGTAGGAGTTTTCTACACCAAACAATTCTCTAATTTTCTGTGGACACCAACTGGGTGTCCAACAATTCAATTCTGACTCTGATTACCCAGAGTTAGAATGACCCCATAGGTTAAGGACTCATCCCGCAAGGCTGCCCCTAATTCAGACACCAGTCACAAGTCCCAGGTTGCCACTGGTACTTTTGACCAACTGGCGATAAATCAGGGGTTCCCATGACCCCCTCTTTAAGTGTGATAATTTACTAGAACGGCTCAGAGAACTCAGAGAAATACTTACACTTCCCAGTTTATATATACTGACATCATAAATGCTCAACATAATGTTCCTAGAAGGGTACAGCATCATTTCTGTGATATTCTTATTCAAAATACATAACTTCAAAGAAGGATAGTCTTCAAAAAATACTGATCAGTACATTTCAGAAGTGTCAAGATCATGAAAAATGAGGAAAGACTGAGGAACTGCCACAGATTGGGGAAGACCAAGGGGGCATCACAGCTAAGAGCAACATGAAATCCTGGACTGGATCTTGAAATAGGATAAGGACATCAGTAGGCAAACAAGGGAAATCAGAATAAGGTCTGTAGATTAGCTACAGTATTGTGCCAATGTTAATTTTCTGGTTTTGTTAATTGTATCATGGTTATGTAAGATGTTAACATTGGGAGAAAATCAATGAAGGGTACTTGGGAAATTTCCATGCTATTTTTGCAATTATCTTTAAATCTAAAATTGTTCCAAAGTTTAAACATTAAGGGGTGGGGGACTTCCAATAGTACATGAGTATATCCTGGCTTGGGTATATGCCATTTACAAAGATCTCACCCTTTGGATGGCTGAACTGGACCATACTGGGACAGAGGAAATTTGCCCTGCACAGCAAGGCTTTTTTTTTTTTTTTTTTTTTTTGAGATCCCAAACTTTCACTAAATGCTATAAAGCCCTCAGAACCAGCAATAGGATAGTAAAGCCTGGGAAATATTTCTTTTATGCTCTGTGCTTGGTTTAGAGCACCTCTGGTAGTAGTGTTTGTTTGTTCTCAGATAGTTGGAGACATAAGGAGCCATTCTTAAGCATAACTATGGAGTAGAGGAAGCCTTCTTTGCCATATGCAGACTTCTCTTTCTGGTCTCGTACCCTCACCTTGAGCATCTTGAGCATGCCTTATTCTTTCCTCCATCCTGCCCTTAATGCCCTCCATAGTGTCTAACATATGGAAGGAAAGGAAAGCAAGCACAAATCAGAAAAAAGTCTCATTAAACATGCACCTGGGAGTGCACATATGTGTCTGTGATTTAGAAAGTTCTAATGGCATCAACATCCAAACTTCTATTTGTCCATCCACAGGGAAGAAGCAAAACTGCAGTCAGGTAAGTTTGTACCTACTGTTGTGTCTCCCTTTCTGCCCCTTTTCTCTTTCCCCTCATCTGCCTTTCCACTTTACACAGCTAGCTCTTCCCTGCCTTGCTCTTGCATCCACTGCTAAAGCAGGAGGAGAGCCAATAGCATCAATTATACTGATAGAGTGTCTGTCACACTAATATAATGTTCCTTTCCACTCATGGACAGCATGAATTTTTTTAAGGACTTTAGAAATTACACATGAGGCCAAAAATGATACTAAACCTTACACTGATCCCAGTGAACAAGAAATACTCCTGGCACCATCAATATCTTGGGAGTAGGGGCAGGACTTTCAGGTCGACTGCCTTAGAATGAGACCTCTGACTTAGAAGTTGCATGAAGAAATCTCCCAACAAAGCTCCATCCCACCCGGACCCTCACAGCCGTGACAGAATCTGGTAGACAATCTGATCTGCTCTGCAGACTGTCCAGTTCAGATGTGTGACCACCCAAAGAAGCCCTTTTACACTAATCCCCAACTGCTTTCAGCCTTGTTCACTATCCCTGTCTCCAGAGATGGCATATGTGGAAACAGTATCAGGACATCCCCTTATCTTGTTAATGAGTTAAAAGATGTTTGAGGGGAAAGACTGAGATTGCTATGAGTACTGACTTAACAGTTTAATTTCTATCACTGGCTTCTGACCTCCCATCTCCTTCCCCAAACCTCCACTGTTACCATAGTGTAACCAATCTCCACCCCCGATTAGTTCACCAGTTATTGCATTAATGACTTTTCCCTGTTCTGGAATCCAACCTAAGATCCATGTTGCATGTAGTTATCATGGCTCCTTGGTTTCCTCCAATCTCCCTATACCTCTGGGGACTTTCTTTCCTGCTACCCCAGCCAGATGGTAATCAGATAAAGCTGAGTGTCGTTAATTCTCTTAGCGCAGCAGGGGCCAGTGGAGTCTATTCAAGGAGCTGCTGTGCTGCAGGTGAACACGGAGCTGTCATGCTGAACTGCTTTGCTTCTCACGCGTTTCCAGTTTGCCTAAGAGGAGAGTTCTAAAATCAAGGGAGTCTGGAGACTTAGACCGAAGCTTCAAGCTGCAAGTACAAGGTACGGTTGAAGTCTCATGCTTTATTTTTAAGGTTTTCAGGGATTTTATAGTTTACTCAAAAATTATACACCTTTAATTCAGAAAGAATATTTCCTTAAATTTTATAACAAAATTAACATGCCAGGAAGATGCTCCATGTTTATTCCCTAGCTTGATGTATTCATTCTTACAGCCCTGCATGCTTCAGTCGGAGAGGCTCAAACAGCGTAATTTCACCGTTTTAAAGTATGACTGGATTACACAAACTGTCATGACAAAGCTGCTGTCCAGCCACCACCTACAACCCTGTTCCTATAGGCAGATGCCTTCTAGGTTACAAACAACTGACTTACGAATAAACTTTTGGCTCACAACTCACTTATAAGTTGGGAACTGTTTGTTCTAATACAATATCCTAGCCACAGCGTTTTTATAAGTCATCGTAACAAATGGATCTTTTAATTTGTGTGAAAACCCAGCACTACTTCAGGTTGTATGTTATTGCTTTCTCTAGATATCAAATTGCTTTCCAGTAGAATTTCCCAGTAGGAATATCTAGTTGGGAAAATAGTCTGACAACAACAAAAAGGAGACATATGAAAAAGCAAGACTCAACAGAACTTATTTATAATCAAGGGCCTTTGATGTACTTTGTCCTTCGGCCTCAGAATTCAATTTTCCTACTCAATTTTCTGCTGTTCAAATGATGCAGTTGTTTCGTTGCCTGGATATAGATGGTAGACTCCAGCTCTGAAAGCAACAAAGTTGGTGAAAAGCTCACAGGAAGCCAACTTCTTCTTTGAATCTTTTTCAAGGCCCTTTGTATTTTCAAAATGATCACAGGCCAGTGCAGGTGAGAGGCAGAGCCTTGCGGGTGAATGTGGCAAAGGGCCAGCCCTGGAAATTTTATTCTCCTTGGAAGATAGTTTTCACTGAAAGGAGAATTGGGGAGGTGGGCATTGTACCCAAGAGGTCACTAGAGTTAAATTCTGAACTTCCAAGCCCCATTTTAGATTTGGGTCTGTGCTGGTTTTGGTTCTGGCTATAGGAAACTTCCATCAGTGGGGAAATCTTTCCTTCCCCTTACATGATTTTATTTTTCTAATCCTGCTGCTTCCCCTCCTTCAGGTATCATTCATGCTTGAGGAGAGTGACCACTCACGTAGCAGCCTCCCCAGGCTCCTTACAGATGAAGGTAACTGCTGATGGAAACATACCACAGGAGGGACCACCTGTGACCATGAGAATTTAAAAGGTGACGTGTGTAGATCATAATGCTCTCCGAAAATCTGACTTCCTGAGTAATTTTCAGTTCTTTCAAGATAGGATGTTCTCTCTCTTCACTTATGATTTGGGATAATTGGATGCCTTAAGGGAGCCTTGAGACGGATTGTATTGAAAGAGCCTCGCCTGTGGGCATGACTCATGCCAAAATAGAAATAGGTAGATCCTCATGCCACTCACATAAAATTCCTAGCCTCCGAGAGTTTATCTTTTACATCAGGGGTCTGCAAACTGTAGCCCTCGAGCCAGATCTGGCCCATGGCCTGTGTATTTTTTTGTTGCTATTCAGCCTACCAGTTGAGATTTTTTTTCTTATACTTTTAAATGCTCGCCAAGAATCAAAACTTGAAAAATATTTTATGACACATGAAACTTACTTGAAATTCAGATTTACGTGCACATGAATATAGTTTGATCAGAACACAGCCTTGACCATTCCTTTATGTCTGGCTTTTAGCTGCTTTTGTGCAACAGCTGCAGAGCTGAGTGGTTGCAACCAAAGCCACACGTGTGGTCTGCAAAGCTTGAAATATTAACTATCTGGCCCTTTATGGAAAAAAGTTGGTCAACCCTTGTTCCATCTCCACTGAGTATCCACTTTTGCTCAGTGATGTGCAGCAACAAGGTGGGCATGCCAGGGGCAGGGGACAAGGGTCATAAGGGAGGGGGAGCATTCCAGGAGAATCATGAGAGAGCTTTAGAAGGCAGGTTTGCCAATGTCACAGGTTGTCCGAAGCTAAAGCTGCTCTTTGCTTTGTTTTGAAGAACTTTGTGCATACTTTTGGTTGAAGGAACCAAGATCCAGTAAAAATTGGACACATTGGGACATAGAAAACAAGGAGAGAACAGCTGTGGCTGTACCATAGTGATGCACTTCTCTCTGTCTCTGACTCCTGCTCTTTGCCTTGCTATCTTTTGTGGTTCTGCTTGAAATGAGAATTGGAGGAGGGGGGAGAGGGAGGGGAGGAGGAAAAGAGACAGAAAGAAAGAAAAGAAAGAAAGAAAAGAAAGAAAGAAAGGAAGGAAGGAAAGAAAGGAAGGAAGGAAGAATTTGAAGTGACAGCAGAGGACACAGGTAACTGAGTAGTGGAGAAAATGGAAATCAAAGTGAGAATGGTAGAGAAAAAGATTATGGAGTAACGAGAAGGGCCTTGCAAAAGAGTCCAAAGCCCCAGAGGGCACCAACCTCTATTCCTACTACAAATTAAGCTTTCCAAAGGAGCCCATGGAGACTTTATTGATGGATTATTGACTGGAATAAAGATCAAAAAAATAAGGGTATGGAAAGAGGGTAGAAGTGAGACATGGCATCAAAAATAAATGTTGCCAATTGTAAAATGATAAAATGTTTTTTAAACTTGCTGCCATTGAACTAGATTCAAATAAAAGCTTATACATGAGCCTAATATGTGGAAGACATAAAAATAGACCAGTTATTACTGAAGCTGGCCTGACCTACAATCATGAACACCCCTCTCCCTTCATCAGAGATTTATCAACTCACTGCTCGCTCTCGCTCGCTCTCTCTACCTCCCTCCCTCCCTCCCTCCCTCTCTCTCTCCCCTTCTCCCTCTCTCTCTGTGTCAAGAAAAATCATCACTTTCACATTTGGGATGGGAGTGGGGAGGAGTCGTTCTGATTTTATGGGGGTCACCTTGAATCTAATTTCCAGAAAGAGGGAGGACATAAACATGTGTTTGCAGTCTCTGTCCATGCCAACCTTGTATAACGGCCATAAAATGATTTATAGTTTGATAATTATACAGATAAATTCATGGCTTACACATTTTGGGGCAATGTTGTAATTCTCCTCTGAAACTCAAAAACACTTGGTAAAGGATTAGCTTCTGATGCATACGAAGCTGACATAGGTTTGTTTCATGTGGTGTTGGGCAACTTCTTAGGGCATCAGACACCTAGAAGAAGAGAGTCATTAATCCCTAATTTTAAAATAACATTAGCAGCATAAGGACTACCAACTCCTAGAGTGCATAGGATTCTTTACAACCTCAATCCATGGCAGGTTTTAGATTTATAAAGGCATTTGCCATTTGTGTTGAATAAGTCAGTGTGAACAACTAAGGGTCAATTTATTGACAAAGTTGCCAAGATAACAATCGATCTTCCTTTAAAGAGTTTTCTGTCCTTGTTCATTCTGTGGCACACAGGTCAACTTGTTAGAAGACCAGGACACACGGGGTTTTTTGTACCCTCCTTGCCATTTACTTGTTCAGACCACACAAACCAACCACATTAGAAAACACACACAAATGTGCCAAGAACACTTGCCTTTTTCTCCATCACATTTGCAGCCACATTTTCGAAATGGAGCATGGAATTTCATAACCTCAGGGAACATCAGGACTACTTCAAAACAGTCCCAAAAGTCCTAATGAAAATGGTGAGGAACCTCACTTATTATTTTGCCTTGAGAAATGTATTACCAACATATGTGCTCAAAGAGGATGTTCTACTGCCCTGAAACATCACCTTGGAAATAAAAGTACAGTGAGGAACAGTGAAGTCCTCCGTCCCTCCCTGCTTCACCTCTTCCCTGTGGCTATATGAAGCATCGTACTTCCCATCAGCTCTACTCCAAAATCAACAGGAAGAAAAATAGTAGGCACAAAATATGAGTTATATTCTATTCATGTAAAGAAGACTCCCCAAAGGACCCTATTAACATTTGATGTGAATTCTTTGAAAGAGAACCACATGCCCTCTGGGTAGGCAGATATCAAAATCAACAGATGTTCAGGTTAACATAGGGAATCACAGCCTCATGCTGGAAACAGGGCCTCTGTAATTCATCTCCAGTGTGGGCTAAAGTCATAGAGGCTGCATAAAGCTCTCCTGAATAAATCAGTCAGGATGCTCATTAATGACTTGTAGAGCTTATGGCCGCTGAGTAACAGTTCTTGGTGTAAGGCAGAAGTTGGAAGGAATTGTTACTACTCTTGCATAGGTTGTTAAAATTGAACAAAGATATACGAAGTAGTATCAGCATGAAATAACTGTTTTTCTTGGGCAGAAACTCTTATCAAAACCAAACACGTACTTTGGAGCAGTAATAAATCTGCTCCTGGTTTGCTCTACCCAGGCTTTGAGCCGTTGTCAGATGATTATGCCTCCAATAGGTTTTCAGGGTTCCATTTCCCTGTACCAAATTGCAAAGGGCTTTTTCATGCTCTACTACTTTACCGAGCATCATGTTCCTGCATGAAAGCTTAAGAAGGTCAGAGAAATTTAGAAAGATTAAATGCATTCTGATTCTGCAAATGAATTGTTGGGGCTTGAAAACCTCATGGCTCTTGTGCAGTAATGTCTAGTTTGGGAGTTGGATAAGGAAGGAGAGTTGAGTGTCTGAGGGGGAAGTGCTGAACTTGGAGGAAAGAAAAAAGCCATACCGTACAGAGTTAAATGATGGCAGGTTATTACTTGACAGTAAGTCTGAAATGGTTCCAAAGAATAGTAAATGAAAAGGCTAATGTGAACAGGTGGGAAAGGTTTGACCTTATTAGTGAATGTAAGAACTGAACAGAGGCTTCCTCCAGGAGGGCCGAGAAATTACACTGGCTTTAAAAGCAGGCCTCTGTGATTCACAGATGAAGGGAGCTCAAGCCTAAAGAGGTCTTTACAATTTTCCATAATAACGAGGCAGCAAGACTCATAATCCACAGGACAATGGTATTTTTGTTGCCTGTAGGAGGACAGTAACTCACAGTGCTGTAGCAAGGCAGAAAGTGCAGAGGGAGGCTAAGGAAAGTGCAGAAGGCAGCAAATCCAAATTCGAAGTAATCATGACTTCAGTAGCTATATGTTGCTCTCTGGTAATGCCTCCAACAGTCAATTGATAGACAAGTATTTATGGAATATAAATCATAGACCTAGTACTGAGCAAGGTCCTGAGAGTCAGACAAAAGCCCAAGGATTTTAAGGTCTAGCTCAGAACACAGAGCCATTTAATGAACCAAAATGTGCATAAAAAATAATAATGTGTCAGATTCTGTGATACAAATCATTTGAAGCTGGGAATAAATATAATAGTCAATTATTGCTATAAACAGGAAATGGGCTGGGTTCATCAGGGAAGGCTTTAAGAGAATTAATTTAAGAAAGGCTTCTCAAGAATGGATGCAGTGGTTCAGCACCCCCTCCACAATGTCAGTGGGAGAGGGGTGCAATTGGAAGTATATAGGGGTCTTTTTAAACTTTTTTGTTTTTATTTTTAATTGTGGTAAAATACACATAACATAAAATTTACTTAGTCTTTTTAAGTGTCATTAAATATCTTGTTGAATAACCGTCACCTCCTCCATCCATCTTCAGAAATGTTTTCCTCTTGCAAAACTGAAACTCTGTACCCATTAAATACTAACTCCCCATTTCCCATCTCCTCAGCCCCTGGTACCACCATTCTGTTTTCTGTCTCTATGCATTTGACTACTCATATAAACAGAGGAATCATATAGTATTTGTCTTTTTGTGACTGAGTTATTTCACTTAGCAAAATGTCCTCAAGGTTTATCCATGTTGTAACATGTAACAGAATTTCCTTCCTTTTCAAGGCTGCATTATTATATTATATATTATACATTGTATGTATATACCACATTTTATTTATTTATTCATGTGTTGATGGACACAGGTTGCCTCCACCTTTTAGCTCTTGTGCATAATGCTGCTATGAACATGGATATACAAATATCTATTTGAGATATGGGAGTATTTTTGGTATTTCGTGAGTGGAAGAGTGGGGAAGGGCATGGGCGAGGGTAGGACCAGTGAGAAAACCATTTATTACCTTGGGGTGAAGGAGGCAAAACATGTATCAATGTCAAAGTCAATTTCCCACAAAAGAATTTCCCTGCCTAAACTGCCCGTGGTGCCCTTTTTACAAAACTCGGCAAAAAGAAATATCAAGAAATGGGCCACTGTAGTAAATCAGATACCGAGGTGATAAAGATCTAAACTTTGGAGACATGGCTGCGTATAAGGACACTTTGACAAGATTCAAGATAACGTATTATTGTGAGTGGCAAATAAAAGTGAGAGATGAGTGTGATGTAGGAGAGGTCATTTGTCATTGTTGGGCCCCTATTTTCTTATTCATTTGCAAAATGAGAGTGTGGAATCACCAAAGCTTTTATCAGTTCTCACATGCTATGGTCTTTTGACACTAAGTTTTTAGGTATATTTGGCATTCTTTAAACATTTCATAATAAAAGACAAGGGCAAATTTGCCAGTCATTTAAGAATATTCATGAAGTACTTAGCAAACCAAAGTTTGTTATGATAACATCGCACCTTTCCAGCAGTCACTATTCAGGCAATTTCCATCTCCCAGAATACAACAGAGACCAAGAGGCATCTAAGCTGCCAAACCAAGTTCCAAAACTACAAGCCTAAACTTATTATTTCTGGCAGAAATCTTCAGATCCTTATTTAAAGCCTGTTAAATCTTTATAGGATGTGTTTAAGTTAGTGAAAAAAATAAAATATTAGAAAAAGAGAAGAAACAAAAATGTATTTAAAAGATGTGAAATTTTTATAAGTTAAATAGTTGCTATTAAATATACATATATGTAAATCCATAAAACCCTACACCTATACTTCATTAGGCCCAAAAATTATTGTACCAAATGATGCAGTAATACATGCTGGTAATGATACCAAATAACTAATAACACTTGCTATTATATTCTACATTCTCTAAGAATGGAAGAACATGAGCAACACACTTGAGAAAAATGCCCATCAAAAAAGTTGCCATTTTGAAGGGAGGGTATATAGCTCAGTGGCAGAGCACATGCTTAGCATGCATGAGGTCCTGGGTTTAACCCTAGTACCTCCCCTGACAACAACAAAAAAAAGTTAACATTTTCAATTCTGATTTTGAAACATAATGGACTTCATTTATGTTGCGCATATGATAATAACAGACTTAAACCCAAAGATGTGATTCTAAGAATGGGAATTGCAGAGTATAAAGTTGTAAGCTTTGTGAGGGTCTGAGATAAATATTTCATTTAGATACAATTTGCTACTTTTATACATATAGCTTCTCTTAGACTGTTATTGAAAGTAGAATATCTAAAGAGGAGGGGAGGTCTATTCTCAGAGAACAAAAAGTAATTCTAAATTTCTTTCCGTTCAGAAATAATACTGTAGCTTCTTAAACCCTGATGAAATTACTACAAGATATTGAATATAGTTTCCTGTGCTCTACACAAGAAATTTATTATTTATTTTATATATTATAGTTAATATTTGCAAATCTCGAACTCCAAATTTATCCCTTCCCACTCCCTTTCCGGCCTGGTAATCATAAGTTTATTTACTATGTGAGTCTGTTTCTGTTTCATGGATAAGTTCATTAGTGTCTTCTTTTTTCTTTTTTTAGAATCCACATATGAGTGACATCATATGGTATTTTTCATTCTCTTTCTGCCTTACTTAACTTAGAATGACGATCTCCAGGTCCATCCATGTTGCTGCAAATGGCATCATTTTATTCTTTTTTTGTGGCTGAGTAGTATTCCATTGTATAAATATACCACTTTTTCTTTATCAAGTCATCTGTCAATGGATATTTAGCTTGTTTCCATGACTTGGCTATTGTATACAGTGCTGCTATGAACATTGAGGTGTATGGATCTTTACAAATTAGAATTCCCTCTGGATATATGCCCAGGAGTGAGATTGCTGGATCATATGGTAAGTCTATTTTTAGTCTTTTGAGGAATCTCCATACTGTTTTCCATAATGGCTGCATCATTATGGAAACTACATTCACACCCACAGTGTAGGAGGGTCCCCTTTTCTCCACAGCCTCTCCAGCATTTATCATTTGTGGACTTTTGAATGATGGACATTCTGACTGGTGTGAAGTGATACCTCACTGTAGTTTTGACTTGCATTTGTCTGATAATTAGTGATACTGAGCATTTTTTCATGTGTCTATTGGCCATTTGTATGTCTTCATTGGAGAATTGCTTGTTTAGGTCATCTGCCCATTTTTGGATTGAGTTGTTTGTTTGTTTTGTTGTTAAGTTGTATGAGCTGTTTATATATTCTGGAAATTAAGCCTTTGTAAGTTGCATCATTTGCAAATATTTTCTTCCATTCCATAGGCTGTCATTTTGTTTTGCTTATGGTTTCCTTTGCTATGCAAAAGCTTATAAGTTTAATTAGGTCCCATTTGTTTATTTTTGCTTTTATTTCTATTGCTTGGATAGATTGCCCTAGGAGAATATTGCTAAGATTTATAAACACTTTGTTATTTTAGAGCAGCTTTAAGTTCACACAAAACTGAGAAGGTACAGAGATTTCCCATATATCCTTCCCCCTACACCTGCATTATCGACGTCCCCAGCAGAGTGGTCCATTTGTTACAGCTGATGAACCTACATCCACACATCATAATTACCCAAAGTCCATAGTTTACTTCAGGGTTCTCTCTTGGTGTTGTACATTCTGTGGATTTGGACAAATGTATAATCTATCATTACAGTACTATACAGAGTATTTTCACTGCCCCCAAAGTCCTCTGTGCTCTACCTATTCATCCCTCCTCTCCTCCACTCACCACCTGACAACCACTGATCTTTATACTGCCTCCATAGTTTTGTCTTTTCTGGGGTATCATATAGTTGGAATCATACAATATATAGCTTTTTCATATTGACTTCTTTCACTTAATAATATGCATTTAAAATTCCTCCACATCTTTTTATGGCTCAATAACTCGTTTCTTTTTAGGACTGAATAATATCCCACCATTTGGATGTACCACAGTTTATTTATTCATTCATTGGCTGAAGGATGTCTTGTTTGCTTCCAAGTTTTGGCAATTATGAATAGAGCTGGTATAAATATCTATGTGCAGACTTTTGTGTGGACAATACCAAGTAGTAAATACCAAGGGTAAATAGCAAGGAGCACACTGCTATATCATATAATAGGAATATATAGTATTCAGTTTTGTTAAGAAACCACTAGACTGTCTCCCAAAGTGGCTATAATATTTTGCATTCCCACCAGCAATGAATAAGTGTTCCTGTTGTTCCGCATGCTCTCCAACATTAGGCGTTATCAGCGTTCTGAATCTTGGATGCTCTAATAAGTGTGTAGTGGTATCTCATTGTTTTATGTTGCATTTCCCTGATGATATATAGCATGGAGCATCTTTTCATATGCTTACTTGCCATCTCTGTCTTAACAGATACTTCACCAAGATACCTTCTTTGATGAGGTATCTGTTAAGGTGTTTGGCTCATTTTTAAAATTTTGTTGTTGTTTGTTTTCTTATTGTTAAGTTTTAAGAGGGTTTTTTTTTTGTATATTTTGGATAATAGTCCTTTATCACATGTGTCTTTTGCAAAGATTTTCTTTCAGTCTGTGGCTTGTCTTCTCAGAGCGGAAGTTTTTAATTTTAATAAAGCCCAGCTTACCAATGATTTCTTTCACAGATTATGCTGTTGGTGTTTTATCTAAAGAGTCATCACTGTATCCAGCATCATCTAGGTTTTCTCCTATTTTATCTTCTAGGAGTTTTATACTTTTGCCTTTTACATTTAGGTCTATGATCCATTTTGAGTTAATTTTCATGACTATTTTAAGATCTGTGTCTAGATTAATTTTTTCATGTGTGATGTCCAGTTAGTTGTTCCAGCACCATTTGTTGAAAAGGCTGTCTTTGCTCCCTTGCATTGCCTTTGCTCCTCTGTCAAGGATCAGTTGACTATATTTATGTGAATCTATTTCTGGGTCCTCATTTATCTGTTTTTTTTTTTTTTTCCACCGATACCACACTGTCTTGATAGCTAAAGCTTTAGTAATTCTTGAAGTTGGGTGGTTTCAGTCTTCCACCTTTGTTCTTGTCTTTCAATATTGTGTTGGTTATTCTGAGTGTTTTACCTCTCCATTATAAACATTACAATCAGTTTGTTGATATCCATAAAATAATTGAGATTTTGATTGGTGTTGCATTGAATGTATAGATCAAGTTAGAAAGAACTGACGTCTTGACAGTATTGAGTCTTTCCATTCATAAATATGGAATATCTCTTCATTTATTTAATTCTTTTATTTCATTCATTAGCATTTTATAGTTTTTATATAGATCTTGTACATATTTTGCTAGATTTATACTTAATTTTTTTCATTTGGGTCATGCTAATGTAAATGTTTTTAATTAAAATTCCACTTGGTCTTTGCTGGTATATAATAAAGTAGTAAATTTTTATACATAGTAATCTTGTGTCCTGCAGTCTTGCTATAATTGCTTATTAGTCCCAGGAGCTTTTTTGTCAGTTCTCTCAGATTTTCTACTTAGATAACCATGCCATCTGTGAACAAAGGCAGTTTTTTTCCCTTCCCAATCTGTATACTTCTTATTTCATTTTGTCCTATTTAATTAGCTAGAACTCTCAGTACAGTGTTAAAAAGGAGTGGTGAAAGATGATATCCTTGCCTCATTCATGATCTCAGTGGCTTTGAGTTTCTCACCATTATGATGTTACCTGCAGGGTTTTTTATTGATGTTCTTAAATCAGGTTGGGAAAGTTCCTCTCTATTCCTAATTGTCTGAGAGTTTTTATCATAAATAGGTGTTGGATTTGATCCAATTCTTTTCCTGCATCTATTGATATGATCCTATGATTTTTTTTTTCTTTAGCCTGTTGATGTGGTGGATTATGTTACTTGATTTTCTAGTGTTGAATCAGCCTTGCATACCTGGAATAAATCCCACTTGGTCATGTATATAATTCTTTTTATGCATTATTGGATTTTATTTGCTAATATTTTGTTGAAGGTTTTTGCATCTATATTCAAGGGAGATATTGATCTATAGTTTTCTTTTCTTATAGTGTCTTTGTCTTGTTTTGCTATTAGGGTAATGCTGAACTATTGATTGAGTTAGGAAGTATTCCCTCTACTTGTATATTCTGAAGAAGATTATAAAGAATTGGTATAATTTCTTTCCTAAGTTTTTGGCAGAATATACCAATCAACCTACCTGGGCCTAATGCTTTCTGTTTTGGAAGGTTATTTATTGTTGATTCAATTTCTTTAAGATATGAGCCTGTTTAGATTGTCTGTTTCTTCTTGTGTGAGTTTTGGTGAATTGTGTTTTTCAAGGAATTGGTCCATTTCATCTATGTTGGCAAATTTGTGAACATAGAGTTGTTCATAATATTATTTTATTATCCTTTTAATATCCAGGGGATCTGTAGTAAGGTCCCTTCTTTCATTTCTGAGACTAGCAACTAGTATCCTTCCTCTTTTTTCTTAGTTAGTCTGGCTAGAGGCTTATCAATTTTAATGATATTTTCAAAGAACCATCTTTTGGTTTTATTGATTAATCTCTATTGATTTCCTGTTTTCAATTTTACTCTGTGTAAAATTTTAAGTCGATTGGAGAAATGCTGTCTGGGCTTCTAATTCTATTGATTAAGAGGTTGGAGAATGCTGTATCTCTGTTAGGTGGTATGTAATCCTGGGAATCTCAATCTATAACATTTCAAACTCTCTATTATAGCAATTTACCTTTTGGATATGGAATCTTCAATAATATCTTATTAGTATTTTATATATTTTTAAAATTCTTTTCTCTTCCATTGGAATTAAACATAATCAGCAAGCTTACTTCAATAGGCATCCAAACCACACAGAAGGGGCATCTCCTTGGGTCTGCTTCATACTCTTTGTCTTTGTATTAATATTAGCATATTGATCTTCTTCATACTCCTTTTATATATTTTAAACATTGCAGGAAAATGTAATAAAGCACTCAAATGGATATATAAACAAGCACCCTTGAAAAACCAAGAAGGTTGTTTTACAGAAACTGAACAAGTTGACTGGTAGGCAGAGATGGTTGATATTCTGTTGCTGTGTAAAAGTCTAAATTTGAAATAAGAAATTTAAGGATAGTGGAGTAAAAGGTTGGTTTAAGGATAGTGGAGTAAAAGTTGAGGTCTCATAGAATATACATATACATATGTGGCTGTTTTGATTAAAGAGTAAAGACTTAAGTAGTATGGCTATTGAAAAAAGAAAAATTATACACACATGCGTACACATGCATACATACATACTCC
Source organism: Camelus bactrianus (assembly GCF_048773025.1). Taxonomy (NCBI): domain Eukaryota; kingdom Metazoa; phylum Chordata; class Mammalia; order Artiodactyla; family Camelidae; genus Camelus; species Camelus bactrianus. The sequence continues at coordinate 31,314,192 of NC_133541.1, forward strand.
CACTAGTGAAAGGTGTGTAAACCTCTGTTTCAGAATTTGGTCAAAATTCAAAGAGATTGGTGTCTCTCACTGGATACTAGGCAGCTATACCACATAGTTTGATTCTGAACTTAGTATAGATATATAGCATTGGGTTAAATGTATCCTTACAGACCAGCTTGTTTGAAGCATGACACAATCAGGTTTTCTGACCAAAACGATCAGCTTTTGGCTAAAGGCCAGCTGCCCTTTCCCATTTGCCACCTTCTCTTGGTTCTTCAATCTGGTAGATTGTGGTCAGTAATAAAATATTGTCAACAGAAAAATTCAGCAAAACCCACTTCAAGCAGAAAAAAAGAAAAAGAACCTTAGTTATCAGAGCTCAGGCATAGACAAGTGTTAGCAACCTGGAAAGAATCTACAGTTGAGCCAGTCAAAGTCTTCAGTCATCAATGCAGTAAAAAGAGTCAAATATTATGTAAATAGGCTGGCTGATCCTCAATCCACAGGTAAGGTGATAGATGATGTGTAGTTGTCATGAAAGGGAAGTGAAGGAATAGAAATGGCAGGCAGGTCCTAACACCCTCTCTGCTAGGAGAATGCACTACTTCTCTGTTGCTTTCATCACTACACTCTCAAATATGGCTTTCATATGTTTTTCTGCTTCCATTTTGGCCACTGTTCAAATCTTATAATGTCACAGTTGTTTAACTGTTCCTTTTACACAATTATCCCTGCAACAGAAGAATCACATTCATGGCCTTGGTGGCCAGAGTAATGGGTGGAAGAACCCTGCTAAATCCAAGTCTTCTTTGCTCTGCTCTTGACTCACAGTAATGTCCAAACAGCTTTCAGTACCTTCTACGGGGTTTGTAGAGATCATGCATGTCTGTCCTTCCTACAGGTTAATGCATCTGCTCTCTTCAGTCAAGATTCCTACTTACATCTCTCAGAGACAAGCTTTTCCTATCTCATAGCCACCATCTCACTTATATCACCAGAGCAGAGCTCATTCATTACAAGGACTGTCTTCTTGTTTAATTTTTCATGGCAAACACCTAACTCCCCAGGACATGACAAGTTCTAGATGGCAAATACATGTTTATTGACTGACAGAATGACATTTTCTTCAGTTACTTTAGCTTTTTAGAAATAAGTTTTCAATGGCTTTCTTCTCCAACCAATTCCATTAACAGCCTTCACACTGAAAAAATTAGCTATTGCCTTGGGTCCTGGGAAGGAGAAACAATTCCAGATCCTGGCTATAAATTTAAGAGGATTCATATTAGATACAGAATTAGTGTCATGCTTGATTCAGACTTTCATGTCTAAAGACATGCCTCAGGCCTCATCTGACTACACCAAAATGCAGCAGGAATTCTAAAGCTATTGTGAATCTTGGTCATAGCCATCAGCATAGGAGAACATGCACAGTATGTGATCTCATGCCAGATACTGTGAGGGTGAACAGAGCAGGGAGAAGGCCACATGCAGTCCTTGAGATCACTATAGTTGTAGGGATAAGCCAGACATTCAAACATAGGTTTTGAGCTCCCCAACATTTTGGTGGTCAACTGATCTATGTGCTATAACATAATAAGAACAACTGTACAACTAATAAAGGACCAGTATCTACAGTTGACCCCACCTCTTCCCCTAATAGAGTCCCAATCTCTATTCACCCACCTGTCTTAAATAATTTTAAGTCATACTGTCACCCAATACATACACACACACACTTTCCCCAATTATATACTAATCTATCTTGAGTAAAGTGTGAAAAAAATTATTTTCTTTTTAATTCAGTCAAACTAAAATGAAAGTTTTTAAAAGGAAACTTCAAGGGGAAAAACTAAGAGAACACAAAGCAAAAGAAAGAGTATAGAAAGAAATGAATTTCACAGAGCATAAGTCTCTGAGCCAAATTTACCTCAGTTTAATAAATTTAACAGGTTAGATTGGCTGGCACCACTTACTTTCTTTCATTTCAAAAGGGAATCCTTCCATCACTGAGCATGTTTGCACGTCAAAAGTGATTTCCATGACCAGGACTCACTCAATGATGCAAGCAGCCCTGTCAGTGCTCCCTCCATAAGATGATTTCCAATGGCTACCCCCAAAACCCCAAAGCCCCAAAACAAAATAAAAAATAAAGCACACCTTTTTGTAACTCCATTCACCACCAAACTTATTGAAAACCAAAGCCAAACTCACTGCCTTCCCTCCATTTGAGCCCCTGCCAGTCACTCTTTATCCCATTGCACTTTGCCTCCTGCCTCCAGCATTTCTCTAGAACTGTTCCCAGAAGTTTGGCAACAATCTTCTGATTGCCAAATCCAATTCCCAGTTCTCTCTACTTGTTGTTTGACCCTGTTGGCCAACTCTTCATTCTTGGACCCCTTTTCCCTCAGTTTCTATAATCCTTCTGGTTAAAATCCTACCAGATAATGTGTTTGTTAGTTTCAAAACTGACTTGAAAGGACTGATAGATAATGAGTTTCTATCATATGCTCTCCTGCTACCACTCTGACCATCTTCTTTGTCTCTTTCTCTCTTTCTCACAGTAACTTTATGTTTACCTATTTCTTAAATGTAATTATTTATTCTACCTTCATTTGTGTCACTTTCCCTCTTCCTCCTGAAAATTTCTCCCACTTCCATAGCTCTGGTTGTCACTTAACGAGTAGAAGACTTCTTAACGGACCTCACAAACCTGTATTCTTGGTCCGTATTTCCCAAGGTCTGCTGTCTACTGATGGGCTTTCCTCTGCTAACCCCTTGGCCTCGGGGGGGGGGGGGGTAAATGGAAAGGGTAATCTGCCCACCCCTTCTGCAGCCACAGGCTTTTGCATTTTAAAAGTCTGCTTATTCTTTAAGGCATAATTTGAATTATACCGCTTTAATCTCCTCATTCAGTATTCATCAGTCCTCTTTATGAACCATCCTGACCCTGCGTTACCTTTGGTCCTTTAAGATCTCTAGTCATGCATATTACTAAACTATAAACTCTCTGAGCGCCGAAACCAATCTTGAACACTTGTTATGTTGCTTAGTAAAATATCTTACAATAATTCATTCACATGTTCACTTATTTTTTTATCAGAGAATATTTATGGATCATTTAGTCATGCTAGGCACCTTTTGGACATTGGAAGTACAGTGGTGGGCAAGACAGATACAATCCCTACCCTCCAGGGACTAGTTCAAGAAAACAGCCACATGAAAGGAAACAAACAGGCTAAATGCAAAGAGTAGCAAATACTATGAAGAAAAGAATGTAATGAGATGGAGACTGAGGGGGCCAACTTTATATATGAAGTTCTGGAAGGCTTTCTGACATCTGAGCTGAGATCTAAATAAGAATAAGAAACCACAAAAAATAAAAAATCTGGAGGAGTAACAGTCTAGATAAAGGGAATAACAAGATTAGAATGGAGAGGTAAGCAGGAGGGAGAGGTAGCACTGTATAGTCCTTGAAAAAGATTTTGAATTTATTTTTAATTCAGTGGGAAAATATAAGAGGGTATTCATCAGAAAAGTGGTGTGATATGAATTACAGTTTAAAATTCGGATTTATTTTTAATGCAATGGGAAAATATAGGAGGATATTAATCAGGGAAGTGATGTGACTTGACTTCCAGTTCTATGTGAAGAGCAAACTGAAGAGTGGACACAGGAGACTATGTAAGAGGGGATGCAGGAGACTGGGTGAGGAATAATGGTGGCTGGTACTAGTCTGAGACATAGGAGGTGGTGGAAAATGGTTATATTTGTGATAGATTTTAGAGTTAGCACCAACAGGATTTGCACTGGATGAGATGGGGACTAAGAGTTATCACATAGTAGTTACTTAGTAAAGGCTTTGTTGATTGGCTGATGGCTGATGAATTCAGGTACTTCCAAGATAAGTGATCTTCTAAGATCCTACAAGTATGGTTTAACAGTACAGAAACAAACAAAAAAAAATGTTAGGCAGATATATATATGGATTCCCGCCAAGAGAAGAAGTGGTATTTCAATTCCAGCCTAAGTCCAAATGCCACATCCCCTACCCCTATTCCCACCATATATTTCTATATTTCTTGGGAAGATAATTAAGCATTTTGAGTGGATTTAAAGGAAACATAGAATGAAATCTGAATATGTATATGTAGAGCTGTCTGCCTTTGTCTTTTAGGGAAGGTCTTTTTATGTTCCTAACCATACAGAAGACCTCAGACCCTTTAAATAAACTGATAGTATAGCCTGAATCAATAAAAAGATCATTTGAGGATGATTAGAAGAAACTCTGCTTTGACTAGCTCATAAATGCACCTTTTAGTAGTTTTTTAAAGTTGTGAGAGTTTTCTCTACTAATTAGTAATTTTTATGTAAGTTATCTTAACAAGCTCCTAAGTGGCCCCCAACACATGTTATCATAGGTTAAAAATAAAAATCCTTAGAGGACTAAAATAAAAATTTTAGTACTTGGGGGAAAAAAAACTTAACTAAGAGTTCAATTTGTAGTATTTTTCAAAGCTCACCAGGACAAACTTCTGGCCAAGTTTGTGTTGACTTCCTGCAATAACTAATCATACCTCTTCCCTTTCCTAGGCACTTAAAATTCCAGATATGTATATATGTATCTATGTATGTATGTATGTATGCATTTGCCTAATTGGTTTCTTGGGAGTTTAAAAAAATTTTAGACTTACAGAAGAATTGCAAAATTATACAGAATTTTTATGTCACATTCCCCCAGCTTTCTCTAATGTTTACATTTGATAAAACCATAGAATATTTATGAAAACTAAAAAATTAATCTTGGTATAATTAACCAATGAACAGAGCTAATTCAGATTTTACCAGTTTATTTCCACTCACTCTCCTTTTTCTACACCAGGATCCTACATTACACTTAGATCAGAGGTCAGCAAAACTCTGGCCCTACAGGCCAAATCTGGCCCACTGTCTCGTATTATAAATAAAGTTTTTATTGGAACACAGCCATGATCATTTCTTTCCATATTATTTCTGTCTACTTTGACACAAGAATGATAGTGATGAATACTATATACCCTACAAAATCTGAAATATTTACTGTCTCTTTACAGAAAAGTTTGCCCTCTCTCCCCTAATTCAGATGTAATGTCTCCTGGTCTCCTCCATCTCGACAGTTCCTTAGTCTTCTCTTATGACCTTGACATTTTTGAAGAGTACTGGTCAGTTCTTTTGAAGAATGTCCCTCAACTTGGGTCTGTCTAATGTTTTTTATAGTTAGATTGAGGCTATATTTTCCACAGGGGTGATGTGCCCTTTTCAGGGATTCATATCAGGGATCATGATGTTGTTACTAATACTGGAGATATTAACCTTCATCATTTGGCTAAGGTGGAACCTTGTAAAATAGTAATTTTCCTTTGTGATTACTAAATATTTTAAAAGAGATACTTTGAGATTATGTAAAAATCCTGTTTTAGTTAAACTTTGGGCAATAGACTTAGGCAACCGTAGTGGACTTTGCCTACAGCAATTCTTACTATGATATTCTACTGGTGACTTTTATATCCTTCATTTCTTTGCACATATTAATTGAACTTCTGTAAGGAAGAGTTGTCACTTCTAGATCATTTATTTATTTATATTTATATTAGTATGAACCCATGGATATGTATTTTATTCTTTGGGCTATAATGCATATTAACATTTATTCTGTTACTCAGGCTGTTCCAAATTTGGCCATTGGAAGCATTTATTAGAATTCTAAAAATGTATTCTTTTGATGTGCCTCAATTCTTTCTTTCTTCCTTTTTTTTTTTTTTTTTTTTGAGCACTTTCTTTACTTCAGACACCATAAGATGCTCAAGATAATTTTGTGTTTTCCTTGACTCAGTCCTGGAATAAACCAGTTTTCCAAGGAGTCCCAGTTCTTTTCATTGGAGAATGGTATTTAGAAAAAAAGTTATGGGTACTAGATGTGCTCACTGCTGTGTGGAATACCACTATTCCTGCCACTTCCAGTGGATAAAGCTAATCTACTAAGTCATTTGTTTAATTAATTAATTAATTAATTATCTGTATACCTATTTTAAACTAAATGTGAGTTCATTTTGATGCCTCTGACACCATTCTACCTTTATAGGGTTTATTCAACTTTCTCCTTTTTCTCATTTGTAACTTCTTTCTCTGAAAATGAGAAATCTGGCTCTTCTTATAGCATATATGCTTAATAATCAACTGTAGCATAAAAACAAAGTAGTTTCAGAATTCCTAACCCATATCCTTGAGAGAAATAAATTTTCCAACTACAGCGAAATGTTTGTATACAGTTCTTTTATTTTTAAAATTACACTATTCAGTCAATACACTGTTTCCCAAAGTTATTTCAGTCAGCTCCTTTCCTTCCATATCTTTCTTTTGGTTTTATTATTTATCTGCTGTATTCTGTTGGTTAGGAGCAAGTCACAGTTCCCACCTTCTAGGGAAAAAGACTCCCAAGGGCAAAGTTTTTCTTATGTATCCTATAGTTTCCATCCAAACACTTAGGTCCACAGCTCCACAAACTTAATCATTATGCCTTGCTTGTGTTTCACTGGTTAACCTTTTTTGAAACATTTATTCAGCTTGATAATAGAAAATCAATGTGATAACGCTGCAGCACGGAAATCCAGTCATTTCAGCTCTTCTGACCACTGAGGTATTTCCCTAGGCAACTAACTGCCTTGACTCTGCTAAAGCTGACTCAGGAACTTACAGGCAGATAAAGCCCATGAAGCCATAGCTGTCCTCCTATAACAGATAAGCTCTTTCTTTGGAAAGATCTTCAGTTTAATATCAATTATTTCTCAAGTCAAACTGAGAGAGAGTAGAAGGTAGGTGTTCTAAGAACTATTGTCCGCTTTTAATGGAGCTTACATTTTTTTCCTGGCCTACATTTGCTTCATTTAGGTATTGGATATATGAAGTAAAACTCATTTTCATAGTATATAAGGGAGGGCCATGATAAAGTTTAACATTCATACTTTCCATATTATACTCTAGGATAGATGTGGCTGCCCCCAAATTTGTTTATGTCTCTCCCAGTCCTTACAGGAAAACATATGCAAAGCATTTGGGGATTACTGCCAAATTTTCTAGAACTGGGGCCCTGCCTGAATGAAATGAAGAATGAATTTTAGAAAAGGCAATAAGCTCACCAAGAGCCAAGCAAACCAAGGAATAGTGCCTTGCCTTCGGGTGGAGCAGAAGAGGTTTAGTTCCCCCTTAAACCTGAAGTAGGTTTAAATGAGTTAAGTCTATTGAACATCAAGTCTGCCATTAGATAAAAAGAGTGACCGCTACAATTTGCTGTGTAGAGACCTTGTAAGCCTAACTCTGAGATGTCCACTCACCCACTCACAGATCTGGCACTAGGCCCATGACTAGCTCTGGACTCAGCCTTGCATTTTGAAGGGTATGAAAGAAATACAGAGAAGACCTTGCTCTCCAAGGACTTTGATGACTCTTCATCTACTTTCTTCATGCTGCCATCATATGATGATAAGGAATAACCTTGACTAGAAGGCACAGCCTCTGTGAAAGACCAGCAGTTAACTGGAAGTAGAGTCTAAATCACTGCATACTTTTAAACCGAAATATGCATGGAAAGTAAGGTAAGTCAGTGGACATGGCTGGGGCAAAGGAATAAAAGAAATAAAGACAGACCTTTCAGTTGCTGACAGTGTTTCTGAAAGTATCTGAACCAAACAGTGCATGAACCAAAAAGGCCCTAATGCTCTCCTTTAAAGCAGAACCAAATCTGGCGCTGAAGGTGAGACAAGCAAAAATTTCCTAAGATCAAGCAGCTGACAAAGAGGTACTGGAACAAGAGGCACTCTTTGAGTGTTTTTAATGTATTTTTAGTTGTTTGAAATCTAGACTGGAATAAAAGACATAAGACTGAAAAATCTTAGAGATGCAAAAAGTCTGAAAGGAAAAAGGGATAATCTGCTGCTCTCACCTTAGTCCAAACCACATCTCTCACACCAACTCCTATAACAGCCAGCTAGCTGGTCGGACCGTCTTTCAAGTAGCTTTCCATTGCACTTTAAATCCCTGTCTTCATCTTCATATACTGCCATGACTATGCTCCAGCTACACTGGACTTTTTTTTATTTATTCCCAGAACACCCAAAGCTTCTTGCTCTACAGTTCCTTCTGTGGGTACTGTTCTCTCATCAGCCCTTCATGTCACTCGTCCTATGCATCTTTTAGCTTCAATGTTATTTCCAGAGAAAAGCTTTTCTTGCCCAGACTCTCTAAGCAGCCTCCTTAGGGTATTCTGTGCAACACCCCATTTATTGACTCATAGGAAGTATTCCAAACTGTAATTATTTAATTTGTACATTTTTATATGACATTGTTATCTTTGTCCTCCATTAACCGTAGGAGAGGTGCCACCCAGCAGGAACTGTGACATTTGGTAGAGGAATGCAGCCCCTCTCCCAACTGAGGCCTGTAGGAAGGGAGCAGGGTGAATAAATACCTCAGCCTCACTCCTCATTCCTTCTGATCTGCTGGTTCCTTCTGACATCCAGGACCAGGGGGCAAGAGAGACTGGATAATGTATTTCATAGGGATTGGCTTTCTAAGACACATAACAGGACAGAGAAGGGCTGAGGAAAAAATTGATCTGAGGGGCAGTTGGAGACTACCTAGCACGTAGACTGAAAATAGAACAAAATGAGTTTAATGGGAATTCAAGGAAGAAAAGTACAGAGCATACTCCGCAAAGTCCATGATCAAACAAACAATAGTCAAGTAAAACATTTCCTGAATTGAAGAAAGATTTGAGTGTAGTCATCAAAATACTCATCAAAGAACAGAAAAGCAAAGGTTTTAAAAAATATCCTATCTAGATACCATCCCTTGAAACATTACTTAAAGATTTGCTAGAGCTGTTTAAGAGATGAAACCAAATAAAGAACTCAAGCATGAGGAAAATAAATGAACTGTGAAAAAACAATAAAACTAGCAAACCAGAGACTTTAAAAATATCATTGTTGTTTATAAATGTTTAAAAAATCCAATGCAAATATTAAAAACAAACTTGTAAAACATAAGAATCATATCAAAGTGATTCTCAATTTGAATAATATATGAAGTCAATGAAACTGAGAAATTGAGAGAGGGAGGAATAAGCAAAATTATTTTACAGGTGTGTCAATGGAAATCTTTGCATTCTTGGTATTCATAATCATAGAAAAATAGATCTAAGTTTTCTCATAAAAATAATCCCAAATAGTATATTTTAGAAGTCAATTGAATTAAAAAACACACAATTAAATACCAGAGTAAAAAAGAAACCTGTAAGAAGCATTAATACAGAAAGACATACATAATCCTTAACAAAACTGTATTGACACTCTCTATTAAAATACAAAAGCTAACAGATTTATCAAATTCCATCTTCATGGTCTTTAAAAAATGGGCTTAAGAGTATAACATAAAGATTTAAATCAAAAAGATATTTTTAGGTAAGTGTAAACAAATAAACAAAAAACTGTGACCATTTTGTTATAAGAAACAACATAGAATTCAAGCCTAAAAGGACTAGATTAAGTGGAGAAAGGTCACCACTTTATACTGAGTCAAGGTATAATCCCAAAGAAGATATTATAATCATGAAACTTTGTGGAGCAAATGTCAGATCACTGAAATATACAAGGAAGTGACTACCAAAAACAAGTCCTTGAAAAAATACAATTTTAATGGGAGAGTTTAACAGACCATTCTGAAATAGGAAAAAAAACTGACGTAGCTGACTTAAATAATATAATTACTAAAGATGTTCTATAAATTAGATTAAGTGTTGTACTTTGAGACCACCAGTTAGAACAAACATTATTTCCTAGTCAGAAAAAGAATTGACAGTGTTAATATTAGTTAGCTAATATGTGTTTAGTTCCATTTCAGGCCCGCCATTATGCCAAGAGCGTGTTTCATCTCATTTAATCCTTGTAGCAATACAATGTGATAGACGTTCCTGGACAGATTTAAGGATGCAGGAGCTGAAACTTAAAGAATGTATCTAATTTGTGCCCCTAAAATTATAATTGTAGTTGGAGAAACAGAATTCTAACTCCAGTGTATGTGACTTCAGAGCTATTCTCTTAATAACATTAATATACTCTATCCCAGAACATTTCACTCCAATTAGAAACAGCTGATCAGGGCACATTCTCTGAGCACAGTGCAATAAAATTAGAAATTAAACTTCAAGTAAAAATAGTTTTCAAAGTACTCTTAACTAATCTGTGTTTAGGTCAAAAAAGAAACTCAAAACAAGCTAATGACACAGAGAACACTACATTAAAATAATATATGAGAAGCCTTTGATATATTTATAGCCTTAAGTTATTTTATTCTTAAAAGCATGATAACAAGGATAAGTGAATTATGTACTTAATTCCAGAATTTAGGACAAGGAAAAAAAGTAGAAGGGTAGTGCAAGAAACATGCTTAAGGACAGAAATTAACTAATTAGAAAATAGTATTTTGAAAAGAGAGAGAGAATTAATACAAATACAAGTGCAGTACATCCACACACACACATACACATATACACTGAAAGAAAATTTTCATGAAACAAAATTTAAAGTTACTGAGTGATACACTTTGATATTTCCAATTTCTTTAACAGCTTTGTTGAGGTATGATTGATAAATAACAAACTATACATATTTAAAGTATACAATTTAATATGTTTTGAATCATGTACACACTCATGGAGACATAAGCACAATCAAGATAATGAAAATATCAAATAGTCTTAAACGTTTTCTCACATCGCTTTGTTATCCCCTCCTCTCTGCTGTCTCCCTTACCTTTTCCACAGAAAACCACTGATAGCTTTCTGTCACTATCGATTAGTTTTCACATTCTAGATTTTTATAAATATGGAATCATAAAGTATGCACTTTTTGACCTGGCTACTTTCACTAGTTATGTCATTATTCTGAGATTTATCTATGTTGTTGTATGTGTCAATATTCATTCTTCTTCTTGTTGAGTAATAGTCCATTGTATGGATATACCACCATTTGTTTATCCATTAATATGCCAGTATGGATTGTGTTGTTTCCAGTTTGAGTCTATTACAAACAAACATTATTCTATTTGGTTTCTTATTTTTTAATCTGGTCATGGCCCTCTTAATCTTATTGTACAACTATTAATGGGCCATTTGCCACTGATTGAAAAACAGTGCCTTAACCTGGACTGTATATCAAGAAGAGGCAAGAATGATAAGAAGGTTCTTCCTGCTACAACAGAGTCCCTCATTCCATATAGGTCCACCTCTCTTCAATCCCAGCAGATGACCAAGGGTAATAGTTCACTTTTAACTCTCCTGCTAGTTAACTGTGAATTCTTAAGTGGGCATTTATGGAAATCAACAAAGAACAAGAATGGAACTTAGAAAGATACGGTTGGGGAGAATGATCAGGAACAGGAGTGGTAAAAGAGATTATAGAAGAAGAAAAATGAGGATGAAGGCAATTGACAGGACACCAAGGGCAAATTCACCTATGTGTCAACTTCACCTTAATCAACTCCCTGACCTTTTTGCATATGAAAGTCTCACATCTTTTCCTAGGTTTCTTAGTCTTTGTCAGTTAATCTACTTTTGGTTTCTTAGCATAGATTTCTTTCAAATAGCAATGTTTCATTTTTATTCCAATGTTCAAAAAATACCTACTCATGGTAAAAAAATAATAGTACAAAATGAAATTGTGGTGGTTGAGATTCGGTTCAACCACCTATGACAGATATCTCACAATAGCAATGGTTTAAACAACTTAGAGTTTTATTTTTCTTTCGTATGAAAATATTTGGAGTAAGCAGTCCAGAGCTGGTACAGTGGCTGCCTGGTATCAGGGAACCCTGTCCCTAATGCTTTACTCCTTTCTATCCTTAGCCTGTGAACTTTTGTTCACAGAGGCAATCAGTATCTTGGTTATCTTTCTTTCCATGTGCAAACATTTAAAGATCTACTGTACATGTGTGCTCACACACAAATACACACACACACACAATATAGTACGGTCATATACTCTACACACTAATCAGCACTTCACTCTTTTACTCAGTATTCCAGATGAGTATAGATTAATTTGTCTCATTTTTTAAATTGAAGTACAGTCAGTTACAATGTGTCAATTTCTGGTATACAGCACAATGTCCCAGCACATATATTCATTTTCATATTCTTTTTCATGAAAGGTTATTGTAAGATATTGAATACAGTTCCCTATGCTATACAGAAGATATTTGTTTTTTTAAAATCTATTTTTATATATAGTGGCTAACATTTGCACATCTCAAACTCCCAAATTTATCCCTTCCCACCCCTTTTCCCCTGGTAACTGTAAGATTGTTTACTATGTCTGAGAGTTTGTTTCTGTTTTGTAGATGAGTTCATTACTGTCCACTTTTTTTCTTTTTTCTTTTTAGATTCCACATATGAGTGATATCATATGATATTTTTCTTTCTCTTTCTGGTTTACTTCAATTGGAATGACAATCTCTAGGTCCATCCATGACACTGTTTTGTTCTTTTTTATGGCTCATTAGTATTCTATTGTATAAATATACCACAACTTCTTTATCTAGTCATATGTTGATGGACATTTAGGTTGTTTCCATGTCTTGGCTACTGTACATAGTGCTGCTATGAACATTGGAGTGCATGTGTCTTGTTGAATTAAGGTTCCCTCTGGATATGTGCTCAAGAGTGGGATTGCTGGATCATATAGTAAGTCTATTTTCAGTTTTTTGAGGAATCTCCATACTGTTTTCATGTCTCATTTTTTAAACCATACAAACACACACACACACACACACACACACGCACATACATACACATCTTCTTTCTTTTAATCAGATACATACTTTATGACCTATATCTTGAAAAGTTCCTTCTTAGAATCAATGTTCCTTTGACCTCAAGATTGCTGCCATCCATTACTAATATTTCCATTGTTAGTCAGTGGCCTAGCCTGTGGCAAAACTAGCCTCCTTAAAACCCACTAGTTCTTTAAATGCATGAGAACATTTGCTTACAGAAAAAGAAGTAAATCTTACTATGTTAAGGGGAGAAAATATGAGGGAATTAAGTAAAATTTATTCACTGTCTTACAAACTGACAGATATTTATATATATGTTATATAATATTCCTATGAAGTAAAATATTACTATTTCCAATTTGAAGATAAGACACAACCTCCAGCATGACTTTCTTAGATAAGCTGTTACTGAAGCATAGCCTGCCTACAGAAATATGAACCAGTAAAAAGCGTACAACTCAATGAATTCTTACATGCCCATTTAACCATCACCCATATCTAGGTTTAGAACATTACCAGCATCCCAGCATTCTCACTCTTGCCCCCTCATTGTCAATACAGAGGTCTGGCTTAGAAATCAAAGTTGTGAGACTGGAGGAAATCATTAAGGGAGTGGCCATGAAAGTGACAGAAAAAAACATTTGAGTGAAGAGCTTTGGGAACCAGTTGATAGCAAAGGAGTCTTATGCACACAGTACTTTTGAGCATCGTGTTACACACAGAACAGGTTTTATTGGGCAAAATCTCATAAACCAAGAAGCAGCAGAGCACACGTGATAACCCTGAGCTCTCATCTCCACAGACAGGACTCCGGGGAAGGGTGCCACTCTATAATGCTCTGTGTATGTATAGGGGTAGGCAAGAATGTCTAGATTACTATGTAACACTGGAAGCTTCCTTCTCCAGACAGTGACTCTCTCAGAAAGTCCACTCTGAAGCTCAGCAGCTGATGTCCACCAGATCTTCCATTGAGTCGATTCAGCCTCACTAAGCTACCAAAAGAGAAGAAGAAATGAGCTATCTAGGCATCTCTCCTTGCCTAATGAGGAATCAATAGCAAGGAGTTGAGAGCAATCAGTTACTTCAAACACTGCTGACAGGTCAAGTAAGATGAAGACTAAGAACTGACCCTGGGATTTAGTTATGGGGAGTTCACTGATCACCTAGACAAAGCCAGTATGAATGGGGTGGTGGAGGAAATGTCTAAGTGGGATGAAATTAAGAGAGGTTGGAGAGAAGGAGTTAGAAATAAGTGAGTATGAGGAGCTCTTCCAAAGAGCTTTGCTGTCAAAGGCAGAGAAAAAAATGGGATGAGAGCTAGAAGGGGAACTGGGATCAAGAATAGATTTTCTTCTTAATACAGAAATTATGGCTATCTGTCTGCCCCCTTACAGGAATGATTTAGGAGAGAGCAAACTTGATAGTAGGAGAGAAGAGAGACAGCAGTGTCCTGAGCGAGACGACATGGAATCTTGTGCACAAGAAGAGAGTCTGGCTTTAGTAGGAGTGGGACAATTGCTCCATCATGACCGGTGTACATGGACAGATGCTGGAAGGTGGGTAGATGTAGTGGCAGTGATGGCGGCAGGTAGGTCTGTGGAACCTCTCCTCTGATTACTTCAATTTTCTTAATGAACTTAGAAACAAGGTCACCAGTTAAAAGTAAGAATGGAGAAGAGTTGTTGAGGGTTTGAGGGGAGATGGGCAGTGTGAAATAATCATCTGAAATTATATACCCTTATATATAATTGTTAAGTCATTTTGCATGGACTAAGACTGGGAGGATAGTAGCATTTAGTCAGAAAATTAAACAGCTACCAACTTAAGCATTATTCACCCAGAAAAAAATATGGGCGTGCCTGAACTCATTGCTCACAAAACCCAGATCCTTACAATCCCCTTCTATGACTTAACATCAAGATGTTGAGTTATAACCTGTTCGCTGAACTTATCTTTCATTACAACACTTCACCTTGGGGTTGAGAACTGTCAAGTCAATTTCCTTTCATATGCTTGCCATTTAGCTATTAGTTACTGTTTAACAAGAGCCATTATCAGTAGGGTGGCACCTCAAGGGACAGGCTGGGTACGTGTATTTCTGGCAGGAGAGGAGAGAAATTCCTCTTTAGCTTGTTTCTTCCGTTTCCTTTCTATAATTCTTTGTTTCAAGCATGAAAAAAAAAATCTAGGTTTCTCTGCTTCGTTTTGGTGATGGTGTATAAAAAGGAGACCATCCACGCAAACTGAGATAGCGCAGTTTTTTTCCACATGCACATTTGCCAAGTTAAAATCTGGGTTTATTCCCTTCATGGGGAAAAGAACAGGAAATAACATTTTCAGGTCCAGTTTAGTGCATCCATTAAGAAAAGGAGCAAATTTTCTTTGTTCCTGAAAAACGTGGAAGCACCTTTCTTCCAGCTGCTGCTGTGGAAAAAACAGGACAGAAAGACTGAGCTTTACCGAGTTATTTCATTTCGATCATTCAGTATGTTTTCAATAAGATGCTAGATTTGTTTTTTAAAGAAATAATAAACATGCGATGGTAAGTCCACTGGGCAAAAGCTTTGGCTTGAACTTGAACTGGATGATAAAATAGGAATGTCAGATGGGGAGAGAAGACATGAGAAGAGTAATTTTATAAACAAAATTATGGGCTCAGTATTTTGGGGGACTCTCAGTGCTTTGACTAGTTAAATACTGACTTCGTTTTTCAATGTGCTATTGTCTATCAGATAAAAACAAGTGAGGGATGAGCAGGTTATTCAACAACATTCTATTATAGTCCAAAATACCAGAAAATCCATACAAGGCTTCCTGTAGTACACAGATACAGGAAGAAATGAATAAAACTGAAGAGAGTAATTCTGAGTAGGAAATTACAGGATTGTGCCACAGTGCCACCTGGCCTATACAGTAATACTGTGCTCACATGGCATCTATTTGCTAATGCAAACATGAAATTGATTATATTTTACGTAGAAATTGTGTATTTTCAAACATAAGATAAATTTGAGATGCCAATCCTTCAGAGGGCAAACAATTTATATCACATTGTACAGAGGAGATTTTCCATTTGGATCATTGAGCAGTTTTGAAGTGGCCACTTCTAGATCTAAATGCCTTTATCTCAGATATTATAACTTGCTAGCATTATCAGACTAGAAACTTTAGGATGAGTGCAGGTGAGGAAATAAATTTATCAGAGACCTATTACTCAAATACTATTGGTTAAATTACAATTTATAATAAGGAACACTAATTGAGATTTTGTAGGATATGACTTTTTTAAACCTTCAGGTGAATACAGTTGCATTTTTATGTATAGTTTACAGCTATTCACTTATTTTAAATTGTGATGTCTTGGTTTTGAGATTTATTCATGGCTTTAAACTTAAACATACTCCCCAACGGGAGCACAGGACACCCATTCATCAAAGCTATAAACAACATTTTTCTCTTCTTGCCATATATACTCTATTTTAAGGTAGAGGGAGGAACATAAATTTAAGAACATTTCAGAAGACTTGGCAAACCTAGTCAGCATGTGCGGAGGCTTGTAACCTACACTGCGTATAATTGTTTTCAGACTATGTTTTGGTAGGAACTTAGCCAGATTAGCTATAGAGTAAAGGAATGTCAGAGCAGGAAGGAACCCCACAGAGGGTCTAGGGCTGGGGCCAACCCACCCTGCTTGCTTTATGACTTCTACTGGAGAAGTTAAGAGACTTGCCCAATGTTACATTAATGTGTAGCATGGCTCCTGTCTTCCATTGTGTAGGACATTTGGGAAGGATGTACTATGTATAAGTAAAAGTACAGACTTGGGGTTAGAGCAACCTGTATTAAAGCTCTCTGCTAAACTGACAGCTGGCTATGTAACTCTGAGAAAGTTACTCAATCTTTCTAAAACCCAGCTTTGGTATCTTAAACTAGAGACAATAAATGACACAGCATATAGCATTGTAATGTGAATTATGTGAGATAATAAATTTAATAGGTTGTTGCCCATAAAAAATAATAAAAGAAAACAGGAAATCTAGAAATCCACTGTGCTCAGGTTTCTGATGATATTGTCATACACAGTGAAAATAATCTGCTCTAAAAATGGCTTAAAAATCAAATTTGAATGGAGTTTTACCAAAACATTCTTCAAGCTGTTCAAATTATATTCATGAATCTCTTGAGTTGCACAGTGTATTATGTTGAGCCTAGGGCACTTATGCACACAAAGTGCCTATATAAAACCAAGCTGCTCTGAAGGAGGCCTATGTAAGTGAGAAAGTAGATGATCTCATGCACCCATCTGCAGGGCAAATGAACATCTTATAGATACATACAAACATGATTGAAAAATATAAGTAAACTGGTTCTCACGATTTATCCCTTTTCATTAATTGAATCTGAATTTGGTGATATCAAAAATCAGATTTTGGGGGGAGGGTAGATCTCAGTGGTAGAGTGCATACCTAGCAGGCACGAGGCCCTGGGTTCAATCCCCAGGACCTCCATTTGAAAATTAAAAATAGACCTAATTACCCACCCCAACAAAAAAATAAATTTGAAAACATAAATTTTTTTAAAATCACATTTGACATCCTCGATGAAGGGGTTACCATTTCAACCAGAGACAAATGTAAGAAAAATCCTATATCATATTCTTATTCTTTAAAATTTGATGGACCCAGTGGCTTGATCTGCATGTAAGAACTCTGAACCTAAACATCAAACACATTTTTGCAAAGTATAGCCAATGATATGCCAATCAACAGCGACAACCAGTTGGTATTGTAGTAACTCTTTTTGGCTAAAGGGCAAATTGTACTTGGGTCAGGGAGAAAGCCAAGTCCCTGAAGATTTTCTCATAGCATTCTAAACAGCAATAGCTCCACTATTCAGATAAGGGGCCCCTTGCTCAAGGCCTCCTTGTAAGTAAATAATCTAAAACACATTCAGGCCGGCAATGACTCTTGTTGGAACAAGCTTTCAAGCAGTGCTTAAAAGGTCTTTAAAAATATGCTGAAAAGTTAAAAGAACTTTAATCTTTATTGCAAGCTGGGATTTGCTTACTTCAAATGCTGCATCATTTTAAGTTGCCTGAGAAGCAGAAGCCAAGATGGAATTAGATATTTGAAGGATTTGTTGGAGGAGAGACCTTGGAAAGACATAGGGGTAGGGGAGCAGAACAGGCCAGGAGAGCGTCACACTGTGGTGCAGGTTTAGTGTTTGTGTAAAGAGAGAAGGGAGGAAGGATGATGGTGCAGGAAGAGCCTCAGACTACACATGCATTCATCAGTTTTAAGGGGGGCCCCAGAGCATAGACTGCCTTTTACAAGTCTGGTGTTGGGCAGAAATGGCCCAGCGCAGTAGCCAGTCATGGGCTGGGAACAGCCTGAAGAAAGTGTGCCTTTGGCATGAACGTTATGGCGGATCCAAAGGTCGGGCCACTGGAGGTTGTCTGCCAGTCACAGTACTTGAGCAAAGTTCTCTGGAAGGGAGATCTGAGCATTTCCCCGGCAGCTGCAGATGCCTTCCTAAAATACTACCCACAAGGGTTCTCCAACTGGATTCCTTAAAAAGACGAGAGTGTTAGTTCAGAATGATTGAAATAAGAATTCTATTCATTTTACTATACATAGTATTATACACAATGAAATGTAAGTAATAGCTGGGGTTCAGATATTAACTTCCACTAACTTCCTGTTTCTGTCCATAGGCAGTGGTAAAACCTTTGGCCTAGCATGACTTTTTCTTTGTTTAATTTTTTTAATCAAAAAAATGTTTTAATTTTTTAAAAATTGGCCCAGCATGGCTTAAACAATTGCTTCTGTTGTGGTAAGTGCAGGTTTCCTTCTTACCTATTTTATGGCTCCGCTTTCTTTTATCTGAGTTTTGTGCAATTCTAGGTTGAAATAGCTTTTCCATCAAATAATTGACCATATTACCAATGATATTGCAAAATTATCAGTCTCAGCTGCACAAAGTTCTTTCATGAACCCTGACTCTGTGCACTTTCAACAGCTTAATGACTCTTGTTTATTTTACAAAGCTTAAGAAGCATTCTTCCTTCTTTGATAATCATCATTATGTGGGAATAAGGACTTCACAGTTCTGCTGATTCTGAGCTGTCCTCTGCTGTTCTACACAGGGAAGGTGGGGTGGTGAGGCAGTGGGGTGGGTTTTATGTCCCTGGCTTTGGGGAGGAAAAGTAGCTGTTGGGATTGAGTCTGAGAAGAAACAAACTGTAGTCTATTATGCTTTCTTCTGTACAACACTGCTAAACCTCTCACCACAATGACCCAGGGGAGTTTCCACCAATTTCATAACTTCTAAATCTAAACTGCACCAACACAATCCCCAGGCCTGATCAGGCCAGCCTCTTGTCTGGCAGATCTAGAATTTCTATTTTTAAAAGAATCATCTCAAGCTTCTAACTAAAACCTTTCATTTGGGTAGAAATTTTAGGATCACAAAGCACTTCCTAGGCAGAGCATTCAAGCAGAAAAGCTATCATGTGTTCTTTGAAATCCACTAGGGAGCAAGAGTTTTTCCTTCGTAAATCCTGTGCCTGGATAAATTAACAAAGTATAGATTACCTCCTGAGCTGAAGTCTTTACTGTGATAGCATAATCCAACCCTAACCTAAAATGGGCCAAGAATCCTGACAACTCCTCCGCAGGAAAGAATGCATGTCTCCTCCCTGACTTAGACTGAGATGGTATTCTGCCAAGATGGCACTCTTATGCTGAGATAGTGCTCTGCCAAGCACAGGGATGGGGCTCCAGCACTCAGAAGAAATAAAAGAAATTGCTCTATAATGGGAGCTGGAATGAGTGATCAGCCTTATCTCACTTTGAACTATTCCTTTCTTCAGAGGATATGAATCAGTCAGGTCTAGATGAAGTCAAGGGAGACCTTATGGGGATTTTTAACACAACCATCATTCTCTGTGAATCATATTTGCTTGAATGGTTTTAGGACTTCTCAAGAAAGTTGGGTTAATAATGATGCCAAATTTTCATGTAAACAATTCCTATTGAAAGTAAAACTCTCTGATCTATTGCTTTGTGTTATTCAGGAAAGACGGTTTTCAGCCTTAGGCTGCCTCAAAGGTTTATCCTAACACTTGGACTACACAGCCTGGCTATACTACCTGTCTCTTAAACCAAAGCAGATGTACTAGTTTTGTCTTTATAACAATCATTGCCTCTTAAAAATTATGCAAGTTGTCTTTGTTTATTGAAAAAAAAATCTAAAAAAAACAAACTACATAAAGACTGAATTTGTGAAAGTCTTAAATACTCATTGGAAAAAAATTCAAACTGCACAAAACTGTATGAAATAAAGAGTGAATGTTCACCTTTCCCCACTTCCCTTTCCCCTTTTCCCCTCCCTAGGGGTGACCCAGATCTTTTGCTATGCATTTTTACAAAAGTTGGTTCATACGTTAGATAGTTTTCTGCAACTATTTTTATTTAATACCGTATCACTGACAGCAGCCCATATCAGTAAAGACTGGTCTAGCTCATTCTTTCTGTATTTGCATAGCACTCCACTGTATAAACTTTTGATTTAATCGATTCATATTAAGGAGCATTTTGTCATCAAAGTTTCTGTATTGCCATTAAATGTGGAATAAATGTTGTCCACATGTCTTTAAAGTACTCAGGTAAATGTTACTGTAGGATAACCCCAGAAGTAGAATTGATAGTTCAAAGAGTATGCAGAATTTAAATTTTTATAAATGTTGCCAGATTGCCTTCTGAAATTGTTACTAACAACACATTACCATCATTATATGGGAGCGACCATCTCCTCATGCACTTGGCATCCTGCATGTTATTAATCTTTTTCATGTGTTGGTTCTCCATTTGGAAATCACTGAAAACATTAATAGTTTCTTTTTTGTTTGTTTGTTTCTTTTTTTTTTCACTGTGAAACAATATTTATTTAAGTAACCAAAGTGACAATAAAAGATTTCAAAGGCAAGTGCATAAAATTACTGGTGAAGAAACTTTATAATCTGTTATCAAAAGCAGATCGCTATTTCAAGAAAACTTTGTCCTGTTAACAGAGTAAAAAACCCTGCAAATCCTGGTTTCACATCATTCTGTCTTTAATATTAAAATTCATTCATTTAATTAAATTTAGTCTAATCTTAGTCTTGGCCATGCATAAAACTCTTTTCTCAGAGTTCCCTATCAAAAATTAATTTCTAAATAGATGCCATTTCATAGTATAAACTTTCAATAAAGCACAAATCATGTTTATTAATAGTCTCAAATGTATTTTGTCTTTCTGCAATAAGAAGTCGAAAGCAGGTAAACATAGACTTCTTTAGCAATTGATGTTTCAGAATTTATCTTATTGAATATGATCTAGACATTTAATGAATTTTCCATCATTTAATTTAAAAACATTAATAGTTTCGGAGATAAATTTCCAAATATGGAAATGTGATTTTATTTATTCCAACATTCTAAGGTTGAGCAAGTGTTGAATGCATACTCTATAGGCCAAAGACGAAGAGGTGGGATAAGTGACTACACTAAGGAGAGCTATGCATCAGTAGCTAAGACTCATTTCTCTCATCTGGTACTCCCCAGATTGATAAGAATTAAAACAGTGGTCGCGATCCCCAAATTAACTTAAAGGTTTCAGTCTTTTCAACGGTTCAAGATTGAGGATGATGAGATACAAATGTAGGCTTTGAAATCAGAATCTGAGATCAAATCTCTGCTCTCATTTTGAGTAGGTAAATGAATGCTCTGTTGGTTTGGTTTCCTCAAATGAAAAGTGGTGGTACTTTGTCTTATCTCAAGGAAGGATTAACTATGTAAGGTAATAAATAGCCTGTGATAAACAAATTGATAAGCACGACCATGTAAAAATTAAATGTTTCTTCATAGAAACAATATACCATTTTAAAAAGTCAAAAGATACGTAAAGAATGTAGAATAATTTTTAAATTACCTTCATTCATATAATTTAGCAAAATTTTGTGAGTTTATAAGTATACAACCCTAAAAGTGGAATTTCTGGGTAAAAAGATTACATGCATTTAAAATTTTATCAACATACCAAATGGCCCTGAAAATAGATTTTACCTATTTACGTTTTCAATTGACATTGAATAAGGTCTTTGGCCCCACACCCTAATAATGTATCCTATTAACACGTTTTGTCTTTTCCAATATTATAGATTAAAAAAAAGTTTTATTGTTTTGATTTACATTTTTAGCAGTGAACAAATTTTAGCATCCTTTCATATGTTTATAATTTTTATTTTTCTGTGAATTGTCTCTTCTTAACTATTTTTGAAACATCTATGTTTCAGTTGGGAACTTTGTCTATTTTTTAGAAATCAGATTTTTAAAATTTATTTTTTAATTGAAGTGTAGTTGATTTACAGCACATTAGTTTCTGGTATACAGCATAATGATTTAGTTATATACGTATACATATTCTTTTTCATTACAGGTTATTACAAGCCATTGAATATAGTTCCCTGTGCTATGCAGTAGGACCTGTACATGGTAGTTTGCATCTGCCAATCCCGAACTCCTAATTTATCCCTTCCTTCCCTCTTCCCCCTCTGGTAACCATAAGTTTGTTTTCTATGTCTGTGAGTCTCTTTCTGTTTTGTAAATAAGTTCATTTGTGTCATTTTTTTAGATAAAAGTTATATCATATGATATTTGTCTTTCTCTGACTGACTTATTTCACTTAGTATAATAATCTCTAGGTCCATCCATGTTGCTGCAAATGCCATTATAGAAATCAGTTTTTAAGGCCTCTTTATAAGTTAATTAAATTTTTCTTCTGTCTTATCTGTTGCAAACAAATTTTCATTCTATATTCTTTTGTGTTAATTTTTTTACCATTAAAATATGTTACATTTAAAAATTTAAATTCTTGAGTATACATAAACATATATTATGATGTATCTATATCTATATATAATCACGTTCTTCTAATGCAAAATATATGTTATCCATAATAAAGCCAGATAGGAAGTATGAAACACCAAATTCCTGCCCATTGAGTGAAACTATGTTAACTCGATATTACCTCATGGTAATCAGCAGCTTAATTTTGTATTTATACAGGCAAATTAATAAAAACGGGAATATAAATGAACTTAAACTTGTCCTACAATCTCTTTCAAAATATGGAATTCTTGAGAAAAGCCATAAATTAAACAACTACTTTGTTTTAAAAATGTACAATCACTTAATTCATCCCTGTGAAGTGTAAGTGTAAGTAGGTTCTAATAAATAAATTTGTGGTTCATCTCAAATAAATTTTTGAATTTTGACAAGGCCATTCTACAAACCAAGCCTTGGTCAAAAGAAGGGATTTTGAAATTGGATTTACATGCTCAGAAAGATAAATGTGGGGTAGAGCAGCATGAGGGGGTAGTGTGGAATTTTATCAGGGAAACTTCAGTGACCTTGAGTTCATGCCATAAAAATTGGCCTGCTGATTCTACCAGTTCTACTATGATCACTTTCAATAATTGAAAGTTACTAATACTCTGCAAACTTACTTGCAGAGAGTGATCCAAAGAGGAGAAAAACAGACTCTAATTTGTGTTTTGATATTTTCATTTTGGAATTAACATCCATCATGCATAAGGCATTCAAATGTGGTTAAAATTGTTTAACTGTTTTGTGAGTTATAAACACAAGTGAAACAGTTGATGTATTTATAGTAAACCTAATAAACCTCCAGATAAGGCAGTAGTTAGGGCAATCTTTTACTTCAAGTAATCCCAGGAAAGCCAGGAATTGTAAATAAACCTCAGATATTGTGTTCATTGTGTTTTTTGTTTCTCTGGATGGATTTTGTTCAAATCCTGGAACACATAGTTCCACAGACTCTTAAGATTTTCATGAACTATTAATGTAATTAAAATTTTAAATATCAGCATTCTCAAATCTAAGATTTTACTATATTAAAATAACTTTGAACCAAAACTTTCTGTGGTCACTATGAAGTAGATACTTTGTGTTCTTATAATTAAATGTTACCAGTGGCTTTGAGTTAAAAAGAGTTGGTGTGAGATTGCCTCTAATTTCTGGCAGCCTTTTCCCATTTTGATATCTTCACACAAATTTTCAGAGGGAAAAAGGGCCCCTCAGTCTCATCTTAAACAACATCATTAATATATCACTGAGTGCACCATGTCAAGTCCCTGTATGCTGAGCTCCAGAACAATTTCTTGTATGTATTGGTTTCAGAAGATACGCTTCTAAACAATGCTGGGCTTTCATCTGACGGGCAGTGTACACCTCATAAAAGATCATGTTTTCTTATTTGTTATAGTCACAAAGAAGCTCAGAGTCAAAATTGTGGCCCACTTCTAGCAAATGAGCAGGATGATATGCATTTCAAGGGGTTAACTGTCCCTGCCTGTTATCGTAGTTTTATACTCCATTTTGTTTCCATTTCCATTTTCTCATTTGTTTTATTTATTCATGTTTACAGCTCACATATTTCTCCAGAAGGCACCTCAAATCCTCTTTTAGCAAAAGGGAGCTAAGAAAACATTAAATAGATAGATAAATAAATAAGGCAAATAGATAATAAGGCATATAATGAATAGAATAAAAATGATTATATAAAAGTATATAGTAATTATATAATAAATTGATGAGAGGTTGTACAATGGATGTGTTTCTAGACTGCTGCTTGTGAATAAAATTATTTTAAAGTGAATTATACATTTAATCTACTAGAGGAGCTTGCCATTCAAGCATTTCATAAAGCAGAGTTTCAACATCATGTGAATACTCAACTTCTGATATAGATGAGGTTTTTGTTATGCAGATTCAGGTTTTATGTTCCCCGAGTTAAAAGAAAACTATTTTATAATAACTATAAATGGAGTATAGCTTTTAAAAATTGTGAGTCACTATGTTGTACACATGAAACTTACATAATATTGCAAATCAACTATACCTGTTTAAAAAAAAAAAAGGAAAACTAGAGTGTAAAAGAAAAGTATAAAAGTCCTTGATTTTTTATTCCCCCATTCCCTCCCACTTTCCAAATTTTTTCACTTCCTAGAGGAAACCACAGTTAATAATTAAGTGTAATTTTTCTAAATAATTTTTAAATGTTCATATATATATATATGTGTATACACACATATATATATATATATACACATATATATATATGAGGAAAATTTTAAAGTTTTTGCCTCAGACAGATGTTTGTGGTCTGCTGGTTTAAAAACAGGAGATGGGCAGGATGGTTGGCGTGGATAGCTGGAGAGGCTGTGGAAGAGTCCCAAGAACAGACTTGACTCAGAAAGGCTCTGGACTCCCATCCAACCCCTATATCTACCGAATTGTATGATTTGGTCCCTTTGCCTGGCTTTTCTCACCAGCTTCCTCACTGATCAAGAGAGGATAATTGCACCTCCTTCACAGGACAGAAAAACTGACATAATTGGTATGAATGTGCTTAGAATACTGTATAACATTAAGAAAACATGAAAAAAAGTTATGAAGCAAATTTAACTTCAACAGACATTCTGATTTATTATTTATGTATAACAGGGAAGACGTATTTGACTTAGTTCTTAAATCTTCCTCTTAAAGATATCATGAGTTTCTCTGGTTAATATGTCTCAGCCTTCACTGGGTTCAGCAAGTGCTATGAAGGGCCAGTGTGACCTTGAGAAAAGTGCTGTTACCCTGCAAGCCCTCTCTCTCCTCAGTCAATGGCCCTTGCCCTACCTAAGCAGTTTTTCCAGCTAAGAATTCTCCAGCAGTCCATCCCCTCACCTGATCTTTCCTGGCTTCACCAGGTGGACACTGGGTGGTAGGCAGGTCTGTTCCTCTCGTGTGCGAAGGATTCAGCATTCCTCCTCTTGGGCTTTTACGACGCCCTGGGAGAAATCAGGTTAGCAAACCAGATTGATGGTTTGTTTAGCAATTGGAAATGCTCTGTGTGCCTAATATCTGTAAAGTTGCTATGAGAAACTTTCATCCCTGCTCAGACTCCTTTCTCACTCACATCCTTCTTTGCTTTTGTATTTCCACCTCTTTTAAAAATAAAGAGGATGGAAGGAAAGAACCAAATAAGAAACAACGTGAAGACAAAAAGTAGGAAAGGATTGAATGTGAGAGGAAAGAAGGGATGGAAATGCCCTGATCATGGTAGGGTTGGTAAATTCACCTCCCTGCAGCATAGGCTGAGTGACAGATGGAAGCTGGATTGGAGCTGGGCAGAGGAGGAGGGGAGATCCACCACATCTACCAGACTCGAGAGCCTCTGCCATTTCCATTACTCCAGAGCATCTGGTTGCAGGTTCATGGTCCTCCTCTATCTTGTGGTGACCATAATGGGACTAAATTTGATACTAGGAACAGCAATTTAGGAAGGTTTTAATGCACTGAAGCATACAGTAAGGTAGAGGCCTGGGGTGGTGTAGGATCTGGATACCTTATCATATGACAAGTAGTAGAAAGACCTACATGTTTGGCCTGGAGAAGTGGTAACTTATGGTGAGACTTCCGGGAAGTGTGTCTCTTGAAAAAAACAAATCTATGTTTCTAGTTTTTCCCTATGTGCCCTAGGGATAGAACCAGGTATAAATAATAGAATAGCAGATTCTGGTTAAAGTTCTTTTAACAAATAGTGCAGTCACAAGATGGAACGCAATTCCCAGTGAGGGAGGAGCTAGTAGGTAATATATTTATAATCAATATAATTATCCAGGCAGAGGCTAGAGGACTGTCTATCAGATGCTTTTTAAAAAGACTTTGCATTTGGTGAGAAGATAGAGAAAATAAGCTCAATTTTTTTTCATTTTTATTTTTATTTATTTTGTTGTTGTTTTGGTTTGGTTTTTGTTTGTTTGTTTGTTTGTTTTTTGGCGAGGGGAGGTAATTGGGTTTATTTATTTTTGGAGGAGGTATCAGGGATTGAACCCAAGATCCCATGCATGCTAAGCATACGCTCTACCATTAGAGCTGTCCCCTCCACGTCATTTTTTAAATCTTTACTCTTAAATCATTCAAAGGGGAACATTCATTCATGAGTCCCTATTGAGACTATCTTGTTTTGTCCCTTTTCACCTGCTGGCTGCACATAGATGGCATTGCCCAGGCCCTGAGCTTTTCTGGGAGTGACTCTGAATCCACTAGAGAGAGTCAAGGCAATCATATTCCTTCTAGTTTTTAAGAGCTCTGAATGGATAGATCTATTTTTTTGAAATTCATAAAATAAATGGTGATTTTTAAGCTTTCCTTCTGCCTCAGGGACCTCCTCCTAAGTCTTGGCTAAGAATTTCCAGATCGTGAAATAGTTTTTCCCCTGCTGCCTTTCAGTAAAGGAAAGGAAAAGTAAATATGTCCCTAAGTTGTTTTCTTCCCTTCATGAGTCCCCTGCCATCCTCTTGACCAAGGCCTTTGGGGGTGGGGGCTGGGGACAAGGGCAAAGAGAGTCAAGTAGCAAATCCAGCGTGTTCATAACCATCACGTGCTCTGTTCCACTGAGTCCTGAGCAAAGAAGAAGTTCCCAGAATCCTTTTACCTGTTACCTGCTCATTTTGAAACCCTTATCCTAGTATAGTTTTCTTGGACAAACACTTCAGTCTGTTTATTGTATTTATTGTTCATTGTCTCTCCCAACTACACTGCAAGTCCCATGAGGGCAAGGTCTTTGTGAGCCTATGCAAGTTTTGTTCCCTGATGCATCTTAAGTCCCCAGAAGAAATCTGTCATGGTGTAGGGTCCACAGCATTTGTTGAATGAAGGAACCTGGTGGATGAGAATTCAGTGTTCGTTTTGAAAAATCCCTTAAAGTAAGTGTGTTTTATTTTTAGAATCTCACTAACTAATTTACCAATTAGTATTGTATTAGTTTGGATTCTCCAAGAAAGCAGGACCAGTAGAAAGAGTGTGGTGCTTCAGCCCGGGTAGTCATCTGGGAGGGAGTCAAGAAGTGAGCATATTCTGAACGTAGAGTATGGGGAAAATTTGGAGGGTGGCAATCTTGAGCTCTGTCTGAAGATCTGGGTTTGAGATACAAATTTGGGAGTTCTGAAGTTTCCTTCAATTTGGTTAAATATTTATTGGGCACCCTACCATTTGCTGGACACCAACCTAGACATTTTAGGAATAAATATTAAGAATATATAGTGCCTCCCTCAGGGACCTCAGAATTAATGGGGAAAGCAGATATATCAATAAAAACTGAAATATTTAATAAAAGTAGGTATAAAGACCCATGAGGATGCAGACGCAGCAATAGTTAATGAATTAATTCCATCTTTGGAAGAGCCAGGTATGAAACAATTGAGCTGGAACTTGAAGGTTAAGGAGAATTTCCCTACATGGTCAGAGTGAGACATTCCAGGTAGAGGGGAAGGTATGAGTAAGCACAATCTCACAGTTCGTAAGGTAAACATGCTCTGGCATATGCTGTATGTAGCTTAGAGCAAATTAGTTAATTCAGTGACTTAATTAGTTAAGTCAGTTAATTCAGATACATTTTCCTTCATAATCTGGAAAATATATAGAGGCAAGTGCTCCTATAGACCTACAGGTGGTCATATATGAGACTGGAGGACTTTTATTCATGGGGCTTAAAAAGAAGGACTGCCTTTCATCTAAGTTTCAAATTTCTATCTGGTTCTATAATATTTTATATTGATCTGTGTTTTCTGTGCGCAGTTCCCTTTCTACCAAAGATGGAGCAGTCAACTTTCCTGTCTCACAGAATGAAGGCTATAGCTGAACCCAGAGGGAAAAAGAAGGTAATCTTTCTTTGTTAAGCATGGCCCTGGAATCATCTCAGGGCAGATACAACAGATCTTAGAAAACATTTTGTGAGCGCATCTGGCACCTCTGACACTGGATCAAGATTCTCGGAGCTTGAGGGATGGGGGTAGAGGAGAAAAAAGATGAGAAGGCACAGAGGAGCTATAAAGAGAGAACTTGGCGGTACCAGAATCTGAAGAGCCAACTTGGAAGGTCATCCCAGAATGAGTGGAGTCAGCATTTGAGGACTGCCTGCCTGGTCTCCACTCCTGCCAGGGCTGCCCTTTCAGCCAGCCTGGCAGCACTGACCACCCAGCAGGTGTTCTGCATCCCTGTGTCCTAATCTCCCTCTATGTGGGCAATTCCCATTTTAAAAGCTCCAGACACTGGTAAGCACTCCCACTGCTCTAGCAAAACATGGGGCCCCAGAAATCAAGGGATTAAGGGAGTCTTCGGGAAGAAAATCTTATTCTACTATTCTGCTGGGATAGAGTGGAACCAGTTCAAGATCAACACCCACTTGCCTCCTGCCCCAGGATAGGACAGTAATAATCTACACCCTCTCTAGAATCTTTCCTCCCCTTTCATTTTGGGGAACTTTGCCTTCAACAGTTGGGTTGTTGAGCCACAGCTGAGCACCAGAAAGGACTTTAAGGAACAGAATTTCCCACTTTTTCAATTCCTTTAAAAACAAGGGAATCTTCTGTGACAGCTGCTGTCCCAAAGTCCTTGGTCCTATGTTCCTTCCCAAGTCTTGGCCTCACTGTGCTGTTTTCCATGTCCTGAGAATCTTTTATTCTAGTCCTAGGAAGCTTGGTTTCTTTAAGCTGTTGCTTCAACATTTCTCTCTGGGTATAAATTTGGCTTTGTGTCTGGGAGCCCTGTTTTAAAAAAAATGTCATTTGGTAAGCCAAAGCTGTTAAATAAATGACATTACAACTGGCTGTCGGCAGTAAAGTAAATAGTAAAAAGATAGCATGGCTGGCTGCTCCGTCACATCTCAGACAACCTAGGACTGGACTTTTGTACTTTCTGCTGAGAAACGTGTGTGGTGACAGGGAATTTGATGCTTTAACAAAATGACAGGCTTATGCACAAAGACACTGACTTTCTGAAGCACTGTGGCAGCTTCTCCTCTCACTTTCCTTACCCTGCAATGGAATGAGGTGGGCAGGCCGGTATTTGACAGAAGTCCAGCGCAGGGCAGTTAAAAACGCGCTCCCCCGGTCACACACAAGGACAGTCCTCAGGGTGAGGCCCGTTTCTGGACATTGTGCCGCCCTGTGCTCCGGTATCTGGACACGCCTCTCTTCTAACATGCTTTGTGTCCTTGGTAAATTACTTCACCTGTCTCGTTTTCTAACCTCTACAATAAGGTCCTTCCAACTTTTAACTATCTTTCCACCGTGTCCCAGAGAGCAGGAGTTTGGAAATTGGTTGCAGGTGGAAAGAGGCAATGTTTGGTTTGCTAATTACGCTTTTCAAGCTCTCTGGTCCGTTTCTTTCCTCATGCCAGCAGCTAGCTAACTTTTCTGTCAGCGTTTCTTTGAATTTGTTGACGGCACTTCAGCTCTTTCGGTCCTGCTGTCTTTTTGGGAACAGGAGTGGGCGGAGAGGAAGGAAGTGTCCTGCAGCTACCAATATTTTCCTCTAGGAGGAGCCGCGCAGCCCAGATGGGAGTGACGCGCACCCACTCCAAGTCCTCGCCCGGGAACGCTTCATCCCAGCTCCGCGGAATGCTGGTCGGGTCTCGAACCGGCCGCCCTGAACTCCCGTTTCCCCTCGCGGCGGCCGCCCGGGTCCCAGGGGCGGCGGGCCGGGCCCGGCGTGACCCCTGGTGAACGGCGGCCGCCGTTTCCCACCCCTCCCCTCCCATCCTCCCTTCCCGTTTCACCCCGCCCCCTCCCCCTCCCCAGCCTGACAGCCCGCGAGCTGCCAAGCCGGGCGCAGCCATGGGAAGAGGAGGCGGTCTAGGGAGCGGCGGCGGCGGCGGCGGCTGCAGCGGCGGCTGCTGCGGCGGCGGCGGCGGCGGCTGCTGCTGCTGCTGAGCCGAGGCGGCGGCGGGGACCCCGGGCTGGGGCCACGCAGGCCGGCGGGCCCTGCGCCCTCGGCCCACACGCGGACGCGAACCCGCGCTCTCTGTCCGGAGGCGAGGCTCGGAGGTACTGGAAGGGGGCTCCGGGATCGAGCTCTTACGTTCCCCCTGTTGTGTCAGGGGGCCTGGGAGTTGACCCTGGGACGCCAGTTGTTTGTGAAAGTGGGGATCTGCCTTATGTATTTACACGGATAATTTTTTTCCGGGTGACTTGGAGGTTGGCCGTACTCCCCTTCTCCTCGCCAAGAAGTTGTTTTCTGCTGGTGGGTAGTTGTAACCCGATCCACGCTCTGGACGTATGTGTGTGTAAGTTGCGGGGGGGGGGGCGTCAGGGAGTTGGGGGTGACAGGCGAACCTTTCCACGCTGGCGCTTGCTCCGACCCGTGTTTGTGGTGCATGGAGGGGCTTCTTCCGAAGCCAGTTTTGTTAAAGTCTTAGAAGTTCTGCGAATGTTTCTGTTTGACATCATGAGCCGGGCTGGGGCAGGAACCGCTGAGGCTCGGCTGCTGAGCGGGGAGAGGTCCCCGGCGACGAGGCGGGAGGAGAGGGGAGGTTGTCAGGCTGTGCGCGTCCACACCGCGCTCTGCTCCCCAAAGCGCACCTCCCTTGGCGCGTTTGTGAGGGCTACAGCCGAGCATTGACACCCTAGGAGCTGGGGTCAGTAGAGTCACGGCCACCAGTCCCCGTGAGCTGGGGTGGGTGGAGATCGTGACGATCCGAGCTTCCCCAGCCCTGGACATGCTAGTGGTTATGAAATCAACCAGGTTTAAAGTTTTGACAGAACTGCCCGAGGCTCGAGAGCCGCGGGTGAGTCCGGTAACGGCGGGTCTGGAGAGAAGACTCTGGCGGCATGCAGTGGGTGCCTGGCAGGGTCCCCCACTTTCGGGTGCAGGGGTAAGTCTATTGTGGGGTGAGTGTTTTATATATAACCCGGGGATGGGGGACGCCTGCTGGGGCCGGGCTGCGGGAGTCGGTGGCCTGGCGCGGGATATGTGTGCTGAACGGGTGTACGTGCGTGCTGTGTGTGTGCGCGCGTGTGTGCGCCTGGGGAGGCGTGTCGGAGCCTGAGCCAGTAGGGTGTGCGGCGGGGGTAGGGGGGCGGGGGCGGAGGCCAAAGAGGTGCCGCCCGCCTGTTTGTGCCGCCAGGAGACCTTGGGAAGGACCGGGAAAGGTAACGGGAGGCCAGAGGGTTGGGGAGTCCTAGGAGTTTCTCCCTAAGACTTAAGTACCACAGACTTTAGAACACTAAAGCCATTGCCTTGGAAGGGCCGAGGGCTGGAGGTGGAGGATTCTGGAACTCTTAGGATACCTGCAAAAGGAGGACAGGAATTCTAGATGTGTGGATGTATGGGTGCAGAGTACCGGAGACGCGGGCCCAAGTTGGATCTATGGCTTCCCAGGGTGCTGTTGTCCACAGCCGCTGGGGTGTTTAGACTCCTTGGTATGAGTGCCTGGGAAGACACTTCTCCTTTCCTCACAGGTGTTGCGGCAGCTCTGCGCCTTGAGCAACTGGGGCACTAGGCTATTTCTTCTGGGTCACCCTGGAAGTCCTTTCTCTGGGGTGCCAAGCGATAGACCTTGGAGATAACTAGTGTTAAAACATTTCCAGAAATTAAAATGCTGGATTGAAACGAAATAAAATGATTTAGTAGACAGGATTGTTGTTCCCATCTTTTCTGTGATTGAGGAATCTCTTTACTTTTGAGAAAAGCAAAGTTCAGTGTTCCCAGATTAGATTTCAGGAGGTCTGGGTCATTTATGGTTTCCCTTCAGATGGACTTTAGATGGAGCTGAAAAGATGTGTTTTAAGCCCAGAGACCATTGGAAAGCATCATTTGTAGCTTAAGTATGTCCCATCTCTCATCTCCTTTCACCCTTGTAAACTTTTTGCTTCACATGAGTCTAAGGAAATTTGGTGAGTCAACATTCAGCTTTTCTTTTGGAGTAAATATATTACAGCAAAATTACAGTTTTGGTCTTCCGAATGGCATGGAAGCCAACACTTAATGGGCAAAGTTGTGAAAGGAAAGGCTATAAATGAATTGACAAAGTGATGACATGAGTGCATTTTTTTTTCAAACTGAGCATTACTTTGCCTTGCAAATACTTGTTCTAGGCAGAATTTGGTGCTGTTTTTGATTATTAGTTTTTAAACAGCAGACTCCACATCATAAACCTCTTAAACGTGGATACTAGATGCTTTCTCTGTGCTATCGCTGGTGCCTGTGTTAACAGGTGTTTATGATGCTTGGTAACCTATGGGGTTGTCATGTTGAGTATCTTAGCTCAGGACATAATGTTTATAGCGTAATGTAATAAATGAGCCCTAGTTAGAGCTGCTTCTGCCAAGTGCATGAAGCACCCCAGCCCAGCATGGAAACAAATCTTAAAGTTGGTCCAGCTTGGCGAGCCTTTTTGGCTATCTGCTGGTAAGCATTGTTAAAGTAAATATAAAGCTGAGTGATAGAGTGAGAATGTGGCACAGCGTTGTTTAGCTTAGAAAAAAGGCATGGGTTATATAATTTTAAATCTGCTAATCTTAAGCTTCTCTGGTCATTCTACCAGTAAATTGCACAATTATGGAGAGTTGGTTTACTTGCAAAGAACGCGTTTTTGGCAAGTATGTCAGTAATGAAAATAACCTCTATTTCTCAGCGTGTTCACATGTGCCCATACCAACCATCACTTTTTCTTCTTAAAAAAAGACAACCCTATAATCTCTGTGGTAATGATTTAAATAATATGAGTATTCAAATCACCGAATCAGTTTCTGAATACTGAATTGATAAGAACTGAAGTTTAGTAAGACTGGAGTCAGACCTCCATTAATTGTGTGAACAATGCAATATAGGCTATCTTTTTGGCAAGTGATTTTTTTTTCAAACTGGGACAGTATAATGTAAATAATATACCCAACAAAATGGTTGATTAGTATGATCACTGACTTTAGAGGTAAGAACTTCCATCTTGGTAGCCCTCCCTGAGAGTGGGCCAGCTTACCTCTTCTTGGGAGTAATCTGATGAGAATCTTGCTTCCTCACTGGCCAGTCCATTCTAGGAGAGATTCATGTTTAAAAATTCTGCCTTGCACTGAATCAACATTTTCTATGCATTGGCCTACCATTAAGGTGCTGGAGTCACACATAATGAATCTAATTAAGTGCTGTATTAGGAAACAGACATAATGCTCCTTTTTGTAATTAAAGTATATAGTCAGTTACAATGTGTCAGTTTCTGGTGTACAGCATAAAGTCCCAGGCATGCATATATATATACATATATTCATTTTCGTATTCTTTTTTGTTAAAAGTTATTATAAGATATTTAATATAGTTCCCTGTGCTATACAGAAAAAAACTGTTTTTTAATATATTTTTATGTATAGTGGTTAACATTTGAAAATCTGAAACTCCCAAATTTATCCCTTCCCACTACCCTTCCCCTGGTAACCATAAGATTGTTAACTATGTCTACGAGTCTGTTTCTGTTTTATAGATGAGTTCATTGGTGTCTTTTTTCTTTTTCCTTTTTGTTTAGATTCCTCATATGCGTAATATCATATAGTATTTTTCTTTCTTTTTCTGGCTTACTTCACTTAGAATGACGATCTCCAAGTCCATCCATGTGCTGCAAATGGCATTACTTTATTCTTTTTTAATCACTGAGTAGTATTCCATTGTATAAATATATCACAAGTTCTTTATCCAGTCATCTGTTGATGAACATTTAGGTTGCTCCCATGTCTTGGCTATTGCACATAGTTGCATCTTTCTGAATATTCTTTTCTGCCTATTCCTGGAGCTGTTCTTCACCCACTGTGAGGCCCACCTTTTTCTGCCCTGACCAATATGCCCTCGATTCCACATTCTCGCCATCCCTCCTGACGTATGTCCTCTAAAACCCAGATGTGAAATCCTTAGTTCTGGACTTTCTACATCTGTTAAATCAGCTTAATATTCACAAGCTGTTTTAGCCATATCATTACACTGTTCATGACACTAATTTCAAACCTGTAAACAACTAATTCTTTTCAGATTATTAATCATCCACAGTCAGAACATGATAATAGTTTCAAAACATTTTTTCATGCCTGAGCTTCTACAGTCTATGGGAAGTGTAATACTATGCAGGTAAATGGAATTCTACACACAACTACATAATTTCTCTCTGTCAAGGAATACCAACCCCCAAAATAGCAGATGTAAAATGTTCTAAAGACAAGCAAATTGAGGCTGCTTACTACAGACAGGTAGAGACTACGTTGCGAGGTCTTCTTTTTACAGACCTCTGCTTCCATGAGCATGAGTCAGTCTTAGCAATCAGCATCCATCGAAGGCTTGTGCTGTCCCAGTCCTAGAGAATATGCCATCTGGCCCTACGCGAGATGAAAATACAGCAGACTGAAATGTGTCCTCAGGCAACTGGGATTTAAGATGTACATACAGAACATGACTGAGTCAACAACCTTGTCTCCCTCTGAAGCTGATGCCACAGGGAAGTCTAGAGCAGAGATATCTCACCATTACTGCTATGGGAGGTTCCCTAATGCTCTGCACTTACTGAGTCCTCACCTTCTTGGAGGAAGGAAGCAAGCTGGTACATATAGCAGAGGTGTGCTTCAGAGGCAGCCGTGTGGGGATGCATCGGAGCTCAGTGTGAGTCTGAGATTTACCGCTAACATGCACATTCACTCCTCTGAGACTCACTTTTCTCCTGTGTGAAAATTTGTATGTCTACCACCCAGGACTGAGGTGTTTCCGCACAACCTCTGTAGGATTTCTGGCCCATCCTCTGCGTTCAACACCTACCTGTTAGGATTGGTTTCTCTCTTAGGAGTCTGTCGGAGGCTTCCCAACTAAAGTATGTTTCCCCTCAGAATCTGCCACAGCTGAGAATCTTCTGTCTTCCTGCTGGAAATGTTTTATGGTTGATGATGATGACAATGTTGTTTATTTCAGCAAGTCTGGACATGAAAGAAATGGCTGTTTTTCCTTGGCAAAGAGAAAAAACCTACTGTGATATAGTCTGACATCTGGGCCTATCAGAAATCCCTACTATGTGCACAGACCTTCAGTCAGGACGAGGGGCCAGTGACAGTCCTATGCTCTTAGTCGAAAGTGTCCTTGCTGTCCCTGTCATGTGTGTATATGTTTGCAGTAAGATTCTTCACTCATCCCTTAGCGTTAAGTTCTCTGTCCACACTACATTTGCTTCTTTGCTTTATTCTGTTCTCATACAAAGGAGGAGATGATCTAGGAAGTGCATTTTTTTTAATTCAAAAATCTATCTCACTACTCCCTACCTTCTATTCACCTTCCCTCTCTGCTCCAAAAAAAATTGTGGCAGACCCACTGATAAGTACTCAGATATGTAATTTCTAAACCAAAGTTCTCCTCTGCTATAAGAAACCCCCAAGTTAGGATGGCATAATACAAAATAATAGTAAACGAAGTGTCAGGAAGCCTGGGTCTCCTCTAAGTTCTGTCTCTAATGGGCTTTGTAATTTTTGCAAACTCAGTCAGACTTCCTGTTTTGGTTGCTGTCGGTCAGGGAATCAGCCTTTGTCCTTGGTCGGGATGATGGCATATGATCTTACGTCATCCTATGAGCTTGTCTTTGGACACCTTCAAGTCATGTTATTGTTATCCCAGAGAACCTCTATTTGACAAAGCAAAGTAAAGAAGAAGCTGGAGAAGTGTATGCAAATGAGAACTTGTGGAAAGATTCCTGAGGACAGAGCCTTTACAAGGGCTTCTTCTCATGGGGGTAGAAGAAGATACCAGAATCCCTGGGCAAGATAATGATGAATGAAGAAGACACCCCCTTTTTATACCGAACAAGTCAGAAAGATTAAAGAGAGAGAAGCAAAATGAAGAGGAAGGATCTGTCGTATTAGCAGCCAGAGTAACATCTTATTTCCCCTAGAGACATTGGCGAAACAATACTTTGCTTGTCAGAGAATAGACATTCAATAAATATTTTATTAATGATCTGAGTGCATAGTAAAACAGAGAAAGAAACTGAAGTGTTGACAAGAAGTCTGTGGAGAGTTGGGGGCGAAGGGATGTGGGTAGGATCAGGTGATAACCAGGACCTAAGCTTACAGAGCAAATCTGGAATTCTTCTTACATTAACGATGGCACCCAAACTAGATGACCAACTTTCCAAGGTGTGGATCTTGTTCAGGGCCTCAGAAACATATAGAATTTTTTAATATTTAAAGCTAGATGGAGACATTCTGAATTTTTTATGGGACTCCATAGGACTTAGGAGACACATCCAGTTTGCCAGCCCTTGGTACACCCCTCATCACAGAGCAGAACATTTTCACTCTCTTTGCCTTTGTCCTATACACTTTAATGCTTTTATTATTTATTCTTTCAGTAGATTGAGCGTATGTGTGAGTTAATTATGTCATCTGAAAAGTACTTTAAAAGCTACTTAGGAAAAGATGCTGAGTAAATAGAATATTTTATTAGTCGACAGGATGCAAGTTTGGCCAAGCTAGTGGTACTTTTGAGATCACTGTGAAAAATCAAAGACAGAACACATATTTATTGAGCTGTTACTGTGTTCCCAGGAATGTGCTGGACCCTGGGGAATATAAAAGTAGTATCAGACATGACCCTTGATTTGGTGACCTAGCATTCAAGCTAGGAAAGCAACACTAACAGTGTACATAGTGTGACTACCGAACTGCTGACAATGATACAATGTAATGAAAAATTATGTTACACAATTTAAGTGCTACATTTATTTAGAGTGAAGGGAGACCTGTTTGGACTAAAGTGTTTGAGGAGAGGCTGTATGGGCAAAGTGGCTCCAGAGCCAGAACTTAAACCATGGTAACGTTTTTTGATAGGTAGACATTTTGTGTGAAGAGTTTGGGAACTGAGCACTGGCAGCCTATCTGGAGCTCCCTGGGGTCACTTGTAACCAGAAGCAGGTAGGGTGTGCCAGGCCGTGGCTTTGTTTTCTGC
Source organism: Camelus bactrianus (assembly GCF_048773025.1). Classification (NCBI taxonomy): domain Eukaryota; kingdom Metazoa; phylum Chordata; class Mammalia; order Artiodactyla; family Camelidae; genus Camelus; species Camelus bactrianus. The sequence goes on from NC_133541.1 coordinate 31,351,886, forward strand.
TGTTAGCCCTTCTCCTTTATTGTGAATGTGGCATACAAGGCCACCTCTTGGGCGGGATGACTGGGATGGCCACCCTGAGCCTAGTCCTTACCGGGCAGTGGTGACTATTGCAGGATGTCTCTGCAAACTTCTCCTGTGTGATCATTATATATATTCAGTTTTAAAATTTGTTCTTTAAACAGAATTCCAAGAGGTCTATTAAAGATACCAATAGCACGGCTTCCTTTGAAGAATAGGATCTTGAATGGACCCTGCAATGGTAGAGCTGGCCTGGGGTTTCCGCCTCCACTCCCACTTCCCTGCCACGTGCTTATACCGACAGTCTTGACCCAGTAGAGCCATAGGCCCTCATAGAATTTGAGATCCTCCACCAGTGATTCTCAACCATTCTGCTAAAGCAAGGCCTAGGGGCATTCAGAAATCCAGTTGTTACAGGACTGGAAAGAGTTACAGGCTTTTAGTGCCCAGAGTCAGGGATGCTAAATCTCTGTAATGCCAGGGGCAGCCCCACCCAAGGAATAATCTACTAGACCCCCAAGGAAAGCTGAATCCAACATCCTCACTTTATTTATGGTGAGGAAACTGGCATGACAAGACTTCCCTAGGATTAAACTCCACAGCAACAGTGACAGATTTATAACCCACTTCTAGCTTTCTTTCAAGGGCTCTTTCTGCTGCGCCACCTTCCCAGTCATACACGTCGACTTTCACCATGAATAACATGTGGTTTACCTCCATCATTCATGTATGAGGGTGATAGTCAGCTGTGTTAACTATCTGAGTGGGTGGGTTGTGAACTTAGACAAGTGACACTTGGCCAGCAGCTCTGTTTCCTGGGACCATGCAGAGATTGGCTTGTGAATTAGGGCTGGCAGATGCCCACTGGGATGGCAACCACTGCAAAAAGCCTAAAGGCAGTTTGGCATTCTGGACAGGGCACGAGATAGGCTTTGGGATCAGACCAATCTGGCTCTGCCGTTTACTGAAGTGGGGACGGTGATTCTTCCTTCAAAAAGTTGTTGGAGTTTAAATGAATCAAAACAATGCCAGGCCAGTGTTGAACACCACAGAAAGAGATGCCTTCCCATAGCACCCTCCTGCTCTAAGAGAGGAGACTTCAAACCTTCACTCATAAAAGATCACTTGGTACTAATTGCTTCTTTCATATTTTTTCTTCTCCTTTCTCTGATCAACCGAAGTTAATGTGCCCAGACTGTTACCATACAATAAAAATGAAAGATATGTCTGGATTGGTGGCTTATGAAATTTGGCTCTTAAAAGCAATAGTAAAAGCCATTCCCAGATATATATGTTTGTAAGAGAGGTTTCTATCTGCCAGTGTTGGGAGACCCTCCTTAAGTAAAGTGATACTTTTGGTGAGTTAAGGGACAAAGCTGGCCAGGAGGGTGATGGGGGTTGTGGTAAAAGGCCCCTCTGGGTAAAGAACTGCCTGTGATGATACGCTGTAAGATGTGAGAACCTAAAAGGAGGCACACTTTCCCATTATTGGAACACTTTAAAGTTGACTCTCTTTGTTAAAGGTTGATTTTCTTAAAAGGTAAAATCATGAGTAGCCTACAGATATAAAATGAACAGATGTAAAATAATACAGATATTAATGAAGGAAGGAACTGGAAAAGACATGATAGCCATTTCCAAGGAGAACCACAAATGTGTATATGGTAGAGGAGTATTGAAATGAATAGGGTTATCAATTACATTCCACGGGGCACAACTGCTTCACATTTGTATGGACAAAAATTACTGTTATATCTCATTTCTTCAAGTTAATTTCTGACTCCTCAGAGCTATAAAATAACATAGAGAAGACAAAAGCTCAGACCCCTGTATAGGGTCAGCTAATCCCTGGAGGCTCAGCACTCCACTGAAAGGCTAGCGGTAATCTCCTTTCTCTCCTCATAGTCCAGCGTTTTTCCTTACACTGTCATGATTCCACTGGCCACTCTTCCTGCTTGAACTCCATGGTTTGTGGATGAAAGTTTGGTGAGGTGAACCCAGGACCCCATGCATGATAAGCATGCTCTCTACCACTACGCTATTACCCCCACCCCGTTTCCCTTAATATTAACATTCATAATCATGGTATATTTGTCAAAACCAAGAAACCAACATTAGTACAATACTATTAACTGAACTCCAGGCTTTATTCAGATTTTCTTGGTGTTTCCACTAATGTCCTTTCTCTGTTCCAGAATTCAGTCCAGAATATCACATCACATTTAATTATAACATTTTAAAATTCCATACATACAGTCTTTTATTTGGACCCTCTCGTATATTCAACTGACTAATCTTTGTAACTAGTAAGCTCTATGAGTGAAAAATACAATGATGTTGATATCTAACATCATCTTGGGCACAGGGCATGCTCTCAAAACAAAACAACAGTAAGAACAAAACTTTATTCAGTAGGCAGATGTGTAGCTGAGCCTTCGTCAGTTAGCTAAGAAGTCCTTATAACAGTGTGACAACTTGGAAGAAATTTGACTTTGAACATGTATCCTGAATATCAAGTTTGAAGCAGGACCCCCTAAGTCAGACACGACCCACTCCCTTCAATGTGCTTGGCTTTGTGTGTACATGTCACACTTAATCCTGCTCACTGTGAGTCACGTAGCCTTGAGCACCTCGGGAATGGAGCTCGGGGAAGTGAAGTTACTTGTGCAGGGATTCATAGGTGGTAAATGACACAGTTGAAGAGATAAGTTTTCTGGCTTCGGCGCCTACACTCTTAGTACCACACTCACTTACTCCCTCCCACTCTTCTCCACTTGCCAAATCCCTATCCTTGGTGCCTTTTGATAGGCGTGCAGCCTTTGACAAAATCTGTATCATGAAGCATGCATGGTATATTTCTTAGTAAGCTGGATTTAGTGTCAGCTTTGGTTCTGGGGATTATTTTCAGAGCCTGCCTAACAATTGTCAGACATGTTATCTTGATATGCACATATATTGACCATAAAACTCATCAGAAAGTCACCTTAATAAAGTTTTGATCTAGTCCTAATAATAGGCTTGGAAGCAACCACCTTTATGTATGCTTGTGTAATTGATGTTGTGTAGTAATTCAAATATTTTATTATTTTATCATGTGTTTGAGTTTGGATAGTTAACCTCTATGTCTTAGTCTTTCCATAGTTACTATTTTTTTATATTTTACATAAGGGATGCGGAATATTTAATGAAATCTTTGATCTTTTTACTTGCAATGTCCCAACTGAAAATTACCGTTGGCTACCTTGGAACTAAGGGCATGAAATTCAAAAGAAGAAATTCTTATAAATTATTAGAGCTTTGATTCTGAGAAGACAAATAACGTAGATAACTAAGGCTCCCCAATGCTGAAATTCCTCTAACCTCTAAATCTAAGTTCAGAAAAGAATAGACTTTAAAGCTTTTTGTTTATTTTTGCTTTGATTGCAAGTTGTTGGAAGCTTAGAGTTAGTATCTAGTGGCACAATCTACATAAAACACAAATTATTGGCTCTGAGTGAGATTTCACTTCGAAGAAGATACAAAGGGACAATCATGTAAAAATGTTTTTTTCTTAAAAGGAATAAGTATGGTTTGACTGAAAGGTAATCCCTACATATTCTACTGTTTAAAGCATTGCACGTTTTTAAATGAGAAAAAGTACTACCTTTCAGATCATGTATATGAAACTTTTCTGTACTTAAATGGCTACATTTAGTTGGCCTGGTTTTAAACCATGAGCTTTGATCAAATGGTCAAAGGACCATTTGACCTTTGACCTTCATATGTGAGATTACAAACACAAACTGTTCATGAAGATTTGCAAACGGTGCTCCAGCAAGCAGGGCCCTTGGGGTGTCCAGAGGAGAGGGCCCCCCGGCTCCACTGCCTGCTTCCACCCTGCAAAGTGCTGTGCGTTCATCTGTTTTATACACAGCACTTCTGAGAAAATTGAAGTTGAAGAAACAGCCTCTTTGCTTTCAAAAAACAAATGAACAAAAATATTTAAACCATATGTTTCCTTATATTGTATAGACTGCTTTTCTGACCACCTCTCTATAGGAAGCCCTCAGATTTCTGGAGGAAAAATTAGCTTTTCTATGTCAAATTAGTTTTTTTTTTAATGTGTAAATTCAGATTTACTTTCATAACTGCAAGATTATAAGCTCCTACAGGTCAAAGGAGTGTGCATTCTCTACCTGTTGGACACCTGATGAATACTTTGCTTCACCAGTTACTGTTCCGTGGGCACCATTAAGGCCATGCTCACTATGACCAGGGGATGTTTCAAAGCCTTTTTTCATGTTATGTTATTTAATCCCACACAAAACCCCTATAAGCCTGTTTCTACATTTGGTGAAACTATGACACAGGGAGGGACCCATAGCTGGTGAGTAGCACAGTCAAGATTCAAACACAGATCTTGCTACTTCCAAATGTGTCTAACGCCCATGCTTCTGGCCACTGCCCATGTGGTAGTTTTAAAAATATGTCCACAAACTCTTTGATACTCCTCCCATCAAGAGGTGGAGTCCAGGTTTCCCTCTCCTGGGGTATGAGCTAGACTTTGTGACTCATTTCTACTGAACAGAATAAAGTGGAAGTGAAGATGGGTGACTTTGGAGACTAGATCACTCGAGGGCACTGTGGCTTCTGTCTTTGTTGCTCTGTCTCTTGGATTCATTTTGGGGGAAACCAACAGCCATGTTTTGAGCTGCCCTGTGGAGAGGCCCACATGGAAAGAATGTGAGGGATTCCCACAGCCAGTGTGGAATGAAGAACTCAGGCCCCCAGTCCAGACACTGAAGCCTCTTGACAACAACCACCATGACAGTGACCTAGGAGGTGGAGCCTTCAGCACCAGTCCTGCCTCAGAATGACTACAGTCCCCTCCCCACCAACAGCTGGGCTGCAGCCTCATGAAAGACCTGAGCCAGAATCACCCAGCTAAGTCTCTTCTGGGTCCCTCCCCCAGAATGTAAGATAATAAATGTTTGTTGTTTTAAACTGCTAAATTATGAGTTAGTTTTTTATGCAGGTGATAGAGAACTAAGGCTTAGCCTAACATTGCCTTGATCATTTTCAAAGGTCTAAATTGTCTTAATTTCATTGTCTTAAATTTTGAAATATTGATACAGCAAGGAACAATTTTCCAGAAAAAAAAAAGACATGCTGCCAAATATAAGTAGTAAAATATTAATGTCCAGTTAACATAATAGTTAGAATGACTTCTCTGGGATTTGGGATTTTGTAATTCAAAGGACAACTGCTTTAAAAATCCATGATTTAAAGAGGAAGGATATTTATAATAACCATGTTGTTGAAGATAGCATTTTGAACTTTTAAAAAATCCTCATGGGAAAACTCAGGAAGTATTTTGTTGGGTAAGTTATCGCTCATAATCTGAAATTGTCAGGAGCTTGCACTTTACATTATTTCAAGAGGGATATAAAGCGAAGTTGAATTTTAACCCCTTCCCTAGTGATTTCACTCAGCTCTTCAAAGGGGGTCTTAAAAGCTCATAGGTCAAGCCATGTCTTGGTTTGCTCTGCCTGACAAATTGCATTAACTCTGTTTTATGGCCACTTGTAGTTTAATAAATTACTTGGACTTTGATTAATATCTTTTGAGCTTAAGCCCAAGAATTTGTAAAAGACTTTGGGATATAGTACTATAAGCTTATTTAAAGATGAACTCTGAAAGCTGGAAGGAGATGGATTAACGTTGGTTTTAGTACATGCATAGGTACTGCACTTGGAGCATTTTAAGTCCTTACTTAAGGTCCTAGATGATTTGTCTTTTAAAAAGTATGTGAAAGTGATTTTTTTCTTATATATTTACAAAGTGATTGAAGTCATTTAAGGAATCCATTCATGAAGTATAGCTAGTTCTTGTTGGGTATTCAGAATGAATATAAAGTAGAGATACCAGTTTTCTTTCTCTAAATTGGAGAACACAGATCGGACCCTATTAGTCCTTCCCTTTTAATGTTTTGTTTTTTTTTCCTCCATGCATCTTGCACCTGAAAAACTATAAAAAAAAAAAAACTTTTATATTGAACTGGTCTTAATACTATATGCTTGACCTTGATTCTTGAGTTTGTGATTTGGGGGAGGATAAAGATGAATATTGAGGCCTGAGTATAAAGATCTATCATGACTCTAATTCATTTGTTCATGCACTCACTCACAAACTCAGTCGTTAACTCAGTCTACATTTTGCCCAGCAGAACAGTGGACTAGGAGCTGGGGTACAATGATAAGCAACTCAGAAATAGCCTCTGCCTTATGGAAGTTCATGGTCTAGAATAGAGAAAGACATTGACCAAGTATAGTTAAAAACAGTTCTAAGTACTGTGAAATAAAAGTATAAGGGGACCTGACCCAAGTCGGGGCTTGGTGGTTAGGGACGGCTTTCATAGGAAGGTATTTGAAATCTACAGGAGTGGAAGTGGGAGGAAGAAGGGAGAGGGAACAAGAGCCAAGAAGATACCCAGGACCACTGAGGTCTGAAAGCAGTGTGGCCAGAGCACAGAGCTTGACAAGGAGCATCACCCAAGGAGAGGCCAGAGAAGTGAGCAGCTACTGTATCTCACGTGGTGTTGCCGGCTGTGTTACAGTCTTTATCATAAGAGTGACAGAAAACCATTGAAGGTTTTGCAGCATGGAAGTGACATAATCAGGTTTGCATTTTAAGGAGGTCACCTGGCTCTAGAATGAAGACTGGATGGAGGAGGAGTGGAAAGAGGTATTCAGGGAGATGGATTATTTTATCTGTTGGAGCCAGAGATGTTGGTAGCTTGGACCAGGTGGAGAGAAGTGAAGAGACTTACAGTTATTTATGGTTAATAGATTTACCACTTATTTATGTAGGAACATAGACTGGACTTAGTACTGACTTGGATGTGACTGGGTGAGGGACACCATGGAAGACTCCCCAGTATTTGGCTTCTCAGGTGAGTGGGGAACATGGAGGGAGATCAGGCCTAGGGCAGGGAGAGTAGTTTCATTTGGGGACATTTTCAGTTAGAGGCCTCTTTAAGACAACCATAAGGAAACTCAGTGCCGTCTTGGTCGGGAGCAGAGGTATCTGGAGATGTAAATTTGGAAGTCAGTGGTTTACACGTAGTATTGAAGCCACAAAGTTTTCACTCAGAGTGAAAATGGAGTAAAAGAAGGAAGTATAGGTCTGTGCCATAAGGAATTCCAAAGTTGACACATAAGAGTGAAAAATGTAACTGAGAAGATGCTACAGTGTCATCTCAGAGGCCAAGGGAAAGGAATCATTTAAGATGCTGATGAAGGGTAAAGTAAAAAACGTCCTGTAAATATCCTTTGGGCTTGTGAAATGGACATCTTGAAGGACTTCAAGGGGAACTATTTTGGTGTCGTGATGGAGGCAGAGGCCAGAATGAAGTGTCACGGGACAGGGGTGGGAAGTGAAGAAAGGGAGACAGTGGATGTAGAAAATTCAAGATGTGTGACTGTCGAGGGAAATGGAAGGATAGAGCTTTAAGTAGAGGAGGAGGGAGAGTTCAGGGAGAGGTTTCTAGACATGGAAGACCTGAGCTTGTTTGAGGGTTGATGGGAAAGAGCAATGGAGAGAATGAGGGGGTGGCTTGAAGACAGAGAGGATGGGTGATGAATCGTGTAGGACCCCTGAGAAGATGTAAGTGGATCGATCCAGAGAACAGCTGGAGGGACTGGGAAGGAGAAAGGATACCTGCCCTTCTGTGCTGGAGAAAGGAAGAAGGGATGTGTGCGGATGCGGCGGCATGGTAGCTGCAGGTTACAAGCATTTCTATTTCATGGCTTCTTTCTGCATTGGAAAGTAGTTGAATGGGCAAGAGAAAGGGATGGCATCCTGGCAAAGAAAGGAGGTGATTTCATGTTTTTTGAGGAGGACAGAGAAAGCTTGAATGTGAAAGGGAGTAAATTAGTAAAGCTTAGTAGGATTTCTAGTCATGACATGAAGGCCTAGTTGAGGTTGATGATCACAAATTCATAGTGATCCATTGAAAATGGATTATAAAGTAGTTGGTCCTTTCTGGAGGTGTTCAGCCATTTACCAAGCACAGAGAAGGTGGGATCATCTAGGCTGAGGTTCTGTCGGAGAGCTGCGATGAAAAGATGGCAGCAGCAAGGGAGCCATTGGAGTGATAAACCAGGGATCTCAGCTGGTCAAGAAAAAAAAGGTAAGACAGGAGAGGGAGAGGGTAGAGATCTGTGTGAAGGTTGTAGCCAGAGTAGGTGATTAAATGTGATAGGAGAGTAGGAGTCAGTGATCAGAACAGGATGCTGTGCCCCAGAACAAATACATTTGTGGACTTTAAGGGTGGGGCCTAGGGATTCAGTGCTTTTATTTTTTTTGAAAGAATATAAGGATGTAGTGTTTAAAAAAAATGGAATATGTTGCAGTGATTATTACTAAGCCCATGATGATAAAAGATACTAACAGTGTGAAGTCAAGATAAAGACATAGAGGAAGCAGTCCAAAAATTGTGCCTTTAAAGCAAAACAAAACAAAGCCCCAAAACCTTAATTTCCTTCTTCACAAATTGAAGTCATAAGCCTTACCCTCTTGCTCATTTTCTTTGATATTAGAAGTCCAAAGCAAAGAAGGAAAGATTATTACCAGGAAGATAGTCCAATTCAGGACAATTTACCTGATGCTTTGTCAGGGCGTCATGTCAAAGGCCTTTCATGTCAAGGGCGTTTTCTCGAGAAGATTATAAGAAGATTCAGGTAGACATGAAGTAGGTTGTGCAAGCACTGGCATACGTTACCAGTGTATTAGTGGGGTTCTCCAGAGAAATGAAACCAATAGGATGTGCATTTAATAGAAAGAGATTTATTCTGAGGGATTCACTCACACAATTGTGGAAGCTAGCAAGCCCCAGTTTGCAGGGCAGGCTGGAGACCCAGAGCAGAGCTGATGTGTCCCTTCACGTTCAGAGGCCACCTGCTGCAGAATTCCCTCTGGGAGGTCAGTCTTTTATTCCATTCAGGCCAGCAACTAGTTGAGTGAGCCCACATTCTGGACAGCATTCTGCTTCAAGTCTACTGATTTAAATGTTAATCTTATCCAATACAAACCCAGAATCATGTTTGACCATGTACCTGGGCACGGTGGCCCAGTCAAGATGACATACAAAATTAACCTAACACCAAGGGAGGTTATAGCCCTGTCTTCTCTGGATTCAACAATAGCAAATATATTCAATCTAAGTCGTCATTTGTCAAGTGCATCATGTATCTCAGGTGTTAATGTAGGACACAGACATTACACTCCAACTTTGAGTTCGCTTTGGTCTCCTTTGGGAATGGTGAGCATTCCATTTCTCTATGTGTTTTTTGGCACTTTTATCTTACAATGCTTAGAATAATTCCTTGCACGTAGAAGGCACACAGACACTCAGTGCCAGTGACAAGAGACTTCATAAGGATGCGCTTGAAGCCAAGGCTTTGTGAAGCAAGACACCACAAGTAGGGAATAGATTTCCACGTGATAGTTGCTGTGAACATTAATCAGAAGGTTCACCACAGTGTTCAGCTCATATGCCCGGCTTGGAGCAGAGGCAACAGCCGCAAAATCCCTCCTTTGTCCTTCTTTATCTCCATCTCACCATTGCCAAATCATCTTAAATAATTGTTGTTCTGACCACTCACTCTCTCAGGAATCATCTTATGAGCCTAATGATTGATTTTCAGATTCCTGAGCCTGGTTTTCGTAGCCCTGTGGTGTCACCCCAGCCTACCCTAACTTTCTGCTGAGCTTCAAGCTCAGCTACTCCTTTGCCTTCAAAAAATCTCATTCTGCCCAGCATCTTTGTTCATGTTGCTTCCTCCACAAGGGCCTTTCTGCCTCTTTCCTTTCTGCTTTTCCTCCTCCTACTCTTCTTTTCAGGCAGAGCTCAGACACCACAATGTCAGACTCCACAGTGTCGCTCTGATCCTTCCCCTGCGTCTGCTGCCTTTCCAGCTGCAATCTCCTTTTTCCTGTCCCCTAGCGCTTCACTGGCATGTTTGTTAAGACTCCCACTTTCTTCCACCTGAGTTTCTCATGGGTCTTACCGTATGTGGCTGCACTCAGGATGGAAGTCTGCAGCCTCCACAGTAGCCTTACTACAATGCTAGGCAGACGATGAGTGCTCTTTGAGTTTTTGCTGGGAAAAATCAAAATAAAGGACCTAATGTGTAAAGCCTCGTTATGATTTACTGATTTCACCAAAGAAAGCGTTTTCATTGAATGTATTTTTTGCATATCCTTCACAGTGCTTAGCAAGTTGCTGGACAGTGGGCCGTAGTGGGCATTCAGTAACTAGTAATTAATAGATTTATTCTGTATTTGATAGTTTTCGGATACATTGACACGAAATTAGAACTGGCGATACAAGTTTCAAAAGGTAACCTTATAGCTGATGCACATTATGAGGGAACTGTGGTATCTTTTAAAGCCCAGTAAAGAGAAAAATGAATCAATCATGCTTCAGAATCATGTATGGAATTGTGCCGCCATCAAGCTCTGAAGCATCGGTGATGATGTCGTAGGAAACACCGTGCTCTGAGAGCAGCCGTGGCTTTATGTACCTAACAGTATGAGTGTGTTCTTCTGCTGGGGAAAAGACGTGGTGGTCCAGTAATCATTGTGGCTTTAAACAATGTTTTCATTTATGAACTTGACATGACTATGATTTTCTATTTCCTCCAATCTCTGGTGGTGAGTTTTCTGAAGATATTCTTGTTTTCTCCTGATTTAAATCACAGCAAAAGAGACTTAGGTAAATATCAAGAGAATGCCTGTGACATCTGTCTTCTAATTTGAAAAATGTAAGTCAATTCAACCAAAGTTTACTTTTATGTCATACGTTATGTTGAGTAAGGAGGGTCTGACTTAAGCTCGGTGTGCTTTAGAGAAGGGAGTGCATTTTTGTTTGGTGGCTTGTTTTAATGCATTTTAAGGTCCTTTATTGAGATATAATTGATAAGTAACATTATGTAAGTTTAAGGTATACATTGTGATGATCTGATACATGTATACATATTGTGAAAAGGCTACCACATTAAGGTTAGTTAACATTTTATCACCTCACTAGTTTACTTTTTTTGTGTTTGGTGGGAACATTTAAGATCTATTCTCTTAGCAAATTTCAACTACACAATACAGTATTGTTAACTACCCATGCTATACGTTAGATCTCCGGGACTTACTCATCTTATAGCTGAAAGTTTATGCCCTTTGACCAATATTTCCCTAATTCACCCAGCTCCCAGCCCCTGGTAGCCACCATTCTTCTTTGCTTCCATGAGTTTGGCTTTTTTAAGATTCTACATATAAGTGAGATTATCCAGCATTTTTCTTTTGCAAGAGAGGCTCAGAGCAGTGGAAGCCAAAGTGTCCACAAGCAAAACAGTCACAAATACCAGCAGACTCACAGGGGAAGAAGCCATAGTTGCCCAGGAGACAGAATGGCCCGGACACCCCACTCTGTCTGCTCACCCACACAGGTGGGCAGCAGCAGTGAGCTGAACTCAGCGACCCTGTGTTCCATACCGGGGACCTGCCTGAGCCGAGCACTGCAGATGCGGTAAGGGTAGACCTGGGCTGCGGGAGCCCACAGCCTCGAGGCACGTAATTGCATTCATCACTGTCCCGACTGGAGGCAAGAGAGACGCGGAGGCAGCAGGGACTCACTCACTATCCTGGAGAGTCACGGAAGGCTTCCAAGAAGATGTGCCATTTGAGCTGATTCTTGAAAAGCTCACCAGAGAGAGAAAAGGGGAAATCTTCTTAAAGTGGAAATATAAAAGGAGATGGTGTGTTAGGGAAATGATCGTTGATTTGAGGTGGCTGGACCAGAGGAGATTTGAGGGGATGTGAAGGGAAATGAGGCTGGAAAAGTAGGTACATGCATGGTGTCAGGGGTCTGGGACTTTTCCTGGGGCCCAGCAGGCGCGTGTACCAGAATTTCTTATGTAGATAAGTGACATAGTCAGATTTGTTATTTTAGAAATAAAACCAGTGGGTAATCAGCCAAATTCATTCCACCTGCCTTCGGTAATCAAGGTTGTTTTAAGACTTGCCTGTGCTCTGAGCAGCACCTAGCCTAAACAGTAAGAGTCTGCCTGAGTTATTTTCCAGGAACATGGAGTCAGCAGCATCTAGTTTGAGCTGAGCTGGTGAAGACTGGATTGGACCACCAACCCTTCAGCTGAGCATACTTAAGTGTCTGCTTGCTGACCTTTTAACATCAGAGGGTGGAAAACTCCACCCTCAGAAGGTGCAGAGGCCTGTAGCCTAGTTACAGCTGTGTAGAAGGATGATTCCCGCCCCTCCCCCCCACCTTTCCCCAATCACCTTTCCCCACGCCCCCAACGCCTCGGACCGCCCTGCTTCTATAGCCATCCCCATAAATACCCCAGGCCCCGTTCAGGGAGGCTGGTTTGCAACTTGTTCTCCTGTCTCCTCGCTTGGCTGCTTTGCTAATCAACCCGCTTTTTGCTGCAAACCTCAGTGTCTCAGCGTTTTGGCTTGTTGTGCATCAGAGCAAGACGAACCCGGTTCAGTGACAGAAAGACAGCTCGCTATGAAGGAAAGAGACGGTTGGATTGCAGCGATTGACAGGTAGGGTGGAGGTGTATTTTTTTTAATATTAAGCTATATGAGCAATAACTTGTCTTACTCTTTTACAATGAGTAGGATTTTGTCAGCATCTTCATAGGATGAAAGGAAGCCTGGTATTTATCACCAAATCTTTTGAGACATAAGATAATGCTTACAACGTTATGTTCACTTTTTTGAGGATAAGCATCCCCTATAGTATGTGCAGAGGAATAAAAGTGAAGACAGGTGATTGCAGCAGTTCTGACACAGGCAGTCAAGAAACCAGACAGGATGTTTGAGTTACGGCTATTGGGATTGGCAAGGCTTCAGCTCCAGGGAAAAGAAATGCACTGAGTTACTGGTGGTGATGAAGGTGACATAAATAGAGTGGTCTGTTCTTTCTGTGCTGCTGCAGGGGAAAGGACACTTTAAACCTAACGAGATGAGTTCTTGTGAACAGCTTCTTCCTTCAGTTACTAGTTACAGTTCTTTGTCAATGGTGATCTAACGACCGTCTCCTTAGATAGCCGAGAACTCATAATTTGTTTCCTCTGAGTTGTTTCCAGTCACTGCCATTTCTCCGTGGAAAACTGATTTTTGAACTTTTATGGAACTTTATTCCGAATTTACATGGGAATAGAGCTTTGAAAATTGTGAAGTCATTCATTGATCAAGTGTTCATTGAGGCACTGATTTGCCTCACTGGTGGGAGAGGGACAGACAAATCCTTTGCCTTCGTGGAGTTTACAATCCGGTGAGAATGCTGCATGATAGTCACTAGATTTAGGGATAAAGGACTCTAGCATCAGAAACTAACACTTGCTGGGGAAGCCTTTGAACACTTCAGACTACGTATATTGAATCCCAAACTACAGTTTACTGGTAAAAAAAAAAAAAATAGCATTTGTATTAGAGTTTTGCTAACAGCGTGTTGGATAAGAACCCGTGTTCATTCTCTCCTGCTAGCTGCAGTTTGCTTTAATGTTCATGTCCCTAGTAGAATTAATAGGTTAGACCAGATTGGTGGTTTTTAACGCTGGCTGCCTATTGGAATCACCTGAATGCTTACCCGTGACCAATTGAATCAGAATTGCCATTGGTGCAGGAGGCAGGCACGTGTATTTTTAAAGCTTCCAGGTGACTTTTTTTTTTTTTTAAGCTAAGGTTGAAACTTACTGGACTAGATTGGAGGACCCAACTGGAAATCCGTAGGTGAGATTTCTATGCACATGGGTATGGAGCTTAATTATTTGTTAAACTAGTAGTCAACATTGAAAAAAAAAAAAAAGATTTCCAGGTTCTCTGGAAGAATGGAAAGGTTAGGCAACAACTGGGCTTAAAATTCTGAGTGGTAAAAATTCAACCAAGTAAACCCCAGTTTCTGTCTGGCCCACCTCATTTATTTGTGTTACCTTCCTGGCCCTTGAAGGCACTTTCACTTGTGAAACTGAACTAGATCATCTCTAAACTCTCAAATCACCTGAATTGCTCATTTCCAAAGCCAGGAAATTGATGGCAAACAGATGGCACCTTTATCTATGAGCTGGTGGTTGCACAAAATCAAAGGGAACTTAATCTTTGAAGATGGAAAAATCCCAGGGTCCCGTGGAAGGGGAGATAGTCTTGCTAACAGCAGAACTCCACGTGTTGCCGTGGAGAGGACACCTGCTGGGGGCAAGCGGGAGGGGGAGGAAGGAGATTAATTCATCTTCCAGGGATTTTTAATGAAGCTTCCCCACCTTTTTCATTCTTTCCTGTTTGGGACTGGATCATTACTTGGGATGTGACCAGATTTCCCTAGGGAGCAAAGAGGCAATTATCTTCCTGTGAGCCTTTTGCTGCGGAAGCCTCTGGAGGTTCCTGCTCTCCTCCAGCTGCCCTGGGGCTTCTTGCTGTGTCTGCCTGACAGCAAATACCTGGGTGGAAGGACTGATCTCTGGCTTATTGGCAGCTGCCTATCATGAGATATAAGTGCGTATGTTTGAATTAATAGGATTTTACTTTTTACAGGTTGAACATATGTACTTGATTTGTATAGGACCTCTTGCCCAAAGTGAATAATCCTTTGTGCCTTGCTCTAGTTTAAAAAAAAAAATAACAAAACTGTATTACTAACAGAGATGGTGTTTAAGGTTATAAACTTATAAAGAGAAGTAAGCCATAGAGATTTAAGGCACAGTACAGGGAAGATAGACAGTAATATTGTGCTATAATGGTGTTGTGTGATAAATATCACTAATCAGCCATCATATAATAAGTATATAAATGTATCAAGGTAACATGCTGTACACCTTAAACTTAAAACAATGTTACACATCAAATTTATTCAATAAAACCTTACACTAACACTACAGTATATGTTATATATATAAGATGACAATAATAAAAACAGCGTTTATGGGCACTTTATCTGCCAGAAGCATTCCAGGTGATTCTCATAAATCTCTAACTCATTCCTCACAACTCTCCTGTGAACTAGATGTTATTATTCCTGTTTTATAGATGAGGAACAATGAGGCTCAAAGCAGTTATTTGATGCACCATATATCAAAGCTGGGTTAGGTGAAATCCATTAACCTGTGTAACCAGACCTCTGTCAGCAGTTCTGCTAAATTCAAGTGTGTATTGGTTTTGACGACATGGCACACTATTGTATGTTAAATATATTTTTTTCCTAGTTCCTCCAGTTATTTTACTGGATATGTTACTGTCTATTGATGTTGTCTACCCGTGGTAGATGACTAAATTCTATGCAGCTGCAAAAATCTTTAAATTAAGCTTATTGCTGTATTTGCCACCTTAAAAATGGCAGTGGTAACCCAAGCAAATTTCTTATTAACCACATGACCCTGGGCCTCTGTGCCCCAGTTTCCTTGTTGGGAAAATAGAGATTATAAAATATATCTGACCTCAGTCCACAGGGGCATTTCTAGGATTAAGTGTGATAATAAATGTATTTCATCAACCCTAGAAAATGCCCATGTGTGTCTTAAGCATGATGTATTCATTGTGATGCAGAGTATAAGATGAACATTCTTTTGCTTTGAAAAGGAATCCATGGAGATTTTTCCATTTGAGAGATTTAATCCCGTCAAAAATTGTTAGACTGATTGGGCGGTGAGACTTTCTCTCTGAAACCCTGGCTGGAAGTTGATTTCGGTTTCCTACTGGTTCCCGGCAAAGTCCCCTTCCATGCTGTCTCAGCTGCTGAGCTCTTTCCACTGTGAATGGAAAACGTGATGGATTAATTTCTCTTGTTGAAGCCACGTCTACTCTTCGGCACTGAAAGGTTGCTTGTATGTGCTCAACCTCTGCAATAAGTTGGCACGTGGCATGAATCTGCCCTCACATAACTCATGCTAACTTTCAGGAAAAGATTTATTGGGAGTGGGAGGGAAATGAGGGCATAGTGTCGCTTCTCTGCAAAGCAGTTTAAATTATAAGTTGAGCCTTTCATTGTCCCATGTGTGATTGTGTGCTGGTCATAAATATTTATCCTATTTTATGGCAAAAGTGGCAGCCTTTAAAAGTTAAAAATTCAAAATGGATCCACACTCTTTGATTTCAGTCCCTGTGTGTGTGTGTGTGCGCGTATGTAAGTATATACAAACATAGATGTTTATATAAATGTGAACATATAGGTATGTGATGTGTTTGTGTATACGTATTATAACTAGTGCTATATATAATTACTGTCATGAGTTCAACAATGACAACATTCAGGAAAAGGCAGGAAGTATAATCTTCCCCAGTAAATACATTAGCTGCCCAAGAAACTTTGTTTTTCATATTGTGGAATAAAATTTTTATTTTAAAACGGCGTTCTCATAAAGTTCTCTGCTTGGCACATACAAAACCAGTATAAACTCCTAAACAGTAATCTTAGGAAGACAGTGAGGGGTAGATGCTCTGAGTGCTATAATCTCTCCTACTCTATTTAAAGATTTATAAAAAAAAAAAAATTTAGCAGTTTTGATTTTTTTGAATTAGTATGCACTTTGAAGTTTTTTATGTTGGTTTCAAGATAATTTTAAGTCTCTTAAGGGTTACTTATTAATACAAGTTTTAACTCCTATTTGTTCAAACTCAATGTAAATTTCTGCTTAAAGGAGGCTGTTTTTACTTCCTCTTCAGTAATGTCTAACTTGAAAAGAAAAACTGCCGAACGAGGAGCTATATAAATCACACTGCCAAATACCTGCTTTCTGGCACTAATAAATTAGTCTTTTGACTACATCTAACATAATAATAAATTATCTGCTTGTTAATACTTCAGTTTCAAAGGCTAAATCCCAGTTGTCACTGTGTATTTCAAAGGTTTTTACTAAACTTTTGCTCCCTGGTGTGACATGTGGACAGGGGAATTTGCAGTATAATCATCAAAAATTTGAATCAGTTTTATATATTATGAGCCTGTAGTCAAGGTTAAGAAGAAATTGAAAGACTGAGTACAATGCTCGCACAGGGAGATGGATGGGCTACTTCCCTGGGTTTGCTTGCAGGGCTAGAGGCTTGATAAACAAGTCCCACCATCTTAACACACGGGTGATGGTCTAGACTTTTGAAGTTCAAACTAACTGCATCTCCCTCTTTGAGGAGGGCAGCACGATAAGTGGACCAGTCATGGGCCTTTGAGACCATTGTTCAAATCCTGCTTTTATCATTTTCTAGCCATGTGTTATGTATGGACTGATTGTGTTTCCCTCACCCCCAAATTCATATGTTCATGCCCTAATCAGGGGATAGGGCCTGTGTGGAGGTCATAAAGGTCAAGCAAGGTCATAAGGGCGGGGCCCTAATCCAGTAGGACTAGTGACCTTATAGAGAACAATGCTGTCTCTGACACCTGAGGGCACAGCATGAAGGCAGCATCTGCAGGACGGTTCTCTACAAGAACGGAATTGACTGTCACCTTGATCAGCCTCCAGAACAGTGAGGAATAACTTAATGTTGTCCTAACTAAGCCATCTAAGCCATCTGAGGTATTTTATGTGGCAGCCTGAGTAGACTAAAACATCAGCACATCAGGAGGGTACTTACGTTGAGTAGACAGGTAAGTGAGTTACCTAATATTTCAAAACTTGGCTTTCCATTTATTGGCCATATGGGCACATTACTTTTTTCTTCAATCCATGAAATGTTTTTGTTGTGAGTTTTCAGCTTTGCCTGGCTGACAGGCAGGCAGGCTAGATGAATTTTGCCCTCGCCTGTCTCTTCCCTACATTTGGCCAGAGTGACCTTTTTCTAGATTTAGACCTCATTATTTCTTTAAAAACTTTTTTTTTGATGGAGGTACTAGGGATCGAACCCAGGACCTTATGCATGCTAAGCATGTGCTCTGCCACTGAGCTATTCCCTCCCTCTAGACCTCATTATTTCCTTCATTATCTGCATAAAATTCTTTTGTTGTTCCCCAGTGTTCTTAGAATAAATCTATACCATTTTCCTCAAAAAGCCACATGGTCTGGCACATGTTACCTTTCCAGCTTCATATTACAATCCTCCTTTTTGCTAGGGGCCACATTTATCATCTTTCAGATCCTTAGACTATTTGCACCCCATGGGGTCCCCCTTACATAATGACTGTCAGTTCAAGGGTCACCTCCTTAGGGAGGCCTGCCTTCACCATCCTTGACCAGCTATATATTTATTTCTATGATTATTTGATCCATGATTGTCTTCCTCCAAATAGTCCATCTCACACATGGGACTGTGTATCTTTGGTTCCAGCTCTGCCTTTGGCACCTGGCTCAGTGCTGTCTTCATCATCTGAGCTCTCTTAGTATTTATAGAGGGAAGCATGAGAAAAGGAAAAACTGCCTGCAGATTTCATCCAGGGAGAGCAAGATGGAAGCATCTAATCTCAGGGAAGCAGCATGGTGGGAACTAGCTGAAGAATGGAAAAGCACAGGGAATGAGTGTTACCTTCAAGGCTGTGCTCTGGCAGACCACCTCCAAGTCAGACACCTGAGAGGTTATAGAAATAATCCCTCTGGTATGCAGGCCTCCTCGGGGCCCGAGAGCTGCCTCATAAGCAAATTCTGATGAAGCTGTTCTGGGCTACACTTTGAAAGTAGGCTCTTAAAAATGAATGTCCAATCTAATGTCCTCATTTCCAACCCTATACAGACACTGGCTTGAACAAAGAAACTGGGAGTTACTCTGGAGGGCTCATTTGAATTGCTGGTTTTCTCTTGTCAGTCTGTTCCAGGTCGTAGCTCTGAGTCTGTCATTAGAATGATGTTACTGTTTCTCAACTCAGACGCTTTGAGTCAGAAGTTTTATTTGTCAGCATGACCATGGGAACTATGAAGTTGCTTCTTATTAAAATGAAACTAAATTAAATTTAATAATACTTGTTTGGTTTTTTTTTAACTTGCACCTCCAAACAAAGCTTTAAGGGGGAAAAGTCTTTAGATCTTAATTTCTTCAGACATATATTTAAAATACTTTGTCATCCTGTGTAAAACTTTTCCCCAAGGTAGACCTATTTTCAGATATTGAAATTACCCAGACATTTGCTCAGTATAAGGTTATTACCAGTTCCTTATTGAGAGCTAGTTCCTTTGTCTCTGGCTCATTGTGGTTATGAGGCTGAGTACTGTGTTTTAGATATTTGGCAACAAAATGTGTGTGTTTAAGAACACGTGTGTATGTATAAGGAGGTTGAAGTGTCAACACTCCCATTGTATAGTTTTATGTTGAAGAGGTTTAGCTGTGCATCAAAACATTTCTGAAATGGAAAACTAGAATGTGTTAAACAGATCCTCTAAAGTAAGCATTTGAAAAACAAAGAAATTGCCAGAAAAGAAGTAATGATAACTTAGTTTCAATATTACACTGATAAATATTTAAAGACTAAGTTATAAAAAAGTAAGGGGGAGATTTATGATTTTTCAGGCTAAGACTGCAATTCCTAAAAGATTTTAATGTTTATTTAACCTTTCCTTTATTTAATTTATAATAAATTTATTGTCATTTCTGGAAGCATTTATGTAATAATGTTTCATCTACTTTTCCATTAAAAACTAAGATAAATAAGGAGTCCTGGTGAATGAGGTATAATTTAATAAACATGTATTTCTTGGTAGAAAACTAATCAAGTCCTGCTACAAATGTATATTTAGAGGGGAGCACAGCAGACAAGCTTAATGACTTAGTGATATGACTTCAGGGAAAATGTTTTTATGCCATATTGGCCATATCTTTTAATACTGAAAAATAAAATTACACTCCAAGATTATGAGGATTGTGGAATTTTATAATTAGATATTTACATCCCAAATTGATTAACATTAGTATCAATACAGAAAGATTTTAGGTTAAATCTGAGAGTTTCTTTTTATTCTGAAACTAAAATCTTAAACTAAAATTTTCCTGGAAATTTTCCAAATAGAATAGTCATATTACTAGAAATATGAAATAAAGGAGAGAGGTGGGTGCCTGGACCACAAATGTCTTCAAAGACCTTTCAACCTGTAGCTGTAATTCATATATTTTATCATAGAATTTTTTAAAAAGGATAAAAATAATTGAGTGTTTAAGCCTATTTTTTTAACCAAGGGAAAAATTTGCTCATAGCCACATAACTTAATTCAGTCAGAGCTAGTTCTGGATTCCAGGTCTTCTGACTTGAGAGGCAGTTTGCCTTTATCTTCTGCTTGCTGGTGGCTGGTCCTCAGAGCTCCTCAGGAATCTGCACAAGTGTTTTGGGGGGACAGACGGATGCGCTAGCCCTGCCCTACGTGTCCAGGACGTGATGAGACATGGAGCTCACATTCTGACTCAAAAGTTAGTTTTCTCTTAGTTCCCTTTGAAGCTGCCCTTTTCCTTCACCTGCAGCTTTGAGTTGTAAAGTTTATTTCCGAATTTTTAGAGAATGAGAGTGGCGCGCTGGCTGTGGGAAAGCACGGATGCTTTGTGGGAATGAGGCCACTGGAAGGTGGTGGATAATGGCAGTAGGAACGCAACCTGTGAAATACAGCCCCAGTCGAGAGAAGAGAGGAAGGGAGCGAGGAGTAGGAGTGTCATGACCGCACTGTGCGGTTCATGCTGATGGACTGAAGGAGGAGGGAAGGGGCATCTCAGCCACACCGCCTCGTATTGTCACGTGTATGATGGGGGTGAAGGAGGGTTGAACTAGGCGATCCCTAGAGTCCTTGGCAGAGCCAACGTTCTCATCTGTGAATGTCTGTACACACACACACACAATGCACATGCTAATGTCTATCACTGAGTCGCTTCTGTCTTCTCCACTACAAATCAGAGAATCTGATTTTTCTCTCCAGAGTGGAAGTAGCTAGGCCATAGTGACCCAAGTCAGCAAATTAAGCTGACTGAAAAAGTACACTGCAACATATTTATCTGGGGGGAATTAATGAAAAAATGAAGTAGGAAAAGATTCTCTTTCCAGGAATGGTTGTTTCCTGTGGCCAATTGAGCAACTCCGTGACCTTCTTGAGAATAGAGCGTTCTGTAAATAGTGCTGGGATTGTAGGTACTGGGCCACTGAGAGGCTACATTAGATACGGTGAAAGGCTATGGAGGAAGTCGGTTAATAATGAGCATCTGCATGAAGAAAAGCAGAACAGCTGGGTCCAGAGGCAGCTATCAGTTTGGCAAAGCCAGAACAGTAACTTTGGACAGTTTGTTTTTCTTCTACTAAATGTGATGATTTTCAAGAATAGATTTTTTAATATGTCTGTAAATGTCATGCAAGGTAAATTTCAATAGGAATTTTTGAAGTCTATAAAATGGAATCCTATTTAATTCTGACTTTATGACAAACGAAATGGTAGTTCTGAGTAACTTTGTTCTAGAAAGCAGCTTCTCTTATTCCGGGAAAGAGGCAGTTTGGAAACATGAGACAAGACAAATATTGTCTGTTTCCTTACTTATTGCTAACAAACTGAATCCTCCTGCTTTTTATTGGGAAAGTTAGGTCCAGGAAACTTATTCTAATCTGATGGGAAGTGGTAAAAGAAGGAAAATTATTCCACACTTATGGTCTGTGACTGCTAGATAGAGGAGGAAATGAGGTGGGAGGGTGTTGTCTTATTCCATTTGGGCTGCTGTAACATGAAACCACAGACTGGGTGGCTCAGAAGCAACAGAAATTTCTCACAGTTCTGTAGGCTGGGAAGCCCAAGATCAAGACGCTGGCAAGTTCTCTTCCTGGTTCATAGACAGCTATCTTTTCTCTTTGTCCTTGGGCAGCAGAAGGGGTTAGGGAGCTCCTGTGGGGTCTCTTTTATGAGGGTGTTGATCCTATTCGTGAGGGTTCCATGCTCATGACCTCCTCACCTCCTAATACCATCCTAATTGGGCATTAGGTTTCAGTGTATGAATTTGGGGGGAACACAAATACTCAGGGTCTAGCAGGGGAATCACACATGTTGGGGTTTTCACAGCAAGCTTTTGCGATGGGAGAGATGGTGTCATTATCCCCGCTTGACAGGTAAGGAGATTGAGGCTTAGACCTGTTCACGTCTAGTATCTACTTTGACAGACCAGTCGATTCTCTGCCTTGGCCTAGACTGGAGGAGATGCCAGAGAGAGACGGTCTCACAGTGGCTGGGGAGGGGCTCGTTCTCTCCTTGCCACTGCTCCCACTCACCCTGGCCTCTCAAGGCATGTCCAAGCACCCTGTTTTAGAGCCTTGCGAGACCTTCCCCTCTGGCCAGCATTCGGGCATCTTCCTTAATTCCCTGACAATAGGAGTAGCCTCAGGATTCGCAGAGCCAGGGCAGCCCTGAGAGGAGAGGAGCCTCCTGGGACCCAGGGACCCAGGACATTCCTAGACTCGGTTCCTGTGCTGTCTGCGTCACCTACACAACTGGGAAATGGCGCTGTTGGTACCAGAGCATAAGTATAAGCCATGTTTGAGTTCCAAGTTTGGACTTAGCCTGGGCTGTTGCTTCATCTTCTAGCTGTTTACTGATTTTTTTTTTTTAATATTGTAAGAGTTTCCTTCTAGAAAGTTACCAGAGATACTTACTCAATGGGGGCAAATATTCCTTTTGTCTTCCAGAAAAGCATGTCAAAGAGTTAGCCTTTCTCAACAACCTAATAGTCTCATCTCCTGAATGGGGGTGGGGAGGAGTGTGTGGGTATTAATGTATATATGTGTGTGTATATATGCATAAACATGTATACATATATTGCTTTATTGCTTAAAACCATGTCTTGCAATTTTTTTTATCCTATATCAAACTTTGTTTTATTGAAGTATAGTCAGTTTACAAAATTGTGTCAGGGCCTTGCAATTATTAACTGCTCTTTCTTTTCATCTAATATATCAGAAGAATATTCCACTTAGCAAAATGAGACTGCAAATTCACCTTTGTATTCCCAAGGGTTTCCCTAGAGTCCTGGTGGTCATACCATCCACGACGTTAGTTGAGTGCAGATGTTCTGCTTGCTGTTTCACTCACATGAAATGTGACTTTTGGTCGTTTAAAAGCCCATCAGTGTCTTTCTGATGATTATGTCTGAAAGGAGTTAATGGTAATTAGCTCTAAATTTTCTAGAGAGAAATCCTGAACTAAGAGACTGGTTTGCCACAGACCCTAGTCCCAGACTGAAAGATCCTGCCTCCTGTGAGGTTCATTGTGAAACAGAAATGCCCCTCTTAGGGCTCTGGCTCGATGCAGTGCTGGTGTATTTCTCCTTCAGCTGAAGGAGTACTGAATTCAGTTGGAATCTAAATTTGGAGTGAAAAACCACTCAGTCGAGCTGCCTCTGCAACCACTTTGCCTTCCAACTTGCATTTCCTTCTTTCCCTATCACCCCACATTCTTAAGGAATTTGTTTATAGCTTTTGGGGACTGGCTTTAATTATTTTTCAAAAATTCATTGCACTGCACTCACTAGAATGAGTGCACTGAGAATAGGTACTGAACTCCAGCAGACTCACTGACTGGGAGTGTGTGTGTAGAGAAGCCTGGAGCAAGGTGGTATGTCCTAAGGTCCTACTTGAGGTCTTATTTGTGAGGGTAGAAGTTGCTGTGTATACTGCTGTGAACTGCCTGCAAATGTTGAAGTGCCCTTCTATTCCTGCCTTCAACTGGGCGAGTGCTCAGCTCTGGGATAGCCAGCATCTTGATGTTTTTCCTAGGAAATGCGTTTTTCCTCCTCCCTCAGATGCCTGGTGTAGCAGTTTTTTGATTTGCTGTTGTTCTGGCAATAGGTCAACTGGCTGTCATGGTCCTTAGCATTTTGGGTAAATACTTCCAAAAGTTGTAATTGGAAGGAATCCAGATCCATTCAAGGCATTTGCATCCACTCTGTGTTCAAGGAGCTGTGTTTTGAGTGACTTGTCTTCCATTGGTCAGTAACTTAAATACGAAAGAAAGGAGGAACTGAAGAACTATTGGAAAATTGAGCAGTTTTTGATATACTAGGAGATTCACTTATTATGTAAGGCATGTGATCAGTGATCTTCCTTCCTACCCAAACATCATGCCATCAGAGGACACGGAGAGAGAGTGGCATGGTGGTTAAGCACACCCATGAGAGTCAGGCTGCCTGGATTCACACCCCAGCTCCAGCATTTGCTGTGTGATCTCTGACTATGTTAGTTAACCTTCCTGTCCCTCAGCCTGGTTTTCCTGAGGATTAGATGAATTAGTATTTGTAAAGTGCTTAGTACTGCGCCTGGTCCATTACACATACTACATGTTTTCAAGCACATGAAATGTTGGGATTGTTGTGCAGATGGGGAACCAAGGGTCTTGAGAGGATTATACATGTTTCTAAAGTAACAGAATCAGTCAGTGGTGGAGACAAGCATTATCCTGCCCCATGCCCTAGTGGAGAACCATAGCTCTTAAGAGTGATGTGGGGAAAGAAACACTCTGATGAAAACCAGTCAACATTATTGGAGGGAGGGCGGGAGTATGGGATCTGATCCTTTAACCAATGGCTTAGTCAGTGAGTGACTAATGCTTACTGCGGGCATTGGCACTATGTTAACATAGTGGAGACAATGATAAAAACATAAAATAAATGTATAGAACATGTACTTAATCTGGGTTAGGTGAGATGTCTTTTTTTTTTTTTAGGGCTGGTGACCATTCCACTGAGTACTCTCTAGTCTTAAATTGTAGGACAACTTCTGTGTACAGCACGATACCAACTAGACATTTAGCAAAATTTGAAGATAAATTTGCTTCATCTCTAGATGAAGAGTTGGGTTAACAAAGTGCAGAAAGTCAGTGGAGGGATTACGATGGAATTCCCTGCTTTAAACCTCTACTGGTAGATGACTGTTGTACAATGCTTTAATAACGTCTGGAGACACATGATATCCTCTCCTTAGAGAATCTAATTTAGAGAACATTCTGGTTTTAAATGTAATTTGCCATGAGCTTAATTTGAGCCAAGAGTTTGTCACAGTTCCCTCCAAAGTTAGCTCAGTTGTGGATTGTAGAAATGCTATTGAACAAAAATAGAAGTATCTGGTGCCAATGTGCACAGTCAGACCACATCTAAATTAATGGGTCCAGGTGTAGGTGACATGTTTTAAGAAGGATACTGACAAATTAGAGAAAATTTAGAAATAGTGAAAGATGAGAAACCATGCCAAATGGTTAGTAGTAGAAGAAAATTAATTGCCTAAGTGGAACTTGATACATTGTTTATGAGCGTTAAAAAGATCATCATTGGTAGAGTAAGAAGAGGGTTACTCTTGGCTCCTTCCACGGTGGGCGTGGTAGACGAGGGACTGAGGCCTGGAAGTGGGCCAGTGTAAGGAAGAACGTCTGACCACTAAAATCAGCCCCCAGGGAAATGGCCTGCCATGTAAGCCAAGGGCCTCTAAGTGAGCAGCTCTACGCAGTTGCAGTCAGACGAGCCAGCTTCTGAGCTCTGGGGAGTTGAGCCCTGCTGCTGGGTTTGAGATTTGACCAGTTCACCTTGGAAGTTCCTTGTACTCAGAATCGTGACTCGGAATCTGTGATTGCGTGGCTTGGATGTCACCTCCCGTGCTGCCTTACGCAGGTTACTCCGGGTAGAGTTAAAAGTCAGTGGATGACGACTAAAGACTGGGTGAACCTCTGTGACGATCAGCGTGATTTTTGCCAGATAAGCAGTTGAGGCTAAGAGTGAAGTTGCTTTTCCTAAGTGGCTGAGGTGTGAGTGGCTCAAAGATAAGACTGCTCTGTAGCTAGAAAGAATTTGCTCTCTGGGTCTGTGCTGGATACATTGTAGGTCATAACCAGAACCTAATTAGGTGAACTGTACAATGTGCATTCTGAAAATGAGCCCACATTCTTAGGCAAAGCTCAGGAAAGCTTTGAATCAATTAGAATCAATTAAAATGGTCTGTTTCATGTTGGCAGGCAGACTTGTTTCTTCTGAGAGGGCCTCTCTTGTGACCGTGGGTGTGCCTGGGTGGGATGGTGACATGAGCTGCTATTGGGGGAGCCAGCCACTTGCTGAAACATAGTCAGGACTGGACCTCTCTGAGACAACTCCTGTGAGAGGCACCACAAAGAGCCCCAGAAACAGACCAAGCTGTGCTTGCTTTCAGGGGGCTGGCATTGAAGTGATTGTGGGCATTTTGTATGTAATCAGATTCTTCTTAAAAACGTCCTTCCAAATGGCTTAAGTTTCAGGCATTACAAACATGGTTCTTCCCCTGTGTTTAGGAATAGAGTGAGTAACAAACCAGAAATCGCCTGTGTAGCAGAGTCAGAGATCAAACGCAGAGATGCGGCGAGTGAGCAGGAAATTAGGACCCAGATCCCTACTGCATCTGACGGTGGGGACACAGGGCTTTTCCCCCTCATCTTTAAGGTCTGTTTTGAACAGGGCTACCCTTTGCTTGGTACAATTTTATGTATTAGTTAAGAAAAATACATCAAATTAAAATCCTGAACTCTTAATAAATAATGCAAATTGACAGTGAGTTAACTGAAAATAATGGTAAGAAACTGCTAACTGAAGAGAGAAATTGCTTGAAAACTGTGTTCTTTTTCCTCTGCTACTTTATATAAACCCTTTTCCTAAAGTTTCCTTCGGAAGGAGAAATACAGCCAATGGAAACTCAACAGAAATTGGAGGCTTCTGAGCTCAGGCGATGTCCAGTGTGTCAGAGTGTGACTGTCTCTAACAAGCTGTCACTGGAATCCTGTGAGGCGATGGTCTGTCTTTTCTGCCTTCTCCCCAGCTCTCCTCACACGCTTGTTTGTGGTTCTCATTAGCATTCACTCTTCGTTGTCAGTGTACATAGTCTGCAAAGGAGATCTGTCCAAGGAGCCTGAGCTGGGCGCATAAAGGTTCCTTTCAGCCCCATCTGTGACTTTATGATTCTATAACATCCTCAAGATGAATTTTATTTCAACATGTAGAAAGTTTCTTCATAACATTCAAAATAAATATCTTGACGGTGATAAGGATTACTGAGGAAAGGGATAACCGTTCCTAGTATCATCTGTTTCCCAAATGAGGCCTAGTGAACATGCTAGGGAAGGGAATCAAATCTAAAAGTGATGCCCATTTAATGAGGCCAAGTGATGTAGCAAGAAATGGGTTGAAAAACTTATAAAGGGAAGTCTTAGCCCGTGTCTGAAACATTAACTTAAAGGCAGGTTGAACGTAGCTGTTTGATCAGTTCACCCAGATCTGAACTCTCAAAACTCAAACACTCCTGTTCTGTCAGAGGGCTGTCAGAGAAGGGATTAAAACCCAACAGTTGTCATTGTTGACTATATAGTAATTCTGGGCTATTTTCCAGGGGTAGGATTTGACTCAGATTTGTCGCTTGTGTTTAGAACCAGCAACTGCTGTCTCTGCTCAGCACAGAGTGGGTGCTTAATAGTTGTTGGCTGCATGTAGACTGATAATGGTGGTAAACGCATATCCTAAACACTTTGCTCTGGGGAGACGGTGGCCCTTTGGAGTTTCCATGCTCTGGACATCCTTTAAGAAACCCAGAAAAGGCATCTTTCTGGACAAGCAGGTGATTCAACCCTTGTGAACTTAGAACTCAGTGAAATGCTGTTCTTTGGACTAAACTTTCAAGACTCCTAGACATAGCATACGATTCACTAACTACGAATATGACTCCTGCTTCCTTAAGTAGGGCCACAGGTGTCTACTGCTAGGGTGCCCTTTCAGTCTGGTAGTTCGGATGGTTTTCAGAAGTTGTAAAAAGTGACCAGAGAGAAACACTTTCCAGAAGAGGGAGGTTTGCTCCTGTGATTGGTCAGGCTTCTGCTTAGTCTTGGAATCATGAAATCTGATCAAAATGGAAAGTGTCTTGTCCAGAAGGACAGCCTGCTGCTGTCCTATCTTAAGTGTAACCCTGCCGCCCTGAGGGGAGCTCACAACTGCTTTTAAGCTCAAGAGGACAGCTGCTCTCTGCTCACTAGGCCCTCAGAGGCCGGACCCAAGACAGAAAACGGGTTCTCAGCAGGGGCTCTTTGCCAGAGATTCAGTGTATAAATTTTACCAGAATAAAAAGCTGGCTCACTTAGAAAAGGTTAATCAAAAGTTCATGGAAGGGTGTTCTTCCATTTAAATTTAAATTCTGGCCTGTGAGCAGCAATATTTTTCAAAGAGGCAAGCAGCCCTTCGGCCAAGTGGTCCCAGAAATGCCTGTCATCTCATGGCAGGAGTATGGAAAATGGAAGGGGTGGGACACTCCCAGGACAATTTACACCCCTGGTTCTTTAAAGCCAGCCAGGAAGAATTCTGAGATAGGCTTTTACCCAAAGTTCAGTATTTATGAACTGTTGAAAAGTGAAGAAAGTTGTCCTAGCACTGGGTCAGTTGATAAAATTACACCATCAAATGTTCCCATTATTTTTAGGCTGCTGAAAATTGTATTTAAAAAAATCCATTGTGGAACTGGAAAGAGAGCTTGTCCTTCCCGCACCAGTCTAGCTCCTGCACATCCATGCTGGGCTGTTTCCATCCCTGCTTGCCCTACACTTTCTCACTCTCCACCTCTATGGGCTTCCACCTGTTGAATTTTCGCCCACCCTTTGTGGTCTTGCTCAACTGCCTCTTCTACGTGAAGGCTTCCTTGTTTTCCTTATTTAGAATTAGTTGCTAATTCTTCACTGTTCTCTAAGCATTCTGTATATTATCAAGACCTCCCTCATAGCCTTTATCATAATACACTGTGCTGTGTACTTATGAACTTGTCTTCCCCTTGTTGTTGGAATAAATGAATGCTAGATCCAATTTTACAGAAGTGACAGTGAGCTCTGAAGATGTTTAGTACCTTGCCCAGGGCCACACAGATTGATGAGCTTTGCTGAGTCTAAGTTGTGTTCCAGGATATTTTCTCCTCTATCCTAGTGCAGACAGACTTTTCCCTTTTGCATAATTTGATGCATTCTGTGTATACACATAGGCACTTATATATGCATATCTACACATATATAAGATATATAAACAGATTCTTTATTATGATCAAGCTTTCTTTCCAGGATTATAGTCAGCTGTATGAAAATCAGAATGCAGTTTTACATAGATTCATTATTACCGTGCAGGGAAGTTATGCTCAGAAGCTTGCACACAAGAAGACTTTTAATTCGGAAAGGTATGCTAGCTAGCTTCACATGGGCCTGGTGCAACTCATTGAGCCTTGCATTAATTCCTCACCTCCATTCCACATTCCTCCCTGCATCTGTTCTAAAGTCCTGCCCCCGCCGTCTGGCTCTCAGCAGATGATGGTGTTTACTGCTTTAACTGAGATGATTTAGGTCAGTGGTTCGCTAACCTTAAAAATCATGGCAGGCTTGTTACAACCCAGTTTCCTGGGCCTTATCCCCAGGGATTCTGATTTGGTCGGTGAGGGTGGGGATCCTGAATTTGCTTTCCTAACAAGCTCGCAGCTTGCCTGAGGACCACACTTTGCGAACCCTAATTTAGGCTGTCTCATGTGATGGGGCATCTTCGCCAATACACGACTTCTTTGGATTTTTATTCTTCCTGCTTTCTGAGTTGGAATTCAGAGAAGGGTATTCTCTTCCCAAGCTGAACCTTTTCACCACCAGTTTTGTATCCCATATCCTTTTGTCTGCTTCAGGGGTAAGTCCTGGAGCAAGGCCCGGTTAGCTTTGTGAGTCTTTTATGTCTCCCACACTGTTGCCTTTATTCCCCAACTGCTTTACTAGCAGAACTGCTTAAATTACCTTCCTCAGGTGTCCTGTTTAAGATGACTCTTGACTGTTGAACAAAATGGGTTTGAACCGCATAGGTCCTGCTTGGATTTTTTTCCATAGTAGAGACTAGTTCTGCACGATTCGTGGTTGGTTGAATCCAGGGATACAGAGGACCAGCTCTAAGTTATACTTGAATTTTCAACTGTGCGCAGAGTCGGCGTCCTAACCCCCACCTTGTTCAAGGGTCTCATAGCTATGTCTGCTGATTGTAAACAAACGATTTTTTCTCTAAGAATACATGACAATTTCAGTTGCCTGGGAGCTGTAATTTGGCTTGCAGACAGCAGAATGAAGTCAAGTTTAATTTTTTATGGAGGTGGGAAGAGACCAATGACACCTCACAAAAGAGTTACCTTGAGCCTCTCCATGATGAAAGATAGTTCTAGGGATCTAAATAGCGCACACTTGGTTCACTGGCCTGAACTTGCTCCCCTCTGAGGCACCGCGGTACTGGTGGGCCAAGCAGAGGCACTCCTACCCACTGTGTGCAGTTACAGGGGGGAGCGAAGACCAGTGCACTTTGAAAATTTCACAGCGAACTACTCTGGATTCTAATGATTGTTCGCCTTACTTAGGAACTTTGCTGCATAAGGATGCTTTGTTCTGATCATCACTTAACACTTCTCATTTGTGTTATAATCAAGATTAATGAAGTGATGGATCATAAGTTTACCCAGTAATACTTATGTGACTCATGTCTACCCTTGTCCTTAATTTTAACTTTTCCTTATTCAATATTGGGATTCTTTGGAATACAGAGGATTCAAATAAAACATGTAGGTAAGGCATATAAAAGAAATGGAAACTTCTCTGCTTTATTATTTTTTAAAAATTGGTTATATTCCTATAACACATGCCACTTCATCTTTGTTTATATTTAATTCTACATTACTTTGTTTAACATTTTTTATTGACTTACAATCATTTTACAATGTTGTGTCAAATTCCAGTGTAGAGCACAATTTTTCAGTTATACATGAACATATATATATTCATTGTCACATTTTTTTCTCTGTGAGCTACTGTAAGATCTTGTATATGTTTCCCTGTGCTTTACAGTATAATCTAGTTTATCTAGTCTACATTTTGAAATCCCAGTCTATCCCTTCCCACCCCCCACCCCCTTGGCAACCACAAGTTTGTATTCTATGTCTATGAGTCTGTTTCTGTTTTGTATTTATGCTTTGTTTGTTTGTTTGTTTCAGATTCCACATATGAGCAATCTCATATGGTATTTTTCTTTCTCTTTCTGGCTTACTTCACTTAGAATGACATTCTCCAGGAGCATCCATGTTGCTGCAAATGGCGTTATGTTGTTGGTTTTTATGGCTGAGTAGTATTCCATTGTATAAATGTACCACATCTTCTTTATCCAGTCATCTGTTGATGGACATTTAGGCTATTTCCCTGTCTTGGCTATTGTAAATAGTGCTGCTATGAACATTGGGATGCAGGTGTCATTTTGAAGTAGGGTTCCTTCTGGATATATGCCCAGGAGCAGGATTCCTGGGTCATATAGTAAGTCTGTTCCTAGTCTTTTGAGGAATCTCCATACTGTTTTCCACAGTGGCTGCACCAAACTGCATTCCCACCAGCAGTGTAGGAGGGTTCCCCTTTCTCCACAGCCTCTCCAGCATTTGTCATTCGTGGATTTTTGAATGATGGCTATTCTGACTGGTGTGAGGTGATACCTCATTGTAGTTTTGATTTGCATTTCTGTGGTAATTAGTGATATGGAGCATTTTTTCATGTGCCTATTGATCATTTGTATTTCTTCCTTGGAGAATTGCTTGTTTAGGTCTTCTGCCCATTTTTGGATTGAGTTGTTTGTTTTTTTCTTATTAAGTCATATGAGCTGCTCATACATTCTGGAGATCTTTTGTGTCAACTAATCTTCGACAAAGGACTTACCTTACTTTTAATTATCTGGAAGAAACCTAGTGAGACATTGTATATATTCCTTAAGAGACCATATCTTTTATTCCTTGTGGACCCTTCATAACATTTTAATACAGGGAGCTGAATTTAATCAGTAACAGATGAATGAATGGTAGAAGAATCTAAGCCTCTAACTTTATCCTTCAAATGTCTCATTTGGTTTAGTTCAAGGGATGCTCTTTAAAAAAAACAAAAGTTTAATGGTGCAAGATTTTTCAAATTTTCCTTCTCCTTTCTCTGCATGGTTTATAAAAGTACTTGGCTTTCATTATTTAATAGTTCGGTTTATTTTTTTTAAATCCAAAAGATTGGTTCTGAAGCATCACTGTACAAATTTGCAGAAAGTAGTCTTCTGCATGATGATATCCTTAACAGGCTTAATAATTCAGGATCCGTTTTTTCTCCTTTTAATATGCTATTACTACTGTGACATCAATTTTCTTCAGACAATGTCATGCAATTAGACTCCAATTTTTCATGGTGAATCTCAGTCAAAATCTGATGCCTGAATTCTCTTCTCATTGTTCCCTGAAGGGCCAGAGTGGTTCTGGATTCCAGGAACTGTGGAAAGGTTCTCTTCCAAGTGGAGCAGTTTGATCAAATAGAATATCATCATGAGTACTTTTTAGTACACTGGTTTAGTGTATGGGAAACATTTTTTTCCTGTCTAGCTCATTGGCAATTGACTAGGTTATTTTTAACTTAAGCCTCAGCAGACAGATTTAGGCTGAGAAAAACTCTTCTGTGGTTATTTTGGACATCAAATTTAACTTCCTTGTGTCTCAGTTTCCAGATTTGCTAAATAATCTGCCCACCTATCACTGTACAGTTTGTCAGTTAAAATGAATAGAGATCATGCAACACAGCACCCATAAAAGCCCATTATAGACCAGATTGCAAAATTGCTACAAACCAACACAGATGACCTGCCAAAATGCCAGATTCCTAGCTGTGGTTTCACGAGACAGTGGGCCAGATTCGTTCCTCACTCTTCCAAGACGCTCACCAAAAGTACGTTTCAACTAAGAGGCAAATTCCATTTGTCCTCTCGTGTAGGAAGACTGCTGACTTGTTTATTCTATCCATTAACCTGTAGGCAGAATTGTATATAAAATCCTCATAAAGATTACTGCCTGTGTAACTTAAAACCCCTTCAAATGAAGCTTACAAATATTGATATTTGTCAATGGTTCTGAATATTTGCATATCATGAAGCTTTTCCGTCAACATTTAACTTAAAACTCTTTCTGAGAAAGAAAAAAAACACAGGAATAACAAGTAGAACACTGTTTTGAAAAAGATTCTTTCTGGCTTGGCCATAGTGGGCAGTGAGGACAGATGCTTATCTTTCCCAATATAAATTCTTTTTAATTTAGATGTGATTGACATATAACTTACTAGTTTCAGGTGTACAACATAGTAGTTTGATATTTGTACATGCTGTGAAATGATCACCACAATAACTCTAACATCCATCACCATAGATCAATCTCCTAGTAGCTTTCAAATGCATAATACAGTATTAATGTAGTCACTGTGCTGTGCATCGTAGCCCCATGACTTACTTTATAGCTGGAAGTTTGCACTTTTTAAATCCCTTCACCTATTTTGCACCCTACTCCCCCCACTCCACCTCTGACAACCACCAGTCTATTCTCTGTATCCATAAGCTCCAGGGTTTTTTGTCATTGTTGTTACTTAGCTTTATTTTGTTTTGTTTAAATTCCACATATAAGTGAGATCATATGGTGTTTATCTTTCTCTGACTTATTTCACTTGGCATGGATGGACCTTATGCTTTCAAATGGCAAGATTGCATTTTTTTATGGCTGAATAATATGATATATAGTAATATTTCCGTGTGTGTGTAGATATATTACATCTTAGTTATCCATTCATCTGTGGATGGATGCTTGGGTTGCTTTCCTATAACATGAGGATGCATATATCTTTGAGTTAGTGTTTATATTTTCTTCAGATAAACATCTAGGAGTGGGATTGCTGGATCACATGGTGGTTCTATTTTTAGTTTTTTGAGAAATCTCCATACTGTTCCACTGTGGCTGCACCAGTCTACATCCCACCAATAGTGCAGCAGAGCTCCCTTTTCTACACATCCTTGCCAACACTTGTTATTTGCTGTCATTTTGATAATAGCCATTCTGACAGATGTGAGGTGATTTCATTGTGGTTTTGCTTTGCATTTCCCTGGTAATTAGTGATTTTGAGCAACTTTTCATGTACCTTTTGGTCATCTGTATGTCTTACTTGGAAAACTGTCTATTGAGATCCTCTGCCCATTCTCAAATCAGATTGTTTGGGTTTTTGCTATTGAGTTGTATGAGTTCTTCATATACTTTTGGATATTAACTCCTTATTAGATATGATTTGCAACACCTTATTCACATATCATCTGCTTTCTATATTCTTATTTTTTTAACTTGGTAAACTTTTAATGTATTGGTGTTCTGAGTTCTTTTGTGCAATTAATATTAAAGACCCACCAACTATTTCATATTTTATATAATAGGGTCTTTTGTGTACACACTTTATCTTCCTAATGTAAGTTTGTGGAGGAGAGAAACTATAAGTTGTTCACTTGGGGCTCCCTACTGAGCTAAGCACATACGTACCTGACCCAGAGTAGTCCGCATGGTCTTCATCAGCACAGTTAGTATTTGGGAAGTGTTCACCACGTATGAAACATTTGCATAGATTATCTCAGTCAATCCTCACAGTAACTCTGTAAAGTAGATTTTTATCCCCAAGATTAAGAAACTTGCCCAAGTTCATCCAGTTACTCCATGGTAGAGCTTTACTCACACCAGATTCCACGTGCTTAACTACCCCATGTTTCTCTTAGTGGAATCTGGGGTTCTACCTCCTTCTGTTCCTTCCATCACCATCTATTCTGCTGCCTGGTCCTGTCCTCTCTACTCCTCACTTCTTATCCTACCCATCACCTTCCATCTGCTTAGTCTTCTCTGCCTTCCCCTTCCTTTCTCAAAATTTTTCTTCTTTGGTCCCATCCCACATTCCCAGTGGCTTCCCAGCACATTCCCAGCTCATTTTCTTGGTCTTCTTTTCATTTTTTAACCTCAACTATCTTAAAAACAAACAAACAAAACTTCAAGCCTGATAATGGACTGTCTACCTCTCTTGGCAATGTCTGATTCTAACTACATAAGGTAATTATCTAGGTGAAAACAGGAGAATATGGGATTGGAATAAACAAAAATCTCTTCACCTTTTCTGTCAGAAACCTAAGTGAGTGACTATAATGCCTTAATCTCCATAATTTCTAAGTCACTAAATATAGGGCACTGTGTGCACATGCACATGCACATATACACACACTCTTATTTTATGCATCTCTTGCCACTTTACTGAGCAGCATATTTTGGGCAATGAGAAAACAAAAGAATTTTTCAGTTATCATACAGAGGCAAAGATAGGCTTACCTCTAATGTGTGGAGAGTTAGTTGCTTTGGAAATCATCATACATTGATATAAATTATCATTGGCATTTCATTCGGATGCCTGAGCTTAAGCATCTTGTTGTTCTCTCCAATTTCAGAAATTATGGCTGTTCGTCTTCATAAATAAGGCTTTGAAAATAGGACAAAGCCATAAAATAAACATGTGAGAGCAGCATTGGATGTGCCCGGCTGAATAAACTGACCTTCTGTTTAGCTTTGAACTCTAAACCTCATTTAAATACCCTCCTTTTTTCTCTAAAGAAGAGAAGACAAAAACTAACAATTACAGTTGATTCTGAAGAAAAATATAGCAGGAACATTCTGGTAAGAAATACTCCCACATGGAAAAGTACAAAAATTGGGCAAGTACTTGCAACTGACCAGTAGAACTTGGAAGAGGAACACGAAATGAACTTCTTAGCCTGTGGACCGGTTGTGGATAAGTTTTGATGCCTGAGATGTTAAGCATTTACTCAATGCTGGCATGGCTCATACGGTCCCCTGCGACCTCTGCTCTATTTCCTCCAGAAAGTTGAGGTTGTGTGCCCCCTGAGACCATAGTTACCCTCAATAATGGGGTCACTACATGAATTACATTATAAGTACTATGTACCAGTGCAGAGAAGAAGCTCATTAATTTCTCAAAATTGCACAAACTATGATTATAATCCTGGCCTGGAAATTTTACCGTTGAATCCACCTGATGATATTTGCATTTGTGACAACTGGGATGGCCTTGATTGACATATGCTGCTTTGCTACGAATGAAAAAAGAAAAGATGTACAAGAGTTGTCAGGAGAGCCATGCCTCACAGCTGGAGCTGCCCTGGCACAGTGTCTCAGCCTTAACCCAGCCCCCAGTATCCTGCCTGGTCATGGCATGTCATGGCTGTGACAGATGTGTTCCTTGAACAGAAAAGTAATTTTACATATTTTTCCTTTTTAAAATACAGTGCCCTCCACCCCCTACCAAAAGCAATATGGTAGCCTCCATTGTATCACATCTTGGATTGCACAGATTCAAAACTCACAATCGAACATGTTTCGTGAGATGACTCTAGACTATATAAAAAAAAAAAGATATCACAGCCTGTAACAGGAGGGCCAGTTTGATGTTAGGAGCCACTTTTCTGTGTTTTTAATCTGAAAATCTAACTGCTGAGAAGAAAGTAAAGGTCTTAATTTTGAAGTAAGCCTGGAACTTGGAGAGAAACGGATAAATCTTACTTAGGGGGTGGGGTGCTGGTGGAAGTTCCATCTTGGACACTGCAAATGACAGTACCAGCTGTTGTCATAATATTTCTAACATCCACAGAGGATTAATTCCAGGCCCAGCAACCTCATTGGATGAGCAGAAACAGCCGTGGAAGTAAACACTAGTGTGTATGCTCTGACATCGTGAAATTAGGCAGAAGGCCTCTGTGGAATCGGATTCCACTAGCCAACAGTGGATTAGCGTGCCTGTGGATCATTCACTTTGTGGATTATCTGCAGAAATTTTAATCCCAAACTTGCTTTCTTCTGCCTCTTGGCCCTCTTTCTCTGTTGCGGTACCCTCAGGAAATGGAATCTCATTTGAATGTAACCTTGGCATGAATATTCATTAAGTACTTGGTACAAACTGAGGACACTGAGAGGTATAAGATACATGTCTGGCTTTAAAGCGTTTCCTTTCATTACAGGAATAGAGGCAGTTAGCATAATGAAACAGACGTGGGTTCCAGAGGCAGGTGGGCCTGGATTCAAACCCTAGTTCTATCGAAGTATGGCCTTGGGCCCATCACTTCAATTTCCTGAGGCTCATTTCCTTTTCTTTAAAATTTGGGTTCTAATATCATGTTACTGAGTTCTCTTAAGAATTAGAAATATTTATACAGTCCCTAGATCACTACATGGTGGCTATTTTTCCAGAACAGATATGCCTTTTTGTATATATTGCATGAGGCAGAATATGGAAGGTGTTCAATGAGAATAGTTAGGTTTCCCCAGGCCCCCTGGGAGGCAGGAGGTGTGGATGAGGAGGTCTGCACACCAAGGGGCAGGCTCAAGCTGAGGCAAGACATGTGGGTGGGACTTCACCAACCAGCGGAGGGAGAGGACATTCCAGGCAGCAGGTATGGGTCACACGAAGGCATGGAGGCGGGAAGGCATGTGGCGTTTCAAGGCCGAAGATTAGGGAGTTTAGGTAAGACTGGATGTGGAGACCTTGAACAGCAAGCTGAATTAGGAGTTCATGGAGGAGCGACTACCAGCTGGAGGAAAAACATCTCTTCTCCCCCACCTCCTCTCTTTCCCACATCATGTTCAGGCAATTCTGGCTTTTCCTTGCACTCTGTTTCTGTAAATGATTTTTAAGAAGGCAAAGCTGTAAAAAGGGATCCCTGCTTTGCTCTTCAAACTCCTAGCTGGTGGCTCCATTGTGATCAGGCAGAAGGCTGATTGAGTTGATAAGACCAGGAAATCCCTGTGGTGGATGGAGGTGGGGAACAAGTGGCTAATTCTGAGGAATGGAGGATTAGGATAGAGAAAAGTGAAATACAGTGAAATAAAAAGGAAGTGGAAATACCGGGAAAGGACTGTTTATGATTTGGGTTTAAGCCATATAGAAACTGTATTGATTAGTGCAGGGTAGCCCATGAGCATGGCTAAAAACTGACTGGGGTCTCTCTCCGTTGTTGGTCCTCTCTGAGAACAGGAATGCATGTCCAGGGAGATGCTGATGGGGTTTTGGCGCTGCAGGCAAAAGTAGTTGAGGTGTGAACCCAAGGAAGGGGCGGTGGGTAAGGCTGTGGTTCTGCTTGAAGTAAGGTTATGTTTCTATGTAGAAGGGTGATTTAAGCATAATTAAATAACGGTAATTTATGAACTAATATTTGCAAGTGTTTATTATAATCCAGATTTTCTTTTTGCTGCTGATTTGGGAAAAACATCTTTGGAGGAGTATGTTTGGAATGGTTAAGTATTATTTTAGGAAGCATATTTTGTTGTCACAGATTAAAGGTACTCCAAAAAGAAAGCTTTACAAATGGGGCAATAGGAAAAGGCATATTTTACATGCATTCAAATTCAAGATAAGGGAACCAAAGGGTCTGTTGCCTGGGTAAAGGTTTTTTTTTTTTTTTTCCCCCTCCCTCATGAATTTATTTATTTATTTATTTATTTATTTATTTATTTATTTATTTATTTGCAGTTTTCTGAAACATTTTTATTGAGTTATAGTCATTTCACAATGTTGTGTCAAATTCTAGTGTAGAGCACAATTTTTCAGTTATACATGAACATACATATATTCATTGTCACATTTTTTTCCACTGTGAGCTACCACAAGATCTTATATATATTTCCCTGTGCTATACAGTATAATGGTTTTGAGAATTTAATGGAGATTTAGCAAACAATGGACAAAAAATTGACTTCAAACATAGATAAGCCTACACAAATATTTAAAGGGCAGAGGCTTCAAAGAATGTAAGAAATAGTTTAGATCATCACAAATGAAGTAATGGGATATATAATGGGAAATCAGAATCTGTGCTGTCAGGAGAGTCATGTTATTGTGTAAAAACTCCATGATCTGGTACATCTAAGATAAAAGGGAAGTGGTGTTTTCAAAGGGTGAGTGCCCCACCCACCATGAGTGATTGGGGCATTTTCTAGTTTGTGATTCTGTAGGCAGTAAAAACATTTTGCTGCCAAGTGTGTCAGTGGAGGTGGGGAACGGAAGACTTAAACTGTGTTCAGTGAAACTATTGCTCAGAATAAAGCTGGCCTTTCTTCATAACAAGGAAGAAATTTGGTATACCGCATTATCAGGAGAAGCAGATCTTTAAAATTTTGGTTATGAGTATTTTTTTAATGACTGCCTAAGTATTTAAGCATTCCCGAGCTCTTATTTAAGAAAAATGGAAACCTGTTTCTGTAGAGGCTGATGTGCCTAAAAATTACCTACCCATGTAACTAAAATGTAAGAGACATAGTCTCAGACCTATGTATATGACTTTCTAAGAGGACTGTGGTATCCAATAATAAGTGACTTTCGTGGCAGAGTCTAACACATAATTAGGAGGATCATGTATTATCTGTTTATTAATGAGATCCATGTACAGAGATAGCAGAAAAGAAACTTTTAGGGTCTATCAATGCTTAAATTTAGAGCAACAGAAATATTTCTAAAAGCATTGCTTTTGTATACATACACCCAATTGTCAGTTTTACACACATTTTATACTTGTGTTAGTCTTGAGCTATTTCTTCCAGCTTTCATTTGCCAGGAGACTCTGATAACATCAGTAAAATACAATCAGGATGGATAAGTTTTCCTTATCTTGCCTATACCATGGTTAGGCTGAGAATCCACCATTGTGACTTTTTTTTTTCAGTTGTATATATATACATATTTTTCAGATTCTTTTCCATTATAGGTTATTACGAGTTATTGAATACAGTTCCCTGTGCTATATATTAAATTCTTGGTTTTTATCTGTTTTACACATAGTAGAGTACGTATGTTAATCGCAAACTCCTAATTAATCCCTCCTCACTTTCCCTTTGGTAACCATACATTTTCTATGTCTGTGAATCTGTTTCTGTGTTGTATATAGTTTCAGTTGTATTATTTTTTAGATTCCACATGTATTGATATCATATATTTGTCTCTCCCTATCTGACTCACTTCACTTAGTATAATATTCTCTAAGTCCATGCATTTTGTTGCAAATGTCAATATTTCATTCTTTTTAATGGCTGAATAATATTCCATTGTATATATAACACATCTTTATCCATTTATCTATTGATGGACACCTAGGTTGCTTCCATGTCTCTCGGCTATTGTAAATAGTGCTGCTGTGAGCATCAGGGTGCACGTACCTTTTTGAATTAGAGTTTTCATCTTTTCTAGGCATATGCCCAGGAGTGGGATTGCTAGATCATATGGTAATTCTATTTTTAGTTTTTTAAGGAACCTACAGATTTTTCTCCATAGTGGCTGCACCAATTTACATTCCCACCAACAGTGAAGGAGGGTTCTCTTTTCTCCACACCCTCTGTAGCATTTATTAATAGACTTTTTAATGGTGGCCATTCTAATCGTGTGAGGTGATACCTCATTGTTGTTTTGGTTTGCATTTCTGTAATTAGTGATGTTGAGCATCTTTTCGTGTGCCTGTTGGTCATCTATATCATGATTTTTTGACTGAGGTAGGTCTAGCTGTCTAGAAGTCAATGAACATGGCTTTATATAATCAACATGGGGAAGCCATTTAAGAGACTGACATTAAACTCTTGGAGGGCAGAAAGTGAACCTTACAGTCTCTTGGGAATATTCCTCCGTGCAGCAGAAAGTAGGAGCTTTAATGGCTGCTCAGTAAATGCTTGACAGAACGTAAGTTCCACGGGGCAGCATTTACTGAATTCTGCTGATCACAGCCAAGCTCTCCATAAACCCTGTAGCTAAACTATTTTAGGAACTCAAAAGGAGCAACAGGGACTAAAGGGGACATCAAAACCAAGATTGAACCTTAAGGCTCTCTGGCTGTCATAACGCTTCTCTTCCTGTTAGAACTATTGGCCACCATACCCTGGCTGATTGGAATTAGCAGGAAGGTCATTTTCAGGGAGAAGGAAAAGGTCATACATAAGCTCTTGCCTCCCTATTATCTCTCTTGCTAGGTACCAGTAATGTAGCTCAAGGAGTAATGCCCTACATATATCTGGAGGGAACTCTAATTCAAAAAGATACATGCACCCCAATGCTCATAGGAGCACTATTTACAATAGCCAAGACATGGAAGCAACCTAAATGTCCATGGACAGATGACTGGGTAAAGAAGCTGTGGTGTATATATATACGATGGAATTCTACTCAACCATAAAAAAGAATAAAATAATACCATTTTCTGCAACATGGATGGCTGTGGAGATCATCATTCTAAGTGAAGCAAACCAGAAAGAGAAAAGAAAAATACTATATGATATCACTTACATGTAGAAACTTCTTAAAAAGACACAAATGTACTTATTTATGAAACAGGAACAGACTCACAGACATAGAAAACAAACTTATGGTTACAGGGTGTGGGGAAGGTGGTGGGATGGGATAAATTGGGACTTCAAGATTTGCAGATACTACTATATATAAAACAGATAAACAAGTTCCATCTGTATAGCACAGGGAACTATATTCAATATCTTGTAATAACGTATAATGAAAAAGAATATGAAAACAAATATATGTATGTACGTGTATGACTGAAGCATTATGCTGTACACCAGAAATTGATACATTGTAACTGACTATACTTCAATCAAAAAAATGTAAGCAGTACCATGAAGGCCAAAGAAAAAGAAAATTAATCATCATAATAATTTTTTTAAAAAGAGAAGTAATGCCCTATTCAAACTCCTAATATTTAGAAACTGACTCTTATTATTCAAGTTTTGGTAGGGGAAAGCAAAGTCTCCTTATGTGCTCTTTTATCTAAAACTCCTCCAGCACCATCAAGCGTGGATGGATACACAGGAAAGTGGCAGTATCCAGGAGACAAAACATCCGTGTGACTGACCCTACTCTCCAGAGCGCTTACTCAGCACTCTGGTCTCTGGAAATCTGCTACGAGGCCATCACAGACATCTCTGTGCTCTGTGTACCTTCAAGCACAGCTTAGCATGAATGGGGGCGGGGGTAAGTGAGAAAGCTTACTGCCTTCAATACAACTAGGTAGAGCGAGCTGATCTTAGGTAGACGACCTCCTTACCCAGAATTTAAAAATCTAGTAGAGAATCTTCTTGAAATGGTGGCTATTTGCTTTTGCTCATTGTCCTTTATAGCTGAGCGAACAACACTATAAAAATGTGTTCTTTCTGGAGCGATGCTTGGCTGTCAGAGCCAAACATGTAAGAAGCAGTTGGAATTAAGTTTCTGATTTAGCATCCCTCTTAGATAGTTGGGGCAAGCTCCTATATCTTAGTGTTTCTGTTTTGGAATGTGTGCCATCTCACTGAGGCAGTGAGCTGGCACCTACATTCTGTGGTTTCACAGGTATGGGACTAAGTGACATATCTAACCAAGTGACATGTCTTCTTATCCTCCCTTTTTATCCCAGAGGGATAAGTTACGTTTATAAAGTACAGCTATTGCTTAAGGGCACTTGTTGCTTTTATAGACAAGCAACAAACAGTAGGGAAAATAATAGCCAGAAGACAGGTGTGCCCGTGCCACATTCAGGTCGCTCCCTCTATCTAATGAGCACTTACAGAATGTTCCAGGCACCTTGCATACAATGAGATGTGCACACAGAAAGAGAATACAGCAGCAGATTCCTTTGAGAGTGACACGGTGTGGCCGACGAGTAAGTGTAAGTTGTCTTTGCTACCCACTGAGAGATATGTGAATTATTTATTAGCTAATTTCTTCACCAAAATTACAGTCATACCACCTGTTGCTTGCCAGCCTAGTGAATTATTAATATCAATTGCTCTGTTTATTAACATGTTTTCCTTACATTGTTCATCCAGTATTAAACACAACCCCCTAATCACCATCTCTTCTTTTTTCCTCTAGAAGGCTTTTTGTCACTGCCTTACTACTGTGAAATTAAAAAAAAAAAAGAAAAGAAAAGAAAAGAAAAAGAAAGAAAAAGTACTAGCCTCAAAATTAGCCCAACCCAGACATATGGGGTAGTAGGTTCATGTGGGTTAGGGTACAGAGCTATCCGTGCAGGTAACTGAAACTTGTTTCTTCTTGAAGCTTGAAGATATGTACACACTCACAGTAGAGGAGGCGTGAAAGCCTTGTCTTGTAGTGATAAAGTGGAGGTGGAGCTTGGGAATTTCAGAAGTATTTAGCTCTGTGTGTTTTCATTATGCAGGAAATGGTTTTGAATGTTTCATCTCTTGCTACTGATTAGTTTTGGGGCCATCAGCAGAATCTCTACTGGGGATCAAGATGATCCTATCTGTGCCCCGCCTTCACGGTATATGCAAATCTATTCTTGACAGCAGCTCCATCTGCTAAGCCACCAGTAATTTTACAAATTATGTCCAGTAGGACTGATCCTTTGTGAATGCCCTTCTTTTTATTAAGAAAGAAAAAAGAAGGAAGAAAATGCTCCCTGTATCTGGCCAGCTGTGCTTCACCCTTGGTAGAGAGTTCTTACAGATTGAGAGGATGCCAAGCTCCTCTGGTGACTCACATCTTCTCTTGTCAAGACCAGTGGAGGCAACACAGTCAGAAACCTCCCTGCTTTGTTAAGAGGCACTTTGTGTCAGAAGGGGAACATAAGCACAAAAATAGTTAGGATTCTCGGAGCAGAGAGAACTAGTTCTTCATGACTAGTGAACAATTTCTGCCATTTAAGGTCAAAAGTATTATCAGCTAATCAGATATACCAGGGTTCTTCATTTCCAATGACTCATTCTCTTTGGAGGTCATTTAGCAAACTAGACCAAGAATTTTCTTAATCTTGTTGCAGAGCTGATGGCATGCAGAAAGCTAGGGCTGGTTATGTTGGCTGTGTCTCTGTTGAGATGCAGACCTGCAGCTGGGCCTGATCTTGGGACACCAAACGGACATTGATGTGTTGCATTATAGGAACCTAGTTTCTGGAAGTTGAGGCAGCAAGATAAAGTGTACATTATGATTTGGCCTCTGAGTTTGTAAGTGTTAGGTGTGTCTTGCCCAACTGAATCCTGGGTGCAGCTGTTGAAGGACAGATTGCCTTCAGGACAATTGGCACCTATGAATGGTTGAATCCCCAGAGTTAGCAGGGTCGTAACAGAAGACTCATTTATTCTCACCCATCATTTTCATCCGTAATTCACCCCCTTAGTTAAATCATTGATCCCAGTATAGGGCATATTTTCACATTTCATTTTATTCAATATGTTCTCTTCCTAAATTCACCAATTTCCCCTCTCTTCCATGTCTTGCCAAAACAATCAGGGCTCTGTGGCTCAGTGGTAACCTTTCAAAGCAGCTTCCACTAGACCAGAACTGGATAATCTATCAGGGTCTAGTGTTTTCAGGCTGGCTTTCAAGAACATAAATCTTTAATTTTATCTCTTGGATTATGGATTGTCCTAGAAATTTTAATCCAAATCCTTCAATTTAAAGATAAAACAGCTGAAGTCCACAGTAGTTAAGTGACCTTCTAAGATTACTCAGCTGATTGGCTGTGAGTCTGGGATGGAAACCTAGGGACAGTCATTTGAACATGGCACCATGGGCCTTTCACTCCTCTTTCGTGTGTGTAATGATAGATGTTTCACATTCCCCTCCACTGAGTATTTCCTTTTCATTCTATAATCTTGAGACCACTGGGTGTGATTTTCTTCCTCCTCAGACTTTCTCCCCTGAGCTTGTCAGCAAACAGTGAAGTATTGGAGGGGATTAAAGGGGGTTATGCATCATTGCTGTGAGAGTTTGTTAGTGCGATTCAAGAAATTCCTTCCTTAAGAAATTAAGTTGCAGGTTATCCCAGCATTTCCACATCTTATCTTTAAAGAACAAGAGCAATTTACTCCCCTACTTGCATTTCTTCTAAACACTTCCCTTAAGCTTTGAAATATCTGCTGAAAGAGGAAGAAACTATGTGCATACCTACAGG
This sequence comes from Camelus bactrianus, assembly GCF_048773025.1. Lineage (NCBI taxonomy): Eukaryota > Metazoa > Chordata > Mammalia > Artiodactyla > Camelidae > Camelus > Camelus bactrianus. The sequence goes on from NC_133541.1 coordinate 31,396,682, forward strand.
TGAAGAGCGGCTAAGTCTAGAACATCCTCCTTGCCTGACATCTTAGTTTAAAACTAATATGTCTTTCCTTCAAACTTTTATGAAGCTTGTTATATAAATTTTTTCAACATTTATAAAAGTAGGCAGAATAGTATAGTGAACACTCAAATAACTATTACCCAAACTTCAATAGTTAATAACTCATGGCCAGTCTTGTTTCATCTCTGCCCTGCCCCCTGTATTATTTGGAAGCAAATCCAGACATTTTATTCATTAGTATACATCTCTAAAATGTAAGCATTTCCCCCTCTTCTTCCCCCCAGATTTATTGAGGTATACAATAAATAAAACTGTAAGATAAAGTGTACATTATGATTTGATACAATGTACCTGGTGAAAGGATTCTCCCATCTATTTAGTTAACATATTCATCACCTCATTTATTTAAAAGATAGCATTTTAAGGTATATTCATAATACCATTATAATATTAAAAATTAAAAATCAACTCTAAATTATTGAATATTCATATAGTGTTCAAATTACAATTGTCTTATAATGTCATAGTTTATTTTTTATAGTTTGAATCAGGCTCCAGATTTCCACATACTGCAATTGGTTATAAGTCTTTTAAGTCCCTTTTAATTTCTAGGTTCAAAATCTATCCCTCTCTGTCTCTATCTGCAATTTGTTGGTTGAAGAAACCAAGTTGTTTGTCCCAGAAAGTTCAGTGCAGTCTGGATTTTGCTGATTGTTTCCCCAGGGTATCTTTCAACATGTTTTTCTGTCCTCTTTATTTTCTATAAACTGGTAATTGTATCTGAAAGTTGTATTAAATTATTTTCTCAAGAAAATGGGAAAGACACATAGTAATGTGCACTGGAGGATGGAGTGGAGCTGTTGATGTGAGGGGCTGGCTTTCTGGATGTGGAGGAGGGAGACTCTGAATTCAGGAAATGTGATGGATGAGAGTGTAGACTTTGAAGCCCAACTGTCTGGGTTCCAATTTCGGTTCTGTTTAGCTGGGTAGCCCTGGGGAAATCACTTGACCTGCTGTGCTTCAGTTGTCTCCTCTGTTCAGTGAGAACAATAATAGGACCTGCCTCACAGGCTTGTGAGGGTCAAGAAGATCAGCATATGCATACATAACATGCTTAGAACACAGCCATGATGTAAGTACTCTGTAAGTGTCGTCTGCGACTTAGGAAGGAAGTTGCAGGGAGTTGAGGGCGAGGAGAGTCGTGAAGCCAAGGTGCCTTTGCAGGGAGAACAGCAGCCAGAGACCAGCCTTCTTACAGCTGTGCCAGGCCTGGTGGTCCTCTAGTTTTGCCCCATTGCGTTCTCTGTTTTCCTCATCTCTCTCCACGTTTCATTCCACGTAGGTCATTTTCATCATATGAACACTTTGCATGTGAATCAGGAAGAAAGCAAAGCAGTGCCGAGTGGTACCGGGACCCAGAGGGCAGGGCCCTCTGATGTTTGGACGGCATCTGTTTGGGCCTTAGGTTCTGCTACTGCCCCAGCCTCGTACCTCATGTCTGCCTCTTGTCCTACTTTCGTGCTTAAAGACTCAACGGCTGAAATCCTTGCTGGTGTTTCCCACCCATTTCTGATGGTTACCTGAGCTTCACGTGGACCCCCCATGCTGTAGGCCACCCGTTACTTTACTCACTTGAATTCATCTCAACCTTTTGTGCAGTCAGATTGCATTCTCGGCCTTTTCCTTATCCCAGTTGGCAGTACTTTTGGAACATTTGTGTCTTTGGCTCTGCGTGACAGGCGCTATTTCGAATGTTGTGGGAATGCCTGCCTCTCCCTGCTCATGCCCTTTGCCTGTTGGTTTGACTTCAGGCCCTCTCTGGCTTGTTTAATGGTCATGATTATTGTCTGTCACTGAATGTTTCTTGTATGGTTTTGCATGGTTCCAATGTCCTTCAAAGCAGAGATGGCCAAACTGCAGGCCACTTGTCTTTGTAAATGTGACTCAACTGGGACACAGCCACGTCCTTGCCTTTATGGATTCAGTGGTTGCTGTCTCACTACAACAGCAGGGTAGTTGTAATGGGTGACCCTGTGGACCACAAAGCCCAAGATATTTACTCTCTGGCCCCTCTCATTAAAAGTTTGCTGATGTCTGCTTTAAAGAGAAGGAAACTATCAGATTCATGTTGTTCCGAAGAATGACTGGCTAGAAAAGAGAAACTGTGGAATTCCATTCTTTTAAAGTGGAAAACATTGGGAAAGTTGTTGTGTGTGCACATAGGTGCCAAACACTGTGTGTGCTTGTAGACGGGAGAGGGAATGGCAGGCCTCCTTTTGGGGTTAAAGTCTCCAGGCCCTGAAGCCATGCAGTGGCTGACTCTCCCTCTTTGCTTTTCTAGTGTGCCATGATGTCTCTGGGAGATGGACGTCTTGGGCGGTCAGGGGGCGGGGGATACCACCTGATGGCTGCTGTATCTCAGATATTTAGGTTTCCTGCTGAGCAAGGCCATGCCTTGCCCCTGCTTCCACCTGGCAGGGCCCGACCTGCTGCTCCCCTAGGGGGGAATCTCTTTGTTTACTCAGTGGTGTCTGTGCCAGTTGACACCAAGTCAAAAAACACTTTAGACAGAGGCCTTCTTTGAAAGTGTTAGCTAGTAGCAAGTGAGTCTGGCTTAATATCTCCTTGAGGCTGGAGATCTGATTAGAAGGGAGAAAGGAGTGATTTGTTAGCTAGATTGACTAATTAGTCATTGTGAGGCACTTTCACACACATTATCTCACTTAAATCCCCAAAAAGACCCTGCAAGGGAAATACTACAATCCTTAGGAGACTGAGACTCAGAAAAATTAAGTAAATTGCAAAGTTCCCATGGTGTAAATATTATCTTTGTTAGCAATTGTCATGAGCTGCTTTTAGCTTTCTAGTCCATAATCCTTATCATTGCCCTCTTCCTCATGCTCACAAAATGGCTGCAGGAGATCCAAGCACCACATTTCCAGGCAAGAAGGTAAAATGTAAATGGACAATCTAGCCAAGGTTGTTCTCTTCCTAGATGTCCTTCTTCATGTAAGGTGACTTCAACTTACATCTCATTAGTCAGAATCACAGGGCCATTCCTTTCTGCAAGGGGACCTGTAAAATGTGGGATTTTTTGGCTTGTTTTAATCTGGGCACATTGCTAACCCCATAAAAGTGTTTTCTGTAGGTACAGAAGTAGAGGAGAATTGTTATTAAATAGGCAACTCACAGTTTCTTTTTTAAGAGGTCATTCTGATGCATGGAAAGTTTGAAAATCTCTGGTCTAAACTTATGGATCTTGCTTTCCCTCATTTCAAATGAATTTGGTAGAGTGAAGGTTATTATCCCTCTCCACTCTCTTGTGCAAGAGATCCAAGAGATAGAATGATTTCCTTCTGCTTCCATGGGAAACAAGGCACGTGCTGGTGAGGGGTGGTGACTGTTTGGTGTCCTCAGACAGATGTGGGGAGCGGGGGTGATGCTCCAGGTCGCCTCGCTGTGTAGAGGCAACAGGTGTCTCTGTAGACCCGCCAGTAGTCCCTTGGGTGAGGGCATGGCAGGAGGAACAGTGATGCTTCCAAAATGTAAACACCCAAGGGGCAGTTTCCACCTTGATAAGGAGGTGCTCTAAGCGGGGAACAGTTATCAGCTGCCTGAGTCTGTGCCCCATACCTGGCTACCCACACACAAAGCTGGGGGGTGCGGGTTTGTTGTTTTGGTTTTGGTTTTGTTTTGTTTTGGCTGCCAGACATAGAGCCTCAAGAGAACAGTGTGTCCTAAACAAGAATTTCAGCTTGCGAAGGAAAACAGAATCCACCCTGCTTGGTCACCTGAGGGAGTCAGCTTGGGAGCTGGACTTGTGTTTGCTGCTCTGCAAAGGGGGCTAAAACTGAGCTGCAGAGCTCTGAGTGGACCCTTTTGCGAAAGAAAGGAGGGGATTTTAAAACAAGATGCCAGAAGCGTAGTGTGATGCAGAGACCACAAACTTGGAAAGTCTATATAGCGTCTTGGCAGGTGACATCAATGTGTGAAGTGAGGCATTGCTTCGGGCAAGCACATGTACTTTCTAAAGGAATTATCGCCACAGAGGAATGCTAGTTCCAAATCCCTCCCTTCATTCCTTTCTTTTTTTCCTTCCTGTCCCTTCCCTGAGAAGCTATAAATATGGAGTTTTGGGTGAAGAACCCAATTTGTTAGTGTTGACAACTGGGGATGCCACTAGCTCCCCTGACTCCTTTTTCCAAATGAGGAAATGGTCCCCATTCCTTCATGACAGCGCTGGTGGCCATGCATGTCCCGTGCGAGCTGGACTTCAGCCCTTGCAGGCCCCTTGGCTGCGCCTTTGTGCCAGGCATGAGCTGCCTGACTGTAGATGGTGGCCCCACGGTTCCATATGTTATGTGAGCCAAGCAAAACATACCTGTGGGCCATGCTCAGCCCGCGGGCTGTCATTTTGCAGTCTCTGGGGTTGTAAAAACAAAGCTCTGGGGTCAGACCGTCTGGCTTCAACTCTGGGTTCTGTCATTTAGGCAAATTATTCAGTATTTCTCTGCCTCAGCCTCCTGTGTCTGTCAAATGGGGATAAATACTTGGACCGATCTCATAGGGCTGTTATGAGGATGGGATTAAATACGGCATAAAAAGCACTTAGCCACTCAGAGTGTGGCTAACAGCACTTGATCAGTGTTGGTTCATAGCAAAATCATGTAAACAAAACAAAACAAAACAAAACAACCTGATTTTGCACACTCATCAGCCTCTCTCCGCAAGTCAAGTTTTGTTGGCGAACTCACAGCCTATGAATGGGTGAGAGGGTGCATGTCAGGCCTCCACAATGTCTTTCCACTTCTTTGGGAAGTATTTAAGCTCTGTGTCTGACTTTTGCAAAGGCAGGGAACTCAAAATAGCAAGCTTTGCTTACTCACTGACTAAGGCCACGGGAACCTCAGTGAAGTAAACAGTTTCCTTGAACCCCTGTTCCTGTCTCATTGCACAAAGCAGTTACACGGTTAACAACTGACGTCCTTAACAATGATATCTTCAAACCATTAGTAAAGATTAAATTTGCTTCAGTATCATCTGTTGCACAAGGCAAAGGTGTGTGGGATCATTTTAGAATAATTGCCACTGAAAGATAAATGTGTGTCAGACTTTAAAGTAACAAGTGCTCAGTTGTTGAGTTCCTCTTCGAAAGGGGCTCATTCTCTAGGGGGCGGCCCCAGAGCCAACACTGTCATTAAAACCCATCCTCGTGGTTTGCATCCAGCCTGCACCGGGCTCTGCTTGAAAGATGGACTCTCATCACTGAGACTGCCCTGCGGGGAGAGTGTTAGCTCAGCACTGGCGGTAGTGAATCTGCGGTTAGCTGCAAGGATTCGGGTTGAAATGAGACGAATAAACCTAGCAGTGTTGCTCTGGTAGGTCCAGTTGTATCAAAGTGTACAGTAATGTTTTATAGAGCAGTGGCCACCTCTCAGCTTGCTTTAAAACACACCCAGAAAAGGGCGTCTGAGAAACTATTTAGTGCCACCTACGTCTAAATTAACTTTTCTCTCACTTTGTTAATATCTGAGCTTCCCTGAAACACTCATTAAGCCCTACACAAATATAAAGAATGTCTCTGAGACTGGAAAAAACAAGGATTGCCCCAGAAATTCTACTCTTACTTGGCTGGGTCACCAGCAGTCTAAACCATCTCTCTCTAGACTTGTATTTCTCAGTCTTGGCATTATCGATGTTTTAGGTCACATCATTCTTTATTGTGGTGGCTGGTCTGCATACTGTAGGATGTTTAGCAGTGTCCCCGGTCTCTACTCTCTGGATGCCAATAACACACCTCCCTCAACTTGAGATGACAAAAAATGTCCCTGACATTGTCAAATGCCACCCGGAGGACAGTCTTCTTTGTTGAGAACCCCTGCTCTGGACTATGAAAAGTGGCTAGATGTGTAAACACAACAGTTATGTATCTCTGTGTGTGTGTGTGTGTGTGTGTGTGTGTGTGTGCGCGCGCGCGCGTGTGTAACTAACTAAAAAGGCCCCAAAACAAAAGTTTTGAAAATAAACTCATCCACAAGCTACACTGACAAAACGCTTAGAGAGGGATCCTGTAACCACCATGTTTGGCAAATCTGTTATTTTGCTCAGCCTCCCAGCAGCTTTTCCATAGGTCATGTTAAATGCTGGCAAACTACTCAGTCTGGAAGGGTGTGCCATCATCCGGATCACCTTGAAGTATCTGTCCAGACATCTTCCAAACGGGAGTGGTGCCCGTCCACTGGCACTTGCACATAAAAACTCAGCGGGTGAGAGTAAGAGATTCGTAAAACAGAGAGGGACCTCAGAGCTTCAGGTCCATTTCCCATGTTTTCCAGGACAAGACCCTGAGGGCCATACAACAATTTGCAGCACAGTTTATGATAAACCTCAGTGATGCAGACACTCAGCTGAATTTTTCACCAATCTAGGCACAGAATTACTACTGAGTGAAATGTTAAATTACTCTCACAGCAGTTTTCAAGGTTGTAAGAATAAGAAGAACCAGGGATAAAATTAAAATTGGCTTTCAAATGGAAGGCTGAAAAAATTAAGGGTACCATTAATGTACCTTTGCCTCAGGATCCAGAAACTTCCATTTCTCTTTCTAACACACGGTTGCAACTGATTCGGAGTGGTAGACCTCCATTAATTGGCCTTATGAGCCTTATAAACTACGCCTACTAAATCAGTTATTTGGAACTTGAAAGGAATAATGGTTTATAATGATCCTTAAATTAGGCCAAATATTCTTCCTACTTCCAGGCAGAATTATTATTTTCACCCAGATTATAATTCTAAAAGAAGGTAATGTGAATGAATTCATCCCACTGGTACAGGAGACCCATCCCTGTATCCAAATTTCTTTTACTAATTGAAGGTAACCATGAATTGTATATTTTAAACTCATTGTTTAAAAAAAAAAATACCTGGTATTCATGCTTTCCACATGTGGTCAGTTCCTGATCTAAAGGAGAAAGAGATGAGGCAGGAAAATGATCACATTCAGACGATGTCCAACTGGAAGCTGAGAATGTCACCAACAGAAAGGTGCAGCCTGTTCTGGCATGTGCGGGTTTGAGTACAAGGTGTACCCTTGCTGCCTGGTGCCGTACCTCGGGCTCTGCCTGACTTCAGTTTGTGATTACCTGGGTCTCTGAAACAGGACTCTCGGGGCAGGTATGGATCTAATATTTCTCATGCCCTGCCCCAAATACCTCCCTCCCTGTGCCCCAGCAACAAAAGGAAAGCTTCCCACTGTGACGTGGGTGTCAAGGTCATCAGAAGATTTCAGGGAATGCCTTTGACCTTGTTTTGGACCTAGAGGATGATCTCATTCAGAAATGGGAACAGTGTCAAAATACGGAATGTGCTCATAAGATTAGCATGTGGTATGGTTTTTAAAAAATTGGAGGGCAGATATACAACCCATTCTGGATTTTTAAGAAGAGAAGTGGTTGAAAGAGATGTGGTATTTTTACCTAAAACATGGTAGGTACACTGTCACCTCTTGGCAGTGATGTGATGGGAAGACTGTTAATGCATTTAACAAACACTTAGAGTCCCTGTTATAGGTAGCAGAGATTGCTCAGAGAACAAAGCAGAGTGCTTTCTTACTTTTAGTGAAGGGAGACAGTCAGTAAACAAACACCCGATCTGTCACGTAGAGAGGAGTGCTGGGGGGAAAAGAAAACCTGGTAAGGGGAGAGGTGGAGCGGCCTGGGCCAAGGGGTTAGTGTTTTATACGGCATAGTCAGGAAATGCCTCTCGGATAAGGTAACATTTGCTCAGAGAACTGAAGGAAGCAAAACAGAGCCTTGTGGCTATCTGGGGGAAGATATCAGAAACTGTTATAAGTGTTCCAACAGGAAATTTATTAGGGCTTAGAACAGCAGACCTGTCTGTGCTTAGGATGAAGAGGGTGAGATACAAGAAAAGGGGGAGCTTTGGGAAAGCATTAGGGACATGTTACATATATACACCGAATGTATGCACAGCACTGATTGGCAAAACCGGAACATTGGATTATATGTTCGCAAATCTCTCACGTGGTTTTTAAATGAGACCCCATAGCTCTGTTAAGCGTCATGGTGTTTTGTTGTAGCCAGGGTGTAATGGATTGTTATTTAGGGTTATCCTGCAAAGCTTAGACTAACTCAGAAAGCAGTCGCTTGGATACATTGCCCAGGCTGAGTCAGGTTATTAATCTGGACTGGAAAATAATACAACCAGATTGTGGCTGACTGTGGGCCCTGGTCCCATTCACCAGATTTTGTGCTGTGTTTTTAATGGGAAGTGGGCTTGCCTTGCCAGGTGGGAGAAAAGAAGAGGGTAGTTTCAAGGAGGAAAAGAGTTGAGTATAGGTGAAGGGTCCATGGCACCTGGCTGCGCGCTGCCTTCCCATCCCTCAAATTAGCCTCCCAGCCCAGTCATCGGTATGAGCAGCATGACCTCTAAAGAATGTGGGCCTTCTCCAGGCCATGGCAAGGACTTCCATCACAGCTCCTTCCCAAGAGAGTCTTAGAAATTCTCACCCTATAGTCTGGGTCTCTGTTACCGCCTTCATCCTCTTTAAACGTGAGAAGGAAAGAGGCATTAGGTAGCCCTGCCTCTCTCACCTGAGAATTGCTCCAGGTTTTTGAATGTTAACCTTTTTAAACAGCATCAGTGTACCAGTTGGACGTGGTTTCCCCTTTCTGAAGGACAGTCAGATTTCACCTACGCGCCTCTGGGGATTGCCCTGCCTTGAGGGTTGTTGAGCATGCGTGTTGGGAGTTGTTGACTGTTAAAGAAAGTAGGACTGGCATTGGACCAGCAAATAGAATTCTACTTTTTGGAGCTGGGAATTTCTGTTCCAGCCCAGTACTTGGGCTGATGAATGAAGAGTGATTAAAAGCAAGGAAGCGCTTTCTGAAAAGGGACGGCATCCTGGTACAAGTCACGACTTGAGCAATCTTGTCCATAGTTTGCTTGCGTCAGGTACTTCAGTGTTGATGGCTTTTTGCTTTTACAAGTCATACCTTTTTTTTAAAGTGCTGTCATACACTTAGCAAACGTTTTTTGAGCATCCACCCAGCGCCCAGTCCTGTGCCATGCAAGTTCAAAAGAAATAGGTAACATTGTTCTTGATCTCATGGAATTAAGTTTTGTTAAACAGGTAAGACTTCCAGCAGTAAAATAGTCCAAGAAGGAGCAAGTGAAAAGCCAAGTTGGAGGTATTGGATCAGTGAGAAAAACCCAAACTTTGGAATCAGGTAACCCTGGGTTTGACTCAAAGCTCTGACTCTGACCAAGAGTGTGCCTTTGTGAGATTCTCTTATCCTGTGCGGGCCTCAGCTTCCTCTTCTGTGAAATGGGACAATGACACCTATTTCACTGTAACACTGGATTGCTACGATGACTCAGTAATGCTATAATAAAGCAATTAGTGCCTGGCACGCAGTAAGCACTTAGTATATTATTGTAATTATTAGTTGGACAAGTAATTAGATCTGGATTCTAAGTTTTGATTCTGCAATTAGAGAGCTTTGATAAGTCACGTTTTCATACTATCCATATAGATCATCTGTAAAGCTAAGGGAATGGTCTCTCTACCTTTACCTCTAAAATTCTGTGGTATTTTGAACTGAAATGTATTGAACAAAATCCTCCCTGGATGCTTGTCCTTCTTAATATACTTACACTAGTTTTAACAACGAAACCTCCACATGACTGAGGACATGCTCTGAAGCAGAAGCCTTGGTGGATTCTTTACATTCTTTGTTAGTCTCTCCATGTGATACACTCAATGAGATGGATAACCTTGTCCTATTTCCTAGATTTGAAGCCATATTTTATCCAGTTTAATATTTCTGAAGTCAGGGTGCAGTGTATCCTTGATACGTATAGTCCAGGTGGTGATGTTTTTCTCCTTTTCTTCCCCCAAAGCCATTTCTAAGTGAGATGGGGCATCTTATAACTGATGCCTTTGAAGCAAGGGAAATGAATGTTTTTCCTATATTTTGGATGATAAAAATGGGGCTTACAGAGGTTAATTTACATGCCCAAGGTTAATGAAAGTAAGAAAGTCAAAGCTAGAATCTGACTAAGATTGGTCTGGTTTTGCTGACTCTACCATACTTCTTGGGGGCAAAAGATTTTTAAAGTTGCTAACATTTAGTCCTTTGTTCACCTCATTTTCCATAGCAAAATATTTTTGCTCCGTTTGCTAGACTGAGCTGTAGATTACCTGTTTATTAGTTCTTAACAGGAATACATTTTTAGTCCATCTAGCCAGACTTCATAGACTGTTTATCTTGTGCAATGTAATGTTGACGTCTGTTCGATGTTGACATCACCGGTGACCATTGGTCAGTCTGAAAAGTTATTTTCCTTCAGATAAGAACCTATTGGACTCATAGATCTTTTTTTAGAAATCTCACCCTGACCTGAGTTCACCTGGGTAATACTGGCAGATTTTTCCCTAGACTTTCCAGGATCCTGGGTCTTTACAAGGAAATGGGGGTGTAGTCATTAGCAGTTGATTATTAAGGAAATTCATTGAAAATTAACAGCAGTATTCTTTGACCTCAGCTTTTATAGCTAAATTGCTAATCTTTAGTAAATATATGATTGTATTACTTATCTATTGACATTTAGCACAAATTAGCTAGCGAATGGGCCAGTTGTTACTGTTCAATTTTTTTTGAAGTGTATTAAAATTCTTATTTCCTGTGTGTTTCTTTCTCTGAAACAGAATCCTGGGGCCTTCTATTAGGCCAGGAGAACCTCCCACAGTCTTACAACTAGCTGATTAATTGTGACAGCAAACCAGCTCTGTCATCAGAATGATTATAGTTTCAAAGTCACAGTTAATAGAAAAAAACTTCAACGAAAGTGACCACTAGCCTTTGTAAATATCGTTTGACTTGAGAAGGGAAACTTGGATTGAAAAAAGTAATTTGCAGACCCGCTTCCCTGTTAAGTCATTCTGAAGTTCTTAAAGTGGATTTCTGTCTCTACTTTTGAACAAGACATAGGTGTTAGCATAGTCACCTAGATTGAATGAATGAATGAATATATTGTATGTCTGGGATCTGCCTTTCCTTCCTCTGGTTTAGCAGCTTCAGCACCAAAGTGTAGCTGTAAAATGACACGTGGTGGAATTTGACATGGTGTATGTATCAGTCAGGGTCCTGGCAAGAAACAGACTCAACTCAGACGGCTCAAGAGACTCTAATGAAGGGGAGATGCAAGAATTAGGGGTTCAAGATTTGCAGACATGAATTACTGTATATAAAACAGATCAACAACAAGGTCCTACTGTATAGCACAGGTAATTACATTCAATACCTTGTAATAGCCTATAATGAAAAAAATATGAAAAGGAATATATATATATATATGTATAACTGAATCACTATGCTATGCACCAGAAATTAACGCAACATTGTAAATCGACTATACTTCAATTTAAAAAAAAATTTTTTAAGTGTGAATGGGGTTGAAGACACCAACAAGGCATGTTGAGGCACAAGCCACAAGGGGCAACTGTTATTCTCCCCAGACCTGGAGCAGCAGTGGGAGGAAACCGTGTTACTGAAGTTTGGGGAGGGAGGAGTCACCGAGGAGGGGCCATATGACAGAAGCTGGAGTCCTGCAGGAACTTGGGCTCCACCAGAGCACTGGGATTGTAGGGGAGCTCATCCCCAACCTCTCTTTCAACCTTCAAATCTCTATTGTTCAAATGCAGTAGGGAGTCAGCTAGGAGGGGAGCCTAAAGATTCAGCCCACAGCAGACAAGCCTCCTGAGGTGTAGGAAGAGAGAAGAACCTAGAATGGACCTGCTAGGGGAGGAGGACCAAACAGAGAATCACCGGCATAGATGGAAAATGCTATTTTAGAGCCCGCAAGCTGCACCAGAAGAATGATATATTCAAGGAATTCATTGAATCTGACCCTGACCTCAGCTGATCTTGGGTCAGCATCCACTTTCTGAAACTCTTTCAGATACACCCGTAATCACCTGACAGCAGCCAGAGTTGCTGATCATTTCAGCCTGTCCCAGTCTCATTGCTGTCCAAGGTCTTATGTGGTGGTAGGGCCGAGAGGGCTGGTCCTGTAGCTTGATGATGGAGGAAGGTCCAAAGTGGGAGAAACAGGAGAGTCATGGAGAACTTCTGAAGGCAGTATAATAACTAGGGGTAGAATAAGAGTGGTAAGGACACCTGGTGCGGGTTTGTGCAGGAAAAGGACCTGCATATGATTTCACATTATTGGGCAATGTTCTGTCCATGCATGCCAGCCCCCCCACTATCTTCTGGAGCCTTCATTGGAGGACAGGGTCAGTGGACTCTTCGTTATAAATGGTGAACTGTGAGAGATAATTATTCTCCATATGAATGGTGATATTACCCACCTTACACATCTCCCAACAGGAAGTTTGTGTTTGGAGTTACTGTTGCTTCAAAAGTGTGAAAGGGAAGAATAATATTTTTAAAAGAAGGGGCAAAAGATAGCACTGTGTGATGAAATGTATGTCTGTGGATGGTGATTTGCTACATGACAATTGCTTAAAGCCTATACTGGTGAGCGTTCCGTTAGCAGCGGACAAGGAAAAACCTCATTGCACAGCTCACACCTTAGTCCTTTCTGGGCCACTATAACAAAATACCACAGATGCAGTGGCTTACAGGCAACAAAATCTGTTGCTCATGATCCTCAGGCTGGAAGTCTGAGATCAGGGTGCCAGCACAGTCAGGTGAGGACCCACTTCTGGGTCACAGACTTCTCACCCTGCCCTCACATGGTGAAAGGGGCTAGGGAGCTCTCTGGGGTCTCTTTTATTAGGGCACTAATTCCATTCATGGGGGTCCCACCCTCATGACCAAGTCATCTCCCAAAGGCCCCACCTACTAATACCATCACCTTTACGATTTAAGATTGCAGCGTGTGAATTTGGAGGTGGGAAGTGGGGAGGAAACAACATTCAGACTTTAGCAGTTCATTATCATAATCTTTTGTACTTCTCTGGCTTCGTCATACTTGTCTGGCAAAATCCCAACCCAGATTCAGTCCAGCTCTCCACCTACACCGTGCCTGCACCTGAGAGCTGAACATGACTGGAGAGAATGCACACCAAGAGGACTGCCTGCATGTTAGGTGCACAGCCACTAACCTCACCTAACCCTTCATACAGCTGGCAATGCCCCATGTTCCCTGGTCCATTCACTTTCCTACTCTTCTAGATAACCGTTTCACACCTCCTCTTCTCTCCTCTAGCCTGAGCACTTACTTCCCATATCCTCCCTCGGTACAGATAACCTGTGTCCCTGTTTCACTGCAAACAAGCCCCAGAGGCAGTCAGAAGAGAACCCACCAGCTCCCACCACCTCTACTCACCTCCCAGAATCAGAGCCCATAGGCTGTGCCTTCCTCCTGTTAACAGAGAACTTCTGAGACAAACCTCTTCACGTGACACCTGCTCTTTCCGGAAATTCACCCTCTTCTGTCTTGTGCTTAGTTTTTCTCTCCACTGGATGATTCCAATTTCCATAAAAACATGCTGGCATGTCCCAATATCATGAAAGATAAACGTACCATTGTTGATCCTGTGTCTTTCTCTTTTTGTAAAATTTTATTTTTTTGGTGGGGAGGTATTAGAATTGATTGATTTATAGGTACTGGGCATTGAACCCAGGACCTCATGCATGCTAAGCATGTGCTCTACCACTGAGCTATACCCTTCCCAATCCTGTGTCTTTCTTTAGCCACTGCCTCGTTTTTCTCTTTTCTTCAGCAAAACTCCTTGGGAGAGTTGTCTGGACTCCATCAATGGTGGTGGAAACTGTTGTTGGCCCCTGTGACAATGGCCCACCCTGTCCCAGTCACTGAAGTCATTAGCACAGTCTCAGTGCTCGTCTTTGACCTGTTCGGTCACCCACCCCTCTTTACTTGATGTCGAGGACACTACACTTTTCTAGTTCTCCTCATACCTCACAGGGCTTCCTTGTAAGTTTTTGCTATTTTTGCTCATCACCCCGACCTCTGACTGTTAGAATGACCCAGGAACCAAGCTGTAGACTTTGTTTTTTGCACCCTTCTGACATCACAAGCACTCCCCTACTCCCATTCCAGGAATCCAAGCTCTTGTGCTAAGAATTAAAAATGAAGCCCACAGGTATTGGCCTGTGCTCTGGCTGCTAGTGGGTTGCCAGAAAAATCAATATTTGAAAAATTGAATACATTTACTCTGGTGGTTTTAAATAATATCTGTTTATTGAAAACTTTCAAATCTCCCCTGAGCTTTGGACATGTCTATTCAACCACCTGGTTGAAATCTCCACTTGAATGCTTGAGAGGCGCTCAAAACTGACCTTAGCAAAACTGGACTGATTACCCTTAACTGGATCATCCATCAGTCCTCACCATCTCAGCTGAAGACACTTCCATCCTTCAGGTGCCTGAGCTGGAAAATACTGGCACCATCCTGACTTTTTTCTTTAATTTCCCAAAGCTAGTTAACCAGCAAATCCTGTTTCACTCCTTGGTCGCTGCTACCTTCCTGGTCCAGGCCACCATCCTCTCACCCAAATACTATGAAGACTCCCCACTGATCTGTCTGCTTCCCACTTGCTCACCCTCTCCCCATCCCCCACCAGTGTCTTTTCAGCACATCACATCATCTCATGCCCCAGCTCAAAGCCCTCCAGTGCCCTCCCATTTCTATAATCCTTGACTTGGCTTGGGCAGATGATTCTGCTGTAAAAGTATATGTGTGTCCTGTAAAGCTCTGTGTTCTGCAAAACGTGCTATGAACAAACAGGGCTTATGGGAAAAGTAGGATTAAAGCAGACTCTTCCTCTCTCATACAACTTAAAAACTCCAGTGCTCAGCAAAACCATGACAGATAGCTTAGGAGAGCTGTGCCGCTGGGAGGGGGCACGTTTCCGGGGAGACCGCGCTGGTGCAGGTGCACATTCCTAATTCTCTTAAATGGAGCTGAAATCCCTCCAGCCTGTGCAGCAGCCAACCTGAGGCCTTTCTCCTTTCCTGCTAAGATTAGAATTCTATTCCTGCTTTCCTGGCTCCTTTCGCCTAAGAAAGAAATCGTGCTCCCATGTTATACCAACATTTATCCCACTGTTTGCCAATAGCCGATGAGCTAACTGCTGTTATAGAAACACATGTTGTAACAGAACAGCCTGTCCTCACTTACTGTCTGTCGTCGTCTTGGCTGTTCTTGGCTGTGTCAGGAAAGCACTTACCTAGAGGCTTTTCACTTGCTCTTCTGCCCGCTTGGCGTGCTCTCCCTCCAGCATCCTCTTGGATTTCTTTATCTCTTTCGAAGCTTTCTTCAGATGTCTCCACAGTGGCAGCTTCCCTGACAGCCCACTGAAAAGTTCAGCACCCTCACCTCCACCAACCCCCCACCTCGCTGCTGACATTCTCTCCTGCACGTCATTGTTTACTTTTCTCCCTGGTGCTTATCATCCCTGATGTGTATCACTCCCTGACTCTCTGACCCACATTCACGAGCCTATAAGCTCTGTGAAGGCAAGGATTTGGGTTTATTTTATTTCCTTCCTCTGTGTTTCTCTGTATCTTCAGTGCCTGGACTGTGGTCCAGCAGGAGCAAGGCATTTCAATGATGACTTACTGACTGACTGTTGACTGGATGAAGGAATGAAACTCCAACTCATCCAGAATGTATCTGAATTTCCGCCTTACCTAGAGAATAGTCCCTCCGCCTTGATTTCTTTTCTGATTGTGTTTGTTTGAGTATGTGACAAAGAGTAGCTTTTATCAAGCCTGGTTTCATAACTTCTTGGGAGGCATCAAACGCTGTTTCATTCCTACCACCCTGTCCCTGGGCATGTGCTAACATTTAAAGCTGTAATGTTTCAACCATTCATTGTAAGGGGTATGCTGGTGGAAAACTGGGGGCAGGTTGTATGTGTCTCTTTGCACCCCTCTATCAGCACAAGCACCTCCGTTTCCCTGCAGGAATCCCAGCTCTCCTGGTAACAATGCAGAATTAAGCTCCTAGGCTTTTCCTGTGTTCGAGCTGCTAGTAGGTTGCTGGAAAAGTAATTTTTGGGGGGAATTTGAATACATTACCTCTATATCCACTACCAGTCTTGGTGTATAATTAAAAAAAAAAAAAGGTCATTCCAATACTCCACGGTGATGGCCATGGCACAGGTTAGCGCTGATGTTATAAAGGGGCGGAGATGGTGACTAACTCTCTCTGGTGCTGGGTGGGGCTTCTTGAGGGTGGTGATGAGGGCACCTGGTGGGGGTGGTGATAAGTGCAGCGGTTCTCTAGGCAGACTGGTGGGGGCAGGGGTGGTGAATCCGGGAACAGACATGTTAAAAAGCACAGAAAAGGACAGGTTCCTGGTGTGTTCAGGGCAGAGTTTCATGAATCATTAGGCATGAGGGTGGGAGAAGTGTAGGGTAGGCTAAGGAGAGAGGGAGGTTCATGCACCATGAAGGGTTTGAACTTGACCCAACTGGGGAGCTGTCAGAGTTTGAGGTGATGTGACTGGACTCATCTTCACTCCTCACTGTTCCCAACCAGTCCCTGGCTTCTTGAAACTGTCAGCTTTACGCTTATGTGGCTGGAGAGCAGGTCCCTGTCCCCAGTACTTTGGTGGCAGATAATAGAAAGACCTATTTGTTTCATGAATATATATGTATGTGTGTGTGTGTGTGTGTTTGTATACATATATGTGTGGGTGTGTATATGAATGAACGTTTCATGTATGCATTTTTCTTGTAGCAAAACTCACTCTGTATTCAGATCCTTTAGGGGCCTGGACCTGACCAGCAGGCTACCCATTGAAGACTAACTTTATAGACTATTAATTAATAAAAGTAAGGGCACAAGGAGACACTCTATAACATTTTTTGACTTGAACAAAAAGCTTTGACACATCCTCTTTCTCAGGTCTGTCTTAGGTCCCTTCTACCAGCTCTGATCCACCTCTCCATTTGTGTGGTATCACCATCCCCCAAACATTTTTGAGCACCCTGAGGTTCTTACTTCAGTGTCCTGAATTCATGGCTCCAGGAGGAATATTTTTTTAATGATCGGGGAAGTGAGGTTGACTTAAATCCTTCATGAGATTCACAATGAAAGCAGTATCCTGCCGTAAGCTGTGTCCCACCTCTACCATGGATGGGTTGGGTATCACCGACGAGTTACTCCACATTTTATTTCTGCATCTCTGGTGAATGTGGCCAGATTTTGATAATCAAATGATTACTAGAGACCAGATGCTTTAACCTCCCCAAAATGTTTCTCTTTGGTGGGATTTCAACTGTGTAAGGGCAGTTATTTGGGAGGAAAATGCCCTGCTCAGCCTCTTAAGTCAGCTTTCCCAGGGCTGGGATGAGATGTAGGCAGCCTCTCGTGCAGTGTCCAGATGACTCTCTGGATTACCCAGCCTCCAGTCCTCTTCCTCCTGTGTGGAGGCCAGTATCTTTGGCCACTTCACAGCTTATTAGCAGCCCAACGAGAGGCCAGGGAGAGGAAATGGATGAGATGAAGCTTAATTATGTCACATTGGTTCTCTCTTAGCAGCTCTGATAAAAGGCCTGGCAGGATGAGGTTAAAGCTGGATTAGAGTTCTCGGGATTATCTGTGTTACCTTCCTCCTTTCCCTTCTTCCCCTGTTCTAATAATTAAGCATGAGTTGGCTGCATACATGATTGAGGCCAATGTAAAAATTCTTAATTATTCTGTAGGTCCTTGAAAAAATTACTTACAGGAAAATCAAAAGAAAACTTACTTTGCTCAGAATGTTATTTTTTCTAGTCAAAATTGGGCAAGTTCTTGGACCAGAACTGGTCTTGAAGACAGGTGACTTATTATAGTAAAAGATTTGCTTAAGTCAGTGGATGCATTGTTGTGGATTCTGCCTGCAGAAATTTGGCTGCTTACAAGTGGCTTCTGGGTGCAGGTCCCCAGACAAGATTTGTTCTGCAAATCTCCTGTGAGCAAGGTCACCTGTTTGAATAGGCAAACCCAGAGATTCCACACTCGGAAGATAAATTCAAACTACACCTCTTGAAGGGATCTCTAGCCTTCCCTCTTTGATAAGCAGGCCTCTCTTCCCTCCTGTTAGAACTGATGATCCTCAAGCAAGTTTTAACCAGGTTTATGCAAACTCCCAGCCATCTATGATCGTGAACATAAATGATGCAAGAAGAAAGAAACTATCTAGCGATACAGGGATGCTCTGAGACTAAACAAAGTGAAGAAGCCAGTAAAGGTCAAAGACTAGGGCACAGCCTACGTAAGAGGGAGGGCTAGGGCAGTGCCGAGACAGGGATCTCTGGTGAGGTAGGCCCCAGGCCTGTCCCCAGAACTCCGCCATGGTGGGGACATTGGTAAAGATCTGCACTCGTTACAGCCTGAGAAGGGAGGATGGAAATAGAAGATTGCGGGAGGGTCCGCAGAGGGTCCCCACAGGCCATGAGATCCCAGCTCCGTTTGATAAAGGAGCTTTGTGAGGGTTCTTGTTTCCAACCTCTGAAAGAAGACTGGGCCTCTGAGGACCGAGAAGACACTCCAGTTCTCTGGGAGTCTGTGACATCTCAGAGGAGGAAGAGCCATGGGGGCAGGTGATGGAGACAGCCAAGTCTTAAAGCCAACAATCTCACCAAAGGTGGCCAGGAGAGGGCAGTCACCTTTTATCAAGAGCACAGCTGAAACCAGCGTGTGGTTCGGCCGTGAGGTCATAAAACAGGATGCGGACTTACCCAAAATGCAGTATCTTACACATTCGTAGGCCTTAATGTATGTTTGTTAAATACACATTAGCTGCTGCTTTTCCCCCAGATCTCATCAGAGTTCCATAGACTTTGAACCTGATCCCTTCCAGAAAACCAAAGACTGACTCTACAGGAAAATGATTGCAAATCCAGAAAGCAGTTTTGCCTTACTGGTAAAGACAGTTTTCTTTTCCCTGTGGTTTATTTTGGCATAGGCCAGTGTCTCTCTCATGGCAGACAGCTACTGCTTACAACTGCTGTTATCATGTGTTTCCTTCTTCATCTTCCGTATACTCTCTCCCTGTTGTTAACCCTGTCAGTTTACTGACACTCTCCCCACTTTATAGGCTGATGCGTTTTCTTTCCATGGGGTCGGTGTTACCATGCTCTGTGTCAGGTCCATAGTGTTGGCTTCTGTTGACCAAAGAGTTGTTTGGAAGAAAGAAGAATGATGGTGGACACAGGTTAAGGACTAATTTAATGATGGCATTCATTTGGCAGCAAGGCTTAATTAATTAAGATCCCAGTTTCATTTTATTGGATTTTAAGTCTGTAACCTGCTGGAACACAGTCTTGAGTTAGCACTGGGTGGATATGAAAACAGTAAGCCAAGTGCTCGCGCTTCTCTCGACTGTAGTTGTTTATTTAGCTGGAGAACATTTAGTGGGTGGTCCAGGCTTCACAACCAGGAAGAACTGAGCTGGGCTGGAGGAGCTTTGGTGAAGGAGGGCAGAAGCAATTCTTCCATTTCTTCGGTTTTATCACAGCCTGAAAGTTGGTTCATTAGGTATGTTGATCTTGCAGGAACTAATATTTTAGCCTTCTCTCACTCAAGTTGTTTAGTTTAGATCTGAGAACTAAGTCCATCAAAAGCTCTTCCCGACCCGTGACATTAGTAACAATAACAAATGTTAATAGAAGCAGACTCTGTTTGGCTAATTTTTGGAGTGTATACAGAAAATAATTGTGACATTACAGAGTAGATTTTTGTTGTTATTTACTCTTTGATTATTCATTTGAGTCGTGATAGCCTCTAATTGGTATTTGTTTCTGGCTTTTGTCACTGTGTCCCCCACGTGGGAGAGGCAGAAGGCCTGAAGTTGGTACAGCCAAGACATAAAACCTTAATAAATTGCCCCATTAATTACCACTTCAAAGCATTTTAGTAAAGTGAGAGTTAGATTTTTCTCAAGTGTAGCAGAGATTAATCTCGTCTGTATCACTGCTACTTTGCTTATAGCCTAAAAACAATACATCTTTATTATAAACACTTAAACCAAAAATCACTTTTAAAGCAGTATGGCACCATGGCTGAGGCCTCAGATGGGCTAACTGAGGTCTTGGTTTGGTTACTTCCCAGCTGTAGACTTTGGGCTTCAGGGTCCCCTTCTGCAATGTATGATGATTGCAGAGTTTCTTCATTGGGCTATGAAATGAGGTAATATATGTAAAGAGCTATAAGGAAGTTGTGGTGTATCTATGCAATGGGATACTACTCAACCATAAAAAAGAGTAAAATAATGCTATTTGCAGCAACATGAATGGACCTGGAGATCATCATACTAAGTGAAGTAAGCCAGAAGTAGAAAGAAGAATACCATATGATATCACTTATAGGTGGAATCAAAAAAAAAAAAAAAAGACACAAACATATTTACAAAACAGAGACAGACCCACAGACATAGAAAACAAACTTATGGTTACCAGCAGGGGAAGGGAATGGGGAGGAATAAACTGGGAGTTTGGGATTAGCAGATACTAACTACTATACATAAAACAGGTAAATAACAAGGTCCTACTATAGCACAGGGAACTATATTCAATACCTTGTAACAGCCTATAATAAAAAAGGATATGAAAAGCATCTATGTATAAATGAATTACTATGCTGTACACCAGAAATTAACACAACATTGTAAATTAACTACACTTCAATTTTAAAAAAGGTTAAAAAAAATCAGGAAATGAATAAAGAAGTTATATTGGTTAAAAGTGTGTGTGTGTGTAAAGGGCTTGGAACAGTGTCCCACCGTGTAGAGGCGGTAAGGGAGAAATAGTGAGGGGAAAGGAGACAAGGCAGACATGGGGGAGAGGAGAGATAAGAGAAAGTTAAAGAAGAAAAGTAGAAGAATCTCAAATATAAAATGGCTGTATTTTAGTTTTTTGCAAGAGGTTTGCAGGCGTGCTCCTACAGCTTGGAAAGACCTTGGTGTGCATCAGTGTGAGATGGGAGCTTATACTGGAGCAGAGGTGTGGGCCTGTATGACTTGTGTCCTGACCAGTTGCCTGGTGTCCCCTGGGGTCGGATTGATCCCCATCAGCACAAAAACTTTTATGGACAAGTGATTGGGGCAAACTTTGAAACCTGATTGCTTGCCCTTGTTTGCCAGGATGTGTAATTATTTACTGGCGCTTGCTAAAGATGTCAGTTAGCTTCTTTGGCAGAGACAGGACTGGGTTTAAGAGGTGGAGGCATCGCCTTCAGGTGGCCCACCCTGGCTTTTGTTACAGCACTTAGTTTGGCCTGTAGCGACCACACCTACTGGTTAACTCATTAGACATTTATTATTTAGAAATTTATCTTCTCAAAGCAAAAAACAACCCTTTATCATGTCCTAGCTCTTTCCTCTAAGAAAGCCAGTAACTGTGAGGTGGCTGTCAGTGGACTAATCAGAGGGCTAAGAAAATAGTGTTTAGAAAGACAGTGATAACTTAATTTTCCTCAGGTGGAGGTTTCCTTTCTAAAACCCGAGCTGAGCTTTGTCAAAACAATAATCGAACTTTGCAATAGGATCAAACTACTGAATTAGAAGCTTCAGGAGGACAGGATGCGTCCATGTTGTTCATGGCTACAGTCTTTGGGCCTGTATCAGTACCCAGGTCATGACAGGCACTCAGCAAGAGTGGAATGAATGAGTATCTAAGCTAGCGTGGCTGTCTCTCAGAATAACAGTAAGTCAGAGGGGAATACGTCATCACTGTAAGGTCAGAGCCTGTTTTGTCAGTTCCAATTAAAAGGAAAACATTGTGATGTAAAGGGAACAAAGTGAAATGCTCTGTATTTATATGGTGTTTGACATCTGCAACAAGTTTTAAGTTACAAATTTCCCAAGTCCTATTGTATTGAGATTGTCATGTGTTTTTTAATGGTTTTGTTCATTCCAACTTATAGTGAGGTTAGGTTGTTGCCACTTGGAGCGGACATATGTTTTATGTTATTAAAATGGCATGTCTTCTGGGCACTGTCATGTTCTCCAGACACTTAAGGTTTCTGGATGCTGTGCCTGATTGTCATCGCAGAGTCTCAGGGCCAGATGAGGGTCTTGTTCCCTTGCTGGTACTCTTTTGACCATTTTAGAATATGCCAAGTGAACTATCTTCTATACTTGGTAGTAGCCTATAATGAAAAAGAATATATATGTGTGTACCTGAATCACTCTGCTCTCCACCAGAAACTGACACAACCTTGTAAATCAACTATACTTCAATAAAAAAATTTTCTGTTAATTTTTAAAGATTTTTTAAAAAGAATATGTCAAGTCCATTCACACAACTAACTGGCTCAGTGTGCTCCATTCTCCGGTCTTCTCATGTTAGATTATCCACCAGGTGGAAGTTTAGACGTTACAAAGAATGGCTGTGGTCCTCTCCCTTCATTGTCCTCCCTTCCTGTCCTTTCCCTATAATTGACCTCTTGATGTCATTATACTAATAATGAATAGTATTAATAGCATTATTATATTAATATATTGATAACTGTATTAATAGTATTATAATGATAGTGGTGTATGTGTGTACACACATATACAGAGGAGGAGAGAGGAACTGGTGGGTAACTTGCCTGGCTATTATATTAATGCTAAAATTTCTTATTGAACGAGTTCTGTGGGTGTGTGTATTGTTGTTGCTTGTTTGTTCCCTTTGCAACTCAAATAACATGGTCGTCCTGGGACGTGGGGAAAACACAGGCTTAGGAAACAGAGCCTCCTTTCCCCTGTCGGTAGGGAAGACGTCCGCAAAAGGAATGAAGGGCTGTGTTTTCTGTAGCCAGGGCTCTGTGAGAAGTAACACTGGTAGAGAAAAAGGCTCAAAGGGAAGAAAAAGCTTACGGCACTTTCTCTTGGCTGAATAACCTCATCTCCATCAGCTTTTCCTCTGCCTCAGAGAGGCACAGTGGGAATGACCGGAGCCGAGTGCCCAGTTTCCCTGCTCAGCCTCAGCTAGCCTTTGGACCGCTGTCTTCCCTCCTCGGGGAGAGCGCAGCACTGCCTGACCAGCTCTGACTCCTCCTGCCATGAGCGCGCTCAGCCTGGATGCATAAACCCACGTTAAGTGGGGCGGGGAGTCCTGGCCTTCACAGGAACCAAGGTGATACCTGATCTCCCCACTGGAGAAAAGTGAGAATGATTCCTTGGGACTCTGAAAATATAAACACAAATAGAAAATTAAAACTTGAAGAATCCACTTGGAGTCGATTAAAAAGTGCTCAACTCTCCATTGGTCACATGACTTACTCTTGGCCTTCAAGGAGCGGGAGGCTCCTGTGGCCGAATCTGGAAAGAGTCAAGCTGTGTCACCTTGGCAAATTGATCCCCTTGTGCTGTGGTGTTCGGTCCAGCTGCTGGATGAGATGAAAGCAAGACCTCACTGAAACCAGATGCTGCCTCTTCAAAGGGCTCTCAGCAATAAATAATACCGTATATACTTTGTTCCTGGCAGCAAGTCCTGAACTGTTATAACCCCCTGTTTTCACTTGCTTCTACATTTCTGGAAATTTCTCCTTTGGGCTTGAATTTTTCCATGCTTGTCCTCAGCCCAAAGCTTTTTGGAAAGTTTGACCAGAATTTCACGTAGCTGTTTTTCCTGAAGGATGGGAGAATAAGGCCAACGCATTGTTTTGCAGCTCATGAAATTCCACTTTTGCCTGGTATATGTCAGAAACACAGCGGCACTGCCACATTTACAGTGTTTAGTAAAAGAGTCGGGGGTCGGTAAAGAATGCTTGCAGAAGAGAATGTTAGGTGGCTGAGTGTATCCTTTTGTCTTTAAACAAGACCACACACAATGGGACACATACAAAAAGCTCTAGTCTAGTTTTAAATATGGCCGAAGGGAAAGATTCCACGTATAAAAATGGCCGAAGAGAAAGATTCCACATATTCTGAGTGACCATCCCCAGTTAGTTACAAAGAAGCAACCTCAGCCGCCCTCAGTTATCGCCATTCTTGACCACTTGCTCCACGTGTCCTAGAGACTTGCTGTTGATGTGCCAGCACTGGCCCCCTTGTCTGCATTTTGAGTGAAGTTGACCACATCTTTCAGGATTTATTACTTACACAGCAATACAAAACAGTTGCATTATTATTATTATTATACCATTACTATA
The DNA here is from genome assembly GCF_048773025.1 of Camelus bactrianus. Taxonomy (NCBI): domain Eukaryota; kingdom Metazoa; phylum Chordata; class Mammalia; order Artiodactyla; family Camelidae; genus Camelus; species Camelus bactrianus. Next base: position 31,420,842 of record NC_133541.1, read on the forward strand.
CCCATAATTGGAATATGGGTTCATATAGCCAAAGCCTGTAATTGGAATATTGGGTTAATAGAGCCAAAGCCAACCCCAGGGAGTTTATCATTTACTGAGCATCTATTATATGCCTGGCATTGTATTTGGTTCTGAAAAGAGAACAATTAATAAGACACACTCTCTGCCAGGAGGTCACTATAGGTTGATAGTGGCAAGAAGACAAATCCTGAAATAACTATTTCTCAAGGTGGAATAGAATAATCAGGTAGGAGTTAAAAGCTTGAGAGAGATCACTGTGCCACAAGATACCAAGTGATCTTGTGCAGATCTAAAGAATCGGGAAAAGCTTCCTGGTGTTCCCTTTATGGTCAGAGGCCCCAGGAGGGCAGGCAGTTAGTTGCACATCCTCTCACAGCCACGTCCTGCACTCCTTACTCCTACTAGCCTTGCTTGCTCGCTTGCTTGTGCGCGCTCTCTCGCTCTCTCTCGCTCGCTCGCTCTCTCTCGCGCTCTCTCTCTCTCTTTTTCTCTGCCTTCAACTGTGAGAACCCAATCCAGTCTATCAATACTGGAAAACAAGCTGGAGTGAAGCTCAGGCTCTTGCCCCTAGGTCATTGTTGTATGCAGAAGAACCCCAAGACCTCTTTATGCTTTTGCAAACACGGATATGTTTTGATCTCTAGATTTCCTGGGTTCACCCCAAGTTTGAAGAGCATGTAGCAGTGACGTGTGTGCAATTATAGGTGACTGACTGGAAGACAGACAGCTCACTAGGCTCCAGCCAAGCTGACTTTCCTTACGTTCCTTGACCCACAAAGCTGACTACCCCCTTGTCTGGAACGCTCTGCCCTCAGATCTTGGCATCACTGGCTCCTATTGTCGTCCTGGTCTCAGCTCAACCTAAAGGTCTTCTCGAACCCAGTTACATAAGTGAACTACCCCCACTTCCATCACTGTCTCGTCACTCTGTTGTCATTGCTTTATAGCATTTATCCCAACAGATGGTTTCTTTTTTGCTTTTTTTTTTCCCCACTTCTGTTGAAACTTTCCTTACGTTCCCTGACCTACAAAGCTGACTACCCCACTAGAATTCTCAGTTCCATGAAATACAAGAACTTGACTGCTGATTAAGGGTGTCCCAGAAAGTGTGTGGCGTATGATAGATGCTCACACACGCTTACTGAGTGACTGACTGAATGCATGAATGACAGAGGCTGAGGGACATAGTCAAGAAACAGACTCTTCAATAAGTGGTGCTGGGAAAACTGGACAGCCACATATAAAAGAATGAAATTAGAGCATTCTCTAACACCATATACAAAAAGAAACTCAAAATGAATTAAAGACCTAAATGTAAGACTGTATACTATAAAACTCCTGGAGGAAAACATAGACAGAACACTCTGACATAAATTGCAGCATTAATTTTTTCAAACCAACTCCTAGGGTAATGGAAACAAAAGCAAAAATAAATAAATAGAACCTAATTAAAGTTAAGAGTTTTTGTACAGCAAAGGAAACTATAAACAAAATGATAAGACAACCTACAGAATAGGAGAAAATATTTGCAAATGACATGATCAACAAGGGACTACTTTCCAAAATATACAAATAGCTTGTACAGCTTGATATAAAAAAAAAACAACGCAATCCAAAAATGGACAGAAGACCTAAACAAGCAATTTTCCAATGAAGACATACAAATGGCCAACAGGCACATGAAAAAATGCTCAGTATCAATAATTATCAGAGAAATGCAAATCAAAACTACAATGAAGTATCAGCTTAAACCAGTCAGAATGGCCATCATTAAAAATTCTACAAATAATAAATGCTAGAGAAGGTGTGGAGAAAAGGGAGCCCTCCTGCACTATTAGTGGGAATGTAAATTGGTACAGCCGTTATGGAGGACAGCATGGAGGTTCCTTAAAAAATTAAAAATAAATTTACCATATGATCCAGCAATCCCACTCCTGGGCAAATATCCAGAGAAAACTGTAATTCAAAAAGACACTTGCACCCTAGTGTTCATAGCAGCACTATTTACAATAGCCAAGACATGGAAGCAACCTAAATGTTCTTTGACAGATGACTGGATAAAGAAGATATGAGATATATATATAGATACACACATACACACACACAATGGAATATTACTCAGCCATAAAAAATGAAATAATGCCATTTGCAGCAATGGGGATGGACCTAGGGATTATCATACTAAGTAAAGTAAGTAAAGAAAGACAAATATCACATGACATCATTTATTTGTGGAATCTAAAAAAATATGATATAAATTCTATTTACAAACCAAAAACAGACTCAAGGACATAGAAAACAAACTATGGTTACCAAGCAGGAAAGGGTGGGAGAGGGATAAATTGGGAGTTTGAGATTAACAGACACACATTACTATATATAAAATAGATAAACAAGGACCTACTGTATAGGACAGGGGACTATATTCAATTTCTTGTAATAACATATAATTGAAAAGAAAAATATGTATGTACATGTATAACTAAATCATTTTACTGTACACTGGAAGCCAACATTGTAAATCAACTATACTTCAATAAAAAATTCAAAATTAAAAAAATTGATAGACACTTGGAAAACTAAGCAAATGAAAAAAAAAAAAGTCATATTATGCTCTCTGCCTGGAGAAAACTTCTTGTAAGAACCTTAGCTGATCTTCAGGTGCCTTTGCCTTGGCGCCAACCCAAACGTTCTCTCTCCTTGGGGATCAGTGGACACCGGGAATATATATATCCGTGTTTTTCAGATTAAAGGGTGACATCTCTGATATAGGCTCCCTTTGGTCCATAGGTAAAGCTGCAGTTGCTGGGACCAGTTATCTTTCAGGATTTAATCCGTATTTCTTATTCTAGGCCTTCTGGGCATCTGATGCTCTGGCTTCGGTATAATTTAGACTGCTGCTTCAGGTTTATAGCATTATTTATGCTGTAGATCTTCTCTGAAACTTTTCCAACACATCTTAAAAACTTTACAGTTTCTCCTAGTAATGCTTTTCATCTGCCAAAGAGCCCGTCAAGTTAAAAATCAGGTCACTGAAGACACTTTAGGCACACATTTTTCATAATACTCTGGCTGATTTCGTTACTTATTTATGTATTTATTTATTTATGCTTTGCTGGGAAAACCAAGTAAGGACAAGAAAAAAAACTGACTTTTTTTTAAAAGAGAAGATGTTTCATAGGTTGAAACTTCCAGTTAAATAAAATGTATTTTTCTAGAACTAGAAAAATGAAACACAATTTTTGGAAATAGTTTGGGGTGATCAGGTTTTGACATATTCATGAATTCTCTCAGCTATTTAAAAATAATTTTGAAAGACTTATTTGCATTCTCCAAATTAAAGATTTTCAGCCAAAGGAAAGACTAAAGTCAGGGTTTTTCTCAGCTTGATTTTTGGGTGTTATGAATTGATAAGCAGGATTTTTTTGAAGGGGGACCACAGATGGGACCTTTGTTCAAAGTCAGTGGGCCAAAACAAACACTCTATTGTTGCACAGTTTGTATTGCACGTAGGAAAACATGTCTATCATTATGCCATTAAGGGGACACAGATGACCAGATTTGTAAGAAAAGGCCAGTGGTTGATTGAGCCACTTTGTGTGTAAAGGGTGATGCATGCTGACTGCCAAATTTCTGTCCACACAAGAAGAAAAACATTCATATATCAAAAAATTTTTTTCTCATCCATTATGTAAGAAATTTGCTCATGCTAGTGCTTACCAGAAGAAATGGCACAGATAATGTTTTCAGCAATCTGTTGAAATATCTTGATCAAAGGCGTTTTCTATTTGAAGCTTAAAAGTGACAATGTAAATACAGATAAATTCAGTCTTAATAGGTTGGTCTTCCATCACCTTATCACTTATTTTTTACCCTGGCAACACTATTAGCTATGGCGGTCAACATAAATCTGCTAAATGTGAAAACGTTTTTCTCCGATCTTGAAATGACAGATGAAAAAGTGCCCCCACCCCAGCTACTCCCAGCTTATCCTGAAAAACAGTGTGATGTGTAATCATCATTGTTCTCTGTTAGCTGCCAAGGTGGGTTGCCATTGTGGGTGCTGGCTGGGCAACTTTTCTCATTGCTAAGGTTATTTTTCCCGTTAAAAGAATGGGTGTCAAAGCTCAAAGATCATGCACTTTGTGATGAGGTGGTTAGCTATGCTTCTATTCCACCAAGGACCATTTGCTAGAGGAGACAAAGAGTATTAAGGGCCTATAATTTTCCAGGCATTATGCAAGATAATAAAGGAGGCACAAATAAAGCCTTGCTTCTGAAGCCTTCGATCTCTCCCTTCTGGCACTGGGGAATAAGAAGGCCAAGCTGAAAAGCTCTGGATAATTTAAAAATTTACTTGGTTTTATAAACCAAATGATTAAATTTATTGGCATCCTTTCCAATATTGAACAGTGTCAATTTAACACCAAATATATTTCTTTTTTTAAACCCTCTTTTTTTCCTTTTTGATGGAGGTGCTGGGGATTGAGCCCAGGACCTCGTGCATGCTAAGCACACACTCTACCACTAAGCTATTACCCTTTCCTCCCAAACGTATTTCTTACTACTGTTTTCTCCCAAATATATCTCTTAAGCCTCTACTGTCCAAAGGGAATTTATAGTTTTGTAAAAAGTAGATAGTTTATAGCTCACCGTCAGCCAAGCTGTGAGCAGCTGAGCAAGAGAGTGACCAAGTTCTGTGGAGCTTCAGAGCACGAAAAATCCCCCTGGATTCAGTGATGGAGGATCTTTCTGGAGGAAGAGACAGCAGGGCTTGGTAGGTCTTACCACGAGTCAAAAAAGAGCTGGAGAGAAGGGAAAACAGAGGGTGCTCCAGGTGGTATAGAGCCCAGATTACAAGTTGGGGCACATCATGTAACAAATTGAATGGAGCAGAGTGTAGCGTGAAAGATAGACCAGGACCAGTTTGGAGGGGGCCTTGATTGCCAGCCAAGGACTCAGGCAAACAATGGGAAGTCATTCAGGAACGCTAAACAAGAAAATGCTATGTTCGGAGATGGACTTAAGATTCCTGGCAGGAAAGTGCGTGATGGATTGGAGACCAGTCAGAAAACAAGGAGACTGTTGAGGAGTGTGTGGTAATGGTCTGTAAGGTGAGCAGAGATACAGATGAACTCTGGGTTCTGACCACAACAAAACCCCTTCACAGATTAGTGTCTCTTAAAGGAGTGGTATCTGTCTAGAACACAAATTAAGTGGAGCATCCAATGGAGTTTCATTGTAATGAGATTTAGTCTGGGTGGTCTCTGTGGAATTAGGAGCAATATCTAATGATGCCACAGGTCACAGAGGATAAATAGTGTGCAATGTATATGCAAGTATATACATCAGTACAAATCTCCCTTTACTTCTTGAAGTCCTGGCCATCTCATTTTCTCAGCATTACAGATGACAGCTCTGTGATCCTTGACCAGCAGAAAAGGCAGCTTTGGCCCATTTGCTGACTTTCTACAGCTACGCAAATGTCTGAGTCCTGAAGGCGAATCCACCTGGCCAGTTTTGAGTGGGGCAGTCTGCGTGAAAGCGGATGTTCTGCACCCGCATGCCTGAAGCCTGTTCTCAGGGACACAGCTTAACCCTTGGGTGGGTCACTTAGTTCCTGCTTGTTGGAGGCTTCAGCTGGCTTCAGATCTACGATAGAAATATCCTACTTGCCCAGCGTGGGCTTATATAGTACATTCTCTCTTGTCATCCCTTCCATCCGTCAGATAAAAGATCTATGACTTTTTTTGGATCTGATTTTTAAATACTCCATTATCAACTAAAAATGGAGCCAAAAATCCATTCTCAGGACCAAAAGAAAAGGGAACTCTTCAGTACATCTCTCCTAAGTTGATTATGCTGGCCGCATGTTCTTCACCTGAAACAAGCTAAGTGTAGAATTAACACTAGAGAGCAAGTGTGAACTTAATCTCTTTTGAACACTGGCTACAACCCACAAAAGTTAAAATTCCGATGGAAGAAGAAAAATTGCCATGTAGTGTTTCAGTTTTAGAAATAATTGACAAAAACCTGAGCCTTATCAGGAAGACTCAGACAGTCAAACAGCTAGGAATGAACGGGAGCACGTAACTCTGAAATTACTGTCCTGGAAGAAAAGGTCCACACTGTCTTAGAAAATCATTCACGTTGCCAGTTTAGTTAAAAGAACAAGATTAGCCACGGTGAAATTCAGTGGCAGCCAGGATGTTCTTATCTAATCTACTGCCTACTCTGCCGTTTTGCTTTAAAGTGGGAACAACATGAACTCAAAGAATAAAAAGCTTTATTTTCCAAGGGAAGAAAAAAGTAACTGAAAGTAAAGTCCCAGGAGTTTAAAAATTTTTTTGGATATGGATACAACTCAGTCGGGGTTATAGAAATGTCTCCTAGCGCCACATCTTTTGTTAATGTGTTAGACGTGCCAGTTTTGCACAAGCTGTGTCATTTTCAGAGGCAGATTATTGGCACAATCTAAGTCACCTATTCTCTTGATTTTTTCACCTCTTTCAATAAGAACAGCTAAGCAGAGTGTTTCTAGAGCTGCCGTTGAAGCTGTTCTGACCAACTCTTTAGAAAAATGCTTGTGGGAGGGTGTTACTATATGACATGCAGATTAAATGTAAGGGAAACACTTCTGTGTACATGGAACTATACCCAGAAGCCTACTTGGAATAGTTATATGAGTTTTTAAAAGTAAAATCAGGAAAAGTAGTTATCAATTTTCTTAGGATATTCTCTGCCATCATTTGAGGCAGTGAGTGTGGCATTCTGCTGCATCTGCACTTAGGAACTGAGATGACCACAGATGTATGAAGTTCACCCTGGATCACTGTGTCCTGTGCAGGGCTTCTGCTTGTGCTGTTCTTATATGGTTACTATATTACTTTGATGTTTCTCAACCAATTGAATCACACTGCAGTGTGTGAAATGTTTTGATTCCTGTTTTAATGGGTATTTGCTAGAGGGTTTCCCAACGGTCCACTTGAGTAAAATGAACCAGCCCTTTCACTGAGAGTTTGTTGCGAGACAAACCAGACTCCTGGTCCAGCCTACCAAGGTCTTGTCTTGCAGTATGTGTGGCTTCCAGGGAAAGAGATGGAGAACCATTTATTAGTCATTGTGCCCCTAAATCAGATAGTGCTTTCCCCTGAAGTACTGATGCACAAAAATTAGCTTGCTTCTCGAAAGCTAGTGAGAAGTACAGCTTTTTTTTTTTTTTTTTTTTTTGCTTTAATTGGCCTCTGCTGGCACCAGACCACTGGGAAGCCTTGTGACAGGACCTGGCTTATGCAGCATCACATGTGATTGGCTTTTCTTCTTGGAAGGTCCGTTCTGTGGCTTTTCTCTGGAATCTATGAAGAAAATGTTTCTCAGCCTAAAAACTGGGACTGAGAAAGTTCCCCTTCCGCCTCATACGAGTCTGCTGAGGGTCAGCTGTTAAGCTGTGGAGGTGTGTGTGGGGTGGACGTGGGAGCGACAGTTATGGATGCAGTGCCTGGAACTCACCTGAGTGATCGTTCTAGTCCTCGCCTCTCAGTGTTGTCTCAGGGATGGATACCCTGTGGGTGGTGAGTCACTAGCACCTCCCTTTGGCTTTCTATCTGCAGAATACTCACAGGCTTGTCAGTGCTGGCTCCGGGCAGGGATGTAGATTTAGAACTCTGATTTACTTTGTTTTATATTGGTTTTTTTTTTTAATTTTTATTGAAGTATAGTCAGTTTACAATGGGATAATTTCTGACGTACAGCATAGTGTTTCAGTTGTATGTGTATTTCTTTTCATATTCTTTTTCATTATAGGCTATTACAAGGGATTGAAATAGTTCCCTGGACTATACAGTAGGACCTTGTTGTTTATCTATTTTATATACAGTAGTTAGTATCTGCTAATCCCAAACTCCCAATTTATCCCTCCCCACCCCTTTCCCCTCTGGGAACCATAAGTTTGTTTTCTATGTCTGTGAATCTGTTTCTGTTTTGTAAATAAGTTCATTTGTGTCATTTTTTTAAGATTCCACATATAAGTGATATCATATGGTATTTTTCTTTCTCTTTCTGGCTTACTTCACTTAGAATGATGATCTCCAGTTCCATCCATGTTGCTGTATATGGCATTCTTTTATGCTTTTTTATGGCTGAATAGTATTCATATATATATATGAATGCTATATTTTATATACATATACATATATACATATACACATATACATATATATATAAAATGTACTAAGGATGCTACAATAAATACCGAGGTACCTGCCACCAAGGTGAATGCATCAAATGTAAATGTTTCCCCATATGTGCTTCATAGCTGTTGTTTGTAAAAAAACAAACTATACAGACAAATGAGAAGTCCCCAGTTTTGGCTTCCCCAATCTCACCCTGCTCTCCACCACTCCAGAGGATACAAATGTCATATTTTGGCATTTGTGCAATCCAATTTTTATACTTTTAAATCTTACTACACATAGGAAACATGCTTATTACATACATGAATGAAATTATTTGCATATTTTGAACGTACATATATTTTACTCTAAGTGTGGACTGTGGTGTTCTGGCAATTGCTATTTTTATTATCAAACATCTTTTTTTTTAGAAGTTAGTTGTTATTTTACCCTAGTTCATTTTTTTTTAGTTGAAGTATAGTTGATTCACAATGTTGTATTAGTTTCTGGTGTACAGCATAGTGATTCAGTTATACATGTATATATATATTCTTTTTCATTATAGGCTATTACAAGCTATTGAACATAGTACTCTGTGCCATACAGTAGGACCTTGTAAGTCAAAGGCAAATATCAAATGATATCACTTACACGTGGAATCTAAAAAAAGATACAAATGACTTATTTACAAAACAGAAGCAGACTCACAGACATAGAAAACAAACTTACAGTTACCAAAGGAGAGGGGGTCGGGGAGGGATAAATTTGGAGTTTGGGATTAGCAGATACAAACTACTATATATAAAATAGATAATTGCTGTATATTACTCCATCTTACAAAAATATCACTATTTATCCATTTCCATGCTGATTGGAATTTGAATTGATTCAATTGTTTTACTGAAATAAGTGATAATAGAATAAATACCCTTATACATTTCCCCTAGGACACATGTGACAGAGTTTCTCTGGAGTGAACAGTGGACTTGTCATGTCATAGGACATACACATTTTTGTGTCTGGGAGATATTGCCAGATTGCTCTCCAAATTGCACAACCAGTTCACACTCGTCCCGGCAATGTGCCAGAGCCCTCACTTCCCCAAGTTCCTGCCAGCACTTTATTATCATCAGATTATCAGATTTAATTATTTGTGCGTTGATGGATATGAATCACTCTCTCATTGCTTTAATTTTCATGACTCATCCTTTATAAAATTGAACATTTTTACCAGGCCATTTCTATTTCCTCCTCCCTGAATTCTCTTTCTACTCTTTGTCCATTCTTTTCTTGTCTGTTCTTTTTATTGATTTATAGAAACATCTGTGTGTATATGTATGAGTGTAATGTATATGTTTCTTAATATATGTTTATATTTCTTAATACATGTGTAACTAATTCTTTATTATGCCTGTGGAAAATTTTGCCTCATCTGTCCACTGCATTTTTTTAATTTAATTTAATTTTTTTAAATGTATTTTTATTGAGTATAGTCAGTTTACAATGTGTCAATTTCTGGTGTACAGTACAATGTTTCAGTCATACATATACATACATGTATTCCTTTTCATATTCTTTTTCATTATAGTTTACTACAAGATATTGAATATAGTTCCCTATGCTTTACAGTAGAAACTTGTTGTGTATTTTATATTTAGTAGTTAGTATCTGCAAATCTCAAACTCCCAATTTATCCCTTCCCATCCCCTCCCCACTCAGTAACCATAAGTTTGTTTTTATTGAAGTGTAGTTGGTTTACAATGTTAGTTTCAGCAAAGTGATGCAGTTTTATATATATATATTTATATACATATAAATAATTATTATATATATGAGTTTAATATATATAATATATATATACACACACACATATATTTTCAGATTCTTTTCTATCATATGTTGATTGCATTTTAATTTTTATGACATCTTATAACACAGATAATTTAAAGTTTTGGGTATAGTTAAATTTCTTTTATTATTCTACTTTTTGTGCCTTGCTCAAGAAATCACTTCCTCCTCCATGGCTACATTCTATATTAACTCCTCCTATACTCCAAAGAGATTTTAATTTACTTTTGAAAGTTTTGTTTTAAATATGTAGACTTTTAATTTATGTGGGATTAATGCATGTGTATGGTGAAAAGCATGAATCTTTTTTTTTCCCATATGAAAAACTAGTCAACCCCATTTACTAAAAAAAAAAAACCATTATTTCTTCATTGTTTGTATTGTTTTCTCTGTTGTATACTAAGATCTCATATATGCTTTGGATTTTTTTGGCCTTTTTTTTTTCTGTTGACCTCAACTTTCCTGTCCTTACAAGATACCATGCCAGGTAAATACTATACCTTTGTGATAAGAATATTTACATCATTATAGTGAGAGGGCTTCAAAAGTTTCATTTGAAATATGGTCTTAGGTATAGATTTTGGGGTGACATTTTTGTCAGATTAAGAAAACTGTTCTCTATTTCTTAGACTCATAGACATAGAGTACAAACTTGTTGTTGCCAAGGGGGTGGGGTGTGGGAAGGGATAGACTGGGATTTCAAAATTGTAGAATAGATAAACAAGATTATACTGTATAGCACAGGGAAACATATACAAGATCTTATGGTAGCTCACAGAGAAAAAAATGTGACAATGAATATATATATGTTCATGTATAACTGAAAAATTGTGCTCTACACTGGAATTTGACACATTGTAAAATGATTATAAATCAAAAAAAAATGTTTATAAAAAAAAGAAAACTGTCCTCTATTTCTACTTTATTAAGAGAATTTATCATAAATAAGTGTAAATTATAAACAATGGTCTTCTGTTTGTTTGAGTAACCATTTGATTGCCTCTAAAATTGCTAACACAGAATGCATTGACCTTCCTGATGATGAATTATCCTTGCAGTTCTGGTCTAAATCTTTCTTGAATGGGATGTATTACTACATCACTTTTGGTTTTTGTTTTTTGGGTTTTTTTGAAGAAAGCCTTAAAGCATATTTTGGTAGACTTGCGTCTAAGTACTGATTTAAATGATTTCCAGAAATGGGTTTTTGAAAAGCTAAAAGTGCAAAGGTTTTCCTTTCATTTTATTTCAAGAACAGTAATTATCTAAGGAAAAGGATCCTCCATCTTCTGCCTGTTGAGACTGAAAACATCTTCGTAAGCCTAGGCGTCTCCATCTCCTGTTTCCTAAACTCTGTGAGGCCTTTCACTTTTCTAAGAGTTACGGTCAGGCTCAGCCTTTCTCTCCCTTCCTAGGCGCTCTAGTAGGGTGTGGCCCCCTGCTCCTCCCTGGTGTGGGTCCCTATACGGCCCTGCTAATCCTTGAGGCAACAGAAGCCTGCAGTGACCACCCTGTCAGTGCTCAGCACATGCCCACATGTCCATGGCCCCTCCATCAGGCGGCTCACGCCCACAGTGAGCACCATTAGTGTTCTCATTCCACACGCAGTCTATCCTTCTAACAGAGCAGCAAATCTAGCCCAATTGTCCTTTGAGATAATGCCAACTATTTTCCATATTTTTATTTTCTAAAATTTATTTTCATCTTTTTTCATCAACAGGAAATGTGGTCAATATTGTTTTTACAAGCAATATTTAGTTGAATATTAGCCCACATTTTACCTTCTTTTCTCACCACTTATTTATTCACGTAATAAATCCTTACTATGTGCCTACAGCAGTGAACAAAATAGACAAAGTCCCTGAACTCATATAGTTGATATTCTAGTAAGAGGAGAGAGGGGGAAAGGTAACAACTAAATATATGATATATTAAATGAAGATAAATGCTATGGACAAAAACAAAAGTGTAAGGGTTAATATTGATATAGGTTATCAGGAAAGAGCTCACAGAAAAAGTGATATTTGAATGGATACTTGAAGGAAGTCTGGGGGAAAAGTATCCTATGCAGAGAAAATAGCACATGCTACGTGGGGGCTGCAAGAAACATCGAACAGTCAGATGTTGTTGGCGCAAAATGAGCAAAAAAATAATGGTGGTGGATGGAGGCAAAGATAGTGGGTGAGAGTGGGGATGAGGGTTGAAGGAAATCAAGCAAGTCTTTAAGACCACTAGGCATTTTGGCATTTACTCTAAATGAGATGGGATATCATTGGAGGGTCTTGAACAAAGACTTGGCATACTCTTGTTTTAGCAAGATCAACATCTTGGTGGGTGGCTGGTGTATTTTGGAGATAAGGAGATTAAAGACAAGAAGCATGTAAACCAATTAAGAGAGTATTATAATAATCTAGATAAGAAATATCAGTGGCTTGGATGAGGGAGATAAATATGGAGATAGTAAAAAGGTGATCACATTCTGGATATAATTTGAAGGTGTGTCTAAGAGGATTAGTTGATGGATTGGTCAGGAGTATGAACGAAAGGCCTGAGGATCTCGGAGGATGAACGTGATATTGACTGAAATGACTGAGGTGTGGAATGAGCAGGTTAAGAGGATAAAGTCAGAAGTTTAGTTATAGATTTATAAGTTTGAGATTCCTATCAAACACTCAAGGGAATTCTCAATTGGATATATGAGCCTGTAGTTCAAGAAGAGGTTTGAATTGAAATTATATTTTGAGAGCATAGTCATCAATGATATTAATGTCATAATTCTGAATGAGGTCACCTAGGGAGTACGTGTAGACAGGGAAAAGAGGAGAGGAGAAATCCTTGGGGGTTTTCCAATGTTATGTGGTTGAGAAAATGAAGAGGACCCAGCAAAACAGACCAAGATGAAGTGCCTAGTAAGGTAGGAAAATCAATGGAGAATGTTGTCCAAATATCACAGAGTGTTTTGAAGAGTGAGCCACTGTGTCTTATGTTGTTAATAGGTCAAATGAGATGATTATAATGTAGTCACTAGATTTAGCAATATGAAAGTCTAAAATGACCAGAACAAACTCTTTTTCATTTGGAGTGGTAGGGGTTTAAAGCCTGATTTGAGTATGTTTAAGAAAATGGACAAAGATGAATTGAAATAAAAATGTAGTTCAATTCCTTCAAAAATTTTACCTTAAAAGGAAGAAGAGAAATGGGTCAATAATTACAGGGATAATAACTGGAATAATTGGAAGAGAATCTTTTTTTTTAAGAGACAAAATTTTCAGTATTTATTTATGATGACTTTTGTCTTCTTGAAAAAAATATCTCCTTTATTAATTAGTTAAATTAGAATATTTAGGTAGTAAGCTCTCAGTTTTCATATGCCCCTGGCTCTCCTCTCTTGCTCCCCCCCAACACACATATACACACAAAGAATTTGGGAGATTTTAGCTGGGTATCAAATTCTGAATGGATGGCTATTTCTCTAAAACTTTAAAAGGTTTTAATTTGTAACCTACCATCTGTTGTTGCTGAGAGAAAATCTTCTCCTTGTCCATTTGAGTACCTTAGTAGGTAATCTCCCTCTTATTTAAAGTATCATTACAAATTTTTCCTTTATCCTGATGCCCTATTATGGGAATTTGCTTTTTATTTATACTATCCCATGATTACTATGTGCTTTTAATCTGAAAATTCATTTCATTCTTTAATTTTGTAAAATTGCCAATAGTAACCCTTTCTAAAACTGGTTCTTTGCAATTGAATTAAATTCCCTCCTTTTGGAACTCCCGTCACAAGCATGTTGGAACTCCTCAGTCTGCTCTCCCTGGCTTGTAACTGCTCTTTCACGTTGTCTAGTACTACTGTCTTAGTTTAAAAAAAAACTATAAATCTTCCATTGCTGTACCTGGCACAGAGGAGGAAGTCCAAAGTGTAAACTTGCAGTGTCACATTGGCTGCAATTCTGGCACTGGTTACTTTTTAAAGTTATGTTTAAGGTTAATATGGCGTATCAGGCAGCTGGTTTCAAAATCGAGTGAAGGATTAAAAGCTTAAGGGCAGTCTGAGATCAGCCTGGCAAAATCAAGCTGATTGCAATACTCTTCTCCCATTTTCTCTTCTTGCTATGCTTTCACCCCTAGGGAATAACTAGGTTCACTCATTTTCAAACAAATGTAAATTATAACAGTAGAAGGTCCTACCCATCAGATTAGCAATGGTAGAAGGAAAAGAAACACTTGCTGGCAGTTGTACACTGATATTGAAGTTCTGTGCTGGTCTGGACTGAGTCTAAATTAGGATGGTTTGAAAGCATTGAATGATATCTATCAAAAATCTCATAAATGTTTTACCCCTTTCATGCAGCAACTTTGTTTCTGGGAATCACCATTAGGTAATAAATGGAAATACGGGCCAAATCCCCTCTCTGCCAAGAGATGTTTATTGTACCATTACTTATAATGTTTAAAAACTAGAAGAAGCCTACATCAATGGCCTGCCAACTTTTTGACTCCTATCCACAGTCAGACATAAGTGGATCTTCATGGTCAGCCAGTAGTCACACACATGCATTAAAAAATCTCCTGTAAAGAAACTGCCCATTCCATTTCATTTGTCTTCGTCTGTTCGGACTGCTGTAACAGAAATATCATACACTGAGTGGCTCAGGAACAACAGAGGTTTATTTCTCACGGTTCTGGAGGCTGGGAAGCCCAAGATCAAGGCCCCAGCAGAGTCAGTGTGTGGTGAGAGCTCACTTACTGGTTCATAGACGGTTGTCTTTTTGCTGTGTCCTCACACGGCACGAAGGTGGGGAGAGCTCTCTGGAACCACTTTTGTATGGGCACCAGTCCTCTTCATGAGGGCTCCACCCTTATGATCTAGTCACCCTGGGCCCCACCTCCATATACCATCACACTGGGGATTAGACTTCAGCATATGAATTTAGGCAGTGGAGGTGGAGGCGGGGGCATGAACATTTGGTCCATAGCACCATTCCATTCCATTCCATTCAACAAACTAACAAACTAAGCTGGGTTTAACCCGCTAAGCTGACCCCACATCCTAACAGTAGAATGTGACTCACAGTTTGAAAAGCACTGGCACCTAGGTGGCCAATAATAGGAATGTGACGGAGTATGAATTAATACAGCCCTTTAATTATATGTTCAATCTTTAATTTTACTTTTGGTTCTGAGTGGGTGGGAATTATGCTTTTTTAGCCAGCAAGAAAGAGGATGTTTCCACGTAACTCCGTATCATGGGGACTTACTATAATGATGCCAGATCTGTTGCTGTGCCCAGCCATCTGTATGTCTCTCTCAATACATCATGGGTCCTTCACAGATTCTTCATGATGCCTCAAGCTCCCTCTAGTCTCACCTGCAACTTCAAGCTGATAGACTCTGCCTGGGTCGCCCAACATTTAATTTCCAGCCTTTACTATTGGTCTGCCAGTGATATTAGGACTTCATTGTCAATCTAATCAGTTAATATTAGCTGAGCCATTTGAATCAAAGAATTGCTAAAAGCTACATTTCCTAGAAAAAGTGGCAATCTAATAGGCAGGTGCTTGAGACACGTGTTAAGTAGGAAAAGAAAAATCTAAAACAAAAAAGACAGTTTTTGCTGTGAGGTTTGTTTTCAACTTTCTTAAGAAATTCTATAGAAGGAAAGTGACAGAAAAGGAACCCAGAGTTTGTTTTACAGCATATTAATACTTATCAAATTTCTGCAAAAGCAAATATACATTGACAATCAGAAAATAAAAAAATCAAATTTGATTACAAGGAAAGTCATTTTGCAGATCATGTCCTCCAACTCTTGACATAGCACATGTTCTTGGTATAAATATATAAATATGAAGTATCTATGCATAAAATTCTGCTTAAAGCAGAGAACCTCATATTTGTCCCACTTAACACTATTTCAGAATACAATTTGGTTTGGGAGGACTGGGTACATAAACCTAGAAAGATTCTTTTCCTAAGGTCCTACATTTCCCTGCTCTTTTTATAACTATTACTTATTGCCAGTTTCTATTTATTTGAAAATCCCCTAATAATTTGAGGTTTGGAAACTTGGTTTGGGACAGGGTTGGGCAGAGTGTTACCTGTTTTCTTATTAGACCAAAATAATATTCCTGTCTGTCTGAGGATGGTCATTTCTGTGGACCCTAATAGTTCCCTAAATAAAACTCTTCACAAGTTCTCAAGTTCTAAATACTTTTGGTTCTAGTGCATGAAGATTCATAAATTTCTTAGAAAAGGAAGGAGTATTGCTCAAGGCTCAAAAAAAAAATCCATATCAGAATACCATGTGTTCAAGTACATTTTTTTCTCTATAAGTATTGAGGGTAAAATTTCAGCTTATGTTTTTAGAAGTCTTGTGTAATTACTCTTTCCCACTTCTCTTTCAGCTGAGCCGGAAAAATTAGATGAAAACAGTCTTTTTTCTTTCAAGGATAAGCTAGAAACATCTGGGCTGGCTGCCCCCCCCCCAAAAAAAAACAGAGTAATTGGTCCTTTACCAGTGTTTAAACCCCCATTATCTGGGATCCAGAAAGGTTCCACCGGCTTAGGTAGCCCTCAGCCATGTGTTTGGTGGTCCAGCCCGTCAGGCCGGTGGGAGGGGAGGAGGGGAGGAGGGGGCGGGGGATACACATTTTCCTGAAAGATGCGTATGCCACATCTTCTCACATCCCGCTGGCCAGAACTGAGCCTTGTGCCCCAGGTGGCTGTAAGCTGGCTGGGAAATGTCACCTCTCACTGGGTTTACTACTAACTGAAAGTGGGGAGAGTGAGTACTGGGGGCAACTACTAAATGGTAGTGAGATCGCATTATGGCTTGTGATGCTATGCCTGTGAACAAGGAAAGTCATTGAATGCTTTATGCAGAGGGATGTCATGATCATAATTGTGTTTCAAAACGTAATTTTTGTGTAAAAAAATGGATTAGAGAGAGTGTAAGTGGCTGTTAAGAGGCCATTCCGAAAGTCCAAGTGAGAGATAGTGACTAGGACTTGGTATAACAGTAGAGAGGGTAGAGGGAATGGAATGAATTCAAGAAGAGGTGAGGTTGACAGATGAAGAGAAGACATCCAGGTAACTCCTAGGTTTCCAGCTTGTGTTGCAGACACTGGAGAAGACAAGGTTTGGGGGCGAGTTATTCAAGGATCCCTGAGTTTAGCTTTGGAAATGTGTTTTGGAAACATGTATCAGGGAGGCTGATTCTACACATCCAAAATATGATTTCAGAATAAATTAACTGCCAGCTCATGATCAGTGAGAGCCCCCGCATCCAGTCATTGTTAACTAATCTACTCAAATGAATGCTCCCCTGGGAGTGTTTCTTTTATTACAGGGCTTTGTGTGTATCTCAGGTCAGAGAATGGTTTATTGCATACAGACATAGGAAGCCCAGCCAGGCAGAGGGAGTCTTTCAACTAGAGAAAGGCCTTGCTCGTTCTGGCTGTGGTCACCAATCATGAGCAGCCTTCTTGTGTTGGCAGCATGGACAGGGCTATTGGTCACACAGGCCTAAGAGTCACACAGCCTTGAGTCAACTACTCAACCCATGCTCAGTGATGGGAGTCATCACGATTGTTCTGTTATAACCAGTGAGGAGCTGCGAGAAATTTGGTGAAACTCCAGAACTAGAAAGAAGTGTTTTTGCTTCTAGTGTTGCATGCATAGGTAATTCACTAAATAGTTAGTTTTTTTATCTTTTTACTTGACTTGGGGTATTTTTTTTTTTCCTTAGAGAGACCTACTTCTCTCTACCATATGGCAATTAAAATAAGAAAAAAGACATTATCTAAGTGCTGTGTCTTCCTGCCCAGTCAACCGAAATATCCTACAATTAACGTGGAGATGGTACTAACAATTTTCTAGTCAACTACTTTGTACCACTGGCACTGTGATTAAACATCTACAGTCACATATGTTAGGATTTCCAATGGGCACTAATGTTTTAAAATTTGTTCATTTATCCTTTATTTAACACACATTTCGATGTTGTGCTCTCTGGGCTCTTGGGGTACTTCAGCGAGATACCAGTGAACACAGCGGATGGACGGCTCTGCCCTCTTGGGGTTTTCCTTCTCCAACTCCTTAGGGAAGTTGTGGGATTAGATTCAGATAAGCCCCGTCGGTCCCTGCAGCCCGGCCAGTTCACAGCCCATGTACGTTCTAGCGCTTGGCCTTGTCCGCTGGCCTGGCTGGCTCCGCTGTGATGGGCCTCATGAGACGCCAGCCCAGGCCTGGCCTTCACTGCAGTTGGCAGCGCCCAAAGAAGCCCTGGGCAAAGGTCGGGGGGTTCGTTATGTGAGGCAATGGGCTGTGTGCTTTAATCTGCAATTCTGGTACGAGGGGTGTATGATTGGGAGGGAGGGAGGGAGGGAGGAAGAGGGAGAAACCTGTAATTGATTTGGGGAGGATTTTTCGAAGGTTTATATACTAAAGCAACAAGACTAAGAAGCTCGAGATTAAGACACACCAAGTGGTAACCAAGACACGTTCACTGCATTCCTCCTTCAACCCCACCC